>NC_133164.1:119222301-120422301 GCF_040802235.1 Manis javanica
ATTCCTCAGGAGAGCGCCTCTCGAGGCAGAATCAACACAAGAATTCACAGCCCATCTCTTTCAGTGAAATAATTACACATCTTTCTAAGTTTCATAGCCATCTTTCCTTCATTTTGGTGCTCTGAATTACTGGTTCAAATGTCCTTTCCTCAGTGAGATGGAAAAGAACAAGATATCTGGTTCCCTTTCTGCTGAAGAGCTAATAATGAGAAAATGTTATGTTTGTCTTTGGCAAGTAAAGACCCCAGGAGAAATCTAAAGAGTCTTTTCAACTAGCATCTCATTACAAGTGGAATCTTCATCATTTTAATGCACAGAAAAGATTTTTTGTCATTGTGTGATTTTTTTTTTTGGAAGTTCAAAAATATTTTTGTCATCTTTGAGTCCAAGAATAATCTTAGAGTTTAATACTCACCTGTATCTCTGTACAAACTATATTTTATATTATGCAATGGGGAGAGTTGATATCATTAATAGATAAAAACTTTATTCTTTAGGAGACCATAACTGTTTCAGGGGCCTCATTTCTTGCATTTTTTTTTACCACTTATTTTCTTGAAAAGATTATTTTTCCAAGGTTTATTAGAATATATAGAACACTATTAACCCAAATTATTTTGTGATATCAGAATTAAGTGATAATTTGGATTTACTGTTTGAAAACCATAGGGTCATATCTGTCTGTCTGCAGTATTGTGAATTGAAGATATTTAACTAGTTAATCCTGGTCACATTTATTTTCTGATGCATCCTGTCTGCATTCCTCCCCTTTGCTCAGCTTTTTCCTACTGTGCGGTGAGGCCCAGATTTGTCAACTTGGCCAGGTGAAGGTCCCCAATTACTTAATTAGGCTTTGCTGTGAAGATATGTTATAGATGTTAGTAAAGTCCATAATCAATTGACTTTATAAAGGAGATTATGCTAGATAATTTGAGCAGACTTGATTTAATCAGTAGAAAGGATCGGAGAGTAGAATTGAGGATTTCCTGAGGAAGAAGAAACTATGGCTTTGGATAGAAGCTTTATTTTGGCTTCCCACTGCCCTTGCTGATGGTCTGCCCTGTGGCTTTTGGACTTGCCTTGCCAGCCACGTACTCTGCTAAGCCAGTTCCTTAACAGTTTGTCTTGACGGTACCTCCTCCTGGTCCTTTCTCTGGTTGAAACCTTGCTGAGACAGACTCCTTCTGACCTGTTAGGTTTTCACTGTGCTCTTCCCTTCTGGCGTGCTCTGTAGAAGTGCTGCTTGAACTTCAGTTTGCATTAGAGTCATTTCAAGATCTTATGAATAACAGATTCTGTTCAGTAAGTCTGGGGTGTAGCCTGAGTGTCTGCATTTCCAACAATCTCATAGATTAGAGATTGGTAAATGTTTTTGGTAAAATGCCAAGTGGTAAATATTTTAGGCTTTGTGGACCATGTGGTCTCTGACATCACTGCTTATTGCAGGGCATAAATAGCTATAGATCATATGTAAGTAAGTGGACATGGCTTGTTCCAATAAAGCTTTATAAAGGTGACAGATCAGGGGTGCTGAAGATTGCCAATATTGTCTTAGATTCTTCCAATACTTGGTTCCAGGGCTACACTTTCAGCAGCCAAGTTGTAGAGCAGATGTCCAGAGCAGTAGTACATATGTTCTTGTGAAGTCTGTGCGTTATATTCCAGTGGTGTGCTGGAGCCTTCTACCAGCTCACAAAAGCCAATTTGAAATACTCAGGAATTTTGTAAGCCAGTTGTTCAACTGTTACTGCACAGAAATTGGTCCTGGTGGAAGTATTAACACCATAGAAATCAGCAAATGCTAAAAATCAGGACTCATAATTTTTTTTTGTCCCCGAGTGGATTTTAGAAGCAAACCACTGGTGTTAACTCTTTGAGGGTTATTTACAATTTGATGTTTATTCAGCCTGGGAGGATTATATACTTGTATGTATATAAAATGGTAAATGAAGTATTTCAGCTGGCATTCATTAAGTATTTTGCCAAAGTTTGACTTCTGGGTGAAATCTTGTCAGATACAAGAAATGAGGTTCATCTGGTTCTTTCACCTGGCTGATTCAGGTGGAAGAAAACAAGCTGATTCAGAAATGTTCATGGAGTTTGGCTCTGGCTTTCCTTTCGGAGTGTGGAAAAGCAGATTTTTAGATCATAAATACTTGGCCCACTAAGGAATTAAAAGTAACCTCATTCATTTCCCTCACATTCTACCTATGTTTAGTGAGGAACGCAGTACTGAAAATCACATAATGTTAAAAGGTTTGCTTTCAGTTCAGTGACAATACCTACCTGTTTACTGGGACTTGAAAGAGGTGTTTTTTTATTACATAGATATTAGTGTTCTCTCTGGTAGAATTATAAGCTAAATTTGTAAGCATTAGGATTAAGTGTCCATTCATCTTTACATTTTATAAATAACTGGAGTCTTTGAGGTGAAATGAGTCACTAAATGTCATAGCCAGTTTAGAACAGAGCTGGGTCTGGGATTCAGGTCACCTGGCTTTGGACAGCGCTTATTCCACAGTCCACGAGCCCTGTTCAGTGTCCCTTAGCTCTATGCACCATGCAGTGTGCTAGCTCTGAACATGCAAAGTGCAATTAAAGATGTCCTCTGCTTTCAACAAGCTTACAGTCTCCTGTAAGAAAAGAAATCTCAGTGTGCTACAAGTTTTAACACAGGTTAAAGAAAAAAAATCTTCAAGGACATAGAAAATGGAACCAAAAGCTCTGCAAAGGTAAGTTGAGAAAAACTTCCAAGAGAAGAAACATTAGTTCTGATTCTTAAAAATGAATGTTGGTTGTAGGACTAAGTGAGTACATGAATGCATGCTTGATGGATAAATGATTGGGCTGAAATGATTAGCCCAATACTTGCAGTAATCAGTCCCTGTGGCCTTACTGTGGCTGTTCTCGCCAGTAAAGGAAGGGCTTTCTGCAGAGAGATGCTTGTTGAGGGAGATGAGAAAGGAACTCCTTGAGGTCCAAGTATCCCCAAGAAAACACGCAACTCTGGGGACGGCAAGGACACAGTCTGGGGAGGTGTATTCATCACATCTAAATCGAGCCACCCGAGGGGTGAAGATGTAAAGGGGGCTGGTGGTGGTTCGTACAGCTGTCACGGTACCCGTCCCTGGGCTGTTAGTTTGTAATGCTCTTTCGGTGGGCCCTCCAGTTACCTTTGGGGGGAGAAGCAATGTCCGGCCGTGGCTCCTGGGAGAGACCTGTGTGCATGTCTTCCCGACTCCATGGTTGGGTGGTCAGGTTAGCAGCCTGCCGTGAGCCATGGAGAGAAAAGAATTTGGACCATGGAAATCAAACACCGTGAATCAGGAATGAGTTTTTTTTTTTTTTTTTGAGTTTATTTACCAGCATCTTATTGTACAGTGGTTGATATCTACAAATTCTGGGAACAAGATGGAGGAAGTAACTGGACTAAAGGCAATGCAAAGACAAGGTGGTAGAGAGAGGTGGAGATACCATGCTGCTTGCTGGTCTTGATGGTGCTGTTTGCAGGGCTGACAGAGAAGATCCTCGGAGTGTGGCAACACGGAATCGGGGCAAAAGACTGACTCTCCATGCCGTGGTGGCGGGGACAAGACATACCTGCATCTCACTACCGTCCTCTCTAAACTGGTGCTGGGGTGTGGGCGCCTGTGCGGGAGAGAAACCCGCTCACACTGATTATCCGTAAAGCGTCTGCTCTGTTGTCAGGATGTCTCTACAAGTTAGGGCCGGTTCTCTGGTGCGTTCTCCTAGCTCCGCCTGAGGCAAGTTCTAGAGATTCAGAGAAACTCTAAGACTTGTGTCAGTGTTGGACTCAGCTTTCACTCAAAGTATGTAATGAAATTTAATTAAAAAATTCATATTGAGGTACATATAACATGTACCAGTCTAGGTGTACAGGTTGATAAATTTTGACATGTATGTACAATCATGTAACCAGCACTCAGAACAAGATAGCAAACAGTCTCACCAATATTTCTCTTCCTCGTAGTGACATTTAATTCAACTGTTTATTTAGTTTTAGGAGTGATTACATCTTAAAAGCGAGAACAAATTTAGCTTAACATCATTGCACACAAGTGTTCATTGTTGGTTTTCAGAGTTTCTTTGCTGGATTCTTTATCTGCCTCATTTTTTCCAAATGTTCCTCTCTTCACATTTTTACAGGCCTTTTTTTTTCTCTGTGGAAATTATTTTTTGGTTAGCTTGTTACAGGAACATTTTGCCTCCAGGTGAAATCAATAATGTTGACTACAGAGGTCTTTTGCTGGCTAGAGAGATTTTGTGCATTCATATTTTGGCATATCTTTTCCTGACTTAATTCTTTTTTGTTTCACTTAAGGGACTGCAACAGTGTTATCTAGGACATACTAGGGTCTAACCGGACAAGCTTCTGTTTTCTTTCCTTTTATGCTGTCAGACACTGCAGGCAGTTGGTGTTGAACAGTAATAGGAGTGCTGAGTTCTGACAGTTCTCTATCTTTTGTACCCTCTCCTTAGGGTAGCAAGGCTCAAAGATAGAGTTCACTGCCTCCAGTGGCCCCTAAGCTGAAGTCTGTATTTCTTTAACATTTTCCAGAAATAATATTAAAATTACTTGTGAACAGATTTGATTTTTCAGTAACATAGTTTCATACAAATTACTAAAAGGGGGCTTGAGTTTTGGTCACTTAATTAAACCTCTCATACTCACTACTTCTTTATTTTAGCTTTTGTCAGAAGTGCCCAAAGCTAATTGACTTAGATGTGGATGAGACCGTGGCTGTGCATTTTCAATCCTGGATAATTATTTCCCTTACTAGCTTTTTGACCTTGTATCACAGATAATTTGAAATGCAGCCCTTTGAAAACCAATTTCCAAATATAGATCTTTCCTGAGTGTGATTTTGGGGGCTACTTTCATTAAACTGTTCAGAGATCTAATAAAATATTCCCCCAAACAGAGCATCTAGAGTTTATCACTCCAATGTAAAATATAGAAATGAATTTAGAAAAGCTAGGAAAGCACAAATTCCACTCAGAATATTATTTCCCAAGATAAATACACATAGGCACACCTGAAAGGAACTGGAACAGAATTCATAACATTAGAAAGTAAAACAATAAATGTATTCATGATTTTATTCATCATAATGAGAAAAATTTTGAACATGGAAAATGAATTTTCTTTACAAAATGAGTCAAAATCATGTATCACTAGCAGATTGCTAATTTAAGTCTTATCCCTTAGAGAAGTCCTACTCAAAATGATTTTAACTATTAGCCCTTTTTTTATTTTCCATCTTGTACATAGGAAATGTATTTATGACATTAATATAGAACAGGCACTATTGAGCTATCATTTAAAATGTATAATCAGGTATTATTAAGACTGTGATGAAAAGTTATTTTCTTTCAAGTGCCAGTTTAGAAAATAGTGAAAATATTGATGCATAGAGAATCAAAGTAAATTAATCTGATAACGTAAGTGAATTGAACAAGCTGTGCAATATAAATATTTTAATCACTTCTTGATCCAGAAGTGCTACATCTACAAAATGAGCAATTATGTTCTACCTCTTGGGAGTTGACTTTAATTACAAAGCAGTAGGATATTACTAAATGCTAATATATGTAAATAACAAACAGGCCCTTAAATTTCCATGTGACTTAAAAAAAAACTGTTTCTTATAAATACTTTTGGCTTAAACTATAGAAGGCTGGGAGTTGAGTATTAGTTTTAAGTACTTTATATTATAAAACATTCTTCTCTGGTTAAGGTGATATACTTTAAAAATAGCCAATGGAAAGACGTTAACATTTAGGAAGATAGCAATTTAGGATTCTCCATATACTGTGCCAGAGTATTTCTACCCTGGAGTCATTTATCCCAAAGGCATCTGGGGAGGCATGTTTTCGACCCCTTAAGGAGAGACACTGAGCTTGGTCATCACTGGCACTGACTTTCAGCCCTGAGACCAGGGAGGCTCATTCGCAGAAGCTGGCTTTTCCCATTAGAATGTATTAGATCCTGTGATACCTCGGCTCCTCTGTTCACAGGATCATAGGCTCAAGGATCAATTTCTTAGGATGCAACCTTGTGTATGTATATGGAACATAATTTTAGGTAGAGTTTGGAGGCGTGTTGTGGGCTACATTCTAAGATAACCTCCAAATTCCTGGCCACTGTTGTAGGCACATATTCTCCCAGTTATTCAATCTAATAGTAATCTAGGTGTTATTGTGAAGCGACTGTGCAGATATAATTAAAGTACCATATCAGTTAACCTAAAGATTGGGAGATGACTCAGTTTGGCCTGAGATAAGCACGTGAGCATTTTAAAAGCCAAGAGCTTTCTCTGGCTCATCACAGAATAGAAGTCAGAGGTTTTAAGCGTAAGAAGGGTTTGACATTCTGTTGTGGACTTATAGATGGAAGGGGTGAGCAGTAGGGTACAGGGCACCTCTGGGAGCATGAAGCACCTCAACTGATAGGAAGTAAATAGGGGCCCAAATCCTGTAACTGTAAGGACCTGAAGTCTGCGTATAAAAAGAACGAGTGTGGAACAGATTTTTCCCTAGAACTTCTGATCTGAACTTAGCCTAGCAAGTACCTTTTTTTTACTCTTATGAAATCCCAAGCAGGGAGTCTAGCCATACTGTGTGCTCAATGTCTGACTTACAGACCTGCAAGCTAATAACTTGGTAGTAAGCTGCTGAATTTTTGTTAATTTGTTATGCAGCAATAGCAAATGAATGCAGTGAATACATTAGCCATCATACCCAAAACAAATCTCAATGGACTCATTCATGCTCTGCACACGTGCCTTGTCTTTGTTCTTCTTCATTTTTGATGTTTTTTTCCATCTTTGCATAATATAAAGTGCTTCTATGTCTTTTATGAACAAATGTAAAATATACAAAATTTATTATTCTCATTTTAAAGATAAGAAAATGGAATTTGTTCAGGGACCTAGCCGAAAACCATAGGGATGATGTCTGAGTCCAAATCCAGGTTCCTTTTAGTATAAAATGACTTGAAATCATAATGAAATTATATTTTATACTGTAGGAGAAATACTACCTCATAAGTTTGAAGAATGTTATGTTGAAAGTAATTTTATCACATGGCGTTTTTCAAGGGAGTCTTTCTTCAGCATTAAAAGGCTGTGAATTACCAAGAGTAGAATTTTCTGCTTCACTCAGTGAGAATCAGTATATAGCCAGGTTGTGGCTTCTAAAGTCATGGATGCTGAGTTGTACCATGTGTTATTCTCAAAGTGTGTTACCCACAGAAATTTTCTCATAAAATAACTGATGGTTGCTTCCTAAGTTTCATTGCAAAATGCTCCGTTTAGATAGAAGAAAGCACATTTCAACTCCTCATGTCCTATGACTGATGCTGTCTTCACATAGAAGTTTACAGAGCAACCACATGGAACCTAAATTTGAAACTTTCTAACTTCTTTTAAAATAAAAAGTGTATTAAGAATGAAAATGACAGTAATTGATATTAAATAATTTAATTTCACAAAACCACACTCTTAAAATTATCCTACAATTCATGAGTTAATAGATTGATTTTTGTGATTTTTTCCCCCCAAGCATTCAGTATACCATTCATTTTATTTCAAAAGAGTACTTTTATTTTTGTGTGCATGTGTTTGCATCTATGTGCTTGGCAGTGTCTGTGGCCATGACTTTGAAGCAAGCTTATGGTGAACCTCAGATTTTTGGTGAACTGGTGGAAAACAGGAAGAATTTAGGACGAGCAGAACTAACTCAATTGTATAATAGATCTCTAGGGGAAATAGCCAGTGTTCCTTCTGGATATTGGAAGAATACATGGTATATATAGTATGTAACTATTAGGAAAAATAAAGAAAATCTGTGTTGATATGAGATTTTCATGTGTTATTGAAGTAATATAAATTTCTGAACAATGTATATAGAATTACTCATTTCTGCTCTTTAAGGGTATATATTTAATATACTGTGAATGTATTTGTAGGTATATTTGTGTATGTACATATATAAGTGGGAGATTTCTCTAAGCTTAAAAACACTGGAAAGTAGTGTTGGTAACTAGTTTTAGAGGAGGAACTTTCCATTGTCTGCCCACTGATCCATTATATTTTTACCATATACATTTATTTTCATAACACTGAAGGTCAGATGATTTATGGCAACTGTAGGCAGAGTGAGTAGAATTTGAGAGTCTCTTAATTGTAGGTTCCATGGTACCAGGAAGAGATTTGGCTTATCCAGTGCCTAGCTGAGTATCTAGAGCACACTAGATGCTCAGGACAAGTAGGTAGGGAGGTAAGAAATTTCTAGGCAGCTGCTGTGTAGATAGTCTAGGTGGAGATAGGGCTCATTAAGGATATGGTCTCAGCCAATAATATGATTGAGGAAATAGACTAATCATATACTCCATTAGTAAGAGTTACTACATATAATATGTTTTATGTGTTATATGTACACATATTTTTTCATGTTTTGTGTGTATATATATAGGTTTTTACACATTATATACCTATTCTGTGTTAATATAGTAATAGTGGAAACTATACTAAAACTGGAAATTTGTAGAGGATGAGATTTTAAGAAGACATAAGTAGAAGTTTCCAAGTTACTCGCTCTCCCCAGAACGTGATCTTGCCTATCCCATCAAATGATCTGTCTTGTACCACCTTACACAGTGTTTGAGCCGGTGCAGCTGGGAGATGGGCTCTAAGAACAACAAATTTCATTATTTTAAGACAAAATGTAAAGAAGAAAACAGAATGAAATACTGGCCTTACAATTAAAATGTGACTGCTTGATAGGAGAGGAAAAAAGGCCCCCAATATTAATAATTTCCTGATATGTCAGTTTTACCCAGAGTAATATGGTGGTATTGATTTCTAATAAATTCCAGGTGCATCCCCTTTTTATTCAGAGTAATGTCTGGATAATAGAATTTCTCTAACTACAACATCCCGTAGGGGACTTGGCTACCATTCAACTTCATGCTCAACATTATTGTTACTATTCTCTCAGTAGCTTGTTTCACGTGACTTTTATTTTAGTAGATCACATCACTCTCCTTGTGAGATGATCTGTGATATTTCTGGCTGTTCTCACTGGGGTTTCTCCTGATCAGCTGTAGCCACCTCAGAGAAACATAATCAAGTCAAAAATATTGAAAAGATACTTGGGTAGGTTAGTTTATTCCAAAGGCTGTTTTGGGCACTTGAAATGCCATCTTGCCTAGAGACAAATTCACCATAATGTTGTGACTGTACTAACAAGCAAATTGAGAATATTTTGGACACAATGCAGTTGTATAGATATAGTAGGTACCTTTTTTTTTGAACATGGAAACTTTAATACAGGGCATTAATTATAAAGTTATTGGAAGGACTGGAGGAGCAAAGGGGAGAGTCTGCCAATGGGAGGCAAGTGGGATGTTGGAGATAAAGGAGATGGAACACTTCCTCCTGTGCTTGCTGGGGGCATCTGTGGCAGCCACCTCACGGGTGCAGCCTTGGGTTCCTGCTTGGGCATCACAGTGCCAGACAACAGAGGCCACCTTTTTTTTTAAAGTATCATTGAAATACAATCTTATGAAGGTTTCACATGAACAACGTTGTGGTTTCAACATCCACCCGTATCATCAAGGCCCCCGCCCCCCTGCCCCACTGCAGTCACTGTCAGCATAGTGAGATGCTGTGGAGTCATTACTGGTCTTCTCCGTGAACAGCAGACACCTTCTTGGTAACTAATTTTTGATGCAAGATTGATGATGAGGAATTCTGCCAAAAGGATATAATTTTGGGTATGTCAATTAGAGGTCTAAGCTAATCAGTCAAATTTCTATTTTTTAAAATGAGGAAATTCAATGACTTAAATTTGTCCATCTGCTACTTTGGGAAAGACTGCTTTAAATTGTAGAATTACACCTACAAGCATCTCATATATGCAGCATTTTACTGTTTACTAGATAAGACCATTACAAAGCAATGTGAAAAGAATGATTTTGTCTCTGGTCGTCGTCCTCAATCCAGTAAGCATGGCCGTGGCCCAGAGTGACAGGACCTCATTCCAGATGGAAGCATTCGGCAGTGTTTCCTTGGCTGAAAGACATTCACTCCCAGAGGGCTCTCTGAATCTACACAGATTAGCAACCACACTTCCTTCTCTTGGATCTTAGATTATATAAATTTAGACCCAACCCTTGGCCCTATCATTATTTAATCCCTGAAAGCAGAAATTTCAGGAAATTTCTAGAAATGCCCTAGTATTTTGCTTTCATTAGTGTACTTTTTTGTGTGTGTGTGTCTGTAAACCTGAATACTAAAATCCTTTTATGGGATTATACCTTCCATTCCTAAAAATACATAGTATGGTTGGTTCAAAGATGCATGTTTTTCTTATTTTGGTATTGCCAGTAAAGGTATTCATCAGCTTTTATTTTCCAATTATTGCATGATAAAGTGGAAGGTGTGAGTAATAGTGTTTAGAACAAAGGGAGAAGTAACAGCATCCAGTAGGGTTTCATGGAACAGACATCATTTGACATGGGCCTTACAGGGCAGAAAAATAGGAGAGGGTAGGCCTTGCATGGAAAGCACTCAAGATAGAATGACTTCAAACAAAAAATTGGTGAGTACTAGTATTGAAGTAGATAACTAATGTATTAATTGACAACAGTGCAGCAGAGAAAAAGGCAGTGATCAAAAAAAATATCAAATGCAGATGTCTTCAATTTGAGTGGTAATGTTCAGATTAGCACTGCAATGAAAGTAGAACTAATTGACTTTGAGAAGATAAATTGTATTGCAAAATAGAACTATTAGAGTCTTGAACATGGAGAGTGACTTTAGGAAATAGAGAACAAAGGTAGACCAGCTTCTGAAGTCAGTACGATGGTAGAAGGTGCAGAGATATTACGAGAAAGGGGGAAATGATGTGAATGAGTTGCATAAGTCCAAAGGGTGAGTTAATGGGGAAGTGATAGGAATCACCACTGTCGCTGAAGTCTGTGGCGGTGGAACTAATCTTCCCACTCCCTCCAGAGACACTGTGTTGCCCTTGGTTGAGGAATCTGGTAGGGAAAGGGAGGCCTAGGGGCTTTCATCTGGTTCTTTCTACTATAGTTTTCACTCCATAAGCCAGGACTTCAAGGTAGGGATTCTGCCAGTTGCTGACTATGTTGGTTTTCTTTTTAAATTCAGGAACTAGGAAAATAATCTGAAGGATAGTCTATAACCCTAATGGGTCAAACTCCACTTAGTATCTGGTATCTGCAAACCTACATTTTGATCAGACTAGAGTGGTGTTTGGGGTCCATGCAGATTAATATCAACTCTGGCCCTTAGGACCAATTTCTGATAACCCCCCAGAATTGACAACTTTTCTTCTCTAATGCATCAATTACCTAGTGTGTGATTGCAAATCTCCTGGAGAGAAAGGTTTGGAGGAAGACTTAGGATATGTTGTCAGTGTTGCAGTATCTTTGTCAAAGGGATGGCACTTCCCCTTAAATGCTTTGGGTCTGTGAGCTCACCTAGAGGGTAAGAGGCTTTATTGCTATGGCAACTCATGTCTGGTGGCCTCTCAGCAGATCTAAAATTTTTTTCTGTAGATCAAATAATATACTAGTAAGGTGCCTATTATGGGTGAATTGTATCCCCACAAAAGATATGCTAAAGTCCTAACTCCCAATATCTTGGAATGTGACCTTACTTGGAAGTAAGGTTGTTAAAACTGTAGGTTGAAATGAGGTGGTTGTTATTCTGCACACTGACCTCAGGCCTGGTCTGCGGAAGGACTGATGTGGCTGGCTGGCTGGTCTCTGCATAGGAGACAGAGGTATCATTCTCTATTTAAAAAAATATACATTGTCCTACTATCTTAGCTTGGGCTGCTATAATTAAAATGTCATAGACTGGGTGGCTTATAAACAGATTTTATTTCTTGCAGTTCTAGAGGCTGGAGGTCTTATATCAAGGTGCTAGCACTTGGCGTCTAGTGAGGGCCTGCTCTCTGGGTCATAGATGGCTGTCTTCTCACTATAACCTCATATGGCAGAAGCGACAAGCAGCAGTCTGGGGTCTCTCTTATCAAGGCACTAATCCTGATCATGAAGAATCTACTATCATGACCTAATCACCTCCTGAAGGCCCTTCTGCCAAATACCATCATATTAGGGAGAGGTTTCAATATAGGAATTTTGTGGGGGCTCAAATATTCAGTCTATAGCAAATCTTCAATTAAAAGATTTCTCTGCAGCTTGAATCATACATTCCACAAAACTTACATATTAAGCATACATTACATGTTTGCCTCAAGTAGGACATAAACAAAAGAATAGATAAATACACAAATATTACACATTCTTGAAGTGGTATAAATGAAGCAAACATGGCAACCGTGTATTGCATAGTTCCAGTTAAATGCCCCATAGTAAGTCTTAACATGCATAAATATGTGTTTTATTTTTAACAAAGCGTATTTCTCTTCCTGTTAATGCTAACCACTATAGGTTTGTGCAATCTAGAAACACAGAAAACAAATTCTCTTCAGTCCTTCTAACTCCACATATCAAATTAGTCACCAAGTCCTTTTTCCTTATATATGTCCCAAATTTGCTTTTTTCATGTTCCCATGTCACTGCCTCATCCCTGCATTGGCATTTTACCTGTTTTCCCCACCTCCAAAGCTACTTTCTTTTACATCATCTTTTCCCTTGTGGTCAGAATGATCTTTCTGAAATATGATAGGGTCCCTGGCTTAAAATTCTTGCATGCTTACTGTAGTGACTCCCAAAGTGTATCATATGGAACAACTAATAGATTTTATAGGTAAGCATGTGTACATAGACCTATTTCACAAATTATTTGTGAAACTAAGTTACAGAATGTTAAGCTTCTTGATTTCAGGATTTCTCAGTACCTTTAATGAGATTATGTGCACTGTGATTGTCTAGGCAGAGATAGTATGCAGCACTTCCATAATTTGGTTATTGAGACAGTCCAATAGAAATTTAAAGATTTAATAAACATTTTCAAATAAGTTGGTCTATTGTGCAAAGTTTAAACTTTGGAGCACAGTTGATAAGCTCTCTAGGATTTGACCATTGCCTATATCTAATATTTTGCCACTTTATCATCCAAACTTCAATAATTTGGGATTTTACCTTTACACAAATACACAGCTGTTCCACAGACTTACCCATGTGTTGGGAGCAATCTTTCTGTCGAGGATGCCCATATCTTGCTCAAGGTCAGGTTTAAGCACTTTTTTAATGCCTTCTCTGAATTTCCAGCCACTGCTCTCCCAAGTAGGATTGATAAAGGTATTCTTCTTACGCCATAATCCTTATACAAACCTTGAAAGCCATATCACAATTGTTTATCCCTTTCTTTCCATTAAGACTTTTAATGGTAGGGACCCTGTCTTACGTACTCGAAGTACCTTACATAGTTTCTAGTACAATGTATATTATTCAAATTATTTTTCAGTTCAGTTGGTAACCCTTCAACCATGTGTCTGGCTTGGGGGAATTTAAAAATGATATACATCTAGCCAGCTAAATATACCTATTCAGTCAACATATCATTGAACACTTGTTATTCTAAGCACCGTATTAGGCATTGGGGATAGAATGATAAATCGATAGTCATGGCTGCTGCATTTTTGGAATTTAAACCTATAATTTAATAATAATTATACATGTAACAATGGCTGCAACAGAGTACTATGCAGTATGGAGTGTCAGTTGTGACTATCAATGGAAGTAGCTTGTGTGTACCAGGGAACCCACTGTAGGGTTTATTGCCATGCATAATGAAGACAAAAACAGCAACATTATCTTCAAAATGAAGACTTTGTTTATACTACAACAAGAAGTATGTGCCTTATTTAGAGTGGTACTCTATTCGCCCTGTCACACAGACTAGATAACATTAGCAGCAGAAACTGACCAGCTTTGAACTTGACATAGAATATGAAGCCTTAACTAAGATGTTTGTTCCTTATTCTATAAAACCTCACTAAGGGTAAATGTCCTGGCTAGATACTCTTGTTTCCAGTTTGTTAGCTGTAAAAGAGGGGATTCAGTGTGCTCTTTCTTTGTCCATGCTTGTGGCATTACTTTAAGGATAACTTTTTTAGTTGATATAGTTAAACACGGGCTGTACTGTCTTCACTGTGGCAGCTTTTGCAGGGCTGAGGTTTCATTTTGCATTTCCCTGTTTTGCCAGGATATTTTATTTTGAACATCCTTAGAAATTGTCCCTTAAATTTTTTCCCCAGAGTATGTTATAGGTAGCAAAACACTTTACCTGCATAAATAACTTTTCTTTTTCTGTGAACTGTGTATTTATGGATTATTTGTGACCCAGAATATTTCCCCCTGGCAATGCTAGTGGTTTCTGCTGAGTGCCAGCTGGGAGGAGAGGAAAGAGGCACAGAGCAGAGAAGGGCATACTTGACTGGAATGCACGTAAACAAAGAGGCTGGTAGCATGTCTCCTCATTCTTCACATCCCATTTTTGAGGCTTTGGTGGTGGGTGTGCGTGTCTGTGAGCTGAGAGGAGCGGTCAGTAGGGTGTGAAGCTTAACAGTGAAGGCTCTAGAACCAGACTTCTCTGAGTCCTGGTTCTACCACATCAACTTCTTGACCTTGGGCATGTTCATCAACCACTCAGCGCATAGCTTCTTTTCTAAAGCGGGCATAATAATGGAGCCTCCCTCATACTGTTGTACTGATGATTACATGAGCTTATAAATATACATTCTTCAGCAAAAAGGCTGGTACACAGGAAAATGTGTCAATGAAAAAACATATCCTCCAACTGATTAAAAGAAATAAA
Source organism: Manis javanica (assembly GCF_040802235.1). Lineage (NCBI taxonomy): Eukaryota > Metazoa > Chordata > Mammalia > Pholidota > Manidae > Manis > Manis javanica. The sequence goes on from NC_133164.1 coordinate 119,237,142, forward strand.
ATGTGAAGAAGAAAACCTTTCTCTATAGCCATGGTACATTTGTTCAATTCTTCATCTGGTCATCTTTGTAGGGCTGATTTTAGAACAAAAAAGGGGTAGTCACCTATGAAGCAGTTATATCCAAAGTATTTAAGTCAGTAGGTGCGCATTTCCAAATTTGTCTGATGATACCACTTATTAATCAGTAGAAATAATATCTGACAGAGGAAACAAACACCAGAAATCTTCAGTTACTTTTGTATTAGAGAATTAATTTTCAGAAAACACTTGAGGGAAAGAGAAAAATAACATAATGAGTTATGAGTTGGAGGAATTTCTCTGTTATCCCTGGAATGGTCCATGATTGGATGTGCTCCACCTGTTGTCAGCTTCATTGTGAATACTCCCAAATACAGGTGATTTTCTCCTGCATGATCTGACCTTGCCTTCTATGCTGAGATTGCCCCCATACCACTTTTAAGCTATCTGCATTCTAAGAAGCAATAGCATCATAAAAAAAATCTGCCCATCTTATCACCTGTGGGAACTTTGATGAATTTTATATTTGAGTTCTTGCATACAAGTATAACTCTAAAGCCTGTTTTAAATCTATTTACAAACTTGGAAGGCTTCTATGTTGTATAGCAATTATGTAAGTTTCACCATTTACTTCATATGATGCTATAATCTTGGGCTGTGCTGTCTGATGCTGTAGTTTCTAGTCACATTGTTTATATTTAAACTTGATTATAATACAATCAAAATTTAATTCCTTTGTCACCGTAGCCACATGTGGCTCACCACCACTGTATCAGACAGTGCAGCTTGTAGAGCATCCATTACAGTAGAAAGTTGTAGCCAGGGGTGAAATGCAGGGACATACAAACTCCGAATCAGAGACTGTATCTTCTCCTTTAAATGTAGCAATGTTCTACCGCAAGGACAATTATAGAATATATATCAAGATGTCTGTTCATTGATGTCATATGGTTTTTCCTTTTTTCCTGGAGCTTCCCTGGACTTCCATACAACCAAAGCTCAGTCTGGCCCATTATCTGAAGCTTTGATTATTCTCAGTCTTCCAATGAATGCTGTTTCCATGCCCTTTTCTAGATAAATCCTAGCTTTCCCACAAAGGTTCCATTGCCCTATGGAGTCCCTCACAGTGACTTTTTTTTTCTTAAACACCTCCTCCCCTGGCTGTTTGCATTCTTTAGGTTTTTCACTAGTATTTCCAATAATAAGGAATGACAGTGACCATTTATTCCCCTGTGGCTGCACCCATTTCTCCTTTGAAGCCAATGCTCTCTGGTTTTACTGTTCTCTATGCTTGCTTTATTCTCCTGCAAGCTTATTTTTCATACTGAGTGTTTATTTTTTATTGATACAACATTGTATAAAGTTAAGGTGTGCGCGTGTGTTGGTCTGATACACAAAATACTGTGAAATGATTATCACTGCACTCTGCACTTTCTTGTTCTCATCTGTAGACTTTGGCATTACTACTCTCAGTCCCATTTTTTGTTCTGGGTGTCCTGGTATATATATATCATCTTAATCTTTGGATCATTATAACATTTTGAATTAATGTGCCCACCTCTCCCCTAGCTAAGATTTTCATCACCCAAGCTAGGCCAATCAAATGGTCTTTTCCTGGAATTTGAATTTTGGGCAGAGTTATGCAAAATTGAAAATTATTAGAGCTCATTCAATCTTGCATTTCCATGATGAAAGTGTAGATGAGATCATGGTAACCAACAGCCAGAACTGCCTTTGTCTATGTTCTTTTTTTGAGACTGATTCTTCAGGCTACCAAAAATATTGGTTGATTTCTAATATTTCCTTTCAATTTATATGCTTTTTGCTTAAAGTATTAAGTGTTGGTTTCCTCTGCCTGCAGGTAATCTTAACAAACAGAAATTGGTACTGCAGTGGGATTTTGAAAATGACAGACTGTAAAACATGAATTTGAGTTGAGGTTATGTGGAAAGTTAGGAACTTGGAAATTCTTAATGCACAGGAGCAACATAGCTGGTTGATTTGTTCCACACCTCTATCTTGGGGCTCATATCTTGGGATTTCTGAGGGCGAGACACTTCAGAGTGACCATGGCCAGAGGAGTTCTTTTCCTCATTATTCGTTCATCTTGGCTCTTACTTCCCTGACTCCCATTTGGGCACAGTGCCTTCCTCGGACCCGGGACTTGTGGTTCGAGTGAGGTCTCACGCTCCCCGGAAGCAGTGCCTGTGGCCCAGCTCCTCTGGACGTGGAGTTTGCTTCAGGCTTGGGGACAGTCGGAGCCAACTGGGCCTTTCACCTGAGGCATTTTTTTTTGGCCAGACTTGCATATGATGTGTAGTTGGAGATGCCTCAGACTTGTCGCCGCCACGTGGAAACCGACCTAAAGTCACCACGCAAGGAAGAGCAAAGCGGAGCTCAGTGACCCAGAGGAATCTACGTGATGCCATTTGAGCCCTTAGATCCATGAAGCCAGTGCGGTCAGGACACACATACATGATACGTGAGCCAGGAAACTATTTCATAGATTTTTTCTGTTACTTAACATTTTAAATGATACACTACCCGTTCACTGAAGATTTGGGGACAATTTAATGATCCTTTTCCCCAACTATTGCTGTAATTAAGAGGGTTTTAAGAGATATTGGCTAGAATTTTTTATGCCTGTCAAGTACTCTAGTCTCAGAATTGGTAAATATTAGAAGTCTATTAGCACAGCCGTCTCAACATTTCAGGTTTCTGTGTTTATATCTGATTTCAGAGAGATTTCTGCTCCTTAGGGACTTGCATTACCTCCAAGGCATATCCTTCTCTTTCTTTGGATTCACCCTCACACATCCACGATCCTGTTTCTTCAATGAAATGTTCTATGTTGTTCTCCATTGTCTTGGTGACCATGTCTTACTGAATAGTCCAGTTGAACTATAACTTCAGAGAAATGATTCATTCTCTGCTTTGATGATTCAACCACAGGGTGATGGAGTCTTATTTGGCTAACACATAAAATCTGCCCCTTCAGTTCAGGGCCTTGTCTCAGACTGGCCTTCAGTGAGCCCTTGGGAGGACCTGCCTCCCGTATGCATGATGAATAACTGTGCCCACTTCTCATCTTGCTCTTCAAAACTCCAACTCAGTCCCTGCTCCTGTCAGTCTCAGCAGACGACCTTTCTTCCTACTTGAGTGAGAACACTGACTTTTAGTAAGAATCTTCTTTCCCACCCCTACATTCTTCATTTCTGTCACCTCCATTATGTCAAGAGTGGCATGTGAGCTCTGTCCATTCCTATTTAAATCTGTGAACCCACCTGCCTGCAGCCTTGCCCAGAATATCACTGTCTGTCCCCTCTTGTCCATGTGGAATTTCTTCCCTCTACTCAGTGCTCCTCCCAGACTGTGCACAGGCTTGCTGTTCCTTTGACCAAAAAGAAAAAATAAACACTATCACCATTGGGGATGAGTCTTAAGAAGGAACCTGGGCGTCACGTCCTTCAAAGCCATCTAGGGAATATGTAGGAGTTTATACTTTGAGGGAGGAAACCACTGGAGCAATTCCAGCAGGGGCCTCACACGGTCATGGAGCATTTTAGATGATTCTGTTTGCTAAGTGGAGGAGGTGGATTGTGGAATGGTCAGTATGATCCAAAAGTGTAAACTGTTTTCCTAAAATGTGTTCTTCAAAAGACTAGATGCTATTAAGTGTTACCAGATTGTCCTAAAAAAATTGGTTTGTGGACAAGTAAATACAACAACTTTGGCTTAAACATCTCTTTCTTTCAAAGCTTCTAAGTTTTAGTCAACTCAGTCTCTAAGGAGAACACTATTTCCGAACAGTTATAAACAGCCCGTTTAGCTTTTTGTCTGCCAGGTGACAAGGTAATGTTTATATCCTGGTATAATACGTGGCTTTTAAGAAGATGGTCCTGCACCGATAACTTCTCCTTCCTGCCAGGCAAGTGCTAAATACTTATAGGGATGCTGCAAGACTCTAGGGACTGCTTGCTTATGTAGTCATTTAATTAAAGATATGCTTTAATTGCCTTCTCTTCACCCCATGAGTGAAAAAGACATTCCTGCCCTAGGGTTATATGGCTGGCTGAATACGTGACAGCTGACGTTGGACAGATGAGCTCAGCAGCTGTTTGATTAGTCACATATACTCTCAGCCTGGGGGAGCAGGACACCACATGACATGAAGGGCCATGCTTGGGAAGGGAACAGCCAACCAGGGGCTGTAGGGAGCAGTCGTAGTGAGAGGATGGTGTGACTCCCGGTTCCCACTGGACAAGCAACAGCGTCCTTGTTAGACTAATTCTGCAGGCTGGTAGGGAACTGAAACCCCTGCTCAGGAGCAGACCTTTACCAAGTCTGTAAGATAAGGTGGGTTCTTTGGCTGGGGGGCCTTTTCCGCAGGAGCAGAATGGGGAGGGAAACTTGTGCTTAGGCCGCTTGAACCTTCTCAGTGTTACCAGATGACCAGGTCCCTAAACATTATGGTAAGCCTGCCACCAACACACAGTACGGTTGTTTTCCTTCTTCACCACTTTCCAGGCCTGGCTTTTCTTGTATTCACAGAGCTCCTTATGGAAGAAGCACAAATCCATTAGCAACGGAATTGCAGTTTTTGTTCCGGGTTTACCCAGGCCACCTCTAAACAGAAGTCAACCAGATAGTCCACCCACTATTGAAAAGGAAATGAATTAGTTTAACAATTACTTATCAGGGTCTAATAAGTATTAGAATTAAGATTTTTATAATGCTTCTTTGCATAGATTGGTAAAAGTGTGTTTAGGTAAATTTCCCCTGTGTCTTCTCTCTAGTAGCAGTGTATTACCTTATCAGGAGCTGTAAAATATTCTTCACAATTATGTCATCTAAACTTTATAGGATTTGTAATTTTGTTAATGAAAGTCAGTTGTTTCTGTAGATATTTATGTGTGAGGCAGGCTTCAAATTTCCTGCAGTAATATCTAATAGGGGATCTTCTTTATTTTTATGTTTCAATTTTAATTTATTTTCCTGAAGAAGCAGTATTTTTGAGAGTCACATTTTTCTTACAAAATGCAGAGGCATGACAATGTCCTTTGAGATGCTCTTTGTGACTATGGGAGTTTTAGATTTCTAAGTTTTAATTGTCTATATTTCAGTTTCTCTAAATACTGGATTATGAAATTTCATTGCCTGTATATAGAGGAGTGAACATCACCTGCGATCCATTATTGAATTGTGTGTCCACCCCAAAATATGTGGGCGTCCTAATCCCTAGTGCTTGTGAATGTGACCTTATTGGTTGTAATTAATGTAAGCTTAGGTTATACCGGAGTGGTGGGCCCTAAATCAAACAGGAGATCTCCTTATAGGAAGAGAAGAGACAGACACACAGCAAACACCACGTGGTGCTGGGGGCAGAGATGGGAGTGAGGCATCTATAAGCCAGGGAACACTAAGGATTGAAGACAATGCCAGGAGCTGGGCATGGGATAGACTCACCATTAGAGCCTTCAGAGTATGGTCCCAGCAGCGCCTTGATTTTGGAATCATAGCTGCCAGAAATGAGAGAATTCCTCTTATCTTAAAGCCACATAGTTTGTGGTACTTTATGTTAGTCTATTGAGCAAATACCCTCCTCTAAGGTCCAACTGAATCATCTTCACATGCAAATGTCCACACATAGACACCCTGGAACTTAAGGACTTAGAGTCTTAGAAATGAAACTGACCAAATTACTTCCACATAAAGAGACCCAGGGTCTTCAAGACTTTCTCAAAACATGACGGGCATCACGGTCCTATCACAGGAGCTTATTAATTGTTAAACTTGGTTTATGTAAATTATCTTCCTTCCGCAATTTTAACACTGAAGTTTTGTTCAGCTCTCTGGGAAGTATTTTCCATAGTATCTTTTAAAACCAGTGATTTTCTCATTTTAATAATTATATTTTCTATGCAATATTGTCTGATTATTCACTATTTTTTTAAACATGGGCTTGTTTTCTGTCTGGAATATGATGGCACATGCCTATGGGGAATCTAATGGGGATATTTTATAATTGCAAAGGACTTCTATGTTGTAATGCTCATTTTTGCTGTTTGTCATTTCAAATGAGGTCTTGTGATCCTTGTTTAAGTCAGAGGCATGGAAGAGGTCATTGGGCACTGTGAGCATATGGTTGCGGGAAGAATGAATCCCCTATTGTACTTCACGGTAATCAAACACAAACCCAGCTATTCCTCCGGAGGATCTCATCATGTCTGAAACATTTTCCCCTAATATTTTCCAAATTCTTTAGAGAAGAAACTGTAATTTCTTTTTAACATGGAGTTAGAAACCTGGATTCTCCTTTGCTTGTTGAGATGGAAGTATAATATTGGAGGTCATTAAAAATCCATATATAGTAGTTTGAATTTGTCCCCTTGTTTTCAACCCCAAATTGCACCCCATTCTCTCTAGCATTTTCAGGCCAAGTGCTCTATCGTAGCAAGCCCTATTCAGCTTCAACAGGATATTCCCATGGGAGTATTTCTGCCCACTACTTTTTACCACCCTGCACCAGCTCAGTAAATTTCTACTCCATTTATGACCCTTTCCACTGTGTCTCATTATTGCTTTTATTCTCTTCTACTTATTTCTTAGGGAGTTTAGGGAAATGAGTTGACAATAACTTGATCTTTATTTTGTTGTTAGCTAGAACTCCACCCGTCATCCCTTCCCCAGGTGTCTTAGTATTCAGTAGGAAAAAAAAAAGGTGGTACTTGGAATCCATAGGAAGAAATAGTGAACATTTGTTCAAAATATTGAGGGTCATCTTCCAGAATCACTTCCAACATTGCTCTTAGGGTTTCCAAACCCTTTGGGGGCTGGTTGTGTATAGGTATCCAGGAGTGGAACGAGGTGATCCTGGACCCAGGTAGCAGTGAATCAGAGGATTTTCTCCCTAGGAGATGCCAGAGGGCTTCACTGGTAGACCAGTCCCCTCTCCCTAGGGTCCTTTGAAGAGTAGCTGCTGACCGTGTCACAGCAAAGAGCAGTGGTGGTACTATTCAAAAGATGCCAGATACTGTTTACTTTTGTTGAAAAAGATTTCCTAAATATTTTACATCAGAATTTCAAGCTGATACTAGAATTCATCAACTACTACCCCCAAATATATACTTTTCTAAAAAATAAATTCACTGTAATGCCAAATAATTGGCTTTATATTGTTTGTGGTAAAAAATTAAGGTTAGTTATTTGAGTAAAGTTTTATGTTTGTCCTTCTTTATCATCCTGCTTAAGGGAAGCTAGTTTTGATTTTTCAATTACATTTGTGACTCTCTGCATTTAATAATAAAGCTGGACTTTCTTTATCTCTAATGTATGCTGATGCTTTAACTCCCATAAATGCATGATTTCTTTTCAATCACAAAACTTCCCTATGGCTTATCAAGGGCAGGGTTATTTTAGCAAGAGCATAGCATATGGTGCATAAATAGCACTCATATATAAACATAGCATGCACAAGAGATTAATACAATTTTCCTTTTTCAAGTGATTAATATTTACCCTGGCAGCTGTAGCATTTTAGTCTTCTCTTAGCTGACAGATGTGAATAAGGGTTGCATCTTGCCTCTACCAAGCTGCTATATCTTAATACTTGTTCATAGCTTAGGGACTATGATATATGCTCCAGGAATATTTAGAACTCTCTTAGGAATTTCTTGTGGTTTCAACTGATTTTTTTCCACAAATATATTAAATTGAATTTTATTTTTTCAGGGTAAAAAGTTAACTGACTTAAAACTCACAGGTACAGAAAAACAAACGATTCCAACTTAAATCTGAGCATTCAAATGTGAGTCGTTGTTTGTTATAACAATCTCGTAGCACAGAGGATCATGAGAAGTTGTAAAGGAAGTGATTTATAGCTTTGTATATAGGGTAAATATGGAAAACGTTTATTTTTGAAAGGTAATTATAAATATATAATCTTAGGTTTTGTTTTGGAGTTTCAGACAAATTATATAGCATTTTCACCATCAATGGCTAATAATCACATAATTAGGTATCTGAGTAAAACACGATGACATTGCCATATCCTTTTATGCATAAATTACTTTTATATGTGTTTGGTGTTAAAATATTCAGATGTTTATTTGAATTTTTTTGTATCTAGCATCTATAATAGAAAACAAATTACAAATTGGAAAATACATGTTGTCTCACAAGTAATGTATAGGTAGTCTCAAAGTTGTGCATGTGTAAAAATATAAAAAATATATTCCAGTATTATGTATATAATAACTGATACTTAGAATGTGTATCTGTTAAAAATTATATACACATACTTCTCTGTCTACACATTTGCACATATATGCAATGGAAAGTAATGACTGTATATGTTATTAAAACCCTTAATCATATTTATGAATTTGTTGAATAAATATTCAGAATACTAGATTCTTAAGATAAAGTATTATGGAGCATTATAAACAACTAAGTGAGGTATAGTCCCTGATAATAGTATTCAAAGTCTGATTGGGAAATTGAAAAAATTATGAATAGTTGGATAACAATATCTAAGTAAATCACACTTTTATACATAATTATAAGAAGTGTTACCGTGTCAGTACATATTGCCAACTACTGCTAAAAACACCAGAAAAACTTCTAATCAAGATAAAGTAAGTCAATTGGTCTAATATAGGGAAGCATCATCTTGGCAGAATCTTAGTAGTGTCTCACAAAAGGAAGTCACGGGGGAGGATATTAAAACTTTAGGGTATGAATGGAGTGATTTTTAAGTTAAGTCCTTTGAGGTTGGGGAAGGATGGGATTAGGCAGAATTAAATATAGAAAAGCTTCAGATTGGTGGGCATAGGAAAGGTTTTGAGGCAAGTACAGCAAAGTGTTCACGTGGACGACTAAGGTCTTCTTTCACTAATAGTGTTATTTTCTCAGAGCAATTATTTCCTGGAGTAAACAGCCAGCTTATCTGCATTCATTCTAATACTGCTTTATTGGGAGATGAAAAATTCGTGAGTCCAGTATGGGCTAACAAAGGATCAGGAAAGCATGTTGATTTCAGTTTTTAGTTCTCCATTTTTGATGCTTCCGCCTAAGATAGATAGAATATTGTTAGGGAATATGTCATCACAGTTCAGTGTGTCATGGTTGCATTGAGTTTTTGATTTAGTTCCAATCCTTACAAGTGTCAGATTTTTTTCCTTTTTTTTGTAAATGGAATATGTGTTAGATTATTTGGTACAGTGGTTGCTGGCAGTATTTGAGACTCCAGAGAACATGCATTTTGGCCCTGTAACATAAATATTAGGGAAGGATTTTGTCACAGGTTTTGAGTCTACCACTATATCGTGAGCCCAAAATGCCCAAGTTAAAGCAAGTGAACAGATCCCATAACAGTGCCCAGTGCATTCAGAGCCAGAGACAATAAAAGAGGAAAAAAGAAATAAAGGTCAATAATAATTTCATAGTTGAAAGTTTTTAAGACAATGCAGAGTATTAAGCAACAATAAATGAAAATAGTTGGGTACATTAAAATTAAAACATTGACTAATATGTGATGGTTTCTAATTTCCTGGATCTTATTCTGTATGTCTCAGATGGAAGATGTCTACTTCATACATTCATAATCTTGATCCCAAGGTCTTGCTTAGAAGCTATCTCCTCTTCCAAGACTATCTGTTTGAGGATTCCTAAACATTCAGAAATGTGGCACAGTTTTTTTTCCAGTAATTCAAGGATGGCTTGTGTCTCATTAACCTGAGAGATTAATGTTATACTGGTAGGTTCTCCTTCTGATCAAGTCCTTTATATTAGGGTCATGATTAGAGTGCACAGTAAGCTAAAGTTTAAAATTTTCATGTTTAATTGATTTACTATAGGCTAGCTTTGTAAAATTAGAACTTGATGTAGATCAGTTTTAAGTTTGTTATTATCACTGTACATGTCTGTTATTGGAAATTGGCAGTTGTAAACTCCATATATATACATAGACACACGCCCATTTCTCTCAACTCTTCCTGATGAGACTGAGTCCCTTAATCCATCATCACATTGGTTTTAATTTCCCACCTCTTGTTTTGCAGTTGTTCCCCCTCAGTGTACGAAGGAGCCATGCTTACAGCATGTTCTGAATCTCCCTGTGGTGCTTTGCCCTAATAATACCAAGGATATGATAATGGAGACAAACTGCTTTTCCCAATATTGAGGAGAATGAGTTTAATGACTGGGTACTAAGTACTTTTACCTGTCAGTCCTAAGAAACTGCTCATTTTGAACAAAGTTTTACAAGCACTTAACAGAGCTGTCTGGTACTAGATAGAGAAAAATTTTGATAATGAATTGCCATGTAATTTTTGGCTTTTAACTCAGAAGGAATTGGAAGTTTTGCATATTTTTTATGTAATAAAGTCCTTTAGTTCCTAATTTTTATAAGCAAGGGTTCTCAATGCTTACATCTTTAAACTTAGGATTTAGAGTAGAATTAATGCTTAGATGTGTCTGATTCTTACCTATAAGTAATGTTCACGAATGGAGTCCTGGTCTCTTTGCATAAATATCAAACAGGAAATTAAGAAAAGCCTTTGTCATCTATTAAGAGATATTTTAGTAAAATTTTAATTTTGTTTAATAGTTATTTTCATATTTATTTTTGATAAATTATATAGAATTCTAATTAATGTGTAATATATAGTTCATAAAATTACTTTTTTTTTCACTTAGGCATTGATTGTATTTGTAGATGGTTAGTGAACACATGGAATGAGAGATCTAAAATCCAAAATTTTGTTAGAGATATTACCTGTTAAGCATAAGATATGTATATATACATACATACAAGCACATGTATATATGATTAGGATAAAATTCTCAGGAGTAAGTAGTGGGGAATTAAGAGTTCAAAGAGAGAAAGAAATGATGTAAAATTTCAAATTATTGAAGAGTATGTCTACAAAATTGTTCATATGTGACTACTTAAATGCCACTGGATACATATAGAAAAAATATTTGCAATTTTCATTTAGAAAGTTTAATAGTTGAAATTCTGTTTATTTAAATTTAGGATGAAACATTTTGATAGCCAATAAATATATAAAGGAGAGTTACGGTAGTGGTTTTTGATAATGTCTAAACAAGTTTGTAAACTGATGCAGATACTTCGGGACAGTCTGTGGCTTTGGCCTTGTGGGCTCCTCCTCATCAAAGGTGCATAAACACTCAGAAACAAACCGTATGAATAATCTTATCATGTAAATAAGCCACTGATTATTCTTTTGCACTGCCATTAAATTAACAGTTTGTTATGCTTATTATATTTGTAACTACTGTTCTGAAAGGCAAATGTGCTTTATAAGTTATAAAAATTATAATTTACAGAGTACCTAAACTTTCCCCATAAAAGGTTTCTTAACAGATTTTGATTACTTATTAGCAAGGAAAAGTAACAGCAAAGGAACAGTAGATGTACCTCCTGGCTTTAGTAGTGTGAAAATAGTGTGAAAAAGTGGGCAAATCATCACTTCCCAAAATAAGTGTTAAGTTGGGTGAAATTGTGAAAACAACAACCATTTCCACACTTTTAAAATCAACCAATGCTAAACTATAAATTGAAAAGTGTTTGTTTATGAAGAGGTGAAGAGTGGCTTAGATCTTGCCTGGGGCTCGCCCACCATATTGCTTACATGCTAGTTTCACCACAGTTTGGCTGTAAAAACGGTCCTGCTGTGATCCTGCAGTGGGAGACTAGTTAAATTCCTGTGCTCAACTCTTCACAATTGTGAGGTGTTGTGTAATGAAGTTTCAGACTATTTTTTATTATCACTGACATTACCTCCTGCTGTGTTCATTCTTCTTTCTACTTGCAATACAGACTCTAGAAGCCAAGGGGTGGGGGTAGGGTTTGCTTAAGCGAAAAAAGGAACTCTTATGGGAGGGATAGAATATTCTGCCCATTTTGATGAGAGTTCTGAGGGTCCACCTGAGAGAAAGCTCCCTGTCTGCAGGAGGGTGTAGAAATGGGGGAGGACAGCATGTGACCATGTGCATCAAGGTCCCTGGCGTTGTCTGATGTGGGGTAGATCTTCAGTGAATACTAGTGTTATTTTCTATTTTCCCAGTTTGACATATGGGCAATACCATTATCTCTGCAAAGCAAAAGTAACTCTAATGCCTAATTTTTTAAAAAACAAATTATAAACTTGAATCTCTATTTAAAACACTATGCACTTCAGGTCTGCTATTAATAGAAATACCCTCAACAGAAAAAGGTGTTAGGCAGAGTCTCTGCCCTGCAGGACCTATATCCTTTAAACTCTCAATCTTCCTTTTTACATTTTAAATATCTTCTCTGAATTCCAGTAATCTCAGACAACCTCATATCCACACAGAAGTGTACAATTTATTATAAAACTGAATATATTGCATAGTACACATACTCTACAAATAAATTCAGCTACTTTTTAATTTTTTTGCCCCAACTACATCTTTATTACTGCCAAGTGACAAATGTTCTAATTTTTTAAATGAAATAGAGAAAGCCTTAATCATTATTGTTTTTCCCTATTTTTTCCAATTTTTGACTTCCAGAAAATTTTGAAGTTTGCAATCTTAGGCAGACTGCTTAGTGACAAATTTTTAAAAATACAGAGGTAATACAGTTGCGTAAATGTTACTAACTTGAGAATATTTGACATCCAAGTCCCATAAGCCATAGACCATACAGGTTAGCTTGGCCTTTGCTGCACAGCATTCTGCTCTTCAGAGTTGATTATAGTGATGAAGCACACAGAAGATGCCAAAAAAATGCAAAGCCAAACCTGCATAGGGCTGTGTTATTTTAGTTTCAATAGTTAGCTCTTAATATCTAACTGAAGAATTATCTCACGTGATTTTTTAATACCCTCAATTTCTGGAAACCTCCTGTCCTTATGAAACCAGGGGAAAGTTTTTGATGGTACAATATTTTGCATTTTAGAAATGTGAAACAACCAGTCATTACAGATGGTTGGAAGAAATAAAACTTAGAAAAATACTCTGTTTAAAATCTTGTAGGCTTTCTGTAAGACCATTGAAGAAGGTAAAATTGCCTCTGGCTGCATTCCCTAGGAAAAACAGAGCAGCTGAGAAGGGCTCTGTAGTCATGAATTAGTCGGCGGTAACTCTTCTGGATAATTCCGTATGACATTCTCATTCTGTAGATAAAACATAGTCCCAGAGAGAGAGAGAGAATCCTGTCTTGGCCCAGAAGCAGACCAGTGGGAGAATCATGGTGGTGCTCCCGGGGCGGCTACATGGGGCAGAGCCTTTCAGACAGTAACGAATGGGAACATATTTGCAGTCATAATACTTTGTGGTTGAAATTTACAGTTGGCTGGTTTTGGGAATCATTTTGAGAAACTGAAGTTACAGCATTTACGTCTACCTGTTTGTCTTGATAGCAAAGCCACTAATGATTGTGTCAGAGTGGTGTTAACAAATAATTTGACTTTTGTAAAATAAGTGCTTCCCTTATGTAACCTTAAAATTCTTAGAAGTTGTTTTGGGTTCAAAATAAAGACATTTTTTTCTTTATATTTTGTTTCCACATTTTTCTACAGTGGTTCTAATATTGTAGCTTTTCATAGCTTAATCAATGAATTAGATGCCTAGCAGTAATTTACAAGAAGTCTATGTAGATTGAGACAAAAAGGTTCATGTTGGATGTAGATGGATCAAATATATTAAAAAATGTGACTTTAATCACATTTTAGTACTTTGTTTAAAACTATTTTCAGAACTCATTTCTGACTGGTATACTGTACTGTTGCTTGAGCTTCTGGTAACATGGACATAGTGATGTGTCCAGATTGTTGTTTCAAAGGAAAATTTTGAGAGTGAATAAGAGCTAGAAAACAGCCTTGGATTGAAGAGCTAGAAAACAGTCCTGGATTGAATTACTCAAAGTATCACTCCTTAATAATACTTTAAGGCAAATGGGTTTCTCAGCAACTTTATTGCAAGTAATAAGCTGATTCCCATTTTAACTTATTAAAAAGATATATTTGCATTTTGGCATTTTAGTGAAAGTATAATACACTCTATCCTGGTTCTTTTTATTTATATTGTCATTAGCAACTCAATGAAATAGAGCCTTTTAGCATCAGGCATTGAAATTCGTACATATTTGTATGTTTTATGTTCATATATTTAAGCAGCTATTAATGTTCCCTAAATTGAAACTGAGAGATGTATTGTTTGAAACTCATTAATATGCATAAACTGTCTTGATTTATTCTTTGGGATTTAATATAATATTTGAAAAAACAATCAAATTTCATTCTTCTAAATATTTATATTTGAATTATAGTGAAATATGAAAGGTTGCTTACATTGCTTATACTGAGATGTGGGCTTATAAAGTGCAAACTTTTGAACTAAGAGTAAAATATATTATGAGTAAAATATATGCAGATTTTTGTAATTTATTCGAAGGCCTTTCTGCTCTAAAACGAGAGCGGCACATATCATGTCTCAGATTCTGTGGTATCGCCGGCGATGGAGGGGCTAGAATGAAAGGAACCTTCTGTCTTTACTAAATGATCGGAGAACTGATTGCCTTTCCTCAGAAGTGTTTTTGCCTTCTTCCTACAGGGAATGTATTAGAATGCAAAAATAAGGGTTTGTTTTTTTCAAGATTATCTTAGTAAAAATATAGGAACAAGAAGTTAGGTCATGTTTGATTTATAATTCCCACCAGAAGCCAGAAACTTAATAGAGGTATATTATTAATCAGAGTCTGTAAATGTAATGCAGTGGGATTCACAGCTCACTCTTAGATGAATTCAAATGCAGTGAAGGTTTATTTGTGCTTTTCTCTACCTTTCCCTAAATGTGTCAATATATGCAGTGAACTCTGTTGCTTAATTAACTGTAATATGATGTCATTCAAAAAAATAATTTATAAGTGAATGAAATCACTTTTTTCTTTATGGAGAGTCTTACAGAAATCATTGTCATCACCTTAAAGTTACATATTTAAATTTAATGAATTGTTTTAGTGTTCCCTGAAAATGATAAGCAGTGTTTTTATTCCTATGAGCTTAAATATCTGGAGGAGAAAATGTAATTAATGAATACAATATCCTTACAAAGTTAAAGAAAAAAGACTTTCTGAAACTTAACAGTTATGAAGCAAATCAGGTAAGTAGTCTTATTAGTTATGAATTTGACAGCTTTAACAGTGTGTCACTGTAGTAGCAGAAGAAACTTGAAATACAATCTAGGCAAGCTCTCTAGCATTCCTGGTGAGCAATCTGAAGCTCACATCGGTCCATCTGTTACCTGAGGTCATGCAGGTGGGGAAGCACAGCCACGATGAGGTCCAGCTCCCATGACACTCAGTTCCCATTCTTCACACCAGAGCTTACACATATATTATGAGGTGTTTATTTTCAAGTTAAAACTGTTTTGCTTTATTATTACAATAATATAGCAAAGACCAGGCATCATCTCCTTTTGGTATGCTGACTATAATAAAATTGAGAGTTAATATTGTGTTTATCTTTTCTTCTTACAATGCAATAAAGTAGATATTACATCCACCTCGAACCAAACTCATCCTGAGACAGAAGGCTGAATCAAATTTTTGGGTCATCTTTAGTAGCTGTTATGATATAGTTTGACATTTTCATATGTCAGGTGGGAAATTAAACATCAAGTCCTTTTTATGATGGCACTCTGATAATTTAACAGATGCCATCTAAGTTATATCCTGAAGACTTTAGCATTTCTAATCTCTTGTCATTTTAAATTCTGTGAAGATTTGGGAAAGATGGGCAT
This sequence comes from Manis javanica, assembly GCF_040802235.1. Lineage (NCBI taxonomy): Eukaryota > Metazoa > Chordata > Mammalia > Pholidota > Manidae > Manis > Manis javanica. The sequence continues at coordinate 119,252,952 of NC_133164.1, forward strand.
TTGTTTACTTGTGACTATTACATTTATGTGTAATATGTGACTAAAGGTTGTACAGCACTTCATTTAGTTCTGTGTTAGCTAGGAATTAAAAAAATAGAAAAATCTAAAGAGCTTCTTTGAAATCTTTCTGGGGTTATACATCAGCAATGATTTGTTGAATAATATTTCATTGATTAATTCATATGGCATTAATCTTTTTGTAGAATGCCTTTTCTACTTTTTCACACTGAAAGTTCAAATGTATTCTGTCAGTGTACAAAAGATTTGTAAGAAGACAAATCACTTTGGAATTAATTTATCCTGTTCCCTCTGGAATGTAAAGTCAAATGAGTGAAGGATGTATATACTCGGGAAGCAAACAGACATACTTTAATGTTTAAGCTTGAAATCCTTCAATTTTCTGTTATTTTCTATGCACGTTCATTGAATCTACTTAGCTTCAAGCAAATGCATTTTCTTGGGACCACTAGGTGTCATCGTGTCTGTGTTTAAGGGTTTTAGTATGCCTGTGACTTCCACACATCATATGTTTGAAGACTGTATCAATGATACCAAGAGCTCAGATTAGAAACAGGTATAGAGGAGGAAGCAGCTGCGATAGAAGAGCAGGCGAGATCCTGACAAAAAGGCCAGCGCTCTTAGGATGAATCACCTGGTTGAAAAAACAGTCTTGGCATGTTGCATCTGCTGCTTTCCTAAGATACCAATGCCCTATTCCATATGATGGAACAATATGAAAAGTCATCATGTAAACAAATAAGCTTAAACTCTTTGGTTAAAAGAAAAACCCTCACCATCTGAGTTTTGCTTGAAAACTGTCATGGGATTATTTAGCGTTTATTAAATACTTCTGATTAGAGGGGCTTATCAGATACTGCACTAACATTTATATACAATTGAGAAAAGTTAGTCTTTCCCTTCAATGAAGTTAATGATTCTTTTGGAGGAATTTTAAGGTACATACTCTATACCAGAAAAATGCTTTAATATAACATATAGTGTGTAACAGAGGTCTTGCAAACTGGAGTGATTGTCACTGTCGCCTTGCTGTGGTGAGGGCAGAGCTGCGGATTCATTCACTCTGAAGGTGGGAAGGCGCTGGCTCATCCAGCAGCTTTTGGAAGCAAGACAGACATGCACAGAAGGTCACATATTTTTTGCAAACCCACCAGGTTTCCATGGTAAAGGGTGGAAAGGCAGAAAATATTGGGACATGATCTTTCAGACTCTACCCCAAAGACCTGTCAGGCTTGCCCTCGTCATGAAGGGGCTCATGCCTGGGCTCCGTGGGGAAGGGCAGTGACGTTCTATGCAGAGAGGGGCATTCGTTCCTGGCTGCTTAGAATTTGTTTCCTCACCTGAAAATGTGGAAATGATTTTGGCCTCACTCTGTTATGAGAATAAAATGGCATCAGAGAGGATTTGGGCAGAGGGAACGCGGATCATCGGTTTGGGAGAATCACAGCAGAGTCTAATCAGGGAGCCATTCAAACTGCTGCAGGCAGGGCTTGTGGAACCTCCGAGACACTGCAGCACCCCAGCACCAGTGCAGGAGGCCGTTCCACCAAGAGAGCCGCCTCCACGAGGCTTACTGTGCTTCAGAACGTGTCCGACCAGGCACAGTCAGCTGTACAGGGCCAGAGGAATGAAGACACTGACCTTCATTTCAATTCTCTCTCTCCTTTTTGGGGGCTACGCATTGGTGGGACCTGCATGGCAGTAGATCCCATGGAGCTGTTAGATCGTATAGATCAGTTCTCAGGGACACCTCATAGTCCGTAGAAGTTCAGGGAAGATCTGATGTTCAAATAAGCTGTGCCCACGCCGGAGGCGCTTCTGACATTTGAATTGGGTCATGCTAGTACTGTGCTTTTAGTCTTTTAGGGACCCAGGGGAGCTCACAAGATAAAACACTTAATTCTTGATTTAGAGCAAGATCATTTATTGCCTAGTTGCTCCTCCCTAAAAGCTCCCTCATCTCCACCTATGTGGGACTATCCTTGATTCATCAAGGACCTTGTCATGCCTCTTCACCAACCATGCTGTTTCTGTGCTGTGCTTTTTTCCTAAAATGCCTTTTTCCTGTTTACTCATTTAGCTTATTCCTGCTTATCCTTCAAAATCCAATTCCCCAAGAAGAAATTCCCTTTTTAAAAATTGGATTTAGAGGCTGTCTTCTGATACGTCTATAATATACCCTTGTTTACCTCTATTGAAACAATTGTACTGAAGTCACAGCTGACTTGTCCTTTTTCAATAGACCTGGATTTCTCCAAGGAAAGGTGGTTTATTTTACTTTGTATCCTTAGCAACTTGCATACACATTTTCACATGTGAATTCAGCAGGTGTGTGTTGAATGTGTAAATATATAAGATGCTTAATCAGTATCTTGCAGTATAGGTACGCTGTATGTCTCCTTTTCTGAGAGAAGATACTCATGTACATGCTGCTGTCCACTGAGGAGAGGGGATAAGAATGAAGCCTCAACAATCCAAGGATCCGCCTTTCAAACTGAAACACCTGCTAAAAGTGAAACAGATTGGAAGCTGCTTGCCATTCCCTCTTAATCTTCCTTAGACTCAGAAAATTGGACATCTAATGAAAAGTTATTTGAGAACATCTGTGTCAAGATGCCAGGATGCCATGGAATGGCCAAAGTTAATAAGCCTCCACAGACACACAATGGTTTATGAAGAAATGTGAGAATGCCATCAGTTAGAGCTCTACAGCATTTCATTAAACTATCAAGAGAATTACTCAACCTCAATAATAAAGGAATTATAGAGACTTTAAGCAATAGTAAACTCATAACCCTGAATGTCATCAGTACAGTAATTATGAGTTCCTTCAGAATAGTCAAACCATTTCAACCCAAGCACAAATACATATACATATTTCATATTTAATATGTTTACATATATTTGTTAAATCTTAACATCAGATGTCTTTCATGAAAAGGAGATACTTTAAAAAATTGGAACTGGAAGTCAACCTGCAATTTCAATTGAAAACCAAAATGAGCATGGTAACATGAGAATCAGCTAATGTGTTGGTAGAGTTTGAAGAGCTATTATGGGCCATTCACCCAAACAATGCTGTTATTAATACAGTCCATTATATAAATATCAGTAGTATAGTCCTTTATATTATTAGTCCAGACCATCTGTCTCATTTTGCAGAAATTTGGCATCCATATCTATTTAGCATAATTCTCTAGATTACATGAAGGCCCAGGGCTGGCATGTAAGAAAATATGACATAGTAAAATTCCAGAAGATTAATGAAACTGCATACATTTTGATACATGCAAGAAATTATCCATGTATCTGGTAGGCTGAACAATGGTTCCTTCACATGGAAAGAGGGATTTTGCAGATGTGATTAAGGATATTGAGATGAGGAAATAATAGGTCATCTGGATCAGTCCAACGTAATCACACAGATCCTTACAAGACTGGACTAGGAGGATCAGGTTCAGAGAAAACAGTGAAATTAGTCCAGAAGGAAGAGAAATTGCTCTTCAGCTGGCTTCCTGGGTGGAGCAAGGGCTGTTAGGATTATAGGCAGCCTCTAGGAGCTGAAAGGGGCAGGGAGACTTGCCCCCAGAAAGAACGGGCACAGAACGCTTTGATTTTGACACCAGTGAAACTGATTCTAGACCTACAGCTTCCAGACTATAAGAATAAATTCATGTTTTAAGTCACTGAACTTGTAGTAGAATGTTATAGCAGCAATAGGAAACTAATACAGATTTCAAACACAGATTAGTTCACACAGTTGGAAGTGCTTATATTTATTCATAAGTGAGACATCTGAAAGTGAAACAATATATTGGAACTTATTTTCCATTTCCTCTTCCCAATCTTCCTTAGACTTGCAAAATTAGACATATAATTAAAAATGTAAGCACTTGTACTCTTCGTTTTCATGTCTCACCTCCAGTGAGATTATAATAGTCTTGAGGATGGGAACTCTATCTCATTCATCTTTGTGTCCAGTGTTCCTATCACCTAGCAGGACTTAAGACATCTGTGTTGAACTAATGGCTGGCTTTACTAAATGAACTAAGTGGTTGCTGCTATGTGTTTTGAATTCCGTAGAGACATGCAAGTAATGGTTATCAAGGGACTAAGATGAAACATTTAATAAAAGTAAATTTTTGTTTACTTTTGATGAACGAAACCATGAATCTGCTATTGCTATGTTTTATGCCTTTTTAAAAAAACAAATATTTGGAATTCAGCAAATTGTTGAAAATATTTTGAAAGGGTGTATTTTATCTGAGAACTAAATTTGATTACTATCTCTAATTGTTGTAGTTTTGGAGTCCTGTAACTGGAAGTGATGTTAGGCATTAGACAGCTCTTCTTTCAGTGCATGCAGTAGTGACTTTAGCCTCATCTCTTGTAGGTAATGTGATTCAGCCACCAAAGTGTTTGGGTAACCAGACATCTGGGCTTTGCTATAGTTGCCTCAGACAAAGTAACTTAACACCAGATCCTGATTCTTACTCTCCAGTTATACAGAATTATGGGGAATGGTATGATTGTAAGATCTTTTTCATTTCGAAAATCCCCGATTTTATAGAGTGATAGAGAATTGATTCCTAAATAAAGTTGAAAAAGTACTGTGGCATTCTCTCATTTGAATCTCATTCTCTAGTTGCATTTCTATAGTATAATATTCCAGAGGTAGTTTTAAGTAGGGGAAGAATAATTGAAGTACTCTGCAATACATAATGCTGGTCAACATAACATGGATTCCATGGTCATTTGAGATTTTTTTTTCCTACTGTATGGTGTTTCTAGAATCGTTGCACAATTCTAATGTGCAGTGTTATCGGGTGTTTTATGGTTGCTGTTTTAAAAGGAAAAACTTTATTCAAGGTGTAAGAATCTCAGAAGGTGACATTTCACTAATGGCTCTTCTAAGAAATTGACAAAGATGGATGCAGTGCCTTTATTGATGGCCCCCGAGAAACATGGTGTTTTCAAAATGACATTAGAGCCATGAAAAACTGTTTGCTTTTGTTTCCAGAAAAGAATGTTACATACCTTAATTGTGTAATGCATATTTTATCTTAGTTTATAAATTCTCACTTGTCTCCTATTTAAACAGATACCTAATTACGCTATCTGCTAAGATCTAATAACTTCAGCATTATGACTTAATACTATGCACCACTGTACCTAAGAGGACCTCAATAAAAAAAAAAACATTTCACTAATGTAATCTTGCCACTCCCTTGTGGATGGAGTTTGTATAAAAGACTTTGTGTTTAAATAATATACAAAGAAAGACACATGGCTAAACTCTGGATTCAATTAACGATTCCAAGTGTTATGCTAACAAATCCTAAACTTCAAATAGAAGTCAATGATTATTGCTAATGTATTGCACTTCATATGAAATAATTTTCTCCCAGGGAACAGTCATAATCTCAGGTCTCTTCCATTCCTGACACAGGACTGTTAACTGAACTCTGTTCCTTTTGCTTGCTTGGGGCAGATTAAGTTCTGTCTCCAACGTGTGACCCCACTTTACCTTTCCCAACATTTATTCCGAAAACAGGGTGGCTTTAGGGCTATCTAGTCACCTCTGAGCTTCCTTCTGGGCCACTTTCCCAGGGAAAGAGGCAGAATCAACCCCTCTTTGCTTAGTTTCCCCCCTTCCCGCCACAGGATAAGACAGTGGGACTGATGTCAAAAGTCTGCACTGACTGAGTTCCTGTGAGGGTTGAAGGCACATAGTTTCAAAGGCCTGTGTGCAGTACTTAAAAGCCTAAATGTAACTCCTGGTAAAGCCGGGCTAATAGGTGACAGATTCACATAGCTGCCTCCCCATCAAGGACTGGGTTAGTGTTAGGGAATACAAGAAGCTAAAGATATTTTAAGACAATGTGGTATGATCTATGTATTTCCCAAATCAAAATTATTACGGATTATATACCATATCCACATGTCTATCAAATAACAATGATTTGATTTTCTTTCTGAACTAAAGGATTCCATGGGAACATACCCCTCATTTTTTCCTGCTGTTAATAGAGGACCTTTTATTCACCTTTAGTCTTTAAACTTAATATGTATTTACAAATGATGCTAAAGTTCTTTTAAAAAAAGTAAAAAACCCAAATATATAAAAATGGATTAATGCTTATTTTCTGACATATAAAAGGCAAAACAAATTATATCAAAGGTGTAATTAGTTAAAAAAACATTTGATGTATAGTTTTCATTCTCACTAAAATCACATTAGGAGGTTTTTTTGCGCAGTGAGTGGGATTCAAGTCTCTCCTGTGTTGTACGGGATCGTCTTGTGGGGAGAAATCAATTCTCACATCGTTGCTACTTTCACTCTAGAAAACTGTTTCTTTTATTAGGTTTTGATACCATTTGACTAGAAAGCCTGTGAACCCCTAGACTTGATAATGCAAGTTGTATTAAACAGGATATAGATCCTGATGGCTGGTAGATGGAAGATTTGGTATTGTGCAGCACAAAAGAATTAAGTCTAAAAGCTCCATCATTACTTCAGAAGAAATTCTCTTCAAATGAAATAATGGAAAAGGAGGCGTTTTGTTTTTGTATGAATTAGAAATGGTTTTCAAGACTATTTACCGAGTCTGACATTTTTTTTTCCTAAGGAAGCTGAAGCCATTTACCAAAACAGACATAACTTGATGATAAACTCCTGTATCTTTAACCTTGTTATTGAATAAATTAAAGCCTATGACAGAAGAATGTCAGAGGTAGAGTTTTACCTTTTGTGTATATGGTGATTAGATTAGTTGTATACATTTAGGGTTCATAAGCTTTTTTTTGAAAAAATTTGTGAAAAACAAGCTAAAACAAGACAAAAAGGTAATCATTACTTTTGTCACCAAGCTTTTATATGTCAGTCTTATCAAATGAGATACGTACAGAAATTTAAAGAAACCCCACAGTATCCTCCTCTCTGGAGTATCAGTGCATTCATCTCATCTGGATGAGAAACTCTGGTTGGATCAATAAGACATTTTCCCACATTTCCCTGCTGGCCCCAAAGCCTCCAATTTTCACTTTAGCTATTGATTCAAATTATATGAGATTGTACTTTGTTATAAGGAAATCACCCCATTACTTCTGACATTCCTTTCTAACTTTACACTGCTCTTGGTGATTTCTTTAGAACAAATCTAAAGATCATGTGCAGATTTTCCTTTTTTTTTGTCTCACCATCAAAATAGCACCTACTACTTTCATGCTTATTCAGCATTATGTGCTGATTCTGTAGCATGTTAGAAAACATTTTAACCTTTTAGAAATTCTGGACATATTTTTAAAAAGTCTTTTTAGATACCTGAATATGAACTGTCTATCTCACTAGTAGAGTAAGCCTCTATAACAAGCATTTAGTTGAAGGGAATTTTATTCTTTACCCACAACCTTCAGCAGCAGCTTCACTCACTCACTAGGACTCTTAGCAGACTGGCCTTTGGGATGGGCCTTTAAATTAGAAAATATATAAAACATCGATGTCAAGTTTCAGAAATGGAAGGCTGACAATTTTCATATCAAAGACACTCCCAGTCCATGTGTCCTTTTGTTCCCACTTGTCTGCAAGATTGTAGAAAACTGAGAGCTGTCCTCATTTCCGTGTTCACCTGTGCTGGGCCTACTTCTCTGGTAATGTTAGATTCAGTATTAGTATGTCTTCAAGTAAATTAAACTAGCTGCATGTGTGTGTAGTAATTTTTCGGTCTTTAGTACTTAGATTTTTATGATGAAACCACACCTTACTGGCCACTTTTGAGACATAAAATTTGAAATATGAGCTGGAAAACTGTAAATTTCATGCTTTATTTTGTACTTCTAAGTTACATGGTGTATTTAGAAGGAAAGTCATCTAACCAGACACTAACCTAGCATAGAGTTTAAGAATATACAGTACTCAAAGTTGACTCTGGGTCGTAAAAAGGATAAATAGTTTCATTCCTTTCTGATATGTTTTATGTGACCTTGAGAGTACTGTTACCCATATTTTACTTTTGCTATGTAAATCTTGATTTCTAGACTTTCCTGGGTCTAGTATTAAAGTCTGATCTGTGAAGTTGGGGATGGTGAACGACCTCTGAATGTTCATCTTCATCCTGTCAGGATTTCATGTGCCCTTGTAAACGTATGACTATCATTTTACATTTGTGCTCATATCCCCTTGTCACTTTGATTTTATGATGACATATCCACAATCTGTAGTTGCCATGCCTCACTGACTTCAGTTGGGTGCCTCTGGGTTTTCACCTTGAGCACACTTTCAGATTTCTTCATAATGTAAATCAGCTGTGACTCCCAAATAAACTGTTATCAGTATGTTTATTTTTGGCAGGGACAAAATTGTTTAAAGCAAATGCTTTTTATTTTTAAAGTAGAGAATTTGACACATTCTTGGTAAATGTGATTTTTTAAAGTTTATAACTTTATGGGGGGGTTCACATTTTTTAATTCACTTCTTTCTCTGCAGTTAAAATTTGCTCTTTTTAATATGCAGTTATAGCTATTGATAAACACACAATAGGATGTATCGTTTTTATTTTAACCAAAAAACGATATGATAATGGTTTTTTAGGTATTGGTCAGAAATTGCTTCTTCCACATAATATGTCTCTGATAACATTTTTTAAAAGTTTTTTTATGTACAGTTGGCAAAAATACATATAAGGTATACAACTTGATGTTTTGATACTTACATTGTGAAGTCACCACAATTAAGCTAATTAACATTTCCACCACTTGGCAGTTTTGTTTTTTTGTGGTGAGAACATTTTAGATCTACTCTCTGCAGATTTCAAGTATACAATACACTATTGTTAACTGTAGTAACCATGCTGTGCATTAGACCTCCAAGGGTACTCATTTCACAGGCAAACTTTGTATTTTAACCAACATCATCCCATTGCCCCCAGCCTCTGACAACTGCTATTCTGGTCTCTGCTTCTGTGAGTTTGACTCCCAGATTCTACATAGAAGTGACGTAATAGCGTATTTGTGCTCCTGTGTCTGGCTTGTCTCACTGAGCACAGAGTCCTCTGGGCTCGTGTACATTGTTGCAAGTGGCAGGGTCTCCTCCTTTCTCATGACTGAATATTCCATTGTGCATATGCACCACATTCTTTTTTCATTTATTTGTTAATGGAAACATAAGTTGCTTCCATCTCTTGGCTGTTGTGAATGATACTGCAGTGAACATGGGAGTGCAGATATTTCTTTGAGAAACTGATTACATTTCCTTTGGATGTATACCCAAAAGTGGGATTGTTGGATCATAAGTGATTCAGTTTCTAATTTTTTGATGAACTGTCGTGCTGTTTTCCGTAGCGGCTGCATCAATTTACATTCGCACCAACAGTGTACAAGGTTCCTTTTTCTCCACATACTTTCCAACACTTGTTGTCTTTTTGATCATAGCCATCTTACAAAGTGTGAGGTGATACTTCATTATGGTTTTCACTTACATTTCCCTGATTAGTGATGTTGAGCATCTTTTCGTATACCTGTGGTTTGTTTGTGTGTCATCGTTTGAGAAATATTCAAGTCCTACATCCATGTTTTAATTGCATTGGGTTATTTTGTTTTTGCAGTTGAGCTATATTAGCTTCTCTATTGTGGATACTAACCCTTTATCAGAGACATGGTTTACAAATATTTTTTTCTTACCCCATAGGATGCCTTCTCATTTTGTTGATTGTTTTCTTTGCTGTGCAGCTTTTTGGTTTGATGTAATCCCATTTTTATATTTTTGCTTTTGGTTCCGTTGATTTTGGTGTCATATAAAAAATTAATTTCCAAGGCCAATGTCAGAAGGCTTTTCTCCTGTGCTTTCTTCTAGTAGTTTTAATTGCAAGGTCTTCACTTTCTTTTCAGTTGGATGAAATACTTGTTGAAAATACAGGAAAAAGTTCCTGCTTTATTTGGAATCAAATTAATATTAAAATACTACTTGCTAATTCCCCTAAATAAATATGTTTTGGGTATGTGATGACACTGTTTTTAAAATCTGGTATCTTGAAATTTTAATTAGCACAAAACTTGGCACATAAAAGGTATAAAACATACTCAACATGGACTGTTTGTTTTACTCCATTCTTTTCAGAGGATGTGAGGTAAGATCCTTTGACTGGAAAAAAACCAAAAAACAAAACTTAGGCTATTGTTCTTTAGGCAATTTTTATACTAAATAAACAAATTAATACATTCTTGAAGCACAAGGAATTTGTCTACAAATACTGTTAGTCACAAAGCAAACTAATGTCACTAAGATCTTTACGTACAACTGCAATGGGTGGTTCTTGTTTTGAATAAGAATTTCTAGAAAAAATTATTTCAAATCTGAATTAAACTTACTCATAATAATCAAAAAGGTCAGTTGAATTATTTTAGTATATAAAGAAAAACATGGGTCTCTATTTCTACTCATTCTTTATATTCTTTAGAAATTTGATGGAATAACTATCTCAATAGTATTTGGAAGTTCCTACTGGAAAAATTACTAGCAACTGGGGATATTCCAGCATTGTGTTTAAGCAATGTCTTTGAGATACATTGTTTCAGAATATTTGAGGTACTTGTCCTCAAACAGTAAGCAGTTGTCTATGAAATGTGATTGCATGGAAATCTATAAAGTTTTCATTTCTTAAAATATCTCTTCCAATGGTCTATGACATGCCCAGAAATTTCACTGGTATTCAGTTGTAATGAGTTTTTGCCACCTTAACTAAAAATCTACAATTATTCTATAAATTGAGAGAATATGTGGTGTGATACAAACTACTAAAAACCTCATTCTTTAGGTTAAACTGAATCAGCTGTAAACAGTTGAAATTCATAAGCTGTGTCAGGTATAGATAACTGAATGTGTAAGTAGCATGTGAGATGTAAACAGAATTTGTAAGATGAGTTAAGCTCATAAGTTAATTAGCTATGAGACATGTTAGGTGAGAGATAAAATAACAGTCTATATACTGAATACAGATAGGAGAGGGAAGGACCCAGAGGTAGCTAATATTCAAGGTATGCAAATATGCATGATGGTCCTGAAGCTGTCAGTATTCATGAAATCTTGAATTGATCACCCATTCATAGCAACTATTAAGAGTACTACTTTATATGACTTGTCATTTTTCCTGTTCAAGTATGTCTTTCATTTTTTAAACATTTTACATATTGAAGACAAATACAATTGGTTACAAACCATCCTAGAATAGTTTTATCAGATTGTTGCTTATTTAAAAATATTCATGTATGGCATGTTTAAGATAGAAAAGATGTACTTCCATGTAGAATAAAAGTAAATCATATTTATCTTGAAAACAAAAAAAGAGTCTATCTGTTTCCACCTATATCCACCTGTCTTCTGTCCAGGAAACTCATATAAATCTGTAGCTTCTCTTCAAGATACACAGCTGTGATCTGGTACACTTGACATTGTTCCCTCCAGTAGAGCCAAGTGTGTGTTGTTTCCAGGCATTCCCCCTTGTGTGAATGTTGACTGTGGTCTTCATAAACACATCAGGAGAGAAGGCCGATATGGGAGAAAGAGCAGAACAGAACATCTGTACATAAGATCATTGCGTGACCTGGGATATAGGTGCTGTGGCTTTATCCAGCTTACACTTACATGCAAAGTGTTAACTTGGCCCATGTTTTTCCTCCTCTTTCCACTGTGTGTGAGGTAAGCATCTGAATGTGATCAATGCGCCTTTCTGTTCTGTAATTTCTAGAAGAGCTTGCCAGTTAGAGTGCTTGGAGGTTAATAGCATTATGGTAATTTGCAAAACAGTATCAATCATTCCTTTGTGTTAAGAGATGGCAAATTCCTGTAAAGAAACAAAAGCACATATTGATTTAAACCATTATCATCCACGGATGCCTTAGCTTTAATTAGTTTTCAGGGTAGCTAGCCAATAGATGATAAGAGAACTATGGAAAGAGCATAATTTAGTGATGTTGAGGAGGAAATGTGTCCAAAGAGTACAATGGAAGGAAGATGAGAACTGTAAATTCCAGAGAATATTCTCTTTATGCCTAAGTACATACTAATATGGGAGACAGGCAGGATTATGTTGAATGTCACCAAAGTGATGTGAAATAATTGAAGATACTGTAATGTCTAGATTGTATTGCACTTTATATACTATTTATCTACATATATACTTAACATTCTGAGGATGTAAACTATGAGAAGAGATTCAGATTATTACAGCAAATTAATTATACTTTGATTTATTAAGAATTTTTTATAAACACTGGGGACTTTACATTATTTTGTTTGCATATTTTTAGAGTCTTTTTTGCTAGGTGTTCTCTTTTTTGACTCCTTTAAATTGGTTGCATTCCTGAGGTACGTATTTCTCTGTACTTTTTGATCTGTTTTACCTCTGCTCCCTAAGGAGTGTCATCCATTATTATGGCTTGTGTGTACAAATCTCAGATCTCTGTCCCCAGGCCCAGTCTTGCCCTTCACATTTGGAGCCAGGCATTCATCTGCTTTGTGCACAATTTTATCTCTATGCTCCACAGGAATCTATGCAAGATGCCCGAACTCAATATATTATTTGATTATTCTTCAACCACCAGTATTTCTTCTTCCTCATTCTCCAAAGCTACTTCTCTCTTACTTTTATCTGAGGAAGGTATTGAAATTGAAAATTAATGAGGCATCCTAGATTTTTTTTTTACTTTATCCAGCATGCCAAATGAAACATCATATCCTGCAAACTACATAAATAGTTCTCATATTTCCTCCTTGGGCAACATGCTCATTTGCCTTCAGTCAGTTTTTCAGTACCTTAATCTAGAATGTTTCATTCTAATTGATGTCCTTCTCTTTCATGATCTTACCTTCCCCAAACTATAATCTACACTGTTACTAGTATGGTTTTTCTAGAAGAAAAATTTGATCTTATACTCTGTATCCTGATGAAAACTCAACAAAGTTTCCCTTAGCAACAATATGAAGTCCCAGTAAGTTACAATGCCCCCATTACCTGGTCTCTACTTTTTTGTTGCCAGTTTCTTTTTTTTTCTTTTTCCCTCTTGCACTGAAAGTTCCAGGAATACTTGAAAGGTCTGTGGTTCCTCGAACAATGTATGTATTATTCATCTATTGATTTACTTTCTGTTAGAATCTCTATATCTGTCTTCCTTTTCTCCCATCTGCCTGGTAAATTCTATTGACTTTAGTTCCTCTCTAAAGCTTTCATTGTGTGGTTTCACAGTTCATCATCATCATCTCATGTTGCTTGTGCACTTTTATCATTGAACTTCTCACCTTACATATCATTTGCTTTGCATTTATGGTGTTATGATTATCTGTGAGTGAATTGTGAGGTCCTGAACATAAGGACTATGTTATCTTCATTTTAATGTACTGAGCATCAAGCATAATGTGAAATCTCAGCAAGTATGTGTTAAGCACTTTAACGGATGATAATCTTTGATGTTTTTGTGTGATGTGTAGAAGGCAATCTAATGTTTTGATGGTTTCAGTGTTTAAGTGAAATTGAAGTTTCACAAATGAACTAAACTAACAGAAAGTACCATGAGCAAACATGCCTAACTGAAGAACTACATCTATCTGTTGTGGGGGGAACCATGAACATTTTCTCTGAAAATTATTTCTTGGAATGTCTTTAAAGATAATTTTAAAAGCTATAAAAACTGTGATAAAAATGAGTAAGGATGGTAAATTTTATATGTTTTAAGTGAGCAGCTCAGTAGTGTTAAGTATATTTACACTGTTGGGAAACAGATCTCCAGAAATGTTTCATTTTTACAAAACTGAAAGTCCATGCCCATTAAACGACTTCCCACTCCACTCGGTCCCTGGCAACCATCATTCTACTTTGTCTTTATGAATTCGACTATTCTAGAGACCTCATATAAGGAATCAGACAGATTTGTTCTTTTGTGTTTTGCTTATTTCACATAGCATAATGTCCTCGAGGTTCATCCATGTGTTAGCATCTGTTTGAATGTCCTTTTTTAAAGGCTGAATAATACTCCATTGTATGTATAAACCAATTTTATCCATTCATTCATTTGGACATTTGGGTTGCTTCCTCCTCTTGGGTCTTGTGGACAGTGCTGCTGGGAATATGGGCGTGCGGATACCTCTTTCAGACCTGGTTCTCCATGCTTTTCAATTACCCAGGCATGGGATTTTGATCATGTGGTATAGTTGTATTTTAAATTTTTAAAGGAAACTCCATACTCTTTTCCCTAGTGGTTACACCATCTGACAGTTCTAACAGCAGCGTCCAAAAGTTCGAATTTTTCTATATCCTTGCTAACACTTATTTTCTGTTTTTTATATATATACACACACACACACACACAGTAGCCATCCTTATTGGGTATGAAGTGATATTTCACTGTGGTTTCCATTTGCATTTCTCTGATGATTAGTGATATTGAGCATGTTTTCATATTCTTGCTGGCTAATTATATGTCACCTTTGAAGAAATGTCTATTTGAATCCTTTGCCCATTTTAAAATCAAATTGTGTTTTTGTTCACTTGTAGGAGTTCTATATATGCTCTTGATATTAACTCCATACCAGATAAAAGATTTGAAAACATTTTCTCCCATTCCATAGGTTGCCTTTTCAGTTAAAGATAATTTTGATGTTATTCAAAACAAATCTTACAGGTTTATAAAAAATGTACATGCTGTGTGTATTTTAGCAGGCTAGGCTTTGGCAGGGAACAGCAGCTATTCAGGCATGTTTGGAGATATTTCATTGCACTGCATTTCATCAGATGATGGGACTGTGGTCTGGTCCTCACACCTTCACTGAAACTTTCTAAAGTCTAACTCACTGCAGTCTGTAAAGTGGATGACAGTACAACTAGGTTTAGTTAGATACATATTTTTAACTATAGAAGTAAGAAGAAGGGGATTTAAAGTGGGAACTGGAGGTGTTGGCATCCACGGCATACATGAGCTTTATGGGAGCTGCGGCTCTCTAGGATGGGGAGAGAAAAACATACTCCAGGTCCTCATGTGTAATGGTTTTCAAATCTTGTCAAGATATGTGGTATTTCAAATTGAAATTGTCTTCACTATTTCTATGAAGGAGTCTGATTTCTTTAGCTGAACAAATGAACTTGCCTATTTTCTCTTGCCTTTTTTTTTTCCTCCTCAGATCTGTTTGTGTCCATCACGGCATTTCAGGTGAGCTACTCTGTGATTTGTCTTTCTCTTAGCACAGGTTTAGTGTAGGAAATGCCCACTTCCAGCATCATTGACTCCTGGCTCAGGTCTACCTTCTTATTTGACTCACATTAATGAATTATCGTATTTAGAATTGTATTTACCTCTTCAACGCTGCCTGTGTGTTGTCTGGTGTGTGTGGCTGTCTAGGGAATGAGTGTCTGAAAGGGCAAGCTCTTCTTAATTTTTCCTACTACAGGGTGAGTTGTCTACCCAATCCAGGCCGTCATTCTTCTGCACTCTGTCTCCCTTTTGGGTTTCCTGGAGACATTTTACCTGAGCTGCGAGAGTACACAGAAGCTTGTCTAGGTCACAGTCTCATCTGAGTTCACATCTGTGTAGGACAGAACAAACTACAGAAAGAAGTCCAAAGAAAAAGATGTTACTCTTTTTAACTTTTCTGGGTGGCAGTCCATAACGTGAGGGCCAGAGTAATGGATGGTGGATTTGAGAAATTAGGTCTGATCGGGAATAAGTTCACAAACTGAATGAAGAATACTGAAATATATCAAGAGTGCTGAGAGCATATTTAGGCAACTCTAAATAGAACATGGTGGCATTATCAGGTACTTTCTAGTGATTTGGCTCATATTGCGTGTGTGTGTGTGTGTGTACTCTGGATGCCTAATAAGATCACTGGTCCTTGATATCAGGGATCAAGTTTTGCCCCACTCTGAACTGTTTTCACCTAGCAGAGAACTTGCCCCTGGTAGACACTTAGTAAGTGTTTGCTGCTTGATTGATATCCCTGTATTTCTTTAGTGGTTAGACTTCCCCAGTGAGTGTGTGTGTCAGGACCCACTGAAGTGTCAGACTGAGAAAAATGGACATCATAAAACAGTCCAAAATAGCAGTATAGCTGAATTGACAGTGAATGCATTGAAAAATGTGCCATAAATTTATACTCAAAGAACATACATCACCCAGCATAGTGTGTTTTTTTATGAAATGTAAAAAGAAAGAAGCAGTCTTCTTAAACTGCTCTTGGATTTCTGCATTTCCAGGAGTACAGAGGTGGCAGTCCCGAGAAAATGTGTAGAAATAAGATAATGAGATTGGACTGAAATGTTCTGCCTCTGACTACAGCAGTAATAGCGATTGAATGACAGTCACCAAAGGAAAAATAAGTGATAGAAGTTCAGAGCTCTGAACACTTGGCGAATTAGGGAAGGTGAAGTCTAGGCTGTTACAACAACATAGCAAAAACACATGATGGCTTAACTAAGGTAATAGTCTGGAAGTGGGTGGCCCAGAAAGGCCTGGGTGTTTCTTCCTCAGCAAGTTGCTAGAGGGGCCAATTCTCCCCATTTTGTTGCTCTGCTTTCCCTGGGGGTATGGTTGGAGTTGAGTGCTGTGCAACATGGCTTCTGTTCTAAAGGAACTGGAAATTGGAAGGGGTGGGGAGCAACTTTTTATAAAGCTGATGACATAGAAGCTTCACACCTCATGGCCAATCACATACTGTTGGTGAGGACTTATATGCAATCAGTGTATGTGAAAAAGTATAAGCTTACATGAAGTTTTAGGAAATTTTACCTTTTCTCTAATATTTCCTTGACTATATTACACATTAAGTTTAGTAACTGCTTCATTCATTTAGATGAAGATATTAGATTCTACAAGTAGTATGTTTTGCTTTGAAGCTCTAAATTTTCTTTTACCTGTGGAAGGAAGCCCATAAAACTATCTTTCACCATATGCTGCTGCTGATTTATTCTTCCCTTATAATAATTCTGATAATTTTATGGTCTATTTTTTAATTGACATACAATTAAAAGTATAATTGACATACAATATTAGCTTCAAGTGTACAACATAGTTATTCAACATCTATATACATTAGGAGGTGATAAGTTTAGCTACCATCTGTCTCCATACAAGTTTGTTATACATATTAACTATTTTCCCAATGCTGTATATTACTTCCTTGTGAATCATTTACTTTGTAACTAGAAGATTGTGCCTTTGATCCCCTTCACCTATTTCATGCATCCCCCCACATTTCTCCCCTCTGCCAACCACCAAATTGTTCTCTGTGAATTTGTTTCTGTTCTGTTAGATCATTTGTTTTTTAGATTCTGTATGTAAGTGAAATCATATGTTATTTGTCTTTCTCTGACATACTGCACTCTGACTTATGTCACATACTTACCTTGATAATAGTATCAAGGTCCATCCATGCTGTCATAGTGTTCCATTGTGTATTTGTACCACATTGTCTTTACCCATTCAACTATTGATAGACACTTAGGTTACTTCCATATCTTGGCTATTGTAAATAATACTGCAGTGAACATAGGGGTACATATACCTTTTTTAATTAGTGCTTTTTTTGTCTTGGGATAAATTCCCAGAAGTAGAATTGCTGGCTTTGTATAGTAGTTGTATTTTTAATTCTTTGAGGAGCCTCTTTGCTGTTTTCCATAATGGCTGCACGATTTTGCATTCTTACAAACAGTGCACATGGGTTCCCTTTTCTCAGCATCCTTGCTAACCCTTATTTCTCTTCTTTTGGATAATAGCCATTCTAATAGGTATGAGGTGATATCTCATTGTGATTTTGATTGCATTTCCCTGATGATTAGTAATTTTGAGCATTTTTTCATGTGTCTGTTGGCCATTTGTATGTCATCTTTGGAGAAATGTCTATTTTGCCCATTTTAAAAACTGGATTTTTTTTTATACTGAGTTATGTGAGTTCTTCATATATCTTGGATGTTAACCCTTTATTGGATGTATGATTTGCAAATATCTTCTCTCATTATGTTGCCTTTTTGTTTGTTTGTTGGTTTTCTTCATTGTGCAAAAGCTTTTTAGGTTTGAAGTGATTCTATTTGTTTACTTTTGTTGCCTTTACCTAAGGAGACAGATATAAAAAATATATTAGGACATGTCAAACATCTTACTGCCTATGTTTTTTTCTAGGAGTTTTATGGTTTCTGGTCTTTAATCCATTTTGAGTTTATTTCTGCATATTGTATAAGAAAGTGGTCCAGTTTCATTCTTTTGCATGTAGTTTCCAGTTTTCTTAACACCATTTACTGAAGAGACACTGTCTTTTCTTTATTGTATAATCTTGCTTCCTTGGTTGAACCAAACAAGTATGGGTTTATTTCTGCACACTGTATTTTGTTTCATTGGTCTCTGTGTGCAATTTTGTGCTAGTACCGTTTTGATTACTTACAGCTTTGTAATATAGTTTGAAATCAGGGCGTGTGATGCCTCCAGCTTTGTTTCTTTTCAAGGTTGCTTTGGCTTTTCGGAGTCTTTTTTGGTTCCATACAAATTTTAGTATTCTTTGTTCTAGTTTTGTGAAAATTGCCATTGGTATTCTGATAAGGATTTCATTGAATCTGTAGATTGCTTTGGGTAGTGTAGACTTTAACAATATTAATTCTTCCGAACTGTGAGCACAGTATATCTTTCTATTTGTGTCTTCAGTTTCTTTCATCAATGTCTTAAGGTTTTCAGAGTATAAATCTTTCATCTACTTTGTTAAATTTATTCCTAGGTATTCTATTCTTTTTGATGCAGTTGTACATGGGAATGTTTTCTTAACTTCTCTGATTATTTGTTGTTAGCATATAGAAATTTATATTAATTTTGTATCCTGAAACTTTACTGAATTCATTTATTCTCAGTTTTTTTTTTAGTGGACTCTCTAGGATTCCTATATTAGCATCAAATCATCTGCAAAGAGTGGCAGTTTTACTTCTCTCCGGTGTGGATGCCTTTGGTTTCTTTTTCTTGTCTGGTTGCTGTGGTGGCATTCCCAATCCTGTGCTGAATGAAAGTAGGGAGTGCAAGTGGTAGGGAATGGAGCCTGTGGGAGGGTGCCTGGTGTTAGCTGGGTGTGGCCGAGCAGGGGGCCACTTGGGGGGGGGGGCGGATGCAGGTGGGGCCAGGCGAATCTGCAGAGTGGGCAAGCTGTGCTGACGTAGTGGATGGAGAGTGCTGAATGGCTGCAGCTGGTGCTAGGCCAAGCTCGAGGGAGAGTGAACAAAAATGCCTACCAGTTTTCTGTCCCTGGTAAATGTTCCACAGATTCCTCCCCCCGTGACATACAACCTAAAATCAATCATTCTCCATATGTAAACTAGGCTCTTTTAAAACTGCTCCATCTGTGCTGAGACTAGGAATGAGACGGATTGTGCCTAGTCCGTTTCCTGCCACTGTCCAGCTTTCCCAGACACAGGCCTGCTAGTTTTCAAAGCCAGACAGAATAGGGACTTATCTTCCAGTGTAGGTCCCCTGGTTTTGGGAGCCCAGTGTGGGGCTCAGACCCCTCATTGCTCAGGGAGATCCTCTGTGGTCATATATTCTTCCTGTTTGTGGGTTGCCAGACTGGGGGTGTGGGTCCTGAATAGACTCATTCTCCTCCCTTCTTCCTATCTTGTTTTGGTAAAATCTGTGCTGCTCGTCTTTAGTTCATTCTGGGAAACTTATCACATGCCTATCATGTTATAAAACTACCTACATGTAGTTTTTGTGTGTCTGTAGGGGGATCTTTCTACTTCACCATCTTGATATTGCATCTGTGGCCTATTCTTTTGTGCCTTTTTCTTTTCAATATTTTTGGGTTTTGATTATGAATGTTTGAGTTACAGAAAAATTTTATTGACATAAACTATGTGTAAAGATACTAGATTTTCTATCACTAATTCTAATACTGTTCAGAAATACCAACTTAATTTATTGATTATTAATACAACCATATTTATTTGCTAAAGGGAATAACAGTAAATATTTAATAGTTCAATTGACCTATCTATAAACACGCCCTTAAATCTGGTGTCTGAAATACTTCAAATAGTTGTATATAGATATTTTTCATATTAATGAAATTTAAATTTGTAACTACAAATGAATTATGTGTCATGTATGTAAGTTACTTCTTTTGTATCCTGAAAAATATTAGGTAAGTCATTCTACCACATATGAATACCATTAGTAAGTCTGAGTATTTAAAAATGCAGAGAATGTTCAGTGAAGACTGAAAAGGTTGGTGAGGGCTTTGGAGAAATTCTAGGATAAGCAAAATATAGATGATTTAAGGAACCAAAGTGAAATAAAGGAAAGGCTTGGTTTTCTAGTATATAACAGTCATTAACTATACCTATTTTTTGGGCTGCTTGAGGTTGAACTTAAAGGCTAATGGAAAAAGTTGAAGATGCGCACACTTTGACTCATAGTAAGAAAGTTTACCGTCACTCATGGTGAGTAAGTAGTAAGCAGGAGAGCAAAAACTGAATGATGCTTGGCTAGTGATACTCTAAAGGGGATAATGACTTGGGAAGTAATTTCAGATGACCCTTGGTATTGCTTAGCCATCAGATACTATGATAAATAAGCATAATTGGACTACTCTTTTTTCTGTTGTCTTAGATGAGGCTAGGTTGCCAAGATACAAATTCAAGTAGTTCATGAATAGTAATAATAATAACAGGAATAAAGTAAACTTGGGCAAAGTTAATACTCATGATAAATATTTGAAGGTGCTTTTGAAGGGTAGTCAGGATGGCCAGGTGTAAGATTGGTATTTCTTCCTCAAAACCAATGAGGAAGCCTAAATGCATAAGACATTTATATAATGTAGTAGAAGTAAGTTAAGTGACACATTATTCAAATCTAGATTATTATGTAGGGTTCATATGTTTTACAAAGATGGTTGGATTCCATGGGTCTTTTGCTAATCCCACCAGTTTGGTCAAGTGTTGTGTTTCCCTTTGAACTCAAAGAACATTATTATGAATGCTTTCACACATGCTGGAGACTATCAAAAAGCTCCTCTCTCATTAGAATTGCAATACCATAAAGTTTACCACATAACTACCATGTTACAAGTATAGTTGTGTGGCCACATAATTAAGTGAAATTGTCACCTACAATGAATCAAAAAGGTAACTAAATAATCTGAAAGCATTTTACATTAATTGCTCGGCTAAATTTCATTATTTTAAATCAATTATTAGTATTTTTTCTTCTAAAAGGATTTTCCCAATATTTTTTTTTAAATCTCATTTTTTTGTACTGCTGTCTTTAATTTTCTATGATAAGGGCACAGCAAAATATCTAAAGCATTAATTTTTAAGGATCTAGTGATACAAATTTTCAGTAGTTCTCAAGTAAAAGCTTATAGTGTTCTGTGTGCTTTTCTTCAAACAATGCTAAGTTATATTTAAGGGATAGTCTAAGAAAGAATATTTGATATTTGCTCCCTTTATAAGGGCAAAGAAAAAGTGGTTATGAAGCTTTTATTCCCTAATAAGTCATTGTAGAAATTTATTAACATTTATCATCAACTTTAGATGACTATATGAATGAATTTTAAAATGTGAATCATTTAATCTACAACAAGTATGGAGCACCACCCATTTACAGAGCAAAATAGGATAGTGAGTGGGAAAAAAATACATGAAACCTTATGTAGAAGAAGGGTCAGCAAGCTATGGCTTGGGGCAAATCCAGCCTGCCACCTGTTTTTGTAAATAAAATTTTATTGGAACACATGCACACTCATTTATTTACATATTATCTATGGCACTTTAAAACTGTAATGGCAGAACTGAGTAATTATACAGGCTGTTTACAGAATCCCTTCACAGAAGTTCGTTGACCTCTGATAGAGAATGCATTTCAGTGTAGCAAAAATAGACATGCCAAATAGAGATCTCATCTAGAGGAGATAATCAGACCAGGGTAAAATACTTTTGTATTGTGGATGTTAAAAAAACTTATTAACCTAGTAGGTTTACAAAGGGAATTTAAAAGGTGATGGAAAGCTAAATTTGACTGCCCTGAGGCAGGTTGAAGTCATTTCTCGTCAGTTCATCTGCTTGCTGCTTCCTGTGGCTTCAGTGGCAGCGATC
This sequence comes from Manis javanica, assembly GCF_040802235.1. Taxonomy (NCBI): domain Eukaryota; kingdom Metazoa; phylum Chordata; class Mammalia; order Pholidota; family Manidae; genus Manis; species Manis javanica. The sequence continues at coordinate 119,275,073 of NC_133164.1, forward strand.
CAAGCAGGCACTTGTTGCAATGTCTCCAACATTTGGTGAATTCCCAGGGGGGTGATAATGAAGTAATCACCTATGCTTTGTGCACCTCCAGGATCGGCAGGTAACAGGAAGCTTCTGCTTTCACTTAAATTGAAAACTGTACATTGGATTTTTATAGAATCTAAAATAAACCCTTTATACCTTTATTTTTACTTACAATTTACATTTCAATTACTTTTACTTGGCCTTTTCCTAGCATAAAGACGTCTATGACTTGATAATTCCCATAAAGATATTTAAAAAACCTGTGGGCTTATGTATTTTCTGCTGAACTTCAAATTGAAGACAGGCAAAAAAAAAAAAAACTGCTGTCAGCTTGAGCATTCCGTTTCAATCAGGTGTGGCTCTTACAGCCCGACATTCCAGTTCTGGGGGTTCTGTAATCCTACACAGGAGGAAACCACATACTTAGCATGAGTTTAACAGAAACCAGAGTCCCACCTGCTTCTCGAATTGTTTTCCGTCCATTTCTCCTGCAGTCTTGGTAAGTCTCACTCTGCTTATTATACTGGACAAAGCCAATATATCCCCAGGGAACATGAGCATGATAACTGGCAGTGACAACAATTTCATCTTAAATAAACCAGGAATACTTCGGCTAAGTTAATTAATCAGGTGAACTAGCCCAGTCCTGAGGTGAAAGATAAATTTTGATGATGGAAAAGATGATAAAGCATCTGCATTATGATAATGTGAGAAGATTCCATCTGTGTTTGGCTCACCTTGAGCCGGGAAAGAGAAAGCCTTCCTAGGGCATTAGAGACTTGGACAGGAGTCGGGAGGCATTGGCAACAAGAAGGGAGCAAGTATGTGAGAAACAGAGGAGCCCTATTTCACTATTTGATGTAGAGTTTATTTATGGGGAATGCTGAAAAGAATGACTTCAGCAGCAACCCATGCATTTGGAATCAGGCTGGTGGGACAGATGCAGTAACAATGGGTCTTTGGGAACCAAAATAACCTTGCTATCTTACAATTCTCTCAAGTTTCAAGCACCTGCATCTATGCATCTGTGGGTTCTGGGTTGCTTCTGACATTCTCTTCCTGTTTATGTGCCAACATATATATGCTGGTATATCCAATTTTTAGAAAAGGATAACTTAGTTTTTCTTTATATTCAATTTATGTAAGAATCATTGCTGGGAGGGGACCATTGTCAAAGATTTAAGGTATCGAGTGTGGATGTTAGACCTCGGAGCAGCTGCCTCTCTCGATCTGGGCGTTGGGTCTAATAGCGCCTACTGTTACGGGAGAGGGACTGCTGTTGGCTGTGACAAACTGCATTATTGAGTTCACACTGAACTGTTCTAATGTTGGATGATGCACGTCTTCATTCTGCAAAATTTAAAAATTGAATTAACTTAGTTCAGTTATTTAAAAAATCTACCATTTGAAATATTCTACATATTCTTTACCACTATTACCAGAAATATGCTATGTTGCTTTCCCTCTGAATTTTCAGTTATTTCCATTTCACATGCAAAATTAAATTCCTGATGTTTTCTTGTGTTTTCTCATTAAATAAAATCAAACTTAAATATGTATTTTTTTCCTTGAAGGCATTTTCTGTTTGAAACATAGAATTTCTTTAACTTCAAGTTCTATTTGAAGATTCTTGGTTCTACTGCATTCCTGTAACCGCTTGGCTCCAATATGGCCTTGTTGGAGATGAAAGGAAAATCTTTTCCTATATGCAGCTCTACGTCCTCCACTCATCATTTGCTATTGTATTATGCAAGTCCTCTAGCTTCAAAAATGCGATGAAAAATTTTACCACTGCAGACAAATATACTGTCACTATGGTCAGTACTGTCAACTAGGAGCAACAATTTGGGATCTATCTCAGATGTAGTATTTTATGGAACACTCAGGTTTATTTAATATTTCTATTCTTTGCAAATGAAATGGTCTTAGGGATATTTTGAGACTAAATGATTGTCTAATGCTTTGATTCTTCCCTAACATTGATTCAGTGAAACTAGAGTCACTTTAGTGCTATGAAAAAGTGAAAATTATGATTACAAAATTAAATGCTATAGGATATTTAGAAAATTTTACTGCATAGATAACAAGAAGTAACTAGCTTCATCGAGCATGTGTTAAGTTACTTAAGGGGCAGTCCTATTACTGGGCTTTAGACTTGGTTGGACATTTCTTCCTGCCTGCCTTGTCCTCCTGTCTTGCTCTGACAAATCAGGAAAATTCTTTGTGTAAATGAAAAGAAGCATTGGAACACCTTATGTTTTGCATGTCTTAATGTAAGAGCTGTGTGAAAAGGCACACGCCTTACTTTGATTAGTATACTTCTGGTGTTACGTTGTTTAGGGAAGATTGAGTAGTTCTCCCTAGGAGTGATTCTAGGGGTGACCCACAGGTTAAGGGCATGCAGTCTCCCTTACGGTAATCCTCAGTCAGGGTGTGAGGAAGAGCTTGACCCTGAGCCAGGGAAGCCGAATTCTGGAGGAGATGGGAAGAGGGGTTACCTGCTCCTCCCAAGGCTGGCTGTCCTGACTTTGGACTGTCGGGAGGGTGTTGAGAAGTGCAGTGACTGCTCTTAGGGATTGAAGGCAGAAGCTTGAAGGACGACGTGGATCTGAAACCTTTGGGGACAAGCCGTATTTAGGTTTATGTTATTCTTTACCTTTATTGCCATAGTAATGTCTCATTTAATATTTCAGATTTGTTTTATGTAAGATGATATGGAGCAGCAAGAGAAGACTCCTCGGTCGTAATTTTAAAGGGAGCAAGTATATGGTGTTGGCAGCAGTACAAATTAAGTTCTCAGGGGGATGGTAAAATTCAAGAGAAAAGTCATGGCTTTGAGGTATGGCTTCATTTCTCCCAAAGAGATTCATTTTTGTTGCCAATCTCAGTAAATCTAGTTCTATTTTATTGCAGAAGTTGTTTTTTTTCTTTTAAACTCTTAACCTCACATGTTTATAAAGGACATTTATCCCACAGAACCATCTCTTCATTCAATACAGGTTTAAGAAAAACAGTGTATCAGGAATTGGGAATAACAAATCAAAATGATGTGACTTTTGCCCTAAGAAGATGTGGTAGATTGAAATGGCCAAAAATTATTTATAAGTTCTTTCACTCACATAGAGGTGGACTCTTTCCCAATCTCTGGAATCTGGAGCAGCCTTGTGATTTGCTGCAACCAACAGAAGGTAACAAAGGTGATGGAGTTCTGAGCCTTGGCATTGGGACCTTTAGCTCCATTCTCATTTTGCTGGAATCTAAAACTGCCATGGGAATAAGGAGGCAGTTGCCTTTTAGAGACATGTGGTCAAGACCACAACCAGCTCTGGCTGCCAGCAACATAAGTGAAGCCATCTTATTCATTAAAGCCTACTCTAGCTGCTAGGTGACTAAATCATATGTGCAATGGAATATTTTTCAGCCTTAAAAAGGAAATATTGATATTTGCAACAACATGGATAAATCTGGAGAACATTATACTAGGTGAAATAAGCTTAATGCAGAAAGCAAATACTGCATGAACTCATTTATGTGTTGAATATGGGATCCTCAACATAGAACCAGAAAGTAGAATGGTGGTTGCCAAGGGCTGGAGGAAATGGATGTTGGTCAAAGGGTACAGACTTTTAGTTGTGCGAGATGAGTAAGTTCTGGAGACCTCCTGTACATGACAATGCAAATATAATTAAGACTATTGTGTACTTGAAATTTGGTGAGAGGGTAGGTCTTAAGTGTTCACCCGCACATACAGACACACACATACACACACATACACACTCTCTCTCTCTCTCTTTACTCTCTTTCTCTTTCTCTGTCTTTCATATCCCCAGAGAGAGTGACAGAAGTACTGTCAGCAGAGGCCAGCCTAAAGTGTGAAATATGTTGTTTGTGTAAGTAAATAAGATGTTTTTGTTTTTAGTTACTAAGTTTTAGAATGATTTGTTATAATCAATAGATAATGATACAGACAATTTTCACTTTTTAAAATGAAGAGACTTGTAAAACATTAATTGCAATGTTATGTGCATTATAGTAGAAGCACATTTGAATGTCAAGTTGCCAGCTGAAACAAGAGGCTGGGTGTGTTCGTTGATTCCAGTCCCCGAGTCTGTCTGCCCATCCCCGATGGCTGTGTTCAGTCTGTTCCTAGGTTTCCACTTACCCTCATCCTTCTTGCAGGCTCTACTTTCTCTGTTCTCTCTTGAAATATTGGCCTCTACCCAGATTGCATGCTTTCCTGCTCTATTTTCATTCAGGATATTCTAGGTATGTCTGTGAGCTTAACTGATTGCCTTTATGCTGAAAGTGATAAATAATCTTCAGTCTTATTTATCCAGTAATAGACATTTCAACTTGCCTCAAAGTCGTGATAAATTCAAGATGTCTATAAAAAAGTACTGCATAATATTTAGTGCTTGCTTTGAGCACATGCAGTTTAATTAATTTGTCTGTCTTAATAGGTTTAATTTTCAATGCATCCCTGGGAGGCGAGTGCCAGGATTCTCTTCATTTAGAAAGGAGCTGCAAGGAGTCACGTGGCGTGCCCAGTGTCGCGCCATCCGTGAAGGAGCCCCTTCCAGGGCTTTGTATCCCGCCTCTCCCTGATTGGTTCATCTCTCAAGCCAGAACATGGGGACTACACCAGTCACGTTTAATTAGTCACCGAGTATTTTTACAGTCCTCCTCCTAAATGTCTCGTGTATTTTGCCCCCCTCCACTCTTCCCACTGCCATCGTCTAATTTCAGGTTCTCACCTCCCGTTTTCTGAACTTTCTGCCTCTATTGCTGGTTTTCCTGACCTTTGAGTTTGGCCTTGCTTCTAACTAGTAATATCTAATCACACATCTTCCCATGGTTCTGCGTCAGCTGGGATAAAATGTGGAGTATCATCTTTGGCATCTGTGCCAAGGTATTTGCGTGTTTATTACTGTCTTGGGGGAGGGACCATATGTTTTTGAGGCATTAACTACCTCTGTGTCCAGATCCACCTTCTATTGCTGATCTTTTTGCACTTTAGGTTGACCATAAGGAATTAAGTTGGGCAGCAAACATGCTCTGTTCTATGTATTTGGAATGCCTTCTCACTACCAGTGTTACGCCATGACACAGACGCACACACGCTACCACACACCCGCACATACTCTTGTACACTTGAGTGACCAGAAGTCGTCGTCTTACTTGTCAAACCTCAGAGTAAAGGCTTTCCTCTTCTCTGAAGTCTTTCCTAGTCTTCAAGTGGACAGAGATGTCCCTTTTCCGTTACCATTGTTTCTGCATTTCCACTTATATAATACATCTGGGGATATGAATGCTTTTAAGTCTGTTTCTCGTCTGTTTTTGATATTTATTGAAGGCAGCGACAGCTCGTGGTCTATGGTATTTGCAGCCACAAGACAAATAACAGTGCCCATTACAGAGCAGGCCCTTCCTAAGTATATGTAAAATGAAGGGAGGGATGAAAATGAAACCTGCTACGAGTTTGGGGCAGTAGAGTCCCTGGATCCTTTCTGTACTAGCTCATTGCCCAGTCAGATAATTCTCATTCCAACTATTTCTGTAACTCCATCAGAAGCGTGTAGGGTGTGTGTATATATGTGCATGTACAAGTGCAATGTGGGGGTAAGTACTGTAATTCACTGAGGAAATAGATGTAACATTATAGTGAAATAGAAGGGCAGCAGTTTTATGAAGGGCAAAAGGCAGTTTACAAGCTTTCAATGATACCTTTCTAATAAAAGCACTGATCATTCCTACAAGATGATGAGACTTTCTCTCTAGGCCTTTTTTACTTTGACCTGAGGGTTCTCCACATCTGATAAAAGGCAATACAAGGGCAGACTTTGAAATAATCCCAACTAAGGGATGTTAGGAGGTGAATAGCAGGCCATGTCCTGACCAGGAGGTTAACTGCTGAGACGCAAAACATCCTGAAGGGAAAATGCTGCTTATCGCCAGATACTCTCAGTACTTGCTCTGTACAGGAACTTCCTTATCATGAAGAATTTGAAATCTAATTAGCTAGGATTTACTAAGCAAACAGAAAATTGAAAAGTCAAAGGTCAACACAAATAAAAGCAAGACTACAGAGTTTGAATGCAGAGGAATCAGGGATTGGAGAGGATCAGAGCCTTCATAAAGAACTAATTAGCAGAGGCCAGTCTTTAAAATAACTAAGGCAGCAATTACAGTAATTATAACAAATATAGCTTCATGATTGTCATGGGTTAAAAAAGCATGACTTTATATTTCAACAAGTAATTTCAACACTTGAAATTCTTACATTGTAAGGAGATCATAAAGCTGAATCAGGGCACTTTTGTCTAAGCCAAATTTTTGTATTAAAGTTGTTTGATTTTTTAAAATGTTAATATTTATGTCTGGGTTTTGCAGTATGGTAGATTCTCTTATGTAAATCCCGTAGATCTGAAACTGTTACCACCTTTTATCGGTTTTCCAGGCTGCCTGGCAGGCTTCCCGTGTCTTTCTTCCCCACTTCATTCCTCTCCCTTCCCGGTGTATGTCTCTGCTTAGCCTGTGTCATGAATATGAATTAATTCTCATCCTACTTTAGAAGGTTGTTTAAGAAGGAATATGTAGAAAACTTCCAAATTTATGTCATAACTTCCCAACTAAAATCTTTACATTCAAATTCATGCCTGTTTTTCACAATTAGAGTTTTTATGAAAATTATCACATAAAATTCCTGAGATTCTTGCAGTTATCTTTAGCATAAATATCCATGATCATGCTATCCCGGGACTGGTCCGAGCAGCATTTCATTAGGCTCTGGCCTTCCAGCGTCCTTGCTTGTCCTGCAGTGCTGACCCGCACAGCAGCCAGGGCGACTGCCATTCACAGCCCCCAGCGCTTTCCCATCTCACTATGACCCGCGGTCTCATCTACTACTCTGTTGTTGCTCCAGCCAGTGTCCTTTTTGCCTTCCCCCAAATGCCAGCTCCTTGAGCCTCACTTCCTTTGCACTGATCATTCCTTTGCCTCGGGATGGCTCATCGCAAGTACCCTCACGACTTGTTCCTTCACTTGTCTGCTTCCATATCCTCTTAGGAATGAGGACCTCACTCACCCTTCTGTATGAAGTAATACCTTCCATCGCCAACCAGGCTATTCCTGTATCCTTACTTCAGTTTTCCCTTATGCAATCATTCCCACCTAGTAACCTATGTATGTACTAGTTTTTTCCCCCTGTTCCATACCAGCAGGAACACTGTGCTCCTGGTAAATAGGTGCTCAGTAAATTCTTGTAGAAATCTTTAAATGAAAAACACTGTGAAATTTGGTTCCTCTCTTCCCCCCAGGGTTTGCTACTGTTAACATTTATATTCACTCTCTAAAAACTAGTTCTCTGAGCACTGTGAAAATGCACAGCTCTTTTGTTTCTAGAACAACCAAGACATCCACTCTTCTGGTTTAAAATCCAGGTGGTATAAGCCCCTCTGAGCACATTGTATCACCAGTGCTTGTCATAAAGCCTGGTATGTTTTAGATCCTCAATATTTCTTAAATAACTGAATTGGGCTCAAATATTGTGGAATAATTCATGATTTATTGTTATGTTGAGTAGGAGAGTTACAGAACAGTATGTGTGGTATGATAAAACATTTGTAGAACAAAATTAGAAACCAGAAAGCATCCTGTATATTTTACATTTAATATGTTTTTATAGGGAAATTAAGGATATGTACTTATTTTTAATGTTCAATGAAAAATGAGTTGGAGTGGGCAGTGCTGAAATCATTAATTATATATTAGGCCCTTCTGAATTTTTAAAATATCATCTATTTTTGTAATTTAAATGGCTGAAAAAAAATGTAGATATAACATGAATCAAAACAGTTTGAAATACCTTATAGAAGTTTTTATCTTGTTGCTTTCTATAGTGTGTAAAAGACATAAACAATAAGCTTATGATATCAATAATATAAACAGTCGGTAACAAGAAATGCCAAAGGCAAATCATTATTTACATGTATGGAAAATCTTTAAAAATCAAATGGAAAATAAAAACATTTTGTTGGGTTTGAATATTAAATGTTTTTCCTATCAGAAGAAAATGAGAACTTGGCCAGTCATATAGTTCTCTCTGCCTTCATATGCACCGATACCCTGGCAGGCTTCCAAAGCTTTCAAATCTACACTTACGAGTTTTTTTTTTGGGGGGTGGGGTGGGGAGGCATATTTTCCTTGCTCTATTAAGCATAATTAATCATCTTTGTGTATTCTCATTTAGTCTTTTTGTAACACCATTATAATATGTCCTAAATAAAGGCATACCTCAATTTTAATAATAATTGTGTTCATACCTGTTACCACTGGACTTTAACTCCTTGAGGCCAAAGGTATTCTCATTTTATTTCTGTATGCCCAGAGTATAATACAATGCTTAGCAGCAGTAAATATTTAATATCTGCTGAATTATAGTATGCAGTCTATGTTTCTGTGAAGTGAATAACTAAATACTATTGAGCACATTTAATTTTTACTTAAGAGACTAGAGGGAGCTTAGAACCTTCTACATATTGAAAGAGAAAAATTAAGACTAAGGAGCAAATTTAGAGGTGGTGGTTCTGCATGCTGGAACCAGTTCTTGCAGTCATGCCAGAAACCTGTTCTAGGTCCTCATCTTTGACAGCGTGGCTTTATTTTCCATATTCAACCCAATCCATCAGTATCACTGCCAAAATCTCTCAAAGGGTATGAAAACCATCAGTGGGGATTTGACAATGTGCTTTCTCACCCATGTGAATTTTCTTTGTAAGAATTCTCAAAAATTTTTTCTCCCCTACTTAAAAAACTTCATAAAGAAGTGATTTTTGTGGGGTATGAGGTGTAGATTATGGTCACAGATTTCCTTAGTGTCCATGCTTGACTGTGATGTTTTGAATCACCTATACTATAATTGCATACTACAGTTACAAGCAGAACATTTGTCTTCATATGACATGTAAAGGAAAACACTATTACATAAGCATATCCTGAAACAGGATTCAGTATTCATGATTCAATTTCAGTTAAATGCTTATTATATTCCAGACACTATCCTAGTCATAGATACAACAATAAATAAAGACCAAGTCCCTGTTCTGCTGAAGTTTGAATTCTAGAGTGGGGGACTGAAATAGCTGTACTTCACCTGCAATGCGTCTAGAAGAATAAATCATGGTAAGATGATAGCGATCAGGTGGGAGATGGGAGAATGCTATCGCACATAGTATAACAACAGTGGACAGTGTTTAGGTTTGGAGGTAGTGTTTTGGTAGGACAAAGGGTAAGGTTATTTTGAAAATCTGGGGGGAGTTACCCTCCCTTGGTTCAAGATTATAAAAAATTGGTGCATATATAAATCACTCGTACCATTAACATCAGAAATGTAATTTCAGTAGAGTTTTAAGTGTTAATGTGTTATGCTAACATTCCTAGATATCAGGGCCCAACTTTTGACTTTAATTAGAAATTAGAAAAATTAGAAATCTGTCATTTTAGGTAACAAAGAACCAAACTCATCTTTTCATTTCTGTCATTTTTTTTTTTTTGCCACTTTTTTTGTTTTGATGCTCTGTTGTTAGGTCCATTCCTTTTACATCTTGGAGAATTGACCCTTTTTTCTTATGTGATTCTTATGGGCTGAATTGTTGCAAACTAAGGAGAAAGGAGGCCATAAGAGAAACCAAACCAATACCTTGATCTGGAGAGTTTTAGCCTCCATAACTGTGAGAAAATAAGCTTCCATGATTTAAGCCACCTGGTCTGTGCTATTTTGTTACAGTAGTGTGCTGTGGACTTAATTTTGTCCACCAGAATTCATATATTGCGTTCTAACCCTCAATGTGAATGTATTTGAAGCTCGGGCCTATCAGGAAATAATGTAGGATAAGTTCATAAAGGTGGAACTCTGAGCTAATGGGATCGGTGTCTTTGTCCAAAGACACACCAGAAGGCAAGCACGGGCTCTTTACCCCTACAGTGTGAGGCCACAGAGAAGGCAACCACCTCTCACCAGCCCAGTGTGGCTGGAGTCTTGATCTTGGATTTCCCAGACTCCAGAACTATGAGAAAAATAAATTCCTGTCATTTTTTTATGGCAGCCTGAGCAGACATATACATTCCCCTCAAACTAACACAGTAACGCCCTCTTTGTTTCCGATGATGTTTCCTGTTCTGAAGCCTCCTGTGTCTAATGCTGATATACTCTATACTCGAGCTTTCTTTTGGTTAGTGTTAGCCTGACATCTTTCTCCATCCCTTGACTTCTAATCTATTTGAGGCTTCATAAAGTAGGTTTCTTAGAGACAACATATAGTTGGGTCTTGTTTTTTGGATCATTTTTAATATCTTAATTGGTATGTTATAGGACCATTCACATTTAGAATGATATTGAAATATTTGGTTTAATATCTATCATATTTGTAAATTTTTCTATTCATTTTGCTTTAATCCCCATTTTCTGCTCTATCTGGTTTTAAGCATTTGTATGCTATTTTATCTCTTGTCTCATTATATCATTTATATCTTTTTTTAAATTTAGTGATTGCTTTAGTGTTTATAACATACATTTTAAACTCACATAAATCCATCTTCAAACTTGCTGCTTCATGTGTGACGTTGAGAATCTTATGACAATAGTCCCAAATCCTACCATTCCTTGTGACATGTGTGATTCTCTCCTCAGCTGTGTTGAGCCCATCAAGGGCATTCTTTTTGTTAAAGTGCTTCGACTTTGAGCATTTCCTTTTGAATTTTCCTTATAATTTGCATCTCTCAGCATGTGTTATCCATTTGTTCTTGTTGTCTACCTTTTCCGTTAGGATCTTTAACATACTAATCACATGTTAATCCCTGACGGATTGTTCTGACATGACATATGAATCTAGTTCTGATGGTTGCTTTGTCTTTGTGGGCTGTGGTCTTTCCTAGTTTTTGGTATGGCTTATAATTTTTTGTTAGAGGCTGGACATTTTGTATTGGATGGTATGAACTCAGGTAAAAGGCCTTAAGGGTGAGGATTTATGTTAATGTGTGTACTTGCTGGTCTGTTTAATGTTTCTGTGGCTTTTGATGACAGGACCTTCAAATTCTTCTAGTGTTGATGGTTCTGTCTCCTCTTTTGGCTTTGGGCTTCCCTAAATACTCTTCAGAGAGCGCCAGTGTGATGAGACTCTAGCTGTAATCCACTTCATTAGGCTGGAGCCCTGTGCTATGGTGCAAGGAGTTTAAGAGCAGGAGTAATCTAAATGCTTCCAATTCCCGGGCTTTTAGTAGGTGTGTCTTGGGGTCTATGGTGCTAAGAAAGGGTTCTACACTGTTACAGCTCTTTTCCACTTTGCCCTGCCATACTGCCCTTCCTGGTTGCAAAACATTCCTAATTTATTTTCCTGAAGTCTTGTTCCCCGTTGACTATGTGATTGTCCCCCTTTAGGCCAGCCAACAAGGCTAGAGGGGGCTGACCTGGAAGCCTTATTCAGCTTCCTCCAGCTAGATAAGGCTCTGGCAAAGTCTTTTCTGCTGGACAGTAGGCCTTCGTTAAGGAGAAGATGCTGGGTGTATTTAATGACCACTCTTCTCATTCTGTCAGAGCCACGCGGGGATCTTGCTTTGACCTTCATCGTGAGAACGTGGAGATAAGGCCGTGGAAACGTGGGAGTCTCCCCCACCCCCAAGACTGTGGGCCATAGGGGTTTTCCACACTCATGCTGGTTCATGCTCAGCTTCTAGTAATACCATTGAAGTGTTCCTGCCAGTTTATGGTTCCAGTGGCTTTGAGTCTGACTAAATAGATTTCAGCTCTGTATCTCTGAGTGTGCCTTTCTGTCCAGATTTATGGGAAGCAAATTACCCTATAACCTTCTTTAATGATGGATCCAAAAATAGTCACTGATTATCAGTTGTCCAGTGTTTCTGTCTCACAGGAGAGATGACTTCCAAGCACATCCCATTTGGGAACTGAAGCCATACGTCCAAACATTTTCCTAGCTAAAGATATATCATACAGTTTTTTATCCATAAGTACGTAAAAATTAGAGAAGTTTTCCTCATAATAGGTTGATCAGCTAAAAACTCTCTGTTAAGGCAACAATTTTACACAGATCTGAAGGAAGCCAAGGAGGAAACCATACAGACATCCTGGGCTGTGTTCTTATCAGAGGTGGAGCTGGTTTGATAGGATGTGGCTCAGTTTATGACTCTAACACCAGCTTGGAGACAGAATTCGGTGATGCCGGAGGACTGGTCCCGTTGTGCACCCTATAGACTTGAAAACCACTATTGATGTTTGATTTTCTTCCCTATAATAAATGCTTAGGAGTGGTGGGAAATAATGGAAATGGAAGTGGCCCCTGTCCTATTAAATGAGGAGGAAATTTTGTTGCTTGTCCTAGTAATTCTGGGTTCAGTGTCTTGGAAGCCCTGTTGCTTATAGGTCAGCTGATTGTACCCAGTACCACCATCAATTTGCTGAATTGAAATTTGAAACTGCTCCCTGGCCTTTAGGGCTCCTTGTATGGCTGATCCAATAGGCAGAGAAGGAAGTCATGCTATTGCCTGGGCTTATCGATCTTAATTATCAGGGGGACATTGGATTGCTGCTATAGAGGAGGGGAAAAGTGTTTTGGGTCCATGATGGGATTCACTATTGCACTTTAAATACTTCCTTAACTAAAGGTCCAGGTCATGCAATAGATTTATAAATTTAATGTGACCTCCAAAATTTAAATTTGCAGTGATGTCCAATTAAGAATAATTCAAAGAACAGTTTAGGCACTCCAAGCCGGATTAGGCGAGAGATCACCATGTTTCCCCCGAGAAAAGCATGGTGGTTCTGTCTTATTTAAGGACGAGCCCATGTGTTTCCTTTAGAGCACCTGAAATCAGAACTCTGAAAAGCCCTCCTGAGGTTGGAAGAACCTGTCAAAGTGACCAAAACTTCTGCTTCAGAATAGCTGCCAGTTTGCTGTGGTTTCATAGAAACCTGGAAATACTGAAAAGACTGCTCACTCTAAACTTGTTCCATGTTGTGATATGACTGGGGCGTCATCTCTTACTGGTTTGTGGCCATCCCAAAGCTGTTTTATTTTTCAAGGGAAGGGCGGATGGTCATTCTGTGTTCCCTGACAGCCCCCCAGGCTTCAGTCTCGAGCTACATTGTGGTGACTGAGTAGACAGAGGTTTCCGTGTTTGCTGCTTCAGTTTCCCCCCAAAACTGCTGTGTTTTTCACTCATCCTGATTCATTACAGGGGCTGCAAGTTCTTTGGGCCATGGCTTCTTGGGGGTTTTATCATGCCAGCCCCATTTCTGCTCTTATTGGTCTTGGTTAATGCTGCGAGGTCTCTTCTGAAAGGTTCCACTGACTCTCAGTTTCAAAAATAAGGGATTCAAAAGTTCCTTCCCAGACCTGAGATTCCTTGTTCAAATGGCCTGTGCAACCCTCAGTGATCTTCATCACATGCCAATATCTTTTTCCTTAAAAAAGACATAAAGTATTCTTAACTCACAAGTCATGTCTCTTCAGATATTCTGTCTTCCTAATATTGACTTTTAAAGAGTAAAAGTATTGCATTTTTAAACTATATATTTTTAATGATGTAACTCAGTTTTATTCTCTTCTGAGTAAGATTCTTTGAAGCAGTTTTGTGACAGATGGGGAATCTAGCAAATTGCATATTACAATCTATGAAGCAATGGATATAGATCAGTAAAGACTTAAAATAATACCCATTACTATTAGTTGAAATAGATTACAACTCACTGCCTTAATATTGATCGAACATATTTAATATACAATAGCATCTTCAGAATGATGCATTAATGTATTAAAATTGATCAAGGATGTTAATTAGGTGTTGAAAAATTTAAGCAGATTTTTTTTGCAAAACCAAGCAGTGATTTCAGCAATGTTATAAGCTCTTAATTGTAATGGCAGTGTTCTCTTTATGGATTCCTTGGTAGAAAGATAATTGTCTGGAAATGTGGCTTCCTACACATGTCAGCCAGTAATACCATTATTTTAAATGTCTGGGTGTTTACAAGGGTCAAGGAATAAAATTATACTAAACCAAAGTGTATTTTTGGCATCAAAGTCTTTGAGAACTGGGCTTGATTGAATTCTGGGTGTAACCCACAAGCGGTCTTTGTTGTTTGGTACCTGCTTTGATAAATGGAGAGTGAAAACAAAGAGCATAGACAGCTCCCAGTCGTTCTATTTAAAGATCTTCCTGTGAAAGCTCTAAGTGTTGATATTAGCTAATGGTAAATAATAATAAATGCAAAAGTGTTTGGATTTACGATCTGCAAGTGGCTGTTACAAAACACCAATTTGATACATATTCTTTGACCCTGAGGAAAAGAATATTCTTTAGAAAAGTAAAGAACAACAAGAAAACAAATGCCTGACTCAGAAAGTTAGACTAAGTCGAAGTACTGTTAGAGAATAGATATTTGTTTTCAGTGTGTAATGCCAGGAGGTAAGAAGCGAGAAGAGATTGACTCTCTATGCCTGAGTGGTGTGAGTAGGATTGGGGCTTGGCCTCCTTTGCATTTACATGAATACCTCTTCTCTTATTGGTCTATTTTAATTTTGATAATGCCAGCCCTGGATTGTAGTCTGATTTTAGTTTTGCTGTTCAGCCACAACAACAGCTATTAATTAAACACCTTGTTCTTTATGAATATTTTTCCACTTGGACTAATTGAGACAGTGGTTTCCAATTGTATTATGAACTATTAAATTATATATATATATTTAAAAATCCTTTCTAATACTTGTTTTAGTGTTTATTTTATTCAAAAAACCTTCATAATTCATAAATTATTCTGAGAAGCTTCTAATAAAGTTTATAAATTATATTTTCAGATCATATATGCATATTTCACACCATATATTTACATGTTTTCATTTATGTGTGCATATATGTATGTAGATAGATGATATAGGTATAGATGTAGATATACAAATATAAAAGTTGAAGTTAGATGTTGTTTTAGTGACCCATATGAGGGGAAAACAGAACTAGTAGTGAGATTTATCTAAATGTAGTTTTGCTAGAATAAATCTCAAGCCTTTGGTAGTGAAGGTAATCATTCAGAATTCTAAAATAATCTGTTATCATGAAGTATGTTTTCCTTACATTTTTCAAGCAAGGACTGAGAAAATTTATGGAATCAGGTGTATATAATTTGTAAAAATCAAGTTGGAGGCAGATTTCATAGCTTTCCCATGGAGTGATTTGTCCTTAAGAAACTGAGGAACACTTTAATGTAGATGGAAGTTAACTTTCCTGTGCACTCCGTTGGCCAATGGTTTGACCATCACAAAATAACTTGTTACAGATGACATTAAACTATTTTTTTCCCCTAGGTTAATAAGTTTCCTGGCTTTCTTCACAAATTGTCATGACTTGCTATTTCCTGTAACAACTATTTAGGGGAAAATAAGCAATGATCCAATCAAACATACATTAACGTAGTCAGTTGCTGCTTTCTCCTGCCTTTGAAATTGGACCTTATAATCAAAACCATTGTGTAATGAGAAATAGAAAGCAATGTGTGACTCCCACTCTCTCCATTAGAAGGGATGAATGCAAAGAAAAATGCTTGTGCTTTGAATTTGTATTCTTACTCACTTCATAGTTATTACAAGGCATGTCTAAAAGAAAATGTTTCATATTTCAAGACATATTGAGTCCTTTTACTGTTAACATGATGCAAAAATAAGTGAAACTCTAAAATTTAAGAAAATTTACGGATTTTTATATGTTTATGAATAACCATATCCTTTACCTTCATAAGGATAATATTTAACTGGATTGCTGATACTTTATCTTGTTTATCTGGTGGCATTGATGTTAAATAGCAACATAAAATTGTATGTAGCTGAGAAATTATAGAAATAATAGCTGAAGTAAAGCATTTATCAGTCTTACATTTTGGGTAAATTATGCTACAAAAACTTAGATATATGTAAATCATTAATCATTTCATAATTCATCAAACCTCTTTTAAAATATAAGTAGTTATAACTATTCCCCATACTCTGTATACTCATGGGACATAAGGCTCTATAAATCATTGAAGTATGAAAATGTTTTATTTAAAGAAAGGTAAACAAATTACTTTAGAAAATAACTTTATTTAAATATGAATCAGATCTGTTAATTAAAAACCTTTGCCTTACTAGATTTCTTAAATTAGGTCTTTATTTTTTTTACTTAGCAATTATCTCAAATGAGGTTTATAAGTATGATAAGCTACAAAATTTATTGATATAGTTATTAACTACATGCAAGCACAATTCTTAGTCCATAGATAGTATTAAATGGAAGATGATTTTTTTGACAGTATGTAATTTTGCAGTGATTTAATGCAGTGGGTATATAAATCTCAGAAGATTTATTAGTGATAGCAATTTGGCATGGCATAGCATCTTTCCAAGGAGAAATTTTCAGCCAGACTTATACCTGTATTTTAAAAATACATACAGTCAGTAGGGTCAGATTCTAGTCCCATGATACTTAAAGAATATATATTTTCAGATAATGGGATCTAAGCTACTTGTATAGAATATTATTCTTCCACGAACATTATTTAAAAACACACTTCTAAGATAGGAAAATTTATCTTTGTTTTTCCCTTTAGGTATAACTTTTGAAATTATATGACTGCCTCCAAAGTGTAAAGGTTTTGCTCATTCCAGGATTTTTATATTCAGGAAATTCATAAAGTCTTAAGAGTGCTAGATATTGGTAGGATCACATTATCATAGCAACCTATATTCATGGCCACCCTCTTTGAATATTTAACTTAAAAGATTTACAGATTAGGTCAGTGCAATGAGATGCAAATATAAAACAAAAAATATACAGAATTCTGAAAGTTAAGGAGTGGTTGCAATTATGTTTATTGGCCCTCTTAGAACTCAAATTGCTTGATATTAAGGTAAAACAACTTTAACATATGTTTGAAAAACATCTACCTTGCATTAAGCCTGTGCAATAGGGATTAGGGGAAGAAACTAAGATTCCAGTTAGAGAACCAGTTACAAATACTAGCTATATGATCTGAGTCAGCTCTTTGTGTTGTGGCATCAGGTGTTTGCAGGTGAGAGAAGACTCCACAGAGAAGGTGAGGGACAACAGTACGAACACAGGCACACATTTGGGATGCATGAGCACCAGGTGGCCTGAGTGAGGGGAAGGATTGCAGTAGGTGGGAATAGAAGACATGATGAAATTATGGAATAATGCCATATGGTAGTTTAAATGCCATGAATCCAAGTAGGAAGATTTCCTGATGTGCAGATAAAAGTTTGAACTTGGTCAAGAGTCGTCAGGGATAGAGAAAAAGGAATTGAAAAGGAAAACTCTCAGAATTTATTGCGGATGAATAAAGAGCAGTGACTTATAAAGATAATGTCAGCAAATTCATCTGTTAGGTTTGGTCACTGGGTCTTCCGTGTTAGAAAAAACACTTTTGGTACTGAAAGAAATTAGTGACTTTGATATGAGGCAATTTGGAATTGACACATCTGTGGACTACTGCGTTTGGTAGTCGTGAGAACTGTCCACGTTGATCCTAAGAGAAAGGAGACTGATCTCTCTGCTAAGTGACGTGTTAAGGAGGGAGACGTGGGGAGAGCCAGGGAGGGAAGCCTGCTTGCGGTGTATCAGCAGCGCTCTGAGTCTACAACATAGGTTCCCTTGGGGCACAGGACAGATTTTTTGTATGTCTTTAATCTTGTCTGTTTGACATAATGGTTGAGAATGAGATTTACAATATGAATTGTACTAATAAATGATGCTATGTGGATGCTGATGAATGGAATGTCTTAAAGTTAAAAATGAATTCACCAATTAAGATGTATTGTTGAGAATTTTATACATTACTGAATATTGAGTTAAAAACCATTTGTTATCTTACAAGTAAGCAATGGTGGTGTTGAGCTTCTAAATGAAACATGGTAAAATAAAACACTTAGGTTATATTCTTGTAGGTGAATGCTTGGAATATTCAGGGTGTTTACATATACAAATATTATAGATATACAGATGCTACTTTGACACACAGTAACAATATGGGATACCTCATTTTCAACCACTAAGTAACTAGCTTTGACATTCTATTGAGTACCAATTTTTGTGCTCCATGGGATATTTGTGTTAAAAATACTCAATTTGTTTACTTTTGAATGCCAGAGACTGATGGTTATAGAATCTACTTGCCTTTATATTAGTCTTTTACCAATCCTTGGTTCTAGAAGGATAATCCCAAATGGCCTGTCATTTAACACTGTGCTGCATAACTGTATATGACTATATTCACTCATATACATGTGTGCTGAGGAAATCGGATATATTTTAGTCTTATGTGGAATATATAGTCTTCTATTGTTGATATTGTAATTGTGTAAACCTGAGGTTTTGGTTTAGTAGGGTTGGTATTCTAAATTTAGTGTAAGATGGTTTTGATAAACAGCTTGGTTGTAACAATGGACTGAAGAGGTAGCTGAGGGTGAACATAGTAAATGAGAGATCCCGGTGGAGCTAGAATTTCCCTGGCTCCTGAAAGTCCTGCAAAAGGAAGCAGTTATGACAGATTCTGCTCATGAGGAGTGAGGGTTCCGCATTATGAGAAGTTCTCTTTAGTATTCCTTGCAGGTGTGCATACTTCTCCTGAGCTGTTTCCTGCCAATGGCTGCCCACACACCAAATACAAGTAGCTGAAGCAAAATAATCCCAACTCATTTCTTGTGGTTTGTTTGCAAGATTAGGTGAGAGAAATTCCGATTCCAGGGAGCATGCCTCAGCAGGCACAAGGTCCAATCCTGCATAAATGCACAACCAAGAAAATTGTCCATAGTGATTTAGAAAAAAATAATTTCTCCTGTAAGGCATACTTTCTTGACATGCTAAGAACGAAAATTACTTGACAGCCAGGGTAGGGAAGAAACTCATTTAGTTCTGGGCTCCAGCATTAGAGGTGACTGAGGCCTGCTGAGTGAAAGCGGCTGCCAAGCCCCTCCCTGGCGTGGTCACTTCATGCTGAAAGAAAGTAGCCTGAATGCCACTGAAGGAAATGGAATTAGAATGTTAAACCCGAATAGATAGAAAATCAGAAATGTTTCTAAAATGTGAAATGTCCCTAGTTTTAGGAGATATACCTGACTTCTGCCTTCTTCTGACTCTGAATCATTAGCCATTGAGTCTCAGAGAAGGTAATTGATGCCTGTCTCGAGGCCCTGCCTACCATTGATTTTCTCAAGGACTGGAAAGAGAGCTTCCCCTCTCTCGTGCGTCTGTGTACACAGCTGGGCAAACTGGGCCATGGCAGGAAGGTGGCAGTGATGATGGGTTATGCTTGTGGAATGAATCTTTAACTTTCTGGCAAAGACCAGTATATACGACTGTGTACACAGCTAATTAGAAATGGATTGTCTTAAAAAGTGTTAAGATTAGATTCCTTACTTTTCTTTTTTCTTTAAAGGAGTAAATCATATAGAGATTGCAGGCCCCAGAGGCATAGAATCAAACTAGTCAACAATAACAGTGTACTGCCCACCCAACCAGGGCCAGGTGAGCATCCTGGCCACAGGAACCTTCACTTCCCCACCCAGGGCATTGGAAGAAAAGCACTCTTTCTCGCTGGTCTCAGCAGAGGGGGTCACTTGTCCAAACTCCTCAGGCTTTCATGGAAGTTCATTCAACAGACCCTCTCTTGGGGCAGGCTAGGTACTGTCTTGACTTAATATCAAGTGGCCAGTCATTCCCCAGCTGGGCTTCCCAGACACAAGTAACGTACTTGCACTTCACACATACATCACCAGAATCCATCTTCATATTTTAAATGGAGAACTGGCACATCATTTATAGTAGCTGTATTACAACCAAGTTGCATAGCCAGCTCTACATTTAAAGCCTAATGGCTTTGACTAATTTGATCTTCTCTCTTGAGACCAAAAGAAGTGTTTCATTACAAAGCACTATTGGGTCAAGCAGGCCAGAACACAGAAGGGGACCCTAGAAACCCTTAACAGGATCCTCTCTTTGGTGATTTAACTACTACTCGGGATGGATGTCTCGGTTTGGTGGGGCTACCATGTGAACTTGCCACAGACAGGGTGGCTTAAACAGCAGAAATGGGATTTCATATAGTTCTGGGGGCTGGAAGTCCAAGATCAGGGTGCCAGTGTGGCTAGGTTCTGGTGCTAGCTCTCTTCCTGGCTTGTAGACAGCTTACAGTCTCTCTCTCTTCCTCTCTTTATAAGGATACTGGTCCCCACTGACTTCATTCAACTTTACCTCCTAAAGTCCCACCTCTGGGGTTTGGGCTTCAACACATGAATTGGGGGGACACAGTTCAGTCCACAGCAATAGGGAAGGGATGCTTCAAGGCACTGTCTTCATGAATTAGATTTTAGAAAGACGAGTGTGCTTTATTACCCATTACCATAGTAGCTTACCAGTGAATCAGATCTGATCATAGATTTGATACAAATCATGCCTTTCAGTGCTTATAAATATTACTTTGAGTATATACATACTTGAAAAATACTAAATCTAGGAAATTTCCATTATATATCAGTAGAAAATGGCAACACTTACGTTTAAAAAAAAATCAAGTACCCACAAGATGCACGTTTAAGTGCAACTAAAGCTGACTGGGAACTACTGGTAAATGTAAAGATTGATTTCACAGGTGAATCTGCTCAGACATAGTCTCTGGTCTTTTCATGAAGTTTTCATAGTGTTATTACTATCCATTACAAATAGGAGAAGTGCAGAAGGTAAAAGGCAAGTAGATGTGGTTTATCCTGGATTTTTAACCAATAAAATTTTTTACACAGAGGGAGAAAGCTCTTTAGCATCTTACACGCAGGAGTGCCATTAATTTTACTGCACACTAGGTGACATACTTTATTATACTGTTTCCAAATTGAGTGATATAAGATGAAGTCTGGATAAGACATTAGTATTTTTTAAAGCTAGTCTTGTGTCCTGCAATCTGTTCTTCATAAGCTAAAGTTTAGCAAATGCTGCAGATTCTTACCTGTGCCTCCCCATAGGAGGTCAGCAATATGTGGTGAAGTATGACTCAGGCATGAAACTATTCTCACACGATTTTTATCCAAATAAAAATTGCAGGTTGTCACTGCTAATACCTTGTGTCTTTTTCTTCATGTTGAGTGATGTTATAAATCAGGAGATTGACAAAGACTGTCAGTCTTTCCTTAAGAATTACATTCTGTTAGACACCATGTACATCCACCAAAAAGGGTCCTGATGCTAAAAGCAGAGATCACATTTTGAATTCTGCAAAGAGCTATGCAAACATAAATTTAAAATGCAGAGCCATAATTTTAAAGTGGTCAGCATGAGCTGTCATGGAGAAGAAAATTGCATTACAGAATCATAGAGTATTGGTATTATTGACGTATCTATCTGTCTCCGTCAGCATTTAGTGGAGAACAGAAAGAAATGGTAAATGGCTGTAGAAGTTACATGAACAAAGGCTAAACTGCAGGAAAAGAGCAAAAAGAAATCTGTATCTAGCTCTCCATCTTTGTATCTGATAAAAATATTTATAGTGGATACTTAATAAATTGCTTCAAAATGGCTGAACTAGCCTTGTTTATTTGGCACTTTTGAGGGTCTCAGGTTGTGACTTAGAGCAATTCACAATTGTTCAGAAGCCAATGGCTATCCAGACGGAATGCCTGCTTATCATTGCTATTTGCTTGTTTCTCTACTGCGTGTGTTTAGATTTATAAAAAGCTGATCTGTGTGAAAAAAGCCTTATGAATTTCTCTGGTGTAAATCTGTACATGAAGTATACATATGCACAAGGAATAAAAATCCACAAACAAAAACCACGGAGAGGTGTGAAAACCTCGGTTGTGTCATTTTACCTTATGTTACCCTGTGGGGCCAGTCTAGACTGGCTGACCCTCAGACCCTGTGACTAGTCAGGATAGGGGGCTCTTAGGCGGCAAACTGTCTGAACTCTGAAATTGCATCTGAGTGTCTGTGCAGCCGCAGAGGAGAAATAAGAACACTGTGATGTGCTCGTTTGGGAAGAACCGGGGTAGGAGCCATCACAAAAAATGTCCTCTGACTCCAAACGGTTACACCGGGAAGTGACATTGGGCGCTCTTCCTTCCCGACCCAAGGAGGCTGGGTAAACCAGGATCCTGCAGCCCCTCACTGACAGGTGCACCAAGTCGTTCTCAAGCAGGTGCAGCGCTGCTCTGTGCGCTGTTCACACGGATTCCGTGTGGAGCTGGAAGTCTGTTCATTGCAAGGGGAATTGTAACGCTAGATGTGTGCTGGCGCTGGAGAGTGATGTCCCTGCTTTGTTGACCTTGACAGAAAACGGTCCTGTGCACTGCGTCAGGCTGCAGCGGGCACTGTAGTGTGGTCCTTCGAGGCTCGGGGCGCTGCTGCAGGTGGAACCGGGCTTGCTTTCACACACACTCCTCCGTTTCAACCACAACAGCTGGCCCGGAACCATCTGCCCCCACCCCCCCACCCCCATGCCGGCTCTCTTGCTGGATTTCTTTTTCCTTATCAGACTTCATCCCTTTCCGTGAGTTCTTTCTGAGGATTTCATGGGATCATGCGGAAATCCAAAGTCTCTCTACCCTCCTACACCAAGAAAGACTGTTTCTATCTGTATTCTGGCCACAAAGTGTTCATGCAAGTCTTGGCTTCCCTCTCCTCTAACATACAGGAGGCGCAACAGACTGAAATGATCCCTACGCGGGGTCACCAGAATCCATCTGTCCCAGC
Organism: Manis javanica; assembly: GCF_040802235.1. Classification (NCBI taxonomy): domain Eukaryota; kingdom Metazoa; phylum Chordata; class Mammalia; order Pholidota; family Manidae; genus Manis; species Manis javanica. The sequence goes on from NC_133164.1 coordinate 119,297,888, forward strand.
TTAGGCAGTCACCACCTTTTTTTTTTTTTCCTGTAAATCATATCATAGAACTTTCAAAGTGGAGGTGGCAGGACGCAAAGCTCCCCAGTCCTAGACATGCGGTTTCCCAGTTTTGGAAACACTTTGTGTAAATAGCACCCTTTCTACCTCAATCTTTTAAAATTAGCCATCTTTTGTTAACTGGTTTGGTAGACAGCTGATAATCTGAAAATTAATGATTACATTCTGACTTCCAGCTTTGAAACACATGTTGCAAATACTTTCAAATTAGAGAATTTCCTTTTACATGGGGAGCTAAATATAACTGAACTGGCCAATTGGCCCTAAAGTCTTAGGAAATGTACTGAACAGAAAACTGAAGGATAGATTACACAAATCTGAGACCTTTCAAAGTGTTTATCATTAGTAGACTATCAAAAAGCTTTCACAGAAATATTCTGAGTTGTAAATGTTTTGGGTGTTGCTAGAAACATGTCTTTATAAAGCCAGAAGCAGATATATTTTTACCTCCTTTTACTTGAATGTACAGCCAATACTGAAAAATCAAGCATTTTATATATATATATTTTTGTCTCATATCATCTAAATTTGTCATATATGTATGACAGGCCAAAATGCTATCCAGTATTCTTCATTACCATCACCACCTGAATCATGAACCTCCCTTTGGAAAGGGATCTTTCTTGCCCTTTGGGACAGTTTTATCAGGCCATTAGAATAGGCAAGTTCTATTTAAATGATCAACTTTCTTTAAAAATAAATGCAAAGTTGGCAGAATTCTTACAATTCTTATTCTCTAATTTCTCAAAGAGAAACCATCTAGGGAAGTTATGAAAATGAGGGCCAATAAATTACAAAAAATATTTTAAAATGCCATATAGCTCTTTAGCATTGTATCTCACTGGGAACTATTTCCCTCTTTTTTGGTTAACAAAAGTACAAAAAAACCCACATACTTAAAAAAGATTTCTCTAGAATTTCAGTATGGCATTATAGCTACATTTTTCACTAGGTATTTCTTCCATTTTAATCAATACACCTATAAACATTCTGGTAGACTTTAGTTTTTAGAACAGTTTTAAATTTTATAGAAAAATTGAGAAGATAGTACAGAGGTTTCCCCTATACCCACACATGGTTTGCCTATTAACATCTTACCTTAGTGTGGTACATTTATTATAATTAGTGGACTTGTATTGATTTATTTTAATTAAATTCCATGTTTTATTGCTTGCCTTAATTTTTACCTCATGTTCTTTTTCTGTCACAGGATATCCCATCTTGGTTACCACACGACACTTAGGCTGTGACTTTTTTTTCAAACTTCCCTTGTGTTTGGTGACTTGACAGCTGTAAGGAACACTGGTCAGCTGTTTGGTAGGGTGCTCCACTACTGGAGCTTGCCTCATGTCTTTTCTCATGGTAAGACTGGGGTTCCAGGTTTTTGGAAGAATACAGAAGTACGGCACCATTTTCATCACGTCATGTCAGCAGTCTGTACTATCCACATGATTCATGGCCGCCGATGCTGGCTATGACTCTATGGCCAGGGTTATGTTTGTAATGTTTCTCCACTCTTTATTTTCTTCCTTTCCATACTAAATTGTTTGGGGGGAAGTCACTGAAGGGTGGGTAGTTACGAAGGTGGAGTAATTACATAAACTAGTTGAAATTTTTCTGCATGGGGCATTTGTCCTCACATTTATTCATGTATTCAATAATTTATGTTAGTATAGATTCATAAATACTGTCTTTATACTTAGAGTTATAACCTGATACTACTTTGTTGCACAAAGTGTTCCAAATTTGGCTATTGGGAGCTCTTTCAGTTGGCTTCTATGTTCCTTTGACATAGCTCTGTAAATATGTGTGTATATATTTGTTGTACATATAGATACATAATTTCTATTAAGAACTTCTTTACTCTCTGGTACTATATGATGCCCCAGATTCATTTTGTATATTCCCTGCCCTGATTAGGCATTTATCCAAAGTGCCTGGTTCTTGGTACTGAAAATTGTATCAGAAACCAAGATCCCTGCTGTCAGTGTGCGTGTCACTGCTGGGGCACCACTACTTCTGGACCCTCTCAGCTGATGCAGCCGTAAAGGTGTATGTATATGCTAACCCATATTTACACACAGATCTATATGTAATCATCTGGATCTGTATTAAGCTGAAATGAGTGCATGCTGTCTCTCCCTCTAGCTCATCCCTTTGTGTCCACTGTTAGGCCGAAACCTGGCTCCCATCACCACCACCCACTCACTCAATCGTTCAATTCCAGGGTACATGTATAGCAGTATCATAACCATTAACCTGTACCCCCATTGCTTGTACATTTTATATGACAACTGTGGGGTACAAATAGTTTTGCATGTTAGGTTTTTAATTAAAGATAAGCTCTAAAGCTGAGTTAATGGCCCAGCAAATGATTCCCAGAGATGCTGGTTCAAGTGGTTCCTATTTTGATCCTGCATTTCTGAGCTCAGGAATGTGCTTGGACAAAGCTGTACCAACCCAGAGAAGTGAAGGTGGTTGAAAGAGAGGTTTGCTTGGGTCTGAATGAACTTGGTCATACCATAATTCAGAAATCACACTGTGTGCTGTGTAACTCTGAGGGGAGTGTTGTGCATTTCATCCAGGTAAGAGAGTCTCAACAAATATCCAGGTGTGGGCCCATGGGTGAATGATCTCTCTTTGTGCATATGAACACTGTAGATGAGAGAGAAGGCTTCAGAATTTCTCATGTAACATTCTCAATCTAGACAGTGTCATCCAATCCTGTGATTCCAGCTGGTGAGGTTTCAGGGGCCAGGGAGTTTGCATTGCCTTAAAAGAATATTGGTAATCTCTCTTTGTATATCATTTGGGTAAATGCATTTTGTTTACACAGTGTTGCCTGTTTGGTTCTCTGTCTCTATTGGCATGTGTCAATACTGGTATCAGTGTATATACATTTTTCTCTTGCTGCAGGATGGACACAGTACAATAAAAAGTGAAAGCATGGTATAATGTTGTGTGTATGCATTATAGTTCACTTAATATTTTCTCAGTGTTTGTCCACTTATATTTTTTCCCCAATTTTGGGGGAAAAAACAGACTTAAAAATTTATTCCTCCTGTTGGTCATCATCTTAAATTCCTTACAGTTTTCTCATCAACAGCATCACTAGGCCAGGCTTGTAAGGGAGCATTCCTGTAATAGAAATGTTACAGGAGGGAAACCTAATCACACTAAACATCATGGTCGTCTTTGTTCATTTGTTCTTACTCTTTGTATTAGTGATGGTTTCTCCTCCCAAGAGTTTTGCCATCATCTGAAGTCAGAGACAGTGTCTTAACGTTTATAAGTTCCGTGCCTTCCTGTGGCATTGCAGAATGCTTTCTGTGTGGTAGATACTTACTGAGTATCTACTTACTGTGAGAGATACTTACTGAGTATTTGTTAAATGGAATGTAATCAGGACAGTGTTACGCTAATAACCTTTAAAAACGTCCACAGCAGACCTTTCTCCTTTGGGAAGCCTTCCATGAATTCTCCAGGCCACACAGTTCTCTCCCTGTGCTGTCTAATTGCCAGCATTATAAAGCTCAGGCACCTTAATGTTATCTAATAGTTTCCTGAGTACTAGGTGTTTAAGCTTACCTAGGGCATTGTCTCTGTCATATTGCCACCTTCCACGCAACTTGGAGTCTTTGTAACTCTCTCCATAGAGATCTATTTAAAGTGGCAGGTCAACAGAATTTATAAGTGGATTATTAACCTGGAATTCAGATTTTTACTGAGTCAGCATAAGAAAAGTTTTCATGTTTAACAAATAAAAATGTCTAATAGTTGGGAGAAAGTATCAGTTCCTTCAAGTTGGTTTTTGCTTATTATCCTAGCCATCTACTTAAAATCCTTTGGGGGGAAAATCATTAATAGTTTTAACAAAGTAAGGAGAGGAGTATTTTATTTCTTTCAAGAATAAACCAGATTTTTTTTTATGAAGGAATAAAAGAAAATACATTGACACAGAAATTGCTCAGATTCTATGAACTACTAGAAAAATATATTGGAAGCCTTCAGCTATAGCAAGCAACAATTTCTAAGTACCGTTTCTTTCATATATTTGACAGACTCTCTCAAGAGAGAACTCTTCAGTCAACCGGTACAGAAGATTGCTAAATATATGGCAAACATCCTGCTTGCTTTAAATTTATTTTTAAACAGACTGAAAGCAGACATTATTATATGTTCCACTACTTAAGATTATTTGTGATGAGTGATTTATTGTCATCTCTGCCTTAACCATTTGTAAGTAAGATTAAAAGTATTGCAAAACTGGTTTTAGGGGCCCAGCCAAATGGCAACATTTGTGTGTCAGTTTTGCTGAGGGATACACATAGTTTTTAAGAGGACCAGAAAGTACAGTATTGTGTTTGAAGCCAAGTTTATTAAGGTTCTTTCATAAAGGCTGTTTGGTTGAAAGAAACATAAACTCAATCAAGGTAATTCAAATAAAGGGGAGTTAATGGAAGGAGAGAGAGCCCAAAACAGCCGGGCATTCTAAGATCCAGAATGGGGAACAAAGGGGGGGGCATCAGGACCTTTAGGTGCTTTGAGTACCAATTTCTATTTTAATTCAAACTTGTTTGGTTGCAAGAAGCAGAAATCTCTTGAAATCAGTGTAAAAAGGATTTCAAATTTTTTTTTTCTTTACCTGTACACTCGTTGGTTTATGTAATCCATTCTCACGAGTTTAAGTACCTCTGCTAATGACTTCTTAATTCCACACTTTATGGATGAGCCCTACTCTGATCACTCTCTGTAAAACTGTAGTCAAATCTGATCACTAGCTCTCTATTCCTCTAGCCCACTTTACTTCCTCCATTTAATGTTCTATATATTTTCTTGATTTGATTGTCTTCTGTCTGCCCCTCCCCAACCAAATACAATCCCTGAGAGCACAAATTTCATTTTTATTGCTCTACTTCTAGCATAAAGAATAGTGCATGACATAAAGTAGGAGCTCAACATTTATTTGTAAGGTGAATAAATTAATTGAAGGCATTAAAGTTGTATTACAATAGTGTTAAATTCTTTAAATGAGGCCATTAGATGGATGTAATGGCCTGGTAGCTTTCTTAAGCAGACCCAAATCTAAGACTGTAAATGCCCCAAGGTTATGAAATTGAAACCTAAGGATGGCCAATTGCAAACAATCAACTAGGATTTAAGTGATTCCAATCAAATAATTTCCTTTGTTTCTGCACTTTTTTCTGTTTCCCTCTGGCTTCTGTCTGCTTTGGTGCTGTCCAATTTGAATGGATTTTTGCTTAAATAAAAATTTTAAAGCACGCTTCCTTTTATCTTTTAACAATAACAAAGCTCAGAAAATTCAGCTGGTTGCATTCGAATTGGAAAGTTATGAAAAAATTTTGCTTGTCCTCATTTTCTGCCCTCTGTCAGGGTACCTCAGCTCTGCCACCGTCCGCCCGGGAGACCCTGTGCTCCTGCTCATGGCTGCACAGCCATTTTCCGGGCTGAGTGATGATGGCTCATGGACGCTCTAGTCCTGGATCAGAATGAACTTCTACATTAACTCCCCGCCCCTACCTCCATCTCCCACCTCTGGCCCCATCCCCAGCCGTATTGGGTCTTTCGGTCGAGCTAAACTAGGAAGAGAAACTGGCAAAATCACTCAATGCTCTGGCGTATCAGGGGCCCGAACGTTAACTAATCAGTTTACTGCAGAACCTCAGGACACACATCTGAGAGCCCCGGCTCCCCGCTGTGCGCGCGGGGTTCATGGTGAACGGCCAGAGGAGGCAGCTCGGTCAAAGCTGGTTTTCTCAACTGTTTCAAAAATACTGGATTACCTGCCTTCATTAAAAAGCGTTGCTTAATCATTTATGTAAAGCCACTGCTTGACATGCCCCGAGTACAGCAGAAAGCAAGGACGGCATTTCTGCCCCCATGACCTCCTTCGGGGGAGCACTCCATAGCGTCCTAGCCGTCCTGCTCCTCTCAGAATACTTGCTAAGCATGGATTCTTTTAAGAACATTTTCACACCACTTAGTTGCTTGAATTTATTTTGTACTTCCTTCTCAAAGAGGATAAAGTGGCGATCATCTGACCTCTTTGGAGATGAAACAAGTTGTCTTAGCATGTGGGGGTGAAACCTCAGCAAGTAAATGGATGGGTCACCTTCAGATACCAAGAAATGTAGTAAGTTCCATTTAATACCTTACTACTTATTGTCCAATCAAAGATTTGTCTATAGAATGCAAATATATCATAAAAACATGCTCAAGCCCTCCGACTTAAATGTCTGCACCTCATGCTTTTACAAAAGACACATAGTGTTGTTCTAATTTAAACCACTGTCTGAAATTCCTGTTGGCAGCCTTTGTTACTTCTGTTCCTGTGCTGCTTATGGCCTCAAGTATCTAATGATTACTCAATCTGAGATGTCTTTTATTTTACTTTTTAAAACTCTCTACTCTTCCCTTGTTATTAGTTAATATCATGGTACTGTTAATCGTGGTTGCTAGAGGAAAGGAATTTTCCTCAGCATTCATACTTTTTATTAGTTTTCTAAATAGAACCTTGGTTATTGTGAATATTAATTTTAGAAGTGTGTGTGTGTTTGTGTATGCATACAGTGTATAGCCAAAAGGGAAGCTCACATGAAACTGATAACCTGTGATGGTCAAAGAAATTAAAGGATAGAGCTAAATTTCTAGAAAATTTTAACAGGTTAAAAATTTCTAGAGCTTTAGTGTATCTTGCAATTACTTACTTTTTATGGTTATTTAATTTAAAATATGCCAAACATGTTAAAAGATAAACTGGGGCACATTAAATATTTAAAGAGTTTATTTGAGTAAAAAATTTAATTAGAATTGGGCAGTGTCAAACCAAAAATGGTTAGTAGTGCTCCACCCACAGAAGCTTGGGGAGAGAATTTCATACAGAGAAGGTGGAAGCAAAGCAAGGAAATTACTGATTGGCTATGGTTTAAAACCTGGCTGGCTCTCTGCTTGGCTGTCATTAGCGTTTTGATTTTGTAACCTGGAGGCATTCATAGGCTGAGGTTTTGGTTTGCTTACATAGGCTACCAGTGTGTTAGAGCCTCATCAGTATAATGGCCTCCTTGATTGATAAAAATTTAACACGTAGAAGACTACCATGTGTTAGTTTATATTATCAGACCTTTATTTTTAGATACATTTAAAGGTCCCCTGTGAAAGGGGATTTTTCCATTTTGTTTAAAATTTTTGCTTTAAACTTTACTTGACATTATTAAACCATTTTTTTTTTCTTGGAAAGTATTTGTATGACACATTATTTCCATCCTATTAAACTTTCTGGGCCATTATGTTTTAGAAATATTTCTGATTAAGAGTATATAGCTGCCTCTACATATAATTTTACCTAGTCTGAGAATCTTCCTTTTAAATGGCCAGGCTAAATATACATTTTTAATATAAAGGCTATGTTTACACGTAAACCTGTTATCTTAATTTGTGTTTCCTATTGGCCATTCCTTTTTATTCCTATTTAATACCCCATTATAATACAGATGCATTAAAATTTGCCCTTTTTGGTATTTAATTCTATGGATATTGACATACAGATTTGCAAATCCAACATTTCTGACTTTTGCATTTGACAAATACCAGCATTTTTTATTAAAGACTTATAATACCAACACAACTAAAAATAAAAATACAGAGCAGCTCCATTGTCCTACAAAATGTCCTTGTCTCTCTGTAGTTTCTGCCTTCTGCAGTCACTGTTCTTTTCCTGTGTTGTCCATTCTCAGTGTCATATAGAGTCGTAGAGTGTGTATTGTTTTGAGCTCTTCAGTTAGTATAATTTGAGATTTATTTATGTTATTGTATAAGTCACTAGTTCATTCTTCTTTATTGCTCACCTGCATTCCCTTGAGGTGGTTATTGGTTCTTATCCACTCACTGGTTAAAGCATATTTGAGGCATTTCCAGTTTTTGGTGATTTTGAATAAAGATACTCATGTACATATTTTGTAAGAACCTAAGATGTCTATTGACTGGAGTGAATACCTAGGAGTGGATTGCTGAGTTTCAGGATAAGTAAGTGATTAACTTTATAAGAAGCTACCAAAGTATTTTCCAAAGTGGTTTTACCTTTTTGTATTTGCGTCAGCAATGTATGAGAGGTTCAGGTGCTCTGCATTCTGTCCTAGAGCCCATTATTGTTCAGGTATGCATGTATTTTTTTATTTTAGCTGTTATAAGAGGTATAGAGAAGCATGTTGTACTTTTAATGTGCATTTCCTTAAAGCCTAATGATGTTGGACAACATTTCATGTGCTTAATGAATGAAGTGTATTGCCCATTTTCTGAGTACTTTTTTTTTTTTTTACATATTTGAAATAATTATAGATTCACAGAAAAGTCAAAATGGTACAGAGAGGTTCATTGTATAATTTTCCAGTTTTCTCATTGGTTAAATAATTATATTACAATATTAAAACCAGGAAATTGACATTGGTGTAAGGTGTGTGTATAGTTCTACATCATTTGATCACACATGTAGGTTTGTGTAACCATGACTGAAGTCAAGCTATTTCTTACATTGATTTTTTTTTCTTCTTGCAATTTCATTGATTTCTGATATAATTTTCTTCTTTTACACTTGATTTAGGTTTATTTTGTTTTATTTTTCCTTGTTTCTTGTAGGCAATTGGATAGATGACAAATCTCTTCTATTGTAAGTATTTAGTGCTATGAATTTGCCTCAGCACTGGTTTAGCTGCATCCTACACATTTTGATTTGTTATATTTTTATTTTAATTTAGTGACTTTAGTGCCTTTTTTTCCTAAGAATTGAAACTTAAAGAATTGAGACATTTCTTCAACCCATGGTTTATTTAGAAGTGTTTTTTCATATTTGGAGATTTTCTTAATAATTTGCTGTTACTGATTTCTAGTTTGACTACATTATGGTCAGGAAACATAGTCCATATGTTTTCAGTTATTTTAAATCTATTTAGGTTTGTTTTGTGATTTGGAATATGGTACATATTGGTAAATATCCCATGGGTGCTTAAAATAATGTTTTATGTTGCTGGGTATTCTAGAAATGTCAGTTGGTTGATGGTCTTGTTCAGTTTTCTATATCCTTGATGAATTGCCTTCTAGTTTTATCTATTGTTGAGATAGGGGAGTTCCAATTTTACTTGTCAATTTATCTATTTGATTTTTTTCTATCAGTTTTTCCTTTATGTTTTGCAGTTCTGTTTGCACACATAAGATTGCTGTGTATTCTTTGTAGACTGATCTTTTCATAATCAAATACTGTTCTGCATTTCTCTGTTAATACTCAATTTCTTAGCATTTTACTGAAGGTTTTGGGTCTATGTTTATGAGAGATACAGCCTGTAAATTTTTAATGTCTATGTCTGGTTTAGGATCAGGGTAATACTATCATCATGAAATAGTCCTTCATCTTCTGTTTTGTTGGAATTTGAGTGGAACTGGCATTAGTTCTTCCTTAACTGTTTAATTCTACAGGGATGCTGTGTAGGCCTGGGGTATTTAATTATGACAAGTTCAACTACAAATTTTATTTCTTCAGTAGACATAAGGCTATGAAGTCTGTGTATTCTTCCTTGGGAGGACTTTGGTAATTTTTGTTACTCAGTGGATTTCTTTATTTCATCTAAATTGTCTAATTTGTAGGCATAAACTCCATGATATTCCTTTATTTTAAATGTTTATAGGGCTTCTAGTGATGCCCTTTTATTCCTGATGTTGGTAATTTTGTACTCTTTTCTTTTTCCTCTGGTCTGTCTAGCTAGAGATTTATCAGTGTTATTACTCATTTCAAATAACTTGTTTCAGTTGGTAATATCCATTTTTTCTGATTTCAATTATATTACATCTTATTTTTTACTATATTCTTTCACTTGGCTTGCTGTGAATTTCTCTTTTTAGTATCTTGAAGTCAAAGCTTAGATTATTGTCTTGAGAACTTTCTTCTTTAATAATACAAGCATTCATTGCTATAATTTCCCTTTAAGCACTATTTGATATGCATCCTGCAAATTCTGGTATGTTTTAATTTTCATTCAGTTCACATAGTCTCTACTTTTCCTTTTAAATTTTGTGTTATTTAGAAGTGTGCATTTAAATTTGGAGCTATTTCTTACATTGATTTTTTTTCTTCTTGCAATTTCATTGATTTCTGATATAATTTTCTTCTTTTACACTTGATTTAGGTTTATTTTGTTTTATTTTTCCTTGTTTGTCTCTGACTTAAGTGATCAATGACACTATGAAAGCTCTGGAAAGAATTTAGGTAAGCCCAATCTCAGTCTTCAGGTTTTTAGAAATGATAAGATTGCCCTTGGCTGTCTTGTTGCAGGCAAAGATGAAATCTGTATAACCACTAATACATTGTGCTGCTCGTGGATTATTGTTTCAAGGTGATGGGTCAGTACAGAAACTAAAGGAGAAATCTGCCTGACTTTCTAAGATCAACTGTGATGGTTAATGAGATTTGTTCAGTTGTTTTTCCTGGATATTTGGGCGCACAGCTGAGGTTAAAATTGTAAATTGGTTTTTCTGAAGATTGAGAAACTGCTTGATATACACATGAAAGGCATAGTTCTTTTTTGCATTTGGTCCAAAGGAGTCTGGCTCATGCCCAAAATATTTTTCTCCTAGATGGAAGATCATTATGAGAATTAGGCAACCAAAATTAGTGTGGTTGAAGACAGGAGATCATTGTTTTTGTTTTGGGCAGGTTAGGTTGAATCACTCTTATGATATTGAAAATCATGAGACCAATGACTCATTGAAATATTATTATCGGAAAGGTAGGGAATTGTATTTCCTCAGTGGACATGGGAGTAATTGATTAGTGATTTAATCTACTGTATACAATAAACTTATCATGTAGGCAGTCAAATATTTGGGTTTGACCTGAGAGAAAAACAAGTTGTATTTTTCTGTAAAGCATTGGGTGTAGAGGATATTATTTCCTAGTGTGAATACAGTAGGAGTGGGGCAGGGAGATGAAAGCCTGAGAAATTTCAATATCTTATGGCCAAGCAGATGATGAGCCTACCAATGGACAGAACAACTGAGGACAGAGATGTTATGCAGAATTAGGACAATATATCACCAAAGCCAACACAAGGGAGTATTTCAACGGGGGTTAAAGTTAGAAACCAATAGTTCTGATTGTTACTGCACATGAAAATACAATGAAGTCTAATACTTGACCATTAGATGTTGTGACTTTGATGCCATAATACCTCCTAATGGTATTTCCTTTTATGTGGATATAGCTTTTGGGTTTAGAGTGCTTATTGTTTCCTTTTGGATTTTTGGATAGATGCTATATATTTTCATAACTGCCATTCTGGATTTTATAACTTTGGTATGTTTGATAGATATTAGAGGCAGATAATTTAAAGGATCATCTAGAATTGATGAGACGGTTGCTGAGATAATATGGGGAATATTTAAAATGCTTGTTGAGAGGTGCACCATAAGATGCCCAGAATCCACTATAAAGAATAAGTTTGAAATAGTTTTTATGATCATGAAGCTGAAGTTTAAAAGCATTGATTAAAGCATGAAATAAGAATAATGAATAAATATAATCTTTCAATATTGATGAATGAGATCCTTCATTACTACTTTGGTTGAAACACCATTATGTACTTACATGAAATCTTCATATATTCCCTTGGATTGGTATTTCAGAAGCCAATGAGCTGAGAAGGTTAAGCCTACTCTGACAGAACTTAATCCAGGATGCCCCTTGGAGTCATTGCATGACTAGAAAGAGAATTCTCAGGCCAGTATCAGTGGTTGTCAGTTCCAGTTAATGAGACATCAATCATTCCACTGTGAGTATGCTAAAAATGGACTTTATATGGAAGAAGAGGGATGTTAGTGATTCTTGGGTTTGCCTTTTAATGTTTCAGTAGCTGAAAACTATGTAAACTTTTAGGTTAAATCCTACTAATCAGCTTGGTCTTACAACTTTGACACATAGTTCTTAAGAGCATTGTAAGGGGCAACTCTGAGGACATCCAGTTGGCTCAGTAGTGCTTGGTAGTCCTGTCCTCCCCAGCCATCATGGGAGAACATATGTGGGCAAGAATCACTACTCTGTGCGGAACTGATTTTTAGGGCATTCATGTGGCATTTGGGAATTGTGTACTGCACAAGGCACACATCTAATTGTGAGTCAGTCACATTGTATATGTTATAAATGTGTATATTCATTAACACAGTGTTTTCTGGAATATGGCAATAGAGTATCATAAGAGCGTATGAAAATTTTCCTATAAATGGGAGTAAAGTATCTGGAGTTAGGGATGCTTTTGAGTAATTTTTACAAATGTGCCATTTGAACAGCTGGCAGCTCTGAGGATGTCCAGTTGACTTAGTAGCCCTTGATAGTGAAAGAGTCCCGTCTGTCCCATCCATCTTTTCTTTTCCAAGAAAGAATTCTGGCGTCATAGCCTACCTAGTGATCAAATTCTATCCAAAAGTCATTCTTCCTATGCTGAGTCTGAAAAATGCCATCTAACACTGACAATAAGGAAGATTTTAGAAAAATTACCTCTGTTGCCACAACCCTCAGTTTACATCAGCATACCCTTTTCAGTTGCTAATTATCAAAGGAAAGATTATAGCATGTATTTGGAATGAAAAATGAGAAACTAAACACAATTTAAGTGGCAATCTTCCATTCTTCAAAAACTCTAAAACTGACGCAAGTCAAATGAATCAGTAGAGTGGCTGATAAAAGGACCACGGAGCAGGAAGTCCACTCACCAGCCTCTGGTCTGCCCGTCCTGGGAGTACACGTGGTCAGATGCTTGGCCAGGATCAGCCCGTTCAGCCCTGTGAGAAGAAGTCGGCGTAGATACTGGTAGTCTACACAGCTCTTATTTGACCTTTGCTTGTAGTATTTAATCATTTTGGTTGGCAGTAGTATGGCTTTGATTTAATTAGAGGTGGTGGGGATTTAACCTAAAGAAGAGACATTGAAGTAAAAATTATATCCTCAAAATATATATGTAAATTCAAAGCAGAAAATTGACACTTAAGATACATTTGAAAGCTGGAGAACCTTTTTGACAATTTTAATGGGTACTCTTATGTCTGGCGTGCCTAGGCAGGTTGGTATCACATTACCATGGTGGCCCAGCCACAAAGAGCCTCAGTTAAACGTTCCATGTTTACTTTGTCAAACTCAGGGTTCTCAGGGAAAATGGGGAACCCAAGACTTAGAATTGAAATATTTGGGTAAATAAACCCAAAAATATTCCTCTCCAGATACCTGTAAGGTCTTTTCAGTGGGAGAGGTAGTTCCTACTCCTTGCGTGGAGACTGGGTTAAGGACTCACTTGAAGCAAGATCATTACTGCTTTCCTTGAGGGCCATTCTCACCTCTCCTACTGCCTCCAGGTCTCAGTAGAGCACACACAGAGAAGTTCAAGACTGATATGGAAAAGGAATTAATATTCGGCAAATATTTACTGGGAGGAACTGGGAAAATCCATGGGGGAGTGGATCTTGGGGAGTTAGTCTGAGGAAGGGGAAGAATATATAAATGTAAGGCTAAATAAACATGTTAGTTCACTGTTTTGTATGTCAGAATTCTAAAGCAGCTCAGCAGGGCTGTGTGCATTCAGTCTCTGGAAGATACAGCGCCTGGCTTTTCCAGCTTGGAGAGGCTGCCCGCCTTCCTGGGGCTGTTATTCCAAACCAGTGTCCCACTAATCTCCTGTTCTCAATTTGTCTCTCCTGCCTCCCTCTTAAAAGACCTTGTGAAAACACCAGGCCTACCTGGATAACCTGCCCTTTGCAAACTTCTGGGATTAATCACATCTGTAAAGTCTCTTTTCCATGTGAGGTAGCATATTCACAAGTTTCAAGCACTGGGACATGGACATTCTGCTGACACAGCAGGAAAGTTGTTATTGTAGTGGCGCTGATGCACAATTTAGGATTTGGTGTTTTGCCAGTGCACTTAGAATTCATCCTATTGGTGGTGTGGGATAGCCCTGAAATCTAGGCATAACTATGCCTGTTGTGCAACAAAGATGCCAGAACTCCCTTCAAATAGTTTAAAAGAAAAGATAAGGGCTGTCAAGCTATGGTATATATTGCAATGGCTATAGTAACAGAAGTGAAGAAATTGTCACTGGATTACGGTCTCCAGGAGCAGGGAATTCGCATTACAGCTAAGGAATTCAGAGCTGGGGGAATGTACTGTGCACAGGGAGGTGTTACCTCACCCCTCAAGATTGCTCACAGAACACCTGGCCTTGAGAAATGGCTCAGGTAAAGAATGGCCAGAACCTTGCCCTCCTGGCACCCCCAGTAAGACAAGCAGAGACACTCAGGTCCAATGGCAGATTGCCTCTCCCCACATAGTGCTAAGCCCTCCACAGATGCTTCGTCAGAAGTGCTATTTTGAACAGAACATACCAACATAGCCTCTGGCATTTGGTATGTGGCCTTTTATCTGGCAACTGCTTTCTTCTCTAAAACCCACATCAGGGAGGATTAGGACAGTTTACCTCTAAATAGCAACCGCAGCAGCATTCATTGTCTCGCCCCAGGACTGTGTCACCTCTCCTGCTATCTTTCATAGCCATACTTGGGGACCTCAGTAATAGTGACATTCTAAAGAACAGCACACTGGTCCACTCTGTCGATGACATTGTGCTAATTAGACCTGGTAATCAGGAAGTTACAAGTATCCTAAATGCACTGTCAGAACACATGTATACCAGGAAGTGGGAGATAAACTCCATGAATATTCAAGAAATTCCATTTACATAACATTTATAGTAAGAGTTACAGGGTCTCAGTCACGTGGGGACATTCCCCTGTAAGACAGAAGGTTACTTTACCTTGCCACTCCTACCCGAGAGGCAGTGGTTAGGTGACATGTGTGGACTTTGGAGGCATATGTATCTTACTTAAGAATTCTCCTCCTGTCTGAGGGACTTTCCCAGCTGCTGGCACGCTCAGACGCCTCTTTCTCTGTTCTAGCCCTTCCTCTCCCTGCAAGCTCACTTTCCATTTCTGCAGCTCTTCCTCTACCCCAGAGCTCCAGTCTAGTTTCCATTTCACAGCAGATGCAGGGGGTATGTATTTGTTTTCTTGAACTCAAATTGGTGTTAAGCAGGGGGCACACTTTCTTGCAGACTTTTGAATCTGCCTTATCAGATGTGAAGTTCATCTTGAAACATTTACCACACACATAGGAGTATCTATTGGAAAGACATCGTTAATTTTGCCAACTGGGTTAAGTATTTTACTAACTGGTTAAGCGTTACTATTCACTGAAGTGGAACTCTCTCACTGGGTAAGAGTGCTTTATGCAGTTGGCACTGGCTCTATGATTACTTGATTTTAAGACTTTGGTGTTTGCTTTCTTCATTCTTTATTCATATTTAAACCTTAGGCCAGGAAAGTGTTTGGTTTTACTGCTTAAAACTGATGAATATTTGCTACATGCTTGTTATGTTGTCATGTTTAAAAATTAAGATTAGAGAAAAAAATCTTCAAAAGTATCCCCCAAAAATGAAAACATGAAATTTTTAAACTGAACTTTACAAACAAGACAGGTGTGGCCCATGAAGGGAATAAACAGTTAAATACACAAGCATTGCAGAGCTAGTTGGACACACCCTATGATGTTTTTGATGCTCTGCCGCTTAAGCGCTGACACTTTTTAAAATACAATCAAGATAAATGCTTTTTCTGAAATTTTAAAAAAATTTACTTTTTTTGAAAAGTGATTTTTCAGTCTCTGAAGTTCAGGATGATCCTATTTCTCCACTTGTGTACTTTGCTGATTTATCTGCTTATAGCTTGTTTTGGGTTATCCACTCAGTTCATGGGAAATGCATTGCTTGTATGATGCTGATATAAAGTCTCTTTGCTAAAAAAAAAATAAAAGGCGTGTTTCTGTGATATTATTTTTGAATTAATGATGACTTCAAGTTTTAGTAGGTCCTAGAGCAGGAAAGAAAGTACTATCACAAGTTCAAGGTGTTCTGAGAGCAGAATGTGAGAGCTGACAGGTCTCGTAGTCCTGGAGAGATCTGTGGCATTCCTCACTGGGTGAGTCACAGCACGCATCTCTAGCATTCTGAAGCAAAGTCATACTCTCTGTGGGACAGAATAACGTCGTTTGAAAACCGGCTGCTGGCCACTGGTGGAGCCAGAGCACGTGGCAGTGTCCTGGAAGAGAAGGGAATGAAGCATGTTCTGTGTGGAAAAATCAGTCTGGTAAAACGTGCAGGGAATGTACAGTTCTCTTCAGCCAGCAAGACATCCACTCTGCCTGAAGAGACATTCATGTTGATAAATTATGAGAGAGGGTGAAAAGTTTGCGTATGGTAAGGATCCTTCATGACTGCCTGAGATGTTGGACTTCATTCGGCAGTCAGTGGAGAGGCAGCAAAAGTGTTCACTGTGAGAGAAGGATCCTGGTGTGCCAATTGAGTCTACTGTTGACACAGAATCCTGGGGCTTTCAGAGAAATGGTTTTCATTAAATTCTATATAGGTTTTAGCAAAAAAAAAAAACTAAAACAAAAAGATCTTCACTATTAGAAATTTGCTTCAAAATAAGAAGGTAGCCCTTCCCCCAAAATTCAGCTACTCAATTCTGCTCTTTCAAATTGGTACAGATATTTGTTTCATATAATAGAATATGCAGCTTTAAAAAATAATATATAATTTAGAAAGCAGACATATTTAATTCATAAACACTTTATCAGTAGAATATATTATCAGAAAAGCAAAATTTTAGTTTATTTTTATTTTCTGTCTTCATTATCTTGCTAAGTTCAATGTTCTTTATTCCAGTACGTACACCAACCCTGTTTCCAGGGAGGTACGCAAGGCCACTGTTTGAAACATACACTGAATTTGATGCACATTTTCCCTTTCTTTGAGATTGATGTCTACTGTCACCAAAAGTAAGACAGGAGTTAAAATATTTTGTTACTCTGAATAGGTTAAAACTTTTATCTAATACATATGATAAAGAAAATATCACAGAATTAAGGTTCTCTCTAGTTTGATTAGAACACAGAATGACCCAGATAATGAGTGGATATTTTTTCACTGTTATGCACAGAACTGGTAGATGTATGTAATGAACCATTTGGTTAAGTGCATCTCAGTAGTAGAATCTAAACTGTAACCTTACAATAGAGAATGGCAAACATAGCTTCCAATGTTCCAGTTCTTGCCACATATGAAAATGTTAGAGAAGAGAAATGGTATCAAATACAAATAGGCAATTATTGGCAGAGGAAAAGAATTAAGATGACTGAAGTTTTGCTTTCAATGGAATTATTTTTTCTCATTTTAAAGTTCCAGTTTTCCACAAAACAAAACAGCATGTACATTTCTTCATTTTGTTTATTGTTTGATTTTTTGAAATGAAATTAAAAGCTCATAAAATTAAAAAGAATGTTTAATACATGAAGCTTCATGTAGCACACAAAATACTGGCTTTGAAGACAGGAAAGGGCTCAGATCCCAGCTGTTTTAATTCTTAGCTATGATTTACCTTCTAAACTTTACATTTTCCTGCAATCAATATTTGCTGAAAATAAAGGTAGGTTGATTCATCCTTTGCACTATTTCAAGAATAGAGGGAAAGATCTGGAACAAAAGCACGAAGATTAACATATTAAACTTCAGTTTCAAAAATCTTATTAATGATTTTTCATAAAATGGAAAAGAAGGCCAAAGTTTATGTAAACAATTATTGAGAACAGTTGGGTTTCATGGTAAAAAGAGTGGTATGCCTGTATGTTCTTGTTTCCATTAAATTTACTCAAAACTATATGTTTTACTACATTTATTAGAGATTATAGTTAAAGAATTCATAATGAGTTAGGAAACATTGTGTTGTATAGAAAATACATCTCGTTTCTCTTCCTGGGAGCAGTTACTACAATTAAGTTAGAATGTGTCACTTCTCTACACAATACTGTCAAATAGCTTCATGCCTCACTTTGGATAAAAACCAAAGTCCTGGTAATACCTTACACATAGGAAGGTCGTTCAAGTCACTATGTCCAAAACAGTCCCAGTTAATGCCTATTATTTCAACATGATTATTAATAGTAGCCCATTTCATCCTCAGAAGTATCCTGTTCAAACAGTGAATAATGGTTACCTTACTTATGAGGTCTTCTAGGATTTAAAGAGAAAACTTAATAGAAAAATTGTTAGCGCGGTACAAAGACTGGTTAACTTGGTTACTGAAAAGGGCGCGATGAGAACTCTCAGTATCACAGAGGCGGTAGCTGGGAATGGCAGCTGTCACCGGAGAACAAAGGTTTGGAGAATAAAGGGAAAAAGACTGGATTACCTGGAGAAACTTGGAGGAGGACCCTTGCAAAGCTTGGTCTGGGTTAAGGCAAGGGTGGCTCTGAGCCTGGAAGGGGGTCCCCACCAGCTGGCGTGAGTACTTGCCTGGGGGACATGGAGACATGATAAGGGTGGGTCTGCAAGTGTAGAGGAAGACATAAAACCTGGTTGCAGCTGGGGCTCTGTCCTGCAGGAGTGGGGTGAGGCTGGAAGGAAACTGGTAGAGCATGAAGTGGAAAGTCCCTCCGTGGTCTCTCTCAGGCTCCCTGGCCGCACCCCCGTCGGTAGGGCCTCGCAAGGAGCCAGCTGGCCCGGTGCATGTGGGTCTCTGCCCCAGCATCACCAAGTCTCTGTAGAAGGGGGGTTTGAAACTGAGACACAAAAGTGTCACACTTAACACAGCCATCCTTTCAAAAATTTCAATACTTTCCAACATTTCCTATTTCCTATCCTGCTCTTTTTCTCCTAAGTGATTCTCATTTAAGTACTGTATATTTTCCTTATTTTCCATATTCATTTTCCACCTGCCCTATTCAGACAGAAGCTTCACAATGACAGGGTTTTGTGTATATTTTGTTTAATGCTTTATCCAACCTAGAAAAATTCCTGGCACAAAGGAGGTCCTTAATATATATTCTGTAGATTAATGTGAGTAATAACAACACTTCTATAATAGCTATTATGTACAAGATTGTATTCTGTATACTTAACATACCCTTAAACCTAAATAGAATTAGGTATTAATCCATTTTTACCCATATCTTATAGATAAGGAATTTGACATATAAAAATGTAAAGCCCCTGTCCCTAGGACACATAACAAATAGGTTGGAGAGCTAAGGTTTTAATCAAGGCAGCTGGCTCCAGAGCCTGCAGTCTTAGCCACCATGCTAAATTGAAAATACAAATGAAAATGCTAAATGCACTCTTTTGATTGTCCACACTTCACAAGGTCTAACTGTAATAGCCAAAAGCATTATCTTTTGTCAACTATCTGAACAGGCTTAATGATTAGGAAGAAATGTTACTGGATTTATCTTTAAAATTCAAGCCTTAAAATGAAGGGTAAATATAATTGAGAATAGCGTGCCCCTTGAATGATGTTTCAACATTAATGCACTGAAATGTTTCAGGGAAAGCTTGCCAGAATCTAAATTTCTTCAAAACTGAACTTAGTTCAGAAAAAACAAGAATTCAGCTCACAGCAGTTCTTCCTTCATGACTGTGGTGTCAAATTGTTTGCATTATTAGCTCAGTCTGCTCAGTATGGTGCACAAAAACTTCTTCTGACCCAAACCTCTATTTCTCTTGTGATTAATATTTTATTAAGCATTAATAAATATAAAAGAGTGCCTAAAAGGAATACAATAACATTCATCTCCACAGTCACAGAGGGAGATAATCTTTCTTGATATACAGCATATACACATTACTGTAATATTTATCTTCGATCTTTTCCCTCAAATTTTAAAACTGTCTTAGAACAAAGAATTTATTTAAAAAGACAGTACATTTTATTTACCAACTAGAGAAAATAATTCAGTTTCAAATGACCTGAAATACTTTTTAAAAACCTGTTAGGATGTTTCATTTTTAAGATGAGGACTTGGGGTGTCTGTATGGTTGTGTCTGTATCCCTGTGAAATTAGGGTTTCACTGAAGTCTCCTGTTGCATAGTGGTTAGGCAGGCAGAGGTTTACAGAGATGCCCACTGTGGCTTCTCACGTCTTCCTGGGGGCACACGTCATTGTGTTCTTCCAGCACCTTTATATTTATGCATCTTTATTTACATGTATACATCTTTGTGGAGTTTTTCCAGGCTGTGGAAGTTTGCACAATTTGGATCAAGTTTAAGAATTAGAGAATCTCAGATTATTCTATTAGAGTAACAAAAGATCTCATTTACTGAGAAAGGACATGTGGCTTGGCGTATTTTCCATTTAAACTTCCTAGCATGGTTGGAAGCAGTTTCCAATGTATCTGTGAGGTTAGAGAAAATCTAAGTGTTCTGATCCTAGTTTGAAGGAAAATAAGTTACAGGTTTACAGGGTTTAAATGAAGACTTCAGGCCACCTGGACAGTTGGTGGTGGAGGGTGAAGCAGGTATAAAGATGGCATGGCTGTCTCGTGACTTTGCTCTCAACCTGTGTGTTGAAGTCATAAGCCGAAGGGCATAGAGCTAGACAGTGGCAGAGAGAAGTAGAAAGTTTCTCATCTGGAATTCAGTGTTTTTAAAGACATCTTTCTTTCTACAAAGATATTCAGTAGTGCTATGTAAGAACTTTTTTTTGTAGATTGAAGGTTTTCTGTTATAGATAAAGGATGAGCAAACTATAAGAGGACGTTGGTGGAATCATTTTTATGGCCAATGCGGTACTACCTCTGCGAGATGACATGGTCAAGTTGTGCCCACTCATCCTGCATCCCATGCCCATGGTCCCAAAATGTGGGTGAGCCTTACCACTCACAAGAAGTTGCCAACTCAGTAAATTCACACACAATGCCTTTAATAATAGGACTTATAATGACTAACGTAATGTGTAGCGATATCCCCATATGAGTGTGATATCCAGGAGAAGATTAATGCATGCCATGGGTGAATCCCCTATTTGTACATTCTGAGCAACAAAATCAAGGCTGAAATAATTGGCATTCAGTAATGGATATACCAAAAGGGAGAAAGAGGAGAGAGAAATGTATTTAAAACCCAAGTTGTAAGGACTAAATGATTTACTCTATAAAATTGAACTCACTGAAGTGAATATTGTTTAAATTTAACTTTACAGTTAATATAGGCTAATATCAGCTTTCTATGTACACTGCTAGTTCCTCGCCAAGAAGTGGGGCTCATACTTCATCACTGAGTTGAGTCTGTTTTAGTTTAAGATTTGAAGCCCTCTACTTTTAGAATTACCTTTCTGTTGATCATCTTTTATCTGTCCTGTGACTCTGCTGGGATTGAATGATTTTTCAGTTGAGTCCACCTATTAAGTTCTCAATCTTTGAATCTGAAACTGCTCAAAGCTCACTTTATGTTGAACTTTGCTTCTCTGAAATGCTGAAGAACTACCAGGCTGGTCTTGCTTTGCTTCGTAAATGTAGGAATGGCTCGCCTGTTGCTCTACCTTCACCTCACTCTCCCAAGCTTTCATGAGTCTGTGTGCACATGTGCATTCTCTGCCCTCTTGAGAGCTCTCTTGGCTGGACATGAAATGATAGTTTATTTTGTCCCCTCCCCCCTTGTTAGTTTGATTCATAAGTATTGAACCTGAGCAGAAAAGAGATATTGTTGGACAAAGGCATACCATTGTTTCTGTGAATTCCATTGCAATCCTCTGAAGGCAGGGTCCTGGGACCAGCTCAGTGCTCCCTCATGAAGACAACGTGAAATGATGTAATTTATTTTCCTTAAAATGTTTTATTTTAGGAAAACTCTTGTAGAGTTTTCAAACATTCTAAGTAGTGCATTTAAAATAACAATTTTGTCCTTAAAGTAAATTTTAGTAACTTTTTTTCTGATTGGAATATTATAAGAAAACCCAAAATGATTTAATGAAAAATTTTGGTTACAACAGTTTGTTCAGTTTCCATTATATATGACACATCTGTGTGTGTGTATAATTATAAATGCTGGGAAATTTTTTTTTTGTTGTAGGTGAAAAGTTTTGTGTTCATCAGCTGTGGCTTCTCAACCAGGCTCAGCTCATGACCGCTGTGGGCAAGTGTCGGCTTTTGGCGTCACTTCTCGGACTGGAACGAAGAGGTGGTAAGATAATATCTATGATTTATTTTACTACGCTTTTTCTTTAAGAAAGGAATTCATAGATGCTATAATGGCTTATTTAATCACAATGAATTTCCTTTGAAGTATTTCCTGAGAAACTCACTTTGTTTGGTTTGAAAGAACAGGTAAGTGTTAGTCGCGGTTTCTGGTCTGTGTATCTGGCTATGTTTTTGACTGCCTTGCATTTACTATCTCAAGTGTAGCAGTGAATCCCATGACTAGTACTTGGGCAACAGTTGTGGTCTTGAAATCGGGAGGATTTAACCTCCTCATAAAATATTTGGTGTATTTCCATCACCGGGATGTATGTATAAGTAATAAGAATGTGAATATTCTTGAGTATGTATGTGCTGAACTTTTCATAGAAAGTAGGTTCTTGGCTCTCAAGGAGGATCATTGCCAACTATGGTCTGACAGCGATATAGTAAACATTTAAAACAGAAATGAAGAGTATTCATTTCTGGTAACATTCACTGGAATTTGTAACAATTTATTATATTGGAGCCTCAAACACAATCTGTTGCAAAAACAAACGGCAGTGTGCTTGGTACGCTCCTCATATAGAAGGCTACATTGATAGGCCTCTTGTGCATATTACAGGACAGATTTCCATTCCATGTTAAACATGTGAAGCTAAAATTTATCTATAATTGATGCCCCCTGTTACAGTGAAACATTTTAGACATCTAATTAACTTGACCATTTAAATTGATATTTTAGTCAATTTCAAATCTGTTTAAGTTCTGTTTTGTACATTTTATATTCATTGAGACCAACGTTGCATCTCTACTATGTGAATGCAGGAGCTGTAAAAATTTGGGGAAAAATCCCCACGTCCAATTATATTCAAACTATTTCCTCATGAATTTCACCTTTTTTGGTAGATAAAATGTTATACTTTCAAACAACAGGATATATCTTATTTCCATACTGGTTGGAACAATTTGTACATGTAAATATATATTTGGGCAACTCAGCAGGAGAAAAAAAAATCTGTCAAGACTGTTGATATCATGTAACACTTGTAAACATTTCAGCAAGTCCTTCAACTGTATGGGAGTAATTGTGCCCTTCTAAGTTTATGATCAAGGGCATCAGTAAAAATATCTGTCGCGATGAAATGCAGCCTGTTCTTCAACAGGTTATTGGCAGTTTTATGTTACCATGGCTGATTCTCTACCTTCTTCCCAATGCTTTTTGGACCGACAGTTTCTTCAATGAACCAGGAAGTATAAATTGGAAATATATTGAGCAAAGTTGTTCAAGGTGTCTTTTCCCAAGGAAGGAATAATTCCTCTGTTAATATTTTATAGCTTCAGGCTAATGAGGAAGTTCTTCAGCTAAGCAAGAGAGCAATTTAGGCCTTAAAGTAGAAGGGACTTTGTAACAGGAAAAGAACTGAACACTGAAATCTTTGCTGGAATGTTGTTGGATTTTTCAGGGTTTTCAGCCTCTGCTAATAAGGCATCCTGCTTAGTTATCAATCTCCTTGGCCCTTGCTAGCTCAAGGCTTGATTTTAAAACCTGAAAATCTTCCTTAGTTAAAGGAGAGATGGGATGAGGCAGAGAAACATTAAAGGACACAGTACAAATGAGCTCTGTTAGCAATGATCAAAAGCAAAAATGTGAAGAAATGTTAGCAGGAAGAGAAGGGTTATCCTTTTCTACCTTGGGCTAATGATTTTTTTTCCTTTAGATTCAACTAAGGATCTCACCTCAAAGCCCGAGTGGGAGGTTTTTATTCTTGTTTTGGTTTTAAATTTTGTCCTCAAAATGAAGTTTCTAAAATAAATTAATAATGTGGAAAGAATAGTGAATTGAAAATCTAAGGGTTGGACATCTTTCTTGGGCTGTGCCCTGAACTGGCTGTCTGACTCCACAGTGACCCCATGTCACCAGCTTAAGGATCATCAGACTGAAGATGGGGGCACTAGGTTTCCTTCTCTATGACATGAGTTCATATTTCTTTGGAATTACATTGCCTTGTTAACTGTGTTAACTGCTTTGTCTTTTCTGTCTGGAGGTTCCTTCATTTACTTATGCTTGCCTGGTTTAACAACATGGTATGGGATCTCTTTTCATTCTAGTTTAATAATTTTTTTTTTTTTTTTTTTTACCAAATGGGTAGTAACTCTTCAGCAGTCCTTGGTAGTCTTATGAGACATGTGACGGCTGCACCTGTTTGGTCACACTTCATATACAATGCAAATACTGCTGTTTTTCCATGGACTTTTGTGTTCTAATCATGACCTTGAAGAGAGCTAATGTGATACCATTTTCTTGTCAGATTTTGACTTTGAAAGAACAAACATGCAAAAGGTTTATGTTACATTTCTCTAGGCTGCTTTGAGTAGTTTCCCCCAAATCCTCTTGGGAGATTTGTTAGTAATGTGTTGCACAAGAGTTTATACAAGCATAACTGAACTTTTGGCTAAGAGATGCTAAGGATGTGAAGATACAGGAACTGCTAGGCTAGTGTAATATTTGATACAGAGTATTGATATTATGGTAAATCATTAATTTTGTTTATATTCGGAAAATTCTTTGTATATTGGATATTAGATACTGACAAATTTGGTAGAAGTGGTTTTTCAAAGAGATGTATCTATAACTCTGAGATTATCCAAGGGCACATGAACAAGTATTCTAAGGAGGTTTAAGAGATGTGTTTGGTTGTTGCTTTGTGTTTACATAGGAATAACTTGTTAATGATGTGCTTTGGTGACACTGTGGTCTTTGGGCCTTAATTATGGGAAATTGGAATAAATTGGGATTCATGATAGTTATAGTCTGTGGAAAACTATAGTATGAAAATTCAACGATAATTTTTCAGAATTGTATATGAACTTATTACCTGGAATTCATTCTTGTTGAAATTAGGTCAAACGGTTAGTCTGAATGATGGAGTGACCCATTGCCATGGGCCTGGGAGCAGGCTGCAGTGAGCAGGGGGTGCTTCTGGGCTCTGGGAATAGGTGGGGCAGAATGGAAAAGGGGTGGGAGTGCCCAAGACACTTGCAGTTAACAGGAGGGTCCTTCTTAATTGAGTGGAGGCAGTGGCTGTGAGGAAAGTATTCTTGTCTTAATTGTAGTTAATTCTTTGTTGTATACACAGAATATTTGCTTTCTCATTAATCATAGGTTAAAGGATTGGTGTGTGTGGGGGTCGCCTGTGGAGCAAAGGCAGCACGACCACCTTCTGGGCATCTCATCAGAGAAAGTCAGAGGTTATGAAGACTGGTGGGGAAGTGACTTCGTAGGTCACTGGACTCACGGTTCTCCTCCTCCCTTCCCCGTTATTGAATATCTGCAGTGTTAGAGACACAAACATGAGTAGGAAGCTGTCTCAGGTCGCGGAGGGCTCACGTCCGCAAGGAGAAGCCGGGCGTCTGACTGTACTGGCTGTTGCTCTTATCGGAGCTCCCTGTTGAGTGCTGGTTATAGGCCTCTGCTGTTCTGAGCATGCGACTTGTGAAACACACTAAACCTTGCCACAACCCTGCACAGACAGTTCTGTTAGAATAACCCTATAGAAAAGGGGGCACCAAGACTTTAAGGAACTTTGAGGTCCAGCAGCTGCTTTGGTGAAGCCCAGAGTAGTACTTGAGCTGTCTGGCTTGCAAGCACCTTCTCTCAGCCCATGTGCCCCACTTAAACCATCACATCTAGAAAGACCGTGTGATTTATGGGGCAGTGTGTACCTATACCTCCACCAGCCTCTGTTTTGAAAATTAAATGAGAATGAGGGTTTTTCTGAATTCCAAATGTCATAATCTCTGGGTATCCCAGGATGACACCCCGTCCCTGTAACAACAGTCAGTTCAGTGGGGGTGGGGGTGAATTTCTGATCTCTTTGGAAACCAGTCGTGTCTCAGGCCAAGCGTCGGGGGTGGAACAAGATCCCCTTCTGCAGTAATGCCTCCCTCCAGGGATCCCCTGATTTGCCTTCTGTCTAGTTTACTTTGCATTTTTGAGATTACAAATGGAGTCATAAAGCATGTCCACTCTTTTTCTGGCTTCTTTCACTTGGCATAATAATTTCTAGAAATTTGTCCATCTCATTCAAGTTATCTGTTTGGTTGACCTATTTTTAGTAGTGTTGTTTATGATTTTTTGTAAGGGCAGTAGTAATATTACCTCCTTAATTTCTGATTCAGTAATTTTAGTCTTTTGTTCCTTGGTCTGTGTAGCTAGAGGTGTGACAATTTGGTTGATACATTTGAAGAACCAATTTTGGTTTGGCTGATTCTCTGTATTTTATTCTCTTTCATTTATCTGTACTCTAATTTTTATTACTTTCTTCTACTAGCATAGAGTTTATCTTGCTTTTTTTCTGTAGTTCATAAGGTACAAGTTTACATTATTGACTAAATACAAATTTAATATTTTCCTTCTTTAATGTGAGCAGTTATTGCCATAAATCTGAGCATTGCTGTCATTTAACTCAGGTTTTGGTGTGACGCTGGGTGTGATTCCTTGGGTTCCGCACCTTGAACACTATTCCTTGCAAGCTGCAGACGGGTGAGATTAGAGACAAGCTCTCTTCTGCCTCCACAGTCAACATACAATGGCAGGACAGAATAGGACAACTGCTATAGGTTCTTCTCCTGAAAAAGGGAGCCTGGGAGTCGTGTATGAGCAGGTTATCCCCAGACCCTCTGAAATCCAAGAGAGCAAATACTCGGAGTCCTCGATGGGGTCACAAAACCCAAGAATGATGCTGTGTGGCCACTGCTCTTGGCTCTTGGCTCTTGCTCGGCTCTTGCCTCCACCTTCTCCTGAAAAGAAAACCATGTTCGTAGCTGAATAGTTTTCACAGTCTGGTTTCTGATAGTAGAGTTTTGGGGATCCAGTAGCATCTTAAAATTTGGTATTGTGTTTGTCACTTTCAGTCCAGCCGATGGTGTTCCCAACTGATGTAGTTTCGCAAAAGCTCTGTGGATCTTCTGGGATTCACTCCACTAGACAAAAATCACACCAACAAAGATCCTTTCAGTAAACTCTTCTCTACTTTGAATCTCGGATGTGCTAGCTGAGGGACAATTCCCTTAAGCTCCCTAGTGACCCTTTTCTTTAATGGAAAGGACCTATAGGACACATCCTAAGTCTTTTGAAATGGCCCCTTGTGTGACCAAATGATAGTCTGATATTTTGATCTTTCTGAGGTTAGAGTCACATTACTCAGAGAACTTGGAAGTCCTTTCTTTAGCTTATCTTTGCTCTTTGGAGACTGATTTTCCTCAGACATCAAGTCCTGATTCCTAGACATCAAGTCCTGACTCCTTTTTGTTTGGTGGTTTAATAGGTCTCTCTTTCATTTTGTTATAAGTAGCAGAAAAAATGAGGGGGCGCCTTTGACATTTTGCTTGGATATCTGCTGAACTCAATGATTAGACTCATTAAAGATATTTTCTGTTTTCCACACAACTGCAGGTGTGAGTGTTGCTAAACTTTGTCCTTACATAACAAGGATCAATTTTGCTGTAGTTTCAAATAACATGTTCCTCAGATGCTTGTTGGAAACAAGTCACTGTGCCTAGCTTACAATGAAGGCTTGCATATCAGGAGTCCTGGATCACTGGAATCCGCTAGCTGCTGACTACATGTGCATTTTTTAAATGTTAATTTAAGATATTATTATCACTAATTTTGAGCAATATAGTTATTGTGTGACTTTCTGTAGTTTCACTCATGCTTCTTGTTTTTGGGTGTGTTGAGATTTATGAATCTCTAGGTGTATTGTTTTTAATCATATTTGGAAAGTTTTCAACCATTATTTCCCCTACCATATTCTTGTCCTCTTTTACTGTTCAAATACTTAAATAGTAGATTCCTTGAAGCTGTGCTTCTGCAAATGATGCTTTGTTCACTTGTTTAAAAATTATTTTCTCTGTGTTTTATTTGGATAATCATACTGCTAGATCTTCAAATCCATCCATCTTTCCTTCTGCATGCCTACTTTGTCATTAATCCCATCCAATATGTTTTTCATCTCACATATTACAGTTTTCATCTCTAGAAGTACATCTAGGGTCTTTTTATCTTTCATGTCTCTATTTATTAACCGTCTGAAATAGTTTCTTTTTTAATGTCCTTGCTTGTTAATTCTAGCATTCTCCATCTGTTTTGATTGATTGGTTTCTCTCCTCAACCTCAGTGTAGGTCATATTTTCTTGTTTCTTTGCATGTGTGGTACTGTTTGACTAGATTCCTAACATTGTGAATTTAGTATTGCTGGATGCTGTAAACTAAGTCTTAATATAAATTTCTTGAGAGTTGTTCTGGGACAGTTAAACCACTTGAACACAATTTGAGTTGTTGGCCGTCTGATTTTTAAGATGTGTTAGGTGGGAGCTGGACTTAGTCTAGGCCTGATTATTCCCCAATCTTGAAGTAAAACTCCCCTTGATCCTGTACCCAATGCCCTGTACATTCCCAATTTTCAACATCGTTGGTGGGAACTGGCATTATTCCAGCTCTTTTGTTTCAAAGTTTTGGCCAATTGTGCTTTTCCACTCTGCATCATTCTGTCATTTCTGTCCTTCTGGTTGTAGTGTTTAGGAGAACTACCTTTATTAAACAGCATTTTTTATCTTTGGGTAATGATTTGTTTTTCATATATTCTTCTGAAACACTTTGAAAGTTTTCTTTATTTGCACAGTCATATTACCTTACTCCCATATCTACATTAAATCAAATATCTTTCCTTCATGTGTTCATTTAATTGCCAGAAAGTCAGTAATATTTTGCAATATTTCCACTAACTTAATTTTTCTTTAATTTTCAATTACTGCAACTTATAACCAAAGTGGTTTTTAAAAGACTAGTACAAGCTGTGTATTTATTTAAAAATAGTTTAACAATTTTAGTGTATGATGCAATTAAAAAATTCGGAGTATTTTTTAATAAATATTCTCATCCTCACATATTCAGTTATTTCATAGTAGAAAGACCTTATAATGCTATCATGGATAAACAACCTATAAAACTTGTAAAAAGTGATAGACAACATAAAATAAATAAATATTCTAAAGAAATAGATAAACTACAAGAAAGTAAGAGAAATTTCTCAGGGCTCACAATGAAGATAGGGTGGAAAGTCAGAATGGTAAGAGTTCTCTATGGCTTCAACTTTCCTGGAGACTATTGCCAGGCTAGTGTCAAAGAAGTTTTGCTTAATTATCATATGGGGGCGGGGACAAGGTACAAGGCTTTGAACTTGTGCAAAGCCTGAAGGTCTTATTGAAATTCACTCAAATAGCCATTCATTTAGAAGGGCTGCAAATTCAGTGAAAAAAGAAATGAACTTGAAAATAATTCTGATCACTGTCAAAGGCAGTATGAAATTTTGTCTGTCTTCACATGACTGCTGAACTGCATAAAAATCACACCTAAGAACCAGTAACAATAGGCCTGCTGTTCATTTGATGTTCACATATACAGTCTGCATATATTTGAAAATTTTTAGGAAACTTCAAGGTAAAAAATTAATGAGTGATGCTGGGTTTAAAGTAACCCTAGGATACCTGGCAAAACAAAAATAAAATTCTGTAGCGAAACACACAGTAAGAGTCTTTCACAGTCTAAATTACACGAGAAGAAAGGCTTCCAGGAGCAGGAGTGAGTAGAACGCAAACAGCGAAATGGACGAACCCCCTAAGTTCCTCATCACTGAATTGGCACCTGTGGACTCGTAAGTGTGTTTAAAGCGTCAAAGAAATAAAAATGGAGCCAAAAATACAGGGAATACCCCAGATCAAAAAAGAGAAGGCAGATTTGAAAGAGAAGCAAAAAGAAATGGAAAATACATATTTAGAAAATAAAAACTGTATATTCTTTAAAAAAACATATTCTTTCCAATGAGTGGATGAGTTAAACAGATTAGGTGTTACACACAGCTGAAAAGTGAGTTGGTGTACTGGCTGCCAGACACACAGAACAGTGAGGACACGAGAGGAGTACACATGTGACGGTTGGCGAAGGGGATGTATGAGTCAAAGGAATCATGAAGATTTGCTAGAATTGATGAAAGACATGAACACTCAATTTCTAAACAACAGTTCCAGAAAAGGCTCAACAGATTTGCACAAAAAATGTCAAGCTACCAAAATACTCACAGCTATAATTATATATAATATACATATACACATTCATAAATATAAATGTGTAATATACTGTATGTATGTATATTAAATGACCTTCAAAATAGAATGATAAATTGTGTTATAAAGTGACTGTACTAGAAAGAAAATGCATTTATACTGAATTTATAGGAACCATGTGATTGCATGTATCAACATGGATAAATTTTCAGAACATAATATTGAAACTAAAAAGGGAATTGGAGAGCAATTCATTAATCAAGATACTGGAAAACTTTCCAAAATTGTAAAATTATATTGTTTTGTTTTGGATCCTGTACATGAAGTAGCACTATAAATATATGCAGAAGAATGACAAATACTGAATTCAGCATAGTTTCTAATTTAGGGTGTGTGATTGTTAAGAGAAGTAATCAAATAGATAAAGGGTGTTTTAACATTGTATTTTCTCTCCTGGAAAATTGGGGGTATATATATATATATATATACGTGTGTGTGTGTGTATATATATATATGTGTGTGTGTATATATATATATATTTTTTTATACTATCCTCTGCACCCTTTATGTGAAGTAGTTCATCAATTTAAACAGAGAAAGTGGTATTTCATACTGGAGGTAGTAGCTGTAAAAAACACTTTAAGAAGTTTTTCTCTAAAGAAGGGAAGCATAAAAATGAGATATTAAGCAAAAAGGGGCAGAGGCTTAAGAAGTTTCTTTTTTGTTTTTGTAGCATGTGTTTGTGCCTAAGGGAATGACCTATTTCAAAAGTGAATTCTTGGATATGTGGAAAATACGAGTCTGGAGCATGAGACATTTTCTGTAAGACAGGAGTGTGGGCTCTTGTTCCATTTCAACTATGCGTTCTGTACTGATTGTCCAGGACAGCTGCCGTTCTGCCAGCCTGGAGTCTCTCGGTGTCACTCAAGGACATAACCCTCCACCATTCTGGGCAGCCTTGGTGGGATAATCAATACAAATATCTTTTTTTTTTTCTCTTAATAGTCCCAGCTATTAGCATATAACCCAAGCTAGGTAGGGTTGTTAGGCGAAGGCTAGACCTGCAATAATTCAGTTGTTTAAAGAAGAGAAATGTTCATCTCTCACAGGATAATCCAAGTTGTCTGTGCTTTGCAAGGTCATTCAAACACCTAGCATACTTCCCTCTTGTTTACCCACCACCCACTAGGGCCTTGTCTTTGCTTGGGAAAGCTAAGTTTAAGGCACACTTGTGCTCCAACCAAAGAGAGGATGGATGGAGAAGGCACTTGGGCATCAAGAAGAGGCTGGGGTTGGCCCCTCAGAACCCCCCTCACTGGAGAAGCCAGTCATGTGGCTACATGGAGGAAGGGTGGAGAGGAGGCTAGAAATGTAGCTGGGAGATCAGGAAACCAGCAAGAAGGCCTTGTCAGACTACTGATGTTCCCCGTCTCACCATGCCGATCAGCTTTTCCCCCGACTTTGAATCCTGAGCTGATTGACACAGAGTCAAGGCTGGTTGAGCAGTGCTGGAGTAACCAAACTAGTTTCTGCTCCAGGGATCTGCAGTGCTCGGTTCCCGTGTGTTTGTGATGGGAGGCCTTTCAGTTTCCCTTGAGTTATTTCAGCTTCATATAAATCCAATATGTACTTTCTGTTGCTCAAGTGAACCAGATTTGGTTTATGTGGCTTACATACAAAGAATCCTAACAATTATAAAATAGACATAAAAGAAGTTATTTTTTCCTAAGGCACAACGTATTTACATCATCTGTAGGCATAATGTTTGAATTTATACACTCATAGAACTTCCAAATGTCTAGCTAACCCAACAGTAGTGTATTATGGCTTGTAAATAATAATGATTTTTAATTTGGTTGTTGGTACAGTCTTATCATTTCCTACTCTGTTTTTCATCATTTATAACTTATTTAACTTTCTAACTTAAAATTGCCTATGTATGTATGATTTAAATGTATATGCATGCATTTTTTAAAATGCAACTTTATCTTAAAGTCATTTGACTTTGTTAAACAGTACTAAATTATAGGTTTTTGTATGTCAGTTTGATTGGAAAAGAATCTTAAACTTACGTATTTTTAGAAGTGGGTATTTAAGTTGCTTGCTTAATGAAATAGATACCTACTTAATTACCAAAAGTTTAAAAAAATTATAATTAAAACCCGAGAACTCAAAAATATAGGTCTTTTTGGATTTCTGTATCATATATTTTTGAAATACACACAAATTTCACTTATTTGCTCTAAAATTAAGTGCTTGTATCATACAATAAGTACTTTAATGTATCTGTAATTTTTATTTTAATTACCAGATGTCAAGTGATACTTGAACTGAACTAAATTTATACAGATTTGGATATTATTAAGTGATATTTTAATGATTTTCAAATTATTTATACCACAAGAGAAGAGTGATAGACATTTACTGAGTCTGTAGTTTATGGCTTTACAGTTTTGCTGGGGAATTGACCATGGAGTCGATGAACTAAATTCCCAAAGATTAGGTAGATGCTAAAAAGATGAGCATTTAAACATCTAGTAAGTCAGGATTACATTTTTGCTTCCCTAAAATAATAGTTTTACTCAATCATGGCTGCTGAGTCCTATCAAGGAAAACAAAACTGATTGTTTATTTCTTTGTTCAATTCAACTCTACCTTAGGAAAAAAATTATTTCTGAATTCTGAGCTAAAGTTATAAATAAAAGAACCAATGGAAGTAGCTTCAAAATTAATTAGTAATATTTTTTTCTCCTCTCCTTAAATTACCATAGTGAACTAAATTATGGAACTATCATAGATCTCTACAAAGGAAGTTTTTAATTAAAACCTAAAAGTCATTTAAGCAATCACACACAAAAGATTGTGACTATAAATTCTTTTGTTATTTTCAATATAAATTATCATTTGATTTTAATGATACTAGCCTAAAACTACTAGCCTTGTAGTTTTAGTATATGAAACCAGTTTAAATGCATATTCAAATAATGACTACATGCAATTATTTGTATGTATTTATTGCTTTCAGTATATAAATATATGGAAACTTCCTGCATTGCAAAAAATATTTTCTCACTTTCTGATATTTAATAAAATATGACCCATCAATTTAACTGTTGTCCATGGTTTTAAAGGGAAAAAAGTGTGATCATATTGAATTTGCTCAGATTTGGAATAGCACTGAGAAAAAAATCAGATCCAATACTTAGGTAAACATACTTTGAATAGAAAATACTATTGAAAGGGCATTTGACTGAGCAAAATTGACAAAGCAATAAATTGTTAGATGTACTGCCAGCAATGACCTTGACATTCCAGCAGTTTTTTGGGGAGAGTAAAATACGTTTTGGATGGATGGGTTCATCCATGATTTTTATTTTTATTTTCACTCAGTTTCATTAGAGTTTCAATATTAAAAGCATTTAGGTGATAAACCACAGCATTTTAAGGAATCTTTCTATCTTTCAAATTTTGTCTTATATTTTATTAACATGAACCACAGATACTCCCAATTTCTGACTCTTAATATATTAACAAATCATAATGTTCATATTTAATATTTTTTTCCTGAAGTCCATTAATTTCACTGGCACCACACTTTTATACATCTCCCCTGTTCTGGGAAGTATACATGAAAGACTGTCTGGAATATGAGAGGCTTGTAAAAGTTCAATGGTGTCTTAAACTCACTGTACCAAAACTTATTGATAGGGAACAAGATATTGCTATGGTTAATATCATGAATCTAGCATAAAATTCAGCTTCTATTAATAATGAAAAAATGTCTTTATTGTACCAAATGCCACTCAATAGATTGTGATTTATATTCCTCCTTTTTAAGGAGTACTTCAGTGAGTGCAGTATCTATCATAGTACATGAGACAGCCTTTGCTTATTTCTCTGAGGTGATATAAAGCATGCATTCTAAATTCTTGTTCAGAAATATCTCTTGGGAATTTAATTCAGACCTACTGTAAACCTACCAGTGAATCCCAAAGGGCCCTTTGTCACTGAAAGGTTAAGGAAATCCCAGCATTCCCACTAGGAATAAAACATACATCATGGTTTTTGATGACTCCTCACTAAAGGCCATTTATCAGAAACTCAGCTCCCCAAATATGTTTTTGATACTTGCTTGATACCAAGGACTAACGATATTCAAATCACGTTCCTATATGGTTCTTTAGAGTGGGTCTGCCCACAATCCTGAAGATTACTGTGTGTTCTCTACTTCTCCATATTTTTTTCTTAACAGTTGATACCAAAAGAGGTGAGGTAGATGGAACAGATTAGACTGAAACACGATCTTTAGTGGTTTTCAGATTCTGGGTAGGAAACATGACTGAGAAGTACATGGTCCTTTCACATGATGATTTAGAGAAAGGTTACAGAAAAAGTTGGTTTTGTAAATAGTGGCAATAGTATGTGGTTTCCTGGAACAACCTGATTTTAAACTGTGAAAGAGGAAACTGTTTAATGATAGAACATTAAATACTACGAAATTTAGCACTGAGACATGAACAGAAGAGCCTGGAAGACCAGCAGTTCTTAGAAAACTGGAACAGAAATGTGAGAAAGACTCAGGGCGCTGCGAGATATCCAGTCGAATACTCAAGAATGGATAGATGTGACAATTTTATTAGAGAAATGATATGTAAATATTGCTAGCTGTATGTCAGATGTAGGATAAAGTTATTTGAAGGAAGGAAGGTAATAAAAGAGTAGTTCAACAGAAATCTACCAATGCATTTGGTATCCTCAACTGAGCATACATATTAATGTCCTGCCTTGTTTAATGTAATATGACAAAATCCTCCAGCTAAAGATAAACTGTGAACCTGATGGCTCAGTAGCAACAATGGAGGGATGATCCTACCTACCTGTCAAGAACCCACACTTTGCTAACATGTTAGCCACTTGTTACTTAAGTTTAATATGGTTGTAATGAGAGGGAAGTTCTTACAAGGTTCCTTTTTCAGGCTTATCTGAGTCATGATGTTGTACTTTGATGTCCAAATGTATTGCTACAACCCTTGTCATTTGTACTAGGTTCTATAAAAAAGAATGACCTTTCATTCTTTGGGTTACCAGAAAATGTTGGCATGTCCACAAAGATGCAGAAGGCTATTTCCACTAAGAGTAAAAACTCAAGAGTTGTGTTTGACCCAAATATTTTGAAAAATATTCCACACTCTTCTTTTGAATATTTAAGCACATTGTGCTTTTTTCATAGTCTTAATATTATGAATAATGTTACAGTGAATTGACACAACTTCAAGTATATAGTAGGCTTGAAGTCTAATAATCTTGATTTCTTACTAGACTGTTATAAGTAAGTCAGTTAATTTTCCTGAGCCTTAGTGACTTCATTTGCATAGTATATACCTGTTTGGCACAGAATAGGTCCATATGAAATGAGGTTATGTGTAGTATGCAGTGTCTGCCATATGACAGGCTGTGTAATAGAAGATGATTAAGTTTGAGTTCATTAGCTAGAAACAGCATTTGCATGTTTATCTCCAACAAACCTTTGGTCAACTTGGAATGTCCTAGTGAAAATGCGCAGTAGTCGGCTTTTCTACAGCGGCAGTCTTTAAACTGGGGTACACTTTTCCAGATTCTCAACTTCTACTTGCCTCCTATCCTAAATGAATATCAGCTTTATCCCAAATTCCAGTCCTTATGTCCCATTTTCAACCCTATTAAATATCGAAATGTACGGGTCATTCTCTCCCATTTACTTCTCAATTGAAATAACTAAGCCATGTCAGATCACATTTTTAGTATCGAGAAAACGGTTGAAATATAAATTTTTTGAATGTTTATCAATACATAGAATGTGGTTGTATTGGAAAAACGAGAGATAATGCTTCATGACCACAATCAGTATATGTCTAATATTAGTCCTATGATATTAGCATTTTTAAAATACATGGATTTGGCATTTAGGAAGCAAGATACTTGTGTTTTATTATGTGGGAATTGCTTGAGGGTAAGAGTGCTATATATGCAATAGTGCCATTTAAGGCATTTTATCTTTCATTCCAGCTTTGCTTTTAATAAATTATTTTACTTTAAAAATTACAGAAATGTAGACAAAATTTATGACATTTTTCCCAATTATTTCTTGTACTTCAGATTATCATTTCAAGACTAACAGGCAAATACCATGAGCTTTTCTGGTACAAAAAAAACACTAATTACTGCTGCTTTTCAGGCTGATCCCCTTAAGCTAATAATGATGACCTTATGGCCTTATACATATAATTCCTCACATAAACTTGACTCATTTAATTTCAAAAATAGTATTTTCACTTTTTCCTAAAAAAAAGTAATGGTTTTCATATTTGCATATTAACAACTTTAAGGATTTCAAAAGTAAGTTAGCTGGAGCAACCTCAGTGGGACTAGATACCACAGTGCAGACAAGGGGCTGGTGATTCTGTGCAGACGTGTAAAAAGCCAGTAGCAACAATAATAGTAAAAAAACATCTCAATAGTATCTAGTTTGAAGGCGCTGTTATTTCTAGTAGGAGAGTGTTCTGAAGTATCTTAGTAAACACAGTTGAGCTGAATAACGCCTACTTCCCCTCTTGGATTCTTCCTTTCTGGTCAGAAATGTCCAGTACCCATTGCGTTGGACATACTCCTGAATGGTCTCTTGTCTGAAGGTTTCAGCCCTGAGCAAGTTCACTATGGATTCAGTGAGACTGAGAAATTACAACAGAACATTCTTGGGGTAAAAGGTTTATACCCACCTTTATTCTCATGATGGTAGATTGAGCACTAGAATCATGTCTGCATCCAGAAATCTGTAGGTCTGTAATCCACCTTGTCCCTTGCCTTCGCCCTCGCCCAGAGCATGTGTGGAAGTGTCCTTGCCTTATGTAGACTCTGTCCCTTGAGTGTGAGTGGGATAACTCACTTCTAGACAGTGTAATATAGCAAAAGTGATGGATGTCACTCCAAGGCAAAGACATAGTGACTTTACAAATGTAATTATACCAAATTAATAGGTTTTTAGTTGATTAAGAAGGTGATTATCCTGTGTGAGCCTGACCTAATCGGCTGAAAACTTTCAAAAGGATTGAGTCTTCCGGAGGTGAAGGGCTCCAAAGAAGAGGATTCCCTAAGTGGCTCCAGGAAGTACATCTCACTGTGTCAAGGAGCTATGGGTGGCCCGTAGGAATTGCAGAATGCCTCTAATTGCTAAGCACAATGTCCAGCTGACAGCGGGAATCCACCGCCTTAGTCCTATAGCTGCAAGGAAATTAGTTCTGTCAACAGTTTGAGTAAGCTTGGAAATAGACTCCTCCCCGGTGAGCCTCCAGGTGATAATGCTGCCCAATCAACACCTTGATAGTAACTTTATGAGACTCATTAAGGGATGCCCAGCCCACAGAGATTGTGAAATAATGGCTCATTGTTTTAAGCTGTTAAATCTCTGAAAATTTGTTAAACAGTATAAGTAAATGAATATGCTTAAGTTTTGGAAAGAGAAAGATTAACTTCAAGGACATTGCTATCATCCAAGAGGTAATTCAGATCAGTGTCTAAGTGGTTGATATTAGGGTAATTGTTTATTAACCTTGCCTTAGTTAACCTGTTTTTATAATTTTCCTTAGTCTCTAATGAAATTACTCTTAAACTGAAAAACAACTTCAAAAATGTGTCTTGCCAATGGGTTTCAGCCCCAGACAAGTTCACTATGGATTTAATGAGACCAAAGAATGACAGTGGAATGTTCTTGGGGTGAAAGGGTTATACCCAACTTTATTCCCACAATAGCAGGTCAATCACTAGAATCCTGTCCTCTCAGAGCGAGTCTGCAGGCTGCAAGCCGGTCTCTGCCTCTGGGCCTTTCTACCCCAACAGCCCTGTCAGTCTCTGTCCTGGGTGCTGCCACCACTCCAGCCTCTGCTCTCTGCTCTCCTGCAGCCTTGCAGCTGTGCCACGCAGAGCACCGGGCAGAGCTCTTTACATAGAGTCAGTAATGACATATTGCCACACATGTGTAGTGAGCAAGCTGACTAGGATCACATAAGAATCCTGGCCATAGGAACCTTCAGACCTTCCCTTTATCCACAAAATGTTTTTTTTCTTGTTGGTAAAATATTTGTATTGCATTTTAATGCATTGCTCACCTATAATAGTATTTGGTTAAGCTGTACCATATTCAGGCTTCAGAGAGAAGTGTATCAATGTTCAAATCTGGCTTTCTTTTCCATCTGTCTATATCTTGCCTTGAAGAAACACTCCAATATTAGGAAAGTGCTAGGGAAAGACATTTACATTCTAGTTGGTGGCTCTAGCCAATATACTGATTTGTGATACTGTGAGTCATTTAACACATTAGAACTCTATCTCTACCTGTTCAATTTCCCCTTCTTTATGGTATTGTTCTCAATAATCTATGTGAAAGTACTTAGAAAGCACCACAGTCTAAATAAATATAAAGGATTATGAACCTAAAAAACTTCTAATAATGTATTTGACTTCAATGCAAACAGTAAACTTAAGAAATTAAGTGTAGTGATTCCAGCCTTGGGACCAGAGAGCAAGGCTACTGATCCTTCGGAGACTGTAAAGCAGGCGATGTAGAGCCCCGCTCAGTGCGTCGGAATCCAGCGGCTGCCACCTCCCTTTGTCAGATGCGACTTGTTTTGTGCTCTTTTACTGACACATTGTTCTGCACATTGATGCCCAGCACCATCTGGACCCTCTGGCTTACCCGGTGTGCTCACGTTTCTGTTTCTCTCACCTCTCTGCCTGGTCTCTCACTCCTTTTGCCTCCCAGCCACCGTTTTCAGGGGAAGGGCTATGGGCACAAGCTTCGTGCTGCCATTGTTTGCTCCGACAGCCTCTCCTAGTGGCGTGTTGGCAACAGTGAGGTCCACACAGCAGCCAGGATTTCCCCTTTTTTGAATGGAGCTTTCTCTCTACTTATGACCTGCTGCTGTGGTTATCTACTTAACAAATTCAGAACCAGGTCAGATACTTATTGGATGAATATTCATTTGTTCTTTCATTGATTAATTCATTTATTAACATAAACACACATCAAGAGCATTCCACCATCCAGGCACTGTACTAAGTGCCAATAAAAGCAAAGTTTATGTCCTTGCCCCCAAGGACTGTACAGTGTGCTGGAGGTGGGGTAACGATGTCGAATATACCCCAGTTCCTGTATGTCCTGTGACTGCCTGTTCTATTAACACCAAATTCTGTATCCCTGGTGGCCCTTTTCAAGCAAAAGACTACGAGAGGAAGTGTTCTCCTTGCTTTGTGTGGGGGGGGCCTCCCTCTCCCTACAAACTAGTTCGTAGAGTCACAGGTGCTGCAAGTCTAGTCCAGTATATGAGTGGTGTGAGTGAGGCATGCTCAGGGTTCAGCGGGACCCCAGAATAGCATATCCGACTCATACTGGGTGATTTGCATGAAAACCTACCCGAGGATTTTTTTGGACTAAATCTGTAGCACCATGTAAAATCCAGGACAGGGGCAGGAAGAGTGACTTCACCCAGGAGGGGTGCTGTCCTCTTGCCGTGGGCATGACAAAGCACAGATGCAGCTCTTTAAAAACGACTGTGCAAATAAAAAGGCCCTTAAGCTGAACTTGAGTTGGTAGTGGCAGATCCGTAAGCCTGTGCTCATTGCCTGCTTCTTTTCAGTATCTGTGTTTAAAATGTTTTCATGGGTCTTGGCCTATAATTATATAATCGAGGTTTTGGTTCTGTCCTTTACCCCGTGAAGCTGTTCTGCCATCTCCTAGTGCCTGTTCTCAGGTGACTGACAGCTCTGTCCATCACCCCTCCAATTCCTGTGAAGTACTGGAGTCAGACATTGTCCTGGTACTTTCTTCCCCGGGACAGATCCCATCATATGCATTTTCTCAGTGTCTCTCAAACTCTCATAAATGATTCACTGATAGAAAGACAGAAATAGCCCTCACTGAATATATCAAAGAGGAGATGGACAATGGTGGGTGGAGGAGAGAGACAAAGGCACAGGAAATAAGTGTAAATTCCTATCTTTTCTCCCAAATTCCTTCTTCAGCTGCCCCAGCAATGGAAAACTGTTCGGTAGCCCTTTACCATAAAATGAGTCTCAATGCAGTAATTTCTTACCTAGTCTTCCAGGATGTTCCTCTAGAATATTAAATGATTCTTTATATGTGTTTGCAACATAATGCTGTCACTTCTGAAGCCTTTTTGCTAGCCTGAAACCTGGGCTTTCAAGAACACATGTTTCATTGTAAGCTCAAATTAAGAAATTATCTCAGTGACAATTCTGGTAAATAGGCCAAATTCAGAGGGACTTTTTCAGCTTTGAATAGTAGTAGTTTTTCTCCAAAGTCTGACACATGAATTTGCTTGTCTTTAAAAGATTATGGGACTTTTAAAGCAAATATGTCTTATGTGAAGATGATGTTACTAATTCAGCATCCATGAAACACAAGCTCTGGGCTGTTTTTGTAACAACTGAATACACTATGGGGACACACAATAAATGTTTTGAAGAATTTTCTTTATTTAACATTATCATATTTACTTAAGTTTTATAGATATTAAAGCACAAATTTAATCAAATAGTTTAAAAAGTATTGCCTTTGTAAGTGCTGATAGTCATGCTCAGTATTTAACAGCTTATATATCCGATGCAGTGTGAGATTCTGGGCTCAAATTCTGGGTGTGCACTTAGCAGAAGTTGTTTCTCTCCTCAGTTCCCTTGCGTTTAAAAATTGGAATTCACTGAGCCTTTCACAGGATGACCTAGGTAGATTCATAGCCTAATTTCTTCCAAATTCTTAAGGAGGAAATAACCCCAAATTCCCTGGGTTCCTGAGTGGATGAAGCAGCAGGGCCCCTGTGTAGTACTCGGGCGTGCCAAGAGCTCCGTAGATCCTCCAGCACATTCCTGCCCCATGTCTGCTCCCTCTTGCGTCTGCACCCGTGCTAGGGCCTCGCATTTATGAAAGCAGCTAGAAGTAGGTGAGAATGGATGCATTCAGTTTTGAACTGGGTTTATCAGACAACACATAGCACTTCAAATGTAATTACCAAAGCTTCATGATGGGCTTGCTGGCAACATCTTATTGCACAGAATTACTCGCTTCATTAGGTATTTTTTTCTCTTTTTCTCTTACCTTAAATCATTTCAAGATGCATAAGAAAGGTTTTGTGGACTTCCCTGTTGATTCTGAGGGTGTCAGAAGATTAAGTATAAAATAAAATCGCTTTTTTTCCCTTTTCACACAAGAGCCTTCCATTCAACTGAGAGGCAGGCACCTCTCCCCGAGCACCTTGGCGTGCAGTGAAATATTGGTATTTGAATTAGACTCTAATCAGGAGAAGCAGACAAAGGGACGTGTTTCAGCCTTGTCTTTTTTGTAGCCAATTACCCCAGACTCCTAGTGTTCATGTCTTCCATGGACTTTCTTTAATTAGCACTTTAATAGCTTGGCTTCAGAGAGTTGGTGCAGGAGAGAACTTTCCCAAAGCTGCCAAATGGTCACAAGCAGGAGGTGATTAAATTTAGTCTCAAGCACTAGGCATCTGTGTGCATTCATTGTATCACCGTGTGCTTTTCAAGACGTGTTCCCAATAACTCCCGACCAGAGGGATGTGATGCTGTCAGTAAATGCATTTGAAAAAGCTGCTGAGCGTCATTAGCCACTGTCTGTGTACTATTGATTTAGATCAATTTTCATAATAAGGTTATTGACTCTGCATTAAGAACTGGTTTATGTTGGATGGGGCAGAAAAATATTTGTGCAGAGATTATTGTTTTATTAGCCTTGAACCAGGAAGGAAGAAAAAAACCAACAACACTGGTTCAACTTTTTATTAGCCCTTCATGTTTTAATTATGGATGGCCTCACTGGGATGCTCTTTGCTTAGAGGTTTAACCCTTTTCATTATATACACTGATTCAACTTGATGCAAATTATCTTGACAGCCAGTAATTAAAACATGAAGAAAATCTCATTTTAATGCATCTCCTAGGATCTGATGTAGTAACTTCCATAACACAATGTTTAGAAAGACAGCCTATATGAAAATTCAGTGATTCATTCTTCTAAAACTGGGTAGGTTTTGGTGTTTTTTCATTTTTAACATCTCTGATGTTAGGATGCATATTACAGTAAAGGTGACAAGAAGTCATTTTCACTTAAATTTTTTGGAGGATGTAAAATAATAGTTCGTCTTAACATCGGTGGCATTTTATATATAGTATATAGTTTCCCCAAAACACAAATTAAAAACCACACTACTTTTTTTTATTTAAAAAGTTATACCTAATTTCATAATTTGAATCAAAACTGTTTCTGCCTAGCATGTGTAAACACAGCACATATTTAATTAAAATAATCCTCAAGTGCAAGCATTATCAATATCCTCTTGTGCAATGTTCAGATAGCTGGAGATTTTTAAAGATGAATTCAAAATTCCATGCCTGCCTAAAGCAAATCAATCCTCTGGCCAGAGTGAGAAAAGCCCGTGCGGTGGCCGAGTGCAGTGTGACCCTCCTCCGGCGCCGGGCCCGTTGCTGTACACGGTTTCAGTGCTGGGGTGTTATGCGCCCTCCCACTCCTCTGGGCAGTAAACATCGGAAATGAGGTTAAGATGAAACGAAGGACTATAACTTTTTAAAATGTAAATGACAGTCCTTTTCTCCTGACTATGAAATTATTACATATTTACTCAAAAAGAAAAAAACAACCAAGATTTAAAAACATGAATATTATGTTTTACTATTTAGCTGTAGCCCAGCAGATATTTCTAGGAAGGCACACACACAGAGTGAGAGAATCATACTATAATGTTATTTGAAACCTATGTTCTAGTTTTAACAATATTGAAATATTACATTAATGAACATAAGTAGTATGTGGGTAGATGCCTTGGAATGTAATTGTTGGAGAGTGTTCCTTTGTGTGAGTATAAATTAATAAAACAAAACATTAGCTAAATTTTATTTGGCATCTATTATGTGCCAGACATTGTGCTGAATGCTTTATGTACACAATTCCCACCAAATCCCTAGGAAATGCAAACATTTTCTCTTTTTTACATTCACAATAATCCTCTGATGGCAGAAGTGAGGCTTACAGAGGAGTAAGTGCTCTGACCAGTGTTGCCCAGCCAGGAAGTGGTCAGACTCTTGTCTGCTGTGCAACCTTGCATAGCAATTATGTACTGTACTCCTAGACCAGTGCTACACTGATGGACAATTAAGTTGCTCTCAGTAGTGTGGCTGTGAAAATAACGGTATTTACTATCCTTTTGTACATTTTTGTGCAGTTAGCAGATTAAAATAAATTTGTTTTATATTGTGATATTTCCCTCTGATAAGGTGCACTAATTTATATGCTCACACCCATATTTAAAGCGTGCCTATTTCCATACATCTTCACATTTACTGGGGTATTACCTACAGCAGTTTCAAGTAAAGTTTGATGGTTTTAGGAGAGCAACCTGGCCAGCAACAAGATACGACATCTGAATCTTGGTCACCATGTTCTTAGGATATTCCCAAAGGAAATGTATATATCCTTTGAACTGGCAATAAATGATCACTTTTTTTTTCACAGCTGTGCCAATACTGATAAATCCACAGTTCAGAGATTTCTGGCAATGGTGAGTTGGGCAAATAGAGCTACTTAAGAGCCGTTTTAATAATAGTGGCTAAACAATTTTTAAAAGCACTTGCAAATCCTTCAATATTATAATGTTCATTTGAAATATCTAAGAGATTCCATCTAGTAGCTGGCATTTACCTTCATTTAAAGTTTTGTTTGGATGCAGTATTTCAGGCTTAGAGGAAAGAATCCCTGTAACCTCTTCCATAAGATTTGCCAAAAGGTAACCTTTGCTGTTCACCCTTCCCTCCCTCCTGTCCTCTCTCCTTCTCTCTGTGTCTCAAATCTATGCTAGCATATATTTTCTTATTTTGGGGCAGGCATTATAGAATTTGTTGCAGAATTGTTGCCTTTATTTACTTTAGTTTTCTTAAAAATACAAGGCTATTCTCTTATATAACTATTATATACTGATCAACTCAGGAAAATGCTGTGGATACAATACTAATAGCTAATCTACAGACTATATAGATTTTACCAGTTGTTCCAATAGTGTCCTTCACAGCAAAATTCCAGACCATTCCTTATGCTCAGTTTTCATCTCCCTTTTGTTT
The DNA here is from genome assembly GCF_040802235.1 of Manis javanica. NCBI lineage: Eukaryota > Metazoa > Chordata > Mammalia > Pholidota > Manidae > Manis > Manis javanica. The sequence goes on from NC_133164.1 coordinate 119,342,377, forward strand.
TCTTTAATCAGAAATAGTTTTTTCAGCTATTTTAAATAGTAAAAAAAATGACCATCTATTTGTGGAAAACCTTTCAATTTATTGTACTTTTGGCAAGAATATACAGAAGGGATGTTGTGTTCATGTCAGTGCATTATTTCATGAGGTATGGGGCTGATTCATTCCATTTCTGGCAATGTCAACTTTGGTTAAAGGATCTATGTTAGGCTTTTCCTCCATTGAGAAGTTAGTATTTTTCTTTGGAAATAGTAAGTCAATGGTGGGGTAATTGAAAATAGCCTTTTGCTCCTCAAAATTCCCTCTGTAGCTTTTAGTATCCATAGGTGATTCCTGCTTTCATTATTATTTGGATGATAGCAAGTTGTGATTTCCGAATTAAATCCTTCTATATTAGTGGTTTGCATTGCTGGGAAGAGGCCTCCCTATAGTGCAGGTGACAGTTTCTCACCTGTTAAGTGTTCATTAATTATGTGTGGAATCGTTCTTATTTTAACCAATGAGTTATAGTTCTTTGCTTTCATTTTTTTTTAATGCTCAGACTTGCCCAGTGGTCACACATTCAGTCTGGCACATCTTTTGAACGTGATTCCATCAATCTTAGAGTATATTATTATTTTTGGCACAAGATGATCTGGAGTCACCTTGTATTTTCCCATCATAGCTGAACTCGGTCATTTCCCTGAGGAATTTTTGGTGGGAAATGGAATTTAAAAATCAGATGTGGGCTCTGGGTGAGTCATTTCTACTTGGGTATAATTACTTCTAGGTCCTTCTAGAAAGCTGAAATATCTAACAGGTAGATATATGCCTATTCATACATAGGGACATACATTTAATTCTGTGTTTCACATACATAATCACACATACTGTATCACGAGACAGATACTGAAAATTATGAATTTCTACTGATCTAATTCTGGTTGAATGCTGTGAAGTTCATTATAGAATCCTCCATATTCATATTTATGATTTCCTTTCTGACATTGAGGAACCTTATTTCGAATATCAACAATATATTTACTTATTTGTTCATTCTCAGAAATCACAGGGAAATAATTTTAGAATTGGTAGTTCATGCCTCTGCAAAAGTATGAGCAGGATTTTCTTAAAATACATTTTTTTTCAAATTGTAATAGAATGGCTATTCCATGGAAAGCAGAATTTATATAAGAAAACTAAGTTTGTTGAGGAAAGAAGTTCATGTAATTTTTATCCTCTAAGTCTATAGTCAGAATGTTACATAGTAGAATTTGTAGAATAAATAAGGATATTATTTTTACAACATAAATGTGAATTTTGTGCGGGAAGTTCAATCTCTGTGTTCAGTAGGTAAGAGGTAGAGAATCAAACTTGAGAGTTGTGGAGAGCGATTTTGGGACAGGGATTTGCATGTCTCACTTTCAGATTGCCTCTTGGTGGTCAGTCTTCGACGAGGGACTTTTACCCCTGTGGGACCAAGTAAGTGTGCCTCACAAGACTCAGAGGCGATTAGAGTAATTTCAGGTTTTCCTTCTGCACACCATCCTGGCAGAAGTACCAAAATATACTCATATTAATATAGCCATTTGTACAGTTGTGACCAAGGACACTACACTTACACTCCTCTCTTTATATTTAAATATAATCTTTGTTTCTTCAACTGTGGGGACCACCCCATCAACAGACATACTAAGACTGGTTCTTCAATAGAAAGGCTAGATCAACTCGTGACTGTGTGACTACACAGATCATGTCTTCTCTTTTCTGTGAAGTTTATTTCAGTAAGATTCCAAAAGCACACACCTAACTGTGTTATTCATGATTTCATCTGTGATGGTCTGCATTTCATTAAATTTCCAATTCTTGTGCCAAAAGGAGCACATACATGGGATATACTAAATGACCAAAGATAATTTTCTAGTGTGATGCTTAACAGCATATTTTACCCCACAGACTGTTATCAACATATCTTATCCCACAGACTGTTGTTTCATGAACTCTTTTTCTAGTTCAAAGAGTGGTTTGAATTGTCATCATTCCTGTATATCATTTTGAAACATTTGATTCTTTACTTCAGATGTATCAACATTGTATGGCTGCTAAAAATATAGGCAGATTCATATGATCTGTAATCACTGTTTAATAGCTGATTATTTTGTCTTTTATTTGTGAATATGTGTTGACATCCAAATCAAACTAATGCTCTGCGTGATATCAGAGAACAGTATATTGAAGTGGTTGATCAATACTCATTATGCAAGTTTAATAAGGTCATTTTAACATTCAAGTAATAAAGTACAAACGTAAGTCTGTATTTTCATGGCTTATTGAAAGTGCTTTTACTTTTTATTAATCATCCTCGACTTGTTTTTATTAAGATAAAATTATGCATAAAGCTAGAAAAGCTTATTTTGAATTTGTAATTAAGTGTGGTCATAAATCAGGTGATCAGAGTGGCTTCTAGGAAATGACAGGAAGCTACATGGTATCTAAAATGATAGTTAACATGAGGAAAAGAGTGGTGGGTTAGTGACACCACTCAGATTCCTTAATTTAAAGGCACTGGTGAATGGAGAGAGAGGAATCTTAAGACCTGTTTCAGTCTTGTTTGAAGATAGCGTGAGTGACGACTCATGGTTGGGAAGAGTGGGAGACCAATACAGACAAGGTTATGGTGTGTGATTTTTATGCTGCATATAGACATCCCAGCAACCTATATCTTCATTCACAAGTATTTAATGTAGCAATTTCACTTCCTGAATTTTATCTAATTATAGAATAATATAGATATGTAAAGATATATTACAGAAATGCTTGTGGAAGAATTTAATGTCTTAGTGAAATTCTAAAAAAAAGGAATGACCATTAAATGCTGAGTTTGCGCAGAGTGGAGGAAGAGGTAAGATAGCATTTAAAATGATGCTAGCTTTAAAAAAAAACGTGAGGTAGATTTCTTTGATGAGATGAACAGATTATCTCATGGCATATGGGATGAGAAGTGCAGTTTATAATAGGATATAATGATTCACTCTGTGTAGAAGAACACACACCCACATACCTATACCCATACCCATTTTGTGGCATGGAGCCACCATCCTCATCCAGATGTCGCTCTGGAAGGATGTGGTCTTTAGGGGTCTTTTGTATTCTCTGTGTACTTAAGGCAAACTCACTTACAGCCATGCTGAACAGTGTGACTCTTTCTGCCCTTTCAAACTCGATTTCTTTAGTCCAAACAAACTATGAACATTCTGTTCTCTGCACACCTTCCCATCCTCTTATTCAGCTGATGCCATTGTTTCTCTGAGAAACAATGACCAGGGATGTAACTACCTGCCCTGCCCCACACCTGCCCACGGACCTGTGCCTCTGCCTGTAGGTTCCATGTTCTCCTTGTTCCTCCAGGTAAAATGTCATCTTTACAGGGCTTGTTCCTGCCTGTGCCCATTGGGTCCCATGCCTTTGTGTCCTGTGAAGATCATTGGTGTAACAATTCTCGCCTTATTCTCACCATTATAATTTTTTTCTAATTTCCACTAATTTACAACATAGGTATTATAATTTCTTCCAACGGAAAAGAAAAACAGTTCTCTCCCCAAACATCATCTCTTTTTGGTTATTCCCTGTTCCCCCTTCCTCTGTTTTTGTTTTTGCTTAACATCAAAATTCCTCTAATATATTTTTGGTATTTTCTGTCTCCAGTTCTTGTTCCTTCTCTCTTGAATTCTATTCAAACTGGCCTTTTCCCCCATCATTCCTCCACCAAAACTCTTCTTGTGAAAGATGTCATTCATAACTTCAGGCCTTTAATTCCTCATGTTCATTTTACTTGATCTATTAGCATTTGTCGTGGCTGATGGATCCCTCTTCCTTTAAAATGCTGTTTGCGTTTGGTTTTGAGAGGACAGCACTCTGACTTTCTCCCTGCCGCACTGACCATCCATCCTGACACCTTTCGCTGGTATCTCCTCACCTCCCTTGCTCGTCTGCATGTGTTCCCTCAGGAATCCCAGCCGGCCGCTTGCTTCTCAGCGCTCGGTGTCAGTGTTTTCAAACTCGCACCACGCTCTGCACTGTAGACTTAATCTATAGTTGGCGTGTTTCTTAGAGCGGCTAGAAGGTGGTTCATGCTGACTATGTCCCAAAGTGAAATCTTTCTAGCCCTCAGCCAAATCCCTCTCCCGGAGCAGCTCCGTCTCAGTAGACAATGCCATCTCTGTTTGTTTTAGGTTTTCAGGTCACACAACCTAGGTTTCCTTCTTGACTCTCACATTCTGCTTTACATCCCACATCTCATCACAGTGAGTTTCAACATAATAATTCTGGGGCGGCGGGGGGGACACAAACGTTCAGTCCGTAGCATCTACATTGAATGAAGCTTCCTAGGGATATGAAATAGAGAATCATATGGCCAAACGCTAAGAGAGTCCTGGACAGTAAATCCAAGCCTAGAGGAGATACAGATACGGGGACTGGCAGACAGGAGTTTTAGAATAACTGTGATGACTCCCGGCTGGCAACAAAGGGGTGGTCAAGTCTACATCATTGCATATTTCCTGCAGAAATGATAACAGCAAAAGAAGAAATTTGTATAAACTCTGGCCTTAGCATAATTTGAAGGCAGAAAATGCCCAAACTTAAAGATAACTATACCAAAAAATGGCACCAGATTCCAGCACAGGTCTCTTACCCTTCCACCCAACCCCGGGGAGCACTGTGGGGAAGGGAGAAGGACCCAGCGGTGGCCCTAAGGTTTATCTGCAATCAGCACTGGGGAGCAGAAGAGCTCAGGCTGAAAACACTGACCCGGGTGCCCTGGCGGGTGGAAGCATGTTCTCCAGCGAAGGGAGTTAGAAGGACGCACCGTTGGAAGCAGCAGTTGTTGCAATGCGTGGTGTCTGGGGGAGAACAGGCAGCACGAAGCACCTACCCAGGGGAGGAGGAGATGAGAGGGGGACTTAAAGTTGTAAAACAAAGGCTAAACAAAACCTGAGAGCGCACACAAGCCTTGCCTCCGCTTCCAAACAATAAAATAATCACTGAAGGTCTTCTGAACTTCGCTAGAGTGCTGTAGTAAGGAAAAAAAAAATCCCAAACATGAGAATTTAGGGAACCATCTACCCACGAGCATTTTGGGAGGAATCTCATCCAGGATAAGCTTCATGCAACTCAACAGTGACTGGACAAGTGACAGGTGCTGGGCATTTTAATATACATCGAAACTAAAACAGGTGAGGGCAAATGTGGAGGACTGATACGCACACGCTGTATTTATGGCAAAATTTTAATTCAGCTGGGAAACGTAAGAGGAGTATAGGAACCTAGAATCGCTCCTTATTTAGTCAATAGGAAGGAGTTGAGGGATACCATTAAAAAAATAGTTTGACATGCTACGTAGTAAAATGTTAGCAGGGACTGAACATTAAAAATGGTATAAGCACAAAAGTAACAACTAGAACAAAAACACCTTTCTAAATTTCCCATGTATTTAAAAAAACCTAGCACTATAAAAAGGATAATTGTCTTAGTTCTATTCTGTTTCATTCATATTGGATCCCGCATTTCTCTGCTGTTTTCACTGCTTCATCTCCCTCATCTCTAATCTCTAGCCATGTGTCTCATTCCTTTCAGTATATAACCGTGCTTAAAATTACCCCTATTAAAAATAATGGGGGAGATCTTTATTTTTTGCTGATGCCCCATTTTCCCTGGAAGTCCCAAGAAATCGCTTCATATTTGCTAGAGTAATACCCGAGTCTACAGGATTTGCTCAAAGGTCTCGCATGCCCCCAGCACTGTAGCATTCCAAGGTCAGTACTGTAGTAGGTAGGACCTTGACCTCCAGAACTAGACTGTCTCAGTTGCAACCCTGACACCCGCTTGGCAGGATGGTTGATCGGAAGCAACTGTGCTTTGTGCTTCCATTTTCTCATTTAAAAAAATGAGACCTACATTATTACTGTCTACAAACTGAAGCTTACCATGAATAGACTGTCAAATCTTTGGAAATTCGGCAATTAAAATAATCAGGTGGTAGTATACAAACATTTTGTGAAAAGAAGTCACCAATAGTAACATATTCTCTCAAAAGTAAGTTTCATAGAGAGAATGTAACAACTTTATCCCTTTACCTTGACTAGGAAATGCTTTGTTATAAAATGCATGACTAAAAGTAGTAAATTGCTAACAATGAAGAATAACACTGCATCTAATAATTATTTAAAATAGGTAGTATAATATATGGATTATAATTCAGGTCATAAAGGACTGTGAGAACACACATAAAGAATGAAAAAAATATGACAAAGTATTTAAATACTGATGAACTCAAAGACAAGAGCAGGGAATCCCCTGGATCCACAGGACCAGAGCCGTGCGTGTGGTTCACCTGCAGCGGTCTCGGGGAGCATCGGCATCAACTTGCTGCTACTGTCCACGTAGGGATGCGGGACACAGTCAGGTCCTGGTCCTGTCTAGTGCAAGAGGCACCCTCCTGTCCAATACCAACAGTATCTTGGAATTACAATTATAAATCTCTACAGGGATCATGAAAGTTATTAATTAATACACCCATGAATACGAGCTGCTGGACCACTAGGCAAAGAACAGACCTAATTAAAAATATTTCCAGGGTTTCTTTTTAAATGACCACAAATTAAAGAACTCAGTATAAAGATCTAGTAGGAAAGATATAATTAGAAAAGTGTAGATGTGGGGATCAGTGTATGTCAAATAAGAAAGAAAAATAAGGGCAGGGAAAATAGCCAAAGCATGAATATTTAAACATATACAGACTATGGGCAAGACTTTTCTTTCAGTCAAATAAAATAATTCTGAAAGATTACTAACAAAAGGTATAAAAGTCAAGGCCGTCTGTTTTCAGAGGAAACACTGAATTAATGAAAATACTTCTCACCTCACTTAGCATTGTTTTTTCATAAAAACCTGATTCAATGCTTTATTTTTAAATATAGCCACTTCAAAGTATACAAAACAAATGTTCTCTAGCTAAAATAAACAAAACAGGAAGCAGGAGCCTCACTTCAGGGAAACTGCACCTATGCTAGATGGTTCATGTGTTAGTAAGAGTATGAAAATGATCTGTGCTGACCCCAAGAGCCCCCTCTCAACCGGCTCCATCAGATGCCACTAGGGCACAGAACTGCAGGGGGTGTGTGAATGGGGAGAACAAATATGATCATGGAATTAATATATACAGTATGTATGATTTATAGTTTCATTTTAATGAATTTTATGCAATTAAATAAAATTTCCATTTACAAAGCCTTTATTCCTTCCTCATACCCAGATGCAATGTGCTGCAGATCAGCAAAATAACAATAAAAAGGAAAAAATTTAGTTTTACTTTTGTAACTTACTTAACTTCACTCTCAAGCACATTTTAATTTCTCTTTGTTTCATGTTTCTTTGCCACTAACCGGGATGATATTGTATCCAGTAGCTTTTTGAAATAGTTAATATAGATAATGCCTGTCAAGTATGAGGAGTTTTATTGGTAAAAGAAATGGTGAACAATTTCTGCTTTGTTTGAATGCGATAAGGGAGTACTGGAAAACTGTGCAATGGTATGCAGAATGTGATATGTATACATGTTAATGTTGAGACCAATGCTTAAAGCACATTTGATCCAACATTTTGCAGTCACCATGATTTTCCCTTAAAGTTAAGCACCTTCCTAGGCATCTGACAGGACTACTGCTAGCCTAGGGAGAATGCTTTTTAAAATGTCACAGTGTTGTAGGCCCACTTTTAATGGACTAAATGAGAAAGCTGAATAAATAGAAATTGACATATTTACTTCCCGAGTACTAACTGCCTAGCCAGTAGTTGCCAGGTTCATGATGCTGCTGAAGAGAGAAAAACAAGGTCCTGTCCTCAAGGGACCTGTGTGGACATGAAAACCAAAACGTCCTTTTTTGTTAATTTGATGAGTCCTTTAAGTTACTCAGCAGACACCTTCCACATGCATGAGTCAACCTTTCTTTCAAGAATGTTTACTGCCGGGATGAGAGAATATAGAGATTCCTTCCTTAGGCTGAATTTCAAATGATAATATCAAAAGACATTTTCTGACTAGGAGGGCCTTAGTTTCACATTATAATTGCTTTCATAATATTAAATTTTTAAAAATGTTTCCTTGAAAACACAGTCATCAATCCTATCACTTAAAGAAATATGTAAGAGGAATTGAGCATCACCCACCAGCTTACCTCCTCCTCCCAAATCACCAGTAGGTACATATCACTAATATTCCTGATTTAAAGCCATTGTGTATGTTTCAATTGCTAATAAAACTTGACTATTTTTAAATGAAATACTGTATTGAAATACACAAAAACAAGTGAACTGTGATGTATAATGCAGGTTCCTTTTTTTGTCTCTGGTGTCCCTTTGCACTAACCCTATCTGTTTATAGTTTGAGCAATTAATTACTTTTAGAATACAAATTGCTTTAGGCTCACCTTACATATTTCCTGTCCCAGTCCTAGAATTCACCATTTCTTCAAGGAGCCCTGATTGCTTTTATTGGAGAATATTATCAGCAACCAATATATGGACACTGGGTTTTGTTCCTAATGCAGTATTGTATCATTGGTTCTTGAGTTTCTTGGAGAAAAGACCTTGGTCATGTAAATATGTCTACTAACCCATATGAATATAAATATAATTGTTTCCCTACTTCTCCATTTTGTGTGTAAAGCTTAATTTCAGCTCATACTAATGTCTGACTCGGAGGCAGTTCCCTGGGGCTTATTCTAGCTTTTCCTTCTTGCCTATCTGTAGCTTCACCTCTCCCACTATGGGAAACTTTTTTGTAGATTCTTTGGGACTTTCTACATAGCCAGTCATGTCATCATAAATAAAAAGTCTGATTTCCCCCCTGTATTTTATATTATTTCTTTATTGCATTAGCTGGGATTTCCAGTTAGATGTTCAGTGAGAGCCTTTGCCTTGTTCCTAATATTTGAAGGAAAGCATTAGTTGTTCATTGTTAATTATATTAGCTGTAAATGTTCAATAGATTCTTTTTATTTGGTTAAGGAATTTCCCTTCAATTCCTAGTTGGCTGAAAGTTTTGTAAAGAATGGATATTGACTTCTGTCAGTGCATTCTTACATATATCGATACAGTCACAAGCTTTAGCATATTTAATCTGTTAATATGTTGAATTATATTGATTTATTTTTGATTGTGGAAACATTCTTACATTCATAGAATGAACCTCATTTGGTCATGATGTATTAACTTTTTTATATATTGCTGGATTGTATTCCATAATATTTTACTTTTATTTTTATGACATCAAGAGTTTATTTTCTTTTGAAGTCTTTGAATAGTTTTTTTTTTTGGTATCATTAATCTACAATTACATGAAGGACATTTTGTTTACTAGGCTCCCCGCTTCACCAAGTCCCCCGTACATCCCTGTTCACAGTCACTGTCCATCAAAATAGTAAGATGCTGTAAAACCACTACTTGTCACCAAGTTCACAGTCACTGTCTTTCAACATAGTAAGATGCTGTAATATCACTACTTGTCTTCTCTGTGTTGCACAGCCCTCCTCATGACCCCCAACACTATACATGCTAATCGTAATACCCCCTTTCTTTTCTTCCTGCCCTTATCCCTCCCTTCCCACCTGTCCTCCCCAGTCCCCTTCCCTTTGGTAACTATTAGTCCATTCTTGGGTTCTGTGCTTCTGCTGCTGTTTTGTTCCTTCAGATTTCTTTTGTTCTTATACTCCACAGATGAGTGAAATCATTTGGTACTTGTCTTTCTCCGCTTGGCTTATTTCACTGAGCATAATACCCTCTAGCTCCATGCATGTTGTTGCGAATGGTAGGATTTGTTTTTTCCTTATAGCTGAGTAATATTCCATTGTGTATATGTACCACCTCTTCTTTATCCATTCATCTACTGATGGACATTTAGGTTGCATCCACATCTTGGCTATTGTAAATAGTGCAGCGATAAACATAGGGGTGCATCTGTCTTTTTCAAACTGGAGTGCTTCATTCTTGGGGTAAATTCCTAGAAGTGGAATTCCTGGGTCAAATGGTATTTCTATTTTGAGCATTCTGAGGAACCTCCATACTGCTTTCCACAATGGTTGAATTAATTTACATTCCCACCAGCAGTGTAGGAGGGTTCCCCTTTCTCCACAACCTCGCCAACATTTGTTGTTGTTTGTCTTTTGGATGGTAGCCATCCTTACTGGTGTGAGGTGATATCTCATTGTGGTTTTAATTTGCATTTCTCTGATGATAAGTGATGTGGAGCATCTTTTCATGTGTCTGTTGGCCATCTGAATTTCTTCTTTAGAGAACTGTCTATTCAGCTCCTCTGCCCATTTTTTAATTGGATTATTTGCTTTTTGTTTGTTGAGGTGTGTGAGCTCTTTATATATTTAGGATGTCAACCCTTTATCAGATCTGTCATTTTCGAATATATTCTCCCATACTGTAGGATACCTTTTTGTTCTATTGATGGTGCCCATTGCTGTACAGAAGCTTTTCAGCTTGATATAGTCCCATTTGTTCATTTTTGCATTTGTTTCCCTTGCGCAGGGAGATATGTTCAAGAAGAGGTCACTCATGTTTATGTCTAAGAGATTTTTGCCTATCTTTTTTCTAAGAGTTTTATGGTTTCATGACTTACATTCAAGTGTTTGATCCATTTTGAATTTACTTTTGTGTATGGGGTTAGACAGTGATCCAGTTTCATTCTCTTACATGTAGCTGTCCAGTTTTGCCAGCACCATCTGTTGAAGAGACTGTCATTTCCCCATTGTATGTCCATGGCACCTTTATCAAATAGTAGTTGACCATGTATGTTTGGGTTAATGTTTGGAGTCTCTATTCTGTTCCATTGGTCTGTGGCTCTGTTCTTGTGCCAGTACCAAATTGTCTTGATTACTGTGGCTTTGTAGTAGAGCTTGAAGTTGGGGAGTGAGATCCCCCCACTTTATTCTTCCTTCTCAGGATTGCTTTAGCTATTTGGGGTCTTTGGTGTTTCCATATGAATTTTTGAACTATTTGTTCCAGTTCATTGAAGAAAGCTGTTGATAATTTGATAGGGATTGCATCAAATCTGTATATTGCTTTGGGCAGGATGGCCATTTTGATGATATTAATTCTTCCTAGCCAAGAGCATGGGATGAGTTTCCATTTGTTAGTGACCTCTTTAATTTCTCTTAAGAGAGTGTCTTATAGTTTTCAGGGTATAGGTCTTTCACTTCTTTGGTTAGGTTTATTCCTAGGTATTTTATTCTTTTTGATGCTATGTGAATGGAATTGTCTTCCTGATTTCCCTTTCTATTAGTTTATTGTTAGTGTATAGGAAAGCCACAGATTTCTGTGTGTTAATTTTGTATCCTGCAACTTCGCTGAATTCTCATATTAGCTCTAGTAGTTTCAGAGTGGAGTCTTTAGGGTTTTTTATGTACAATATCATGTCATCTGTAAATAGTGACAGTTTAACTTCTTCTTTACCAATCTGGATTCCTTGTATTTCTTTGTTTTGTCTAATTGCCGTGGCTAGGACCTCCAGTACTATGTTAAATAACAGTGGGGAGAGGGGGCATCCCTGTCTTGTTCCCGATCTCAGAGGAAAAGCTTTCAGCTTCTCACTGTTCAGTATGATGTTGGCTGTGGGTTTATCATATATGGCCTTTATTATGTTGAGGTACTTCCCCTCTATTCCCATTTTGTTGAGAGTTTTTATCATGAATAGATGTTGAATTTTATCAAATGCTTTTTCAACATCTTTGGAGATGATCATGTCGTTTTTAACTTTCTTTTTGTTGATGTGGTGGATGATGTTGATGGACTTTTGAATGTTGTGCCATCCTTGCATCCCTGGGATGAATCCCACTTGGTCATTGTGTATGATCCTTTTGATATATTTTTGAATTCGGTTTGCTAATATTTTGTTGAGTATTTTTGCATCACGTTCATCAGGGATATTGGTCTGTAGTTTTCTTTTTTTGTGGGGTCTTTGCCTGGTTTTGGTATTTGGGTGATGTTGGCTTCATAGAATGAGTTTGGGAGTATTTCCTCCTCTTCCAGTTTTTGGAAAACTTTAAGGACAATGGGTATGTCCTCTCTGTATGTCTGATAAAATTCTGAGGTAAATCCATCTGCCCCGGGGGTTTTGTTCTTTGGTAGTTTTTTGATTACCGCTTTGATTTCGTTGCTGGTAATTGGTCTGTTTAGATTTTCTGTTTTCTTTCTGGGTCAGTCTTGGAAGGTTGTATTTTTCTAGGAAGCTGTCCATTTCTCCTAGGTTTCCCAGCTTGTTAGCATATAGGTTTTCATAGTACTCTCTAATAATTCTTTGTTTTTCTGTGCGGTCCATCGTGAGTTTTCCTTTCTCGTTTCTGATTCTGTTGATTTGTGTTGACTCTCTTTTCCTCTTAATAAGTCTGGCTAGAGGCTTATCTATTTTGTTTATTTTCTCGAAGAACCAGCTCTTGGTTTCATTGATTTTTGCTATTGTTTTATTCTTGTCAATTTTATTTATTTCTTCCCTGATCTTTATTATATCCCTCCTTCTGCTGACCTTAGGCCTCATTTGTTCTTCTTTTTCCAATTTCGATAATTGTGACATTAGCCCATTCATTAGGAATTGTTCTTCCTTCTTTAAATATGCCTGGATTGCTATATACTTTCCTCTTAAGACTGCTTTTGCTGTATCCCACAGTAGTTGGGGCTTTGTGTTGTTGTTGTCATTTGTTTCCATATATTGCTGGATCTCCATTTTGATTTGGTCATTGATCTATTGATTATTTAGGAGTGTGTTGTTAAGCCTCCATGTGTTTGTGAGCCTTTTTGCTTTCTTTGTACAATTTATTTCTAGTTTTATGCCTTTGTGGTCTGAAAAGTTGGTTGGTAGGATTTCAATCTTGGAATTTACTGAGGCTCTTTTTGTGGCCTAGTATGTGGTCTATTCTGGAGAATGTTCCATGTGCACTTGAGAAGAATGTGTATCCTGTTGCTTTTGGATGTAGAGTTCTGTAGATGTCTGTTAGGTCCATCTGTTCTAGTGTGTTGTTCAGTGTCTCTGTGTCCTTACTTATTTTCTGTCTCGTGGATCTGTTCTTTGGAGTGAGTGGTGTGTTGATGTCTCCCAGAATGAGTGCATTGCATTCTATTTCCCCCTTTAGTTCTGTTATTATTTGTTTCACATATGTTGGTGCTCCTGTATTGGGTGCATATATATTTATAATGGTTATATCCTCTTGTTGGACTGAGCCCTTTATCATTATGTAATGTCCTTCTTTATCTTTTGTTACTTTATTTTGAAGTCTGTTTTGTCTGACACTAGTATTGCAACACCTGCTTTTTTCTCTCTGTTGTTTGCATGAAATATCTTTTCCATCCCTTAACTTTAAGTCTATGCATGTCTTTGGGTTTGAGGTGAGTCTCTTGTAAGCAGCATATAGATGGGTCTTGCTTTTTTATCCATTCTATTACTCTGTGTCTTTTGATTGGTGCTTTCAGTCCATTTACATTTAGGGTGATTATTGAAAGGTATGTACTTATTGCCATTGCAGGCTTTAAGTTTGTTGTTACCAAAGGTTCAGGGTTAGCTTCTTTACTATCTTACTGTCTAACTTAACTTGCTTGTTGAGCTATTATAAACACGGTCTGATGATTCTTTATTTCTCTCCCTTCTTCTTCCTCCTCCTCCCTTCTTCATATGTTGGGTGTTTTGTTCTGTGCTCTTTTTAGGAGTGCTCCCATCTAGAGCAGTCCTTGTAGGATGCCCTGTAGAGGTGGTTTGTGGGAGGCAAATTCCCTCAACTTTTGCTTGTCTGGGAATTGTTTAATCCCTCCTTCTTATTTAAGTGATAATTGTGATGGATACAGTAATCTTGGTTCAAGGCCCTTCTGTTTCATTGCATTCAGTATATCATGCCATTCTCTTCTGGCCTTTAGGGTTTCTGTTGAGAAGTCTGATGATAGCCTGATGGGTTTTCCTTTGTAGGTGACCTGTTTTTCTCTCTGGCTGCCTTTAATACTTTGTCCTTGTCTTTGATCTTTGCCATTTTAATTATTATGTGTCTTGGTGTTGCCCTCCTTGGATCCCTTGTCATGGGAGTTCTGTGTACCTCTGTTATCTGAGAGGCCGTTTCCTCCCCTAGTTGGGGAAAGTTTTCAGCAATTATTTCTTCAAAGACACTTTCTATCCCTTTTTCTTTCTCTTCTTCTTCTGGTACCCCTATAATGTGGATATTGGCCCGTCTCGATTGGTCACATAGTTCTCTTAAAATTCTTTCATTCCTGGAGATCCTTTTATCTCTCTCTGCATCAGCTTCTCTGCCTTCCTGTTCTCTGTTTTCTAGTCCATTAATGGTCTCTTGCATCTCGTCCATTCTGTTTTGAAGTCCTTCCAGAGCTTGTTTTATTTCTGTATTCTCCTTCCTTAGTTCTTGCATATTTCACTGCAAGTCTGTCAGCATGTTTATGACTTTTATTTTGAATTCTTTTTCAGGAAGACTGGTTAAATCTATCTCCCCAGGATCCTTCTCAGGGGAATATTTAGCAGATGTCGAAGCTGTCTGGGTTAGTCTTGTCTGGATCAAATTTTTTTGGCTTTTCTTGTTGATAGATGCAGTGGTGAGCTCTTGATTTTCTGTCAGCTGGGAGAGTCAAGCCTCTTTCCCCTTGTCTCCTGGCCTTTCTTTACTGGGACAACTGCGTCCCCTAGTGGCTTGTGTTGGGCAATTGCGTGTAGACTGGGTCTCTGTATCTTGCCTGGCCGGTATGGAGGAGGCTCCCTTGCTGTGGGTGTGGCCAGCCACAGGCTGCTGCTCTGCTATGGCGGTGCCCCAGAGGGGTAATGGATGGGGGGCTGTTTGGCTGTTTACCTCAGTGACGGGTCTCAGAGCTTTTGCCCAGGGGGTTAGTGCACCTGGGTTCCCTGGAATTTCCAGTTGCTGGACTCTGACCGGGGATGCTTCCGTCCAGCTGTTGCATCCCTGTCCCTTTAAGACTTTCAAAAACACTTGTTTTTCTTTGTCACAGAGGCCCTGGCTTCAGGACCTGCTCAGAGGTCTTGCTTCCCTGTTTCCCTAGTTTCCAGCTCTGCATGCATGCACTGTGTCTGCGCTCTGGTGCGGATGGCTGGGGCTGGGTGTTCAGCAGTCCTGGGCTCCCTCCCCCCTCCCCGCTCTGACTCCTCTCCTCCTGCCAGGAGCTGGGGTGAGGGGCGCTCGGGTCCCGCTGGGCGGGGGCTTTTATCTTACCCCTTTCACCAGGTGCTGGGTTCTTGCAGGTGTGGATGTAGCCTGGATGTTGTCCTGTGTCTTCTGGTCTCTCTTTTAGGATTAGTTGTATTTGTTGTATTTTCAAAAATTTATATGTTTTTGGGAGGAGATTCCCACCGTCCTACTCACGCTGCCATCTTGGCTCTGCCCTCTCCATTTTGAATACTTTTGTGTAAGCTTAATACTGGTCTCAAAATGTTTGAAAGTATTTCTTAAGTATTTTAGAAGAGATTGTGCATACTTGGTATTACTATTTATTTAAATGTTTGGTAGGGTTCACCAGTGAAAGCATCTGGAATTTTCTTTATTGAGGAGTTTCTTTAGCGGCAAATAATACATTTATATAAAACTTTTTATTTTTGGCCTGAGAAAATTTTTATTTCCAATTTACTTTTGAAGTATCACTTTGCCCCATGGAGATGAAGGTTTTCTTTATTAGGGAAGAGGAGCCCTAGGGTCTGATAATGGATTTTCTTTCTGTTTCCCTCCAGGGCCACAGCAGAGCTTTCTCCAGTTCTTCCTTTGGGTGTCTGGAGGGATTTTCGAGGAGAACCTGTGAAAACATAGGGCCCTCCATGTAACTGTTCTCCTCATGAGTTTGTCTTGCTCACCCTACTCAGCCCTGGTCCTGTAGCAATTCATTAAAGTTACTGTTTGTGTGTTCCTACTGGCTTCTCTCATCTTGTAGCTTCTGCTCCAAATAAGCAAATCTCTGGTCCTACATCTCTCTGTATTCACCTGAATTAAATTATTCATTTAATAAATATAAAGGTACTGAAATTATGTTTCAGTTTGGGTGAGCTGTGGTATTTTGTATTTCTTGAGGAATTGGTTCTTTTCATCTAAGTTGTAAATTGACATGCAGAAATTCAGTATTCCCTTTTTATCCTTTTAATGTCTGCAGGGTCTGAAATGACACCCTTTTTTCATTCTTTATATTAGTAATATGTCAGTCCTGCTAAAGATTGTCTATTTTATTAATCTTTTTAAAGAATTAAAGATACATTTTTATTTCCTTTGTTCTGCTTGCTTTAGGTTGAATTTTTTCTTTAATTTCCTAAGGTAAAAGTTTAGGTGAGGTGATTGATTTTACAAATTTCTTCTTTACCGATTTATGAATTTGCTGCTATCAGTGTCCCCCTAAACACTGATTTAACTGCATCCAACAAATTTTGATATGCCCTATTTTTATATTAGTTTATTTTAATATTTTTTTAAAATTTCTGTTGAGACTTCTCATTCGACACATGCATTATTTGGAAGTGCATTGTCTTCCTTCTGAATATTGCAAGTTTATCAGTATCTCTGTTATTGATTTCTAGTTTAATTCAGACATGGCATAAGAGTGTACCTTGTATGATTTATACTTTGAAAAAATTAAGGTTAATGTCATGGACAAGAAAATGGTATGTATGGTTTTAATGTTTCATGTGAACTTGAGAAGAATTCTTATTGTTTTGTTAATGGAGTATTCTGTTAGATCAGTTAGGTCAAATTATTTGATGGTGCTGTTCAGGTCATTTATTACCCTTAATAATTTCTCTCTACTTGTTCTGTCAGTTATTGAGAGAGGGGTTTGGAAATCACTGAATAATATTGTGGTTATGTCTGTTTCTCCACTTGAATCCATCAACTCTGCCTCGTTTTTTGAAGCCATTTTAAAGTACATACTATTGTAAGATGGTTATGTTTTCTGGAGAAGTTACTCATTTTTTATTAAGGTATTATTGATAAACATTCTTATGAAAGTTTTACATGAAAAAACAATGTTACTACATTCACCCATATTATTGTATCCCCCCATACTTAATTGTAGTCACTGGTGATGTATAGTAAGATGCCACAAGAGTCACTATTTGCCTTCTCTATGCTACACTGTCTTCCCTATGATCCCCCCACACACTATGTGTGCCAATCATAATACCCCTCAATCCACTTCTCCCTCCCTCTTCCCCCACCCTCCCCCACCCCTCCTTTTGGTAACTGCTAGTTCCCTAGTGGAGTCTATGAGTCTGCTGCTGTTTTGTTCCTTCAGTTTTGCTTTTGTTGTTTTACTCCACAAATGAGGCAAATCATTTGGTACTTGTCTTTCTCTGTCTGGCTTATTTCACTGAGTGTAATATCCTCCAGCTCCATCCATGTTGTTGCAAATGGTAGGATTTGTTTGTTTCTTATGGCTGAGGAGTATTTCACTGTGTGTATGTACCACATCTTCCTTATCCACTCATCTACTGATGGACACTTAGGTTGCTTCCATATCTTGGCTATTGTAAAAAGTGCTGCAGTAAACATAGGGGGTGCCTATGTCTTTTTGAATCTGATTAATTGTGTTCTTTGAGTAAATTTCTAGGAGTTGAATTCCCAGTTCAAGTGGTATTTCTATTTTTAGTTTTTTGAGGAACTTCCATATTTCTTTCCACAATGGTTAAACTAGCTTACATTCCCAACAGCAGTGTAGGAGGGTTTCCCTTTCTCTGAATTCTCACCAGCATTTGTTGTTCTTAGACTTTTTGATACTGGCCATCCTAACTGGTGTTAGGTAATATCTCATTGTGGTTTTTATTTGCATTTCCCTGATAATTAGTAATGGGGAGCATCTTTTCATGTGCCTGTTGGCCATCTGAGTTTCTTCTTTGGAGAATTGTCTGTTTATATCCTCTGCCTATTTTTTAATTGGGTTATTTGCTTTTTGGGTGTCGAGGTGTATGAGTTCTTTTTATATTTTGGATGTTAACCCCTTGTCAGATACATCATTTAAAAATATATTCTCCCATACTGTAGGATGCCTTTTTGTTCTGTTGATGGTGTCCTTTGCTGTACAGAAGCATTTAAGTTTGATGTAGTCCCATGTGTTCATTTTTGCTTTTGTTTCCTTTGCCCAAGGACATGCGTTCAGGAAAAAGTTGTTCATGTTTATATTCAGGAGATTTTTGCCTGTGTTCTCTTCTAAGAGTTTCATGGTTTCATGACTTACAATCAGGTCTTTGATTCATTTTGAGTTTACTTTTGTATATGGGGTTAGACAATAATCCAGTTTCATTCTCTTACATGTAGCTGTCCAGTTTTGCCAACACCAGTTGTTGAAGAGGCTGTCATTTCTCCATTGTATGTCCATGGCTCCTTTATCATATATTGACCATATAGGCTTGGGTTTATATCAGGGCTCTCTAGTCTGTTCCATTGGTCTATGGGTCTGTTCTTGTGCCAGTATTAAATTGTCTTGGTTACTGTGGTTTTGTGGTAGAACTTGAAGTCAGGGAGTGTAATCTCCTAGCTTTATTCTTTCTTCTCAGAATTGCATTGGCTATTCAGGGTCTTTTGTGGTTCTGTATGAGTTTTAGAACTTTTTGCTCTAGTTTGTTGAAGAATGTTGTTGGTATTTTGATTGCATTGATTCTGTAGATTGCTTTAGGCAGGATGGCCATTTTGACAATATTAATTCTGCCTATCCATGAGCATGGAATGAGTTTCCATCTATTGGTATCATCTTTATTTTCTCTCATGAGTGTCCTGTAGTTTTCAGGGTATAGGTCTTTAACTTCTTTGGTTAGGTTTATTCCTAGGTATTTTATTCTTTTTGATGCAGTTGTGAATGGAGTTGTTTTCCTGATTTCTCTTTCTCTGAATTCATCGTTAGTGTATAGAAATGCAACAGATTTCTGTGTATTAATTTTTTATGCTGCAACTTTGCTGAATTCAGATATTAGATCTAGTAGTTTTGGAGTGGACTCTTTGATTTTTTTTTAATGTACACTATCATGTCATCTGCAAACAGTGACAGTTTAACTTCTTCCTTGCCAATCTGGATGCCTTTTATTTCTTTGTGTTGTCTGATTGCCATGGCAAGGACCTCCAGAACTAAGCTGACAAAAAGTGGAGAAAGTGGGCATCGTTCTCTTGTTCCTGATCTTAAAGAAAAGCTTTCAGCTTCTTGCTGTTAAGTATACTGTTGGCTGTGGGTTTGTCATATATGGCCTTTATTATGTTGAGGTACTTGCCCTCTATACCCATTTTGTTGAGAGTTTTTATCATGAATGGATGTTGAGTTTTGTCAAATGCTTTTTCAACATCTATGGAAATGAAGGTTACTCATTTTTATCATGTAGTGTCCTTCTTTATTCCTGATAATTTTCCTTATTCTGAAACTACCTTTTCAATCAATATTCTATTGATATTTTTAAATAGTTTTTTCTCCATCTATTTACTTCTAAGCATCTAAACCCTTATGTATTTAATGTGAGTTTCTTGTACACAGAGTGTAGGTGGATCTTGTTTTTTTTTCAGTTTATCCTTTAACTGGTTTGTATAGAACATTTGCATTTAGAATGATCATAAAGTTGTTTTAAAATCTGCTGTCTTGCCCTTTGATATTCATTGCATTGTTTTGACCTCTTCTGTTCTCAAGTTGTTTCATGATTCCATTTAATCTCTTCTGTTGATTGTCTGTCTCTCTTTTTGCAACTCTTAAAATGATTGTTAGAGGGCTGCAATATGTATTGTTAAATCACTCTGAGAACCCTTTCATATAACTGTACTACTTCAGATGCAGTAAAGTGACTTCATAACAGTACATTTCAATCCTTCCCTTCTAACTCTTCTGCATTTATCATGTATTTCAGTTACATTTGCTCAGGTTATAATCATGCTGAAAATTCTTGTCAGTCTCTGTATTATGGGATAACTGTTTCTCTTCATCCTTGAGTCTATCATGGAATAAAGAAAATTGGTTGACTTTGTTTTTCCAGCTTTTTTTTTCTTGTGTGGATGGAAGGGACATAAAGCTGAAAATGAAACTTTATCTTATTTTATATACCAAATCTAAGATAATATGCCATTCTACACATGGATTTGATTACCATAGCTCCTGAGTGTCTCAAATCATTTTTTTTGTCTTCTCTGAAATTCAGAGTGGCTATTCTTCATCTCATTTGGATATTCCAAAGACACTACAGGTCCACGATGGTTCAAAATAGAAATAACTGTGTCCTCCGTACCTCTGCTTAAAATCTACCATAGTTCAGTTAATGGCCTCTCTAGTTACTCAACCTGAAATATTCGTGCACTATTTGGTGTATCTGCTCCTCCACATGTAATTATCTGTCAATTACCTCTAAATACTTATCTTCTGCCCCAAAACTCATTACTGCTCTAGTTAAAGGCTTTGCTCTCTCTTCTTGCTTGGGTATATTTTAAATTCTTACGTCATATATTTTTAAAATACCAAGTTGTTTTTTTTCTTCTGAACCACATTTCTCCTCATGCCACCTGCCTTATACCTCTAAACTTTTGCTAATGGTATTTTCCTTGCCTAAAATACCCTAACACTTTTGAAAGTAGAAACTCTGTTTCTAATAATCCCCTAACTGGCTCTGTATCAATCTGCAACTTTCTTCTGGTTCATTTTTTTTCTGGCAAGACTTTGTAAAACTCCATAGATAGGGTAAATGCTGCTTGGGACTGATCAGAACACTAAATCCATACTCTCTCACAATGATGCTGCATTGCTTCTAAAAAAAAAACCTGTATTTAGTTTCTTTTCCTGACAATAGTTCCTGCAGGTCAATAGTCTTTTATGCTTGTCTTTGTATATCTAGCATTTGAGGTGTTTTTTTTTTTTCCTTTTAACAGGAAGTCAGAGTGAATAGAAAGAAAGACACAATTGTGACTACTGAGTTCCAACATCTTTGTTCCAAAGATTCCTGACAGGATTTCTCAGAGTTCATGGAAGTGTGGTCACCGGATAGTGGTTTAGTCTTGAGCCACCTTTTTTTTGAACTTTTTTAATCCTTACATATTCTAATGTAAAATGGTATATCTGAGTAAAGGAAGTTAATTTTTTTTAAGCATTTCTAAAACACAGTGGGATGCTGTAGCTCTAAGACAAGTGAGCGTGCATGTTGTGTACCCTTCACCACATGGCTCTGTTCTGACCCAGGATACACTGCTTCAGTTCTCCCACTAATTGTGCTGCAGTGGGCGGTGGCTGATATATCCTGACAACCACCTCCTGGGAGCTCTGGGGTCAGAGTTTATTTGCTGGTGGTAACATAATACAGGCATTTAACAGATTTTCCAGGAGTAGAGGGGTTGCTGTGTTATTCTTCACATACTTCACCTTCATTTAATTTTCCTCACAGCTTCACACTTTGTCATTAAAGAAATTTTAACAACATATTTAGGCTTCAATATAAGAAATGACTTTGGATTGTTAAATAATTCCCTCACATAGCATGATGGTTTTCAAGTTATGCCAGTAAGAGTCAATTTAAAGAGTAGAAGAAATACCACATCAGTCATGTCCTGGGTAGGCAGCAGCTATGAAACCTCATGGTCAGTGTACTTCAACTGTGACATACCATTTTTCCATCCTGTGCAGCTTTCTTGAGCATAAAGTGCCAATATCTTGATTTGTCTTGAGAGCATATCATATCACACAGCAGGCTCCATGGAGTCAATCATTTCTCCCAGTGGTGAGATAAACATCAGTGCCATGATCTCGGGGTGAGAAAGTGCTGCTTGGCCCACTCACCTCTCTATTGTTTATCTCTTAATGTTCATAACTTGATATAAGAAAACTTTCAAGTGGCACCATCGCTCTTATACCTGCATATAAGTAAGAAACTACTGCTGTCTGTCAGGTGACAGAAAAAAATACAATGAAAAAGGAAACGTATTTAAGGATTACTTAGAGGATATTACAAATACCCCATTTTAAAATCAATTCTATTCGTAGTAGTTCTGTACAATTTTGAAAAAATAAATAATCACACCTGCCGTAAGAGTTCATTTGCTAACTGATGCTCTATCATCTAATGCTTGAGGAAAAGGGAATATGAAGTCATTTCTAATTTAGGCAACTGAGTCACTGTTTTAAAATCTCTGGTGCAGTTGATTTCATACTTGGACTGAGATCTTGAGTTAGATTCATTAGGTTCTAGGTTGCCATAACAACAAGTCATTATTTCGAAAAGTAATTTGACACATCTCAAAATTTTGGCCCTTCTGTATTCCTATGTGGTACTACAAAGAAAAAGTGTTGGTTAGCCTCAGAGCTGTATCTAGTAGAGGCAGCAAGGGGAAACTGCAATATCTTCCTTTTAAATGCTAGCTCTAGAGGAAGTTAAATTGAGGTTTTTAGGAAAAGTAGTCTATTGGGACATAAAAACATACTGATACAGCATTTATTTTTAACTTCACAGGCTTTGTTGAAAAATACATATATGAGTAATTGAATTTTTCAATTAAAACTGAACACAATAAAATGTAAATCAAACCCATTTATATAGCTTTACCTTAGATCTCATTTAGAGTGAGAAATCATATTGAACTTTTATTGTGTGACACGTCAGTTCTGGATTTTACCTGCATTGCATCTTCTAATAATCCACCTTCCACTTTAAAGGCTTAAAGGAAAAGATCAGAATAAATATTATATAATGAACTGTTTTGATGATATACTGATAAGTTCACTTGGAAATTATCTTCTAGTTACCAAGGCACCAAAGAGATCCATTATTTTTTTTAAGCTTCAGGAAATTAAGATATTGGATAAAATAAAATTTGGTATCTAAAGAAATTAACTTAATCTACCATATATGAGGCTACGTTTTCTGTAGTATTGAATTTCAGCCACAACCTGTGATGTTGCTGGTGGCATATCTGCTGTGTGAATGAGTATATTTAGAATCAGTAAATTAAATAAATTTTCAGTCATTAATAAATTAGCTAGAATTTTACTGCAGTTCTTTCTGATTCAAGTATCTGTTTTCTTGCCATGGTGACCTGTAGCCCATGTATCCCTCTGTTTACTCTGATTAATTAATGTTGTTACCTCATGTGATTCTATGAGAATAGAACCCAAGGCAGGTATATTTTGCTGATGAGAGAAAAAACAGAGAAAGGTCAAAAAATAGGGCCAATTGTGCAGAGCACTGTCCTGGGGGTCATCGGAGCTGACATGGCTCTTGAAAGGCAGGCTTACTACCTGGGGAAAGGAAAGGAGGATGTTTCCCTTGGAGGGGCATTAGTTCTAAAAACAAAACAATTTGGCTTATTAATAATTGTATCAAGAAGAAGCATGACTGATTGCATAGTTTTGTTATATATACTTTATAAAAATGTGTAGCCTAAGTGATATTTTTTTCAACAGGAATAATTATGAGATTAAGTCAGTACATTATTAAAAATCTTCTTTGCAATGGAGATAAATTATCTTCATGCTAGGTTGTAAGTGTCACAAGATCATTATGAAATCAGCATACATATTTATATTCTTATGCATGCTTGGCACATAACAGACTCAGTGACTGAGTGAATTGAATGAATTGGCAAGTTCCTGTGGTCTCTTTTAGTTATGTTATATTGCAGTAGGAAAAGAAAATGAACTTAACTGTAGTACCTGTGCATAATTGTATGTATCATATCACACGTAAATTGTATTCTTGGGCGTTTCTCACCCATTATATTGTGAGTTGCTTTAGGAAAGGGGTAATCATTATTCCTTGTCTCATCAAAGGGCAGCAGATGGCTTATCACAGGAAGATTCTAAATAAATACTTGTTGAATTAATTGATGAATAAGTCACTTTATTTTGTATAAACAAATGATTAAAAAACAAGGAAATACTTAAAACATGAGAAGCTCTTGAACATCTCATATAACAATTTTCTATTTCATTTACCTGTTGAGTATTTTAAAGTGGCAAGCTCGATGATGTAACAATATAAATCAAATTTTGACTAGTTAAGTTGAAAAATATACCAATTTGCAGTTACCTATTAAAGATTTCCTTACCATTGCTTAAAGGGAACATGCACAATATATAGTACTTCATTCGTTAAAAATTGAGAATAGAAACAAAGACAGGAAATCTAACAAATAAATAATCCCTGACTGAATACAACTGAGATGTTTTTCTTCATCACTTTTTAAAAATAAATTATATTGAAGCCACATGAAATAAAATGAACCAATATACAGCTTAATGCATTTTGACCTGTATATACATTTATGTAACCATCACCCAGACTAAGATATCAAATGTTCTCCCTAATTTTTTTCCTTCACCTCTTTCACCCACCACCCGTCCTTTCCTCCCCGTGGCAACCACCAGCCTCTTCGTGTTTATGAGTCTATTTCACATTAGTTTTGATTTCAGATTCTATCTTAAATCTATAACATGTTTGAAAGTATTTCTTTCTTTTTCAAACTATGTTCTGTTATCTGTCATCTATCACAGATATTCCTGATATCATACAATAGCTCATGACAAAATATGCCATTTAGTATTTTACAAACTATAAATAGGTGAACCATAGATGATATAGGTGATTTTTAATTTCCAAATACATAGGAAAAATGTGTATTTAAAAAATCTCATAATTGAAACTCTTGTATAATCTTGTTGCTCTCAATATTTATTTAAAATAATTTGTGAAATTTATACATATTTGAGATTATGGTGATAGTAATGCATATCAAATAGTCATAATGGGCAAATAAGCAGGAAATAATAAAATGATCCTAACATTTGTGGTACTACAATACATAAACTTTCCCATTAATAACAAAGATTTAATTTTCTGTTTTACTGTAAATATATATCTTTATTATGAAGAGAAAATTGCACAGAGAACTGTGTGCTCACGAAACAGTCTTTATCAAGGTGGCATAAGTAGCAAAATAGCAATTTAATGGAAAATAAGAGGAAATTTAACCTCTGAACCCAAAATAAATGGGGACAATAAACATAACAGGCATTGGAATACTTTCTGGGTAGTCAATATGCATTTAAAAGTACATTAATAGGTAGAAAGATGGAAGGAATGATTAGATTTGTGAAGAATAAAAATATTAATTCAGAATAATAACCTCCTGTCTACAATGATACCTCATGAACAAACAACAACAATCCATTGCATTTAACCTGCCATCTACATAAACTCAAATATTATCTGTGTGTGGGTGTTTCCTCTGAATCACGGCTGCTTCTAGGGAGAGAAAGCAATAGGACAGCCTGGTGAATTAGGTACTGTGAGTATATGGATAGTTTCTCTGCTCATTTTAGGAGTAAACTATAATTTATTGAAGTTAATAATTTTCATATTCTTTAAAATAAAATAACTGAATAGAGCATTTAAAGAAGTTGACCAAATGCTTTTCTAGTATGAATCTTCATAATTTTTGGAAAGTGCCATACTTCATTAAAATGATGCAATTTTTTTAAAAGGCTTTGTTTTGCCATCTGTGCATTCTGGAAGCTCTCCTTTGACTACTGAATAACAGATGCTGCATATAAGCTGAGTGGCTAAAATCAACTTTTTATTACTATTGCTCTGAAAAAATTTCTATGTCCAAGAGCAATACTACTAAGATTTTCTGTGTGTGAGACCAAGTGAACAAATACTTATACTCTATGATCAGTTTTCTATTAGGGTGTCAACAAAATTTATCTGGTAATAACTATATTAATATCTGGTAATAGCACATGCAAGGTTGAGTTTTGTGTTGTGCAGCATCCTGAAATTGAAGTTTTGTATGTATGCCATGAATTGATCAGCAATGTAAAAGGGCAAAAAACATGATATGTACAAGTAGATGCTCCCAGTAACTGAGTCATCATTTCAAAAAGTATTTTACTCCAGTTACGTTTGATATGGACTTTATTTTTAATTGAAAAACAGCTTCCCAAAGTCTCTCAAAGAGACTTGTTGAACAGAGTTTTAAAATCAGCGTGGATTCACGTTTATTGTTATGAGCGTTAATCATGTTGCCGAGGAGGCCTCAGGACCCGTGGAGCTGAGGAGGCTGGTTGACCTTCCAGTAGGAGACTCCAGGTGCTGTGCTTCTATTCTGCTTTTTTTTTAAGGCATCTTTGTCTGTGTGTTTGTCTCTCTTCTCTGCAGATGCCATTTTGTGAACGCCATCGATGTGTAGACTCACTTCAGACATGGTTGTCTCTCCTATGCAATTTGTCCTCTCCTATGCAGAAAAGCTCTCATATTTTATGAAAGGATTTCACTGCAAAGCGACTCTTGCTTCACAGTTGTGATATCAGGGCAGTGGAATAGACCTGAGGTGACAAGTATGCTCTCTGAATGCAAAAGGGGGGTTATCAGAGAAACCCCTAGCTGCTTATTTACTCTGAATAGGTAATGATAATATAAGCTCACATTTATTGAGGATTACTGTACATTCATTCAACAATTATTTATTGAGCACCAAACATTTGCCAAACACTGTTCTAGGCACTAGAATTTCAGGGACAGACAAGACAGATGAAATCACTATCCTCATGGGGTTTACCTTCCATTTTGAGGTGGTAGATGATGAAGGTGACCTGGAGAACTGGGTGGAGAGAAACACTTGTTACTGGAGTCAGTGCGATCTCAATTTGAATTTTGATTCATCTGTATTTTCATCTTGAACAAAAAAGACTTGGAACTTCAGCCTCTTCACCAAATAAATATGAGTTTATGATCTTTACTAAGAGTTGCATTGACTTATCTCAGTGTGGGTTTACTATAAAGACACAGGTAAGAATCCACAGGTAAGAGACAGAAATACTAGATACTTGCTAGACCTCGGGCAGTTGAGACAGTAGTTTGAGAACTGGAACATTTCATAATGACTCAAATAAATTAGTTTTCTCCTTAACCAGCTTATATAGATCCTCCGTGGTGGCAGATAAAAACAAAATTAATTGAACCAGCTTTTAACTCCTTTTTAACTGCCAGATTCCATTATAGATAATTGAAAATTTAAAAAGTAGTATCTTTACTGTAACTCTGAATGACACAGTTCTAGAGGTCACAGGGAAAACCTTTGTTTTCCTGATTCAAGCATCTTCTTTTTACTTCTTCTTGGTGCTGCAGTGGAAGAATAACAGAGATCTGATTCTGACCTAGACACTGATTTTTCAGTGGCTGAACCAACATCAGAAACAACCAACCTCCAGGATTCTTGTTATATAAGAAATACAAACCCGTGACTTAATCTAAGTTAGAGTTTTAGTTATTTGCAGCTGTTTTTGCTGCTATTCTGACACACTGTCCTCTGAATACCTTTCCTCAGTCTTCAAGAGTGGCATGGAAGTTAGGAAAAAAATGTGTTAAGATTTTTGTATAATTATTTTGAAACTGTTGTCTACTTTAGAATACTGAGTCAGAAAGCATCCTTAGAGATCATTCATGGACTGTAAGAAGCTAGGAGATAGTCACTGAGTATTTTTTTTTAATTGTGTTCATTATTTCATATTATTGAGAAAAGAGAGGGAAGACATAATTTATTTTAAAAAATTGTCATATTTAACATAAGATTTACCCTCAATTTTTTAAAGTTACAATACATTGTTGTTAACTATAGATACAATATTAAAGATACAAAGTGATAGGTATATCACATGTCTAGAGCTTATTCATTTTTTTGAATAGAGATATTAATGCCCATTGATGAGTAACTTTTCATTTCCAATTTCCCTCAGCCCCTGGCAACTCCCATTCCACTCTTTGATTCTATGACTTGTCCACTGTAGATACTTGATGTAAGTGGAATCATGCTGTGTTTGTCTTTTCACAACTAACTTATTTCACTGAGCATAATGTCCTAAGGGTTCATCCATATCGTCACATAATGCAGAATTAGGGACAATGTGTAGAATGCACGTTAGGGAAAGCAGACTCCTCTCTCAGTTTCCATAGACTGACATTGTACAGAAGACCTTCATCAATCAGTCTGGCCAGAGATTCTAGGCACCTCTACCAACTCTTTCCTTAACTAGAAACTATGGCTTTTGTCTACTTACCCTGTGCTGACTTTGTAGTGTCCATAAATCCAAATTGTGATGTCTCTTCTACTCCAGGTTCTTAGATTGTGGACTTACCAGAGCTCCAACACTGGCAAGTCAGATACTAGTTCTTTGGACAGTCCTGGAGAACTTGTGGCATTGATGCATGAATTATTCTTTCCATCCTTAGAGGAAAGCTAAGAGCTGAGATTTTTCATCCACTTGCTCTGCACTGAGCATGGGGTATGATTTGTGTCATCTGCTAGCCTGAGCCACTACGTCTGTTCTCTTCTAGGTGGCTAGAGTATGCTAGAACTGCCAGGTCTCCAGGAGACACATGCTCATTATTTGGTGGAAGTTGTGGTGCTAGACTCACAGACCAAGCTCTTCACTCCCCTGGGTGAAGCTGAGAGTTATAGATCTTTTCCTGATGGGAAAAGGGACTCTAGTGAAAGGGTCAAATTTCTCTATGAGCTTCAATGAGTGGATTTGTGTTTTCCTGGTTGCAGAAGCCTTTCAGTTAGTTTCTGGATTTCTCACAAAAGGAATTTGGGAGTTTCTGCCAAATTAGTGCATTTTGGGCAGTAAGGAGGTTCCAGGGTATCCTACTCTGCCATCTTGCTGGCATCACTCTTTTTTTTTTTTAATATTAAGGTATGATCGATATACACTCTTGTGAAGGTTTCACATGAAAAAACAATGTGGTTACTATATTTATCCATATTATCAAGTCCCCACCCACACCCCAATGCAGTCACTGTCCATCAGTGCAGCAAGTTGCCAGAGATCCACTATGTCCCTTCTCTGTGCTACACTTTTCTCCCTGTGATCCCCCACACCATGTGTACTAAACATAATATCCCTCAATCCCCTTATCCCTTCCTCCCCACCCGCCCTCCCACACTCCTCCCCTTTGGTAACCACTAGTTCATTCTTGGAGTCTCTGAGTCTGCTGCCATTTTGTTCCTTCAGTTTTGCCTCATTGTTATACTCCACAAATGAGGGAAATCATTTGGCATTTGTCTTTCTCTGCCTGGCTTATTTCACTGAGCATAATGTCCTCCAGCTCCATCCATGTTGTTGCAAATGGTAGGATTTGTTTCTTACGGCTGAACAGTATTCCATTGTGTAGATGTACCACATCTTCTTTATCCATTCATCTACTGATGGACACTTAGGTTGCTTCCATATCTTGGCTATTGTAAAAAGTGCTGCGATAAACATAGGGGCGCATATGTCTTTTCGAATCTGAGAAGTTGTATTCTTTGTGTAAATTCCATAGTTTTTTGAGGACCCTCCATACTGCTTTCCACAATGGTTGAACTAGCTTACGGTCTCACCAGCAGTGTAGGAGGGTTCCCCTTTCTCTGCATCCTCACCAGCATTTGTTGTTCTTGGTCTTTTCGATGCTGGCCATCCTTACTGATGTGAGGTGGTATCTCATTGTGGTTTTAATTTGCATTTCCTTGATGATTAGCGATGTGGAGCATCTTCTCATGTGTCTGTTGGCCATCTCAATTTCTTCTTTGGAGAACTGTCTCTTCATATCCTCTGCCCATTTGTTAATCAGGTTATTTGCTTTTTGGGTGTTGAGGCGTGTAATTTCTTTATATATTTTGGCTGTTGACCCCTTCTCGGATATGTAATTTATGAATATATTCTCCTGGCATCACTCTTATGTGAAAGTACTTTCTAAGTCACCTTAAATCTGTCAGATGAAAATCTGATGACCTTAGGAAATGGGGTTTGCATATAGCAATACATTTCCCAACAGGGCAAGCATTGTAACTGTAATTTCCTGACAACTGACTCTATGCTTTTCCTTCACACCATGACTTCATTGCAAGATTTTTCTAACACAATGGCTTGCTGTTTCTATGACTTCAGTAATTGTGATCCCTAAGGTATATTCTGCCCCTTAAATATTTCTAATGTGCTCCTTGATATTCCTTTCCTGACTTTACTAGGTAATCATATACCATCTGGATTCAATTCTGGGACTGGAATGGTCATTTTTAAATATTCTTAGAAAATTTTTACCCCTAAATCATTTTTTCATATATATACATACACACACACATACACATATATATGTATGTGTATATGTATAAATGAATCTAACCAAGTTATATTACAAGTTTACAAGAACTCCATATAAATGACCAGACATTGATAGCTTAAAATTGAGCAAGGCTTAGCATCATTTCTGCTAATTGCTGCCATTGCAAATTAATGGAAGCCTTTGAAATCTCTAGACAGTGATCATGTAACTTTCTACAGATAGGGAAATCTCGGCAGAATACAACAGATGCAATCATTAATATGCAGCTGCAAATGCTTCAAAGCTCTGAGTTTGTGGGCCTTTCCCTGTCTCATTATACATCTCACTGCCAGAAAGATCAATGAGTCTTCCATCTAAGAAATAGTGGGATGGTCCAGTTTAAACAGGTCTTATTCCTTTCTATTAAAACTTAAAGATATAAAAATTAAATTGTATCCTCTTAGAAAACATTTTTGTTTTCACAAAACATAGTTTAATTATTAAAAGTTCTGTTACTAAAAACATTTTACTTTTTCTTGCTCCTATTAGAGAAGTACTTAAAATTCTGAGGTTATATGGAAGAATTGATCCATTTATTAATTTATCATCAATGTTTCCAGTGCTTTCAGAAAGAGACCAGTTACATTGTGCAATTTGTTTTAAACAGGAAAAAATTAATACAATGGAATTTTCTAAGAAACTTGCATTTATAGCCATTTAAAATATGTGTATACAAATGTATGTTTATATATGCATGTATACATGTTGCATACATATATATATTTATATACACACCCAAAAAATAAAGACACCTAGGAGTTAATCAAATGAGTCACATTAAATTTATATTTTCCCTATTCCATATTTTGCTGAGATTCAGATCCAAAGTACTCATACATCTAAACTGAGATGCTAGACCATCCGTGGAAGACTTGCAGAGAAAGATGATCTATTCTGCTTCTATTAATGGCAGGGTATTTTTTCAGACCAAGTTCCCCATGAACAATTAAAAGAAAAAAAAAGTCGCACTACATCTTTGTAGGACCAGGAGGGTGGTAACCGCCTAGAGGACCAATAATTCTAAGAAGAAAGAAATCCCCAAAAGGAGTAATTTCTGCCTTCCTTTCTTTCTTCCATACTGTGTATTCCAATCTGTCTAATCGTTCTTTGGGTCTTCATTCAGGACGTCAAACCCCTACCACTTCTGATTAATGCTGTCTGTTGTCACCCTCATCAGAAGAAACATCAACATTATCATCCAAACTCTTTCCCTGCCCTCAATCTTGTCACCTGTTCTCCATTAAGCGTAGCAGCCGAGGGGTCCTTTAAAAATACGTCCCTCGTACCACTTTCCTGCTTAAAACCCGGCAGGGGTTTTTCTTTCTCTCAGATGACATTTGAAATTAATATAATGACCCTACATGATCTGGTTAATGTCATCTTTTACTACTGTAATTGGATCTTCCTATTTAACTTCTATTCCAGTCCCATGGACTTCATTAATCTTACGATTCTTCTTTAATTTCCTCCAATCATCTCCCCCCTCGGCACACTCCTCATGGCTTTTGCATCACTTTCCTCACCCAGGAATGTTTTTTCCTCAGGTT
Organism: Manis javanica; assembly: GCF_040802235.1. Classification (NCBI taxonomy): domain Eukaryota; kingdom Metazoa; phylum Chordata; class Mammalia; order Pholidota; family Manidae; genus Manis; species Manis javanica. The sequence continues at coordinate 119,374,081 of NC_133164.1, forward strand.
AACATGTAGCTCACTCCTTCTCTTCCTCCAGGCTTTGGGAAAATGTTACCTTCTGTGTTATGTCTATTTCCTTACCATTCTCAGCATCTTATTCTGCTGTATTTTATACCAAACTGATAACTTTTAAATTCTTATTTATTATCCTATTTTTTAGTATATATATTTACTACCTCACTAGAGTGTAACTTCCAGGAGAGTAACTACTTGTGTTCACTTGTGTGTCCCCATTCCATGAGGGTTGGAGTGGGAAGTGAAAGTAACATCAACACCGAAGTGACTGATAGAGGAAATGGTGGCTGCAAAGGACACTGAAAAGAATGGCCAGAGAATATTAAGGAAACAGAGATGATGCTGCAGGTCAATTAATTAAAGCATTATAAGTGTTTATGGATTTATCAACAAGGAAATTTTTGGAAATACTAGAATACTATGTCAGGGGAGATCAGGGGATTAAAATTAAATGGAAATGTTTTGGTTGAATAGTTTTACATTTTAATTCAAGGGAGACTCCATCTTTAAATGTCGATGGAAAGAGTTAAAGGGTAGCAGTCAGGCAGAGAAAGAAAGAAATGGAGGAGAATAAAAATAGAAAAACATGAGAGAGCTAATTGATAAGAATGAAAGAGGAGATCTGAGATCCTGGTAGGTGTGACCAGGAGAGGGATGGAGGATGGAAGACAAGCTGCTCGGCACCTCTTCCGTTATAACAAGGAGAGGAAAGCACATGGATGCAGATGTTAGAGAGTTAGTAGGGAAACTGAGAAATTGTTTTCTTTATATAGTGTACAGTGTATGCAGGGTGGTATTTTTATTATGACAGGTGAATTAATGGGGTTAGGTGTGTTAGAAGAACAGAGTTTAAATAGACAATGAGAGAAAAATATAGTTTCAATATATGGAATATACTCTATGCCAGACCTTGAACTAAGAAAATACATAATACGAACAGCTCCTGTAACAACATGATGAGTGGATATTATTATTCCATTTTCATATGGAACTTAGGGTAAGTGATTTGCCCTATGACACATGGCTAATATGCCATTTTACCAGTGTTTATGTCCGGGTATCCACATGCTAGAGTTCATGTTTTTAAGCCACTAAACTAAGAGCCTCCATAATGGAAGAAATACTGATTAAGGAATTATAGGGATATGTTTGAAGACATAGTAGAATTTCTCCTTCTTACTGCCTCCGTGCAGCAAAGTCATGGGATTGTCCTTAGCGGACTCGGCCTTGATTGCGGGCAGTGGCACGTGTCTGAACCGACTCAGTGTTGACTTGAGCTTCTTTGTTGTTGTTGGGGGAGGGGGTCTTTTTTGATAAATAGGCTGCAATGAAATAATAGAGTGATGGTGTTTTAGAGAATAAAAACTAAAGCAGGATCTCAGGCTCCACCCCAGCCTCTCCAGCTCTCAGTTTCTGCCTTTTGCCACATATTTTTTTGATTGAAGTATAGCTAGTATACAATATTATATTGGTTTCAAGAATACCACACAGAGATCTGACAGTTACCTACATTAATAAGTGTTCACCGCAACTAGTGTAGTTACTGTCAAACTAGAAAGATTTTACACGATTATTGACTATATTCTTTATGTTGGACTTTCATCCCTGTGACTAATTTATGTTAAGACTGAGATTTTGTGCCTCCTGTCCCCTTCACCTGTTTCACCCACCCAGCCCGACTGCTATCAACTCTTCGTGAGAATGCGGAGACAGTGATCTTGGAATGGTAGGTTGAAACCGGGAGGGAGCTGTTCATTCCTTTCAGTCAAAGGCCAAATTACCGGGCTTCCCTCCTGTCCTGGTGACCGCCAGATGACTGGCCATGTGAAGTCCAAGCTCTGCAAGGCAAACTACCCTCTGCCACATGCCTATGAGCCCTAAACAGAAATTCCCTCAGAATTTATTTTTTCAATCTTACATAGCCATACAGATGAGAGTCAATAATATAAATTATATAAAAACTACAAAAAAATGAGAAGGAAAATTCATAAAGAAGCAAAAGAAGAGATTGGAAAATATATAATGCATGTGACAAATAAAACTAAATATTAATGATCTGCAAAGTTCTCCCACCAATTGATGAGAAAAACACAAATGAATCAATAAATAGGGAAAATTACATGAACAGGAATTCACTAAAGTTTATGTCTAACTCTTAAAAAAAATGAAAGATATAAAATAACCCCTACTGGTTGCTCTAATTATAAACTTATGTAAAATTGTATATTAAAAATGAGAGGTAACATTAATTGGCATATTTACAATTTTTTTATACCTGTAGGTTAAAGATTATTGCAACTTCATTTACATGCAATATGGGGATGTCTGTTTAAATAAAACCTTAATTAGCAATTCCACTTCCATGAAACTGCCCCATGTACACTGAGCACTGTATGTATAGATCCAAGAGTGTTTCATTGGAGCCCAGTGTAAAACTAAAAGCTGAAATGAAGTAAGGGACCCCTAAGGGGGAATGGGTTCATAGATTGTGAAACACATGTATATATATATATATATATATATATATATATATATATATATATATATATATATATATATATATATATATCCAGTGGAATATTATGTAGAAACTAAAATGAATGAATTAGAATCCTGTTGCTTTAGAGGGATTTCTCTTATGTATTATTGAGAGAAGCAGGACTCACGACTGTGAACATAATATTCTGTTTTTTATAAATCATGACAAAAGTGTGTGTGTATGTATTTATGCAGGTGTGTATGAAAGGTGAAAGAAAGTTATGGGAGGATATATATACCTGGTTGTTGACCTTGGTCACCTGTGGTAGTGGTATGGTAGAGGGGAGAGAAGAGAAAGATAGCAGATAAGCGAAATAATATGTCTACTTGTGATTCCGAAAAACAGTACTTATAATATCCCAGTTAAATATTATATGTTAAAAGGCATTTGTTCAGGTTTAGTTCTTCTACATGTAATCCCACTTCCCGTATTGCACTTTCGTGAGATGAATACTGTCCCTGTTTATCTTTCCAGGTACATTCTGGGTATCTGTCCTTGATTTCATCAACCAAACATTCCTCCTCAAGAGCATAAAGCATAAAAAAGTAAAATACGTATTTCAATTCATGGTAGGACCAACAATTTTCTGAAGCAAAGTTTAATTTGTTGACGTTCTTCTCTGTCCTCAGCATAAAAATCCACATTTCTATTTCCCGTAACAGTTATATCCTTGTATCCACTGCATAGTAAACGTCATTTTAAGAGTCATTGTTTTTCTCTGGTAAAGATTTAGATGATGTTAAGAAAGCAAAATAATGCAAGACAGTAGAATCCAGGTATCTCCTTTGCATGTTGCTTATTCTTTTAATAAGCATTTTGTTGTCATGGTCAGTTTCTAATACAAAGATATTTTATAAACCTCCATGTTTTAACAGAGACCCCATCACATTTGTATAGAAGAAACATTAGCCTCGGCCATTTCAGCCTCAGGTTTGCTATCTGGATAACTGAACAATCATGGTAGCATGAGTTAAATACAAGAGTGTCGCTGAGGCCGTGGTTTCCTCTCTCTCCTGCTGTTTTTGGAGGTGGTCTATCAAGTGATGAAATGGGTGGAATTCATTCCCTCAGAGAATTCATCACATCACAGAGGCTAGTCCACCTAGAGCAGATTTTAGTCCAGGAATATGCTCTTATTAAACAAGATAATCACACACATTTATAAAGCCAATATATCCATGTGCTTACTCAGGAAAAAGAAAAAAACTCTTATGTATTAGAATACTTGAGTTCATGTTTGTGCTAATTCTTGTTCATCACTATACCTACAGGGAAAGTTAAACTATTTCATTTAAACAATTATAGGACTGTAGTAAGTTCATATACAAACTCCTTACATGCGGATGTATTTTCAAATATTTTTGCAGAAGTAAAAATGTACTGTTTTAGAGGTCAAATAGTAATGAGAATGACTTCTTGACAGGTTCATTGTAAGGATGGAGATATTTTGGCTATGTACTGGGTTTAGGACTAAATGGCCCCATTATATTCTCCTTAAACCATGCTGAGAATGATGCCAACTCTAGCTGAACTTTCTTAATAGGTACAGTTGTGTCCCTCAGAAAGACATGATCAAGTCCTAATCCCTGTTTCCTGTGAATGTGACCTTATGTGGAAATAGGCTTTAGGAGATGTAAGTTACAATGAGATCACCCTGCATCAGATGGGCTTTAATCCAATGACTGGTGTCCTTATAAGAAGACCTGTGAAGACGAGCAGGAAGTATGTCTCCTGACAGTGGACACAGAGACTGGAATGATGTCTTTACAAGCACAGGAATGCCAAGGTTGCCACTACCTCCGGCAGCTGAAAGAGGTTCCCTTAGAAAGATTCCTGATGGGGGTGACCCTGCCATCACCTTGACTTTAAGCTTCCAACCCTTAGAACAGTGAAAGACCAAGTTTCTGTTGTTTTAAACCACCCAGCTTATAGTAATTTGTTTCAACAACCCTAGGAAACTCATATTACCCTCCTTAGTTTTCATGACAAAAACTGAACTCTAATGTAGTTCTGGTGTTACTCTTTTACAGTAGTAAATAAATCAATATATTCTAATCATAGGCTTGTGCAAGAGCAATTTTTTGGTTAAGAAAAAATTGGGTGAAACTGCATTTGTCTGGAAATTCTTTTATGTTATTTAAAGTTGGCTAATCAGTAACTGAGTATAATTAATAGCAAACATTGAAGAATTTTTTCTTTTTGATGCTTGGAATAGATGGGTAATCAAAACACATAAGATCCCAGCTCAGATGACATTTCCACTTTAATAGGGAGAAATAGACAATAAACAAGTAAACAAGATGACAGCCAGTGCAGACAAGCGGATGGAGAGGAATAACGGGATGCAGGGAAAAGAGAGCACCCGGAAGGGGTGGGTGGTTAACACTGGGTTGTCGGAAAGACTTGGTGGGCAGGTTGCTCTGGAGCCAACATCTTAATAAGGCAGCAGTTCTTGGAGCTGAAGAAATGGTTAATTCTAGTGAATATAATAAGAAGCAGCTATCTTCTTAAAAGTATGTAGGGCTAGAAGATTTCTGGTAATGAAGTTGGAGAGGTGGAGCTGGGACAAACCATGGAGGGCATTACAAGGTCATGTGTCAAGCTTAGATTACGTTAAAATGTAATGGCATGGCATTGAAGGCTCGAAGAGAAAACGTGGGGCTTGACCTTACATTTTTAATAGGTCACTTGAAAGTTGTTTGGAAAATGCATGGTGTATGTATACATGATATACACATTGTATTTGAATTATGAGGTCGTCTGCTGTCCTAGTGGCTTTGGAGTATGGCGGTACTTCTTGGATGCAGAGATGAGAAAATTCTGTGAAATTTTTCTGTAGGTTGTGTCTTTAGGTTTTGATAGTAGAATTGGGTTGTAATGTGATGCTTGAGGGAACAAACAACTGAGAAAGATTCCAGATTTTTGTAGTTTAAGCAACAGGATGACTGATAGTGTTGTTTACCAATATGCAAAAGTGTTTCTAGGAACTGCAACTTTTAAAGGTTTGTGTTTACGAACCGTCCTTAGAGTGCAGACATTTATGTCAAGAAAAGCCCCTGTAGTGAATTGTAAGATCAATTTGGGAAAAATCTATTGGTATGTTCAGAGCTAACCACACCCAAAAACCAAAAAAATATTGATGCTTACTTGTTTTTATTTTGGACCACCAGTGAAGTACTCCTTTATGCACATTAAAATATAATTTAAAAGAAATAATATGGATGCAGTCAAGTTATACTGTAGTAACACCAGTGAAACAATAGTGTGTCACTAAAGGCCAAATAAGAGTTCTTGGCTAAACTAACAGACTAAAAGCTGCTGGCAGGTGCCCTAAGGCAATTCAGGAGATGAAACAAAAATTCGTCACCTAGAAAAATCTTCCTAAGAGAAGGGTTATAGCCAGACACCCTGGTCAGGGCATAAAGGTCATTTCCTTGACAAATTCAGCAAATAGCTTTAGAGGACAGCAGACATAAGCCTAGATCCCTTAGGGTTCAGCCCCAGGGCAGAGACTTGCTCATTTTACACCTGAGGAGAAAGGCTGTTTTTTCCCCTGCAAGTCCAGGGCCCATGCCTTCAGCCTGCCTACCCTCTGCCCGTCTTCTTAGTAAATGAGCTCTTTTCCCGTTTCTGGGAAATACACACAGCAGAGACTTGTTACATACCCTATACAAAGGCTGGATACCCACATTTAAAGAGGCATCTTTGGCTGGTTCAGAATCATTAATCATTACTCTTTCAATTAACGTTTTGATGAAGATAAAGCCTTACCTTTATATCATCCCATACACTAGATTCTCTTCTCTTGATGTTCTCTAACTTGCCTTACTAAACCTTCAAATGGGAGTGTGTCTTTCTCCTAAAAGTAATGAAAGGACAAAGTATTGACAATGAAGAGAGGCTTGGCAGGGACAACATTGTCCTTATCTGGTGTCATTCCTGCAGCTCCAAGGCTGACTGACCCAGTTACTCAGACACATTCATAGTTTCAATAAATATCGTTGCATCTTTTCTGTTTGCCTGGTATTGGGAAAAGCAGTATCAGGAGACATTCTGATGATCTTATTGATTAATTGGAGACAAATGGTTAAAAAAGAAAAATAAGAAAGAAATGGGAGACTGGTTAGTAACTAAAATCCCTTAGGGCGCGATTCATGCTGTGAGTACCCAGAGAAGGGGTGCCTGAGCCAGTTTTCTCCTAATGGTGTTGCCTAAATTGAGGGCTGAATTAATGACTCAGTAGTTAACTTTGTGAACAGAGGAGGAAGCATATTCTGGGTAGAAGACTGCAAAAGCAGGTAAAGACCAAGGCATGAGAGAATATGAAATTTATCCTGTTTTTCAAAATGCCACCTTTTCCTATCGGAATCCAAAGTCTTCTCCATTGTATTTCGTTGTTATACTTTCCAGTCTCTTAGTATGAGAGCATTACTATTATTATTTAATACCTGTGATTTGTTGGGAAAATTTGGCTATTCTGTTGAATGTCCTTTGTCCTGAATTTGGCCAGTAGTTTCTCTGTGATATCACTTAAATTGTTCCTTAACTTATTGTACTTCATGTAAATTTAGAAGGATCTATATAGGTTTGATTAGATTTGTTACTTTTAGAATACTTGATAGGCGGTGCTGTGAAATTCCTATTGCTTTTTTGTCTCAGAACAAAATGTCTGGTTGTATGACTTTTAACAAATGCTGACATTGATCAGTGTTTCAAGGTGGCATTAGCACGATATGTCACATGATGATTTAGTGTTCTTTAGTAATTACTGTCCCCATCCATGTGTCATTCAAGTATAATATTTAATAGTTTAAATGGAAAACAACCTAAATTTAATAATATAATTTTGAACAAATAGATTGATTTCACATAGTGGAGCACTGTAAAACTGTTAAAAATATGCATATGTTAAACATAGAAATATTGATAAAATTTTAAAAAGGCATTAAAACTTTTAATATCCATTATCTAAGAAAATATGTATTTTTGTAAGTCCATATAAATTTCTAATATGAATTTTCATTTTAGAGTCTATTCTGCAAAATTATTTCTTTAGTGATTATGTTATTAATTTCCTGTGCAGTGTATGACCAAATATCAATTTAATAAAAGGTATATAAAAGCAAAATGTCTGAATTTGTATAGTCTGATGAATTACAATATGTTGCTTTTATACCACCATAAGAATATAACATATCCTCTCTTATTCCAGTGCTTTCCAAGTGAGGATAATTTCCCTCAATTTAATATATACTCTAAATAATACAATGATAATAAAGTGAGTTTATATAAAATGACATTTTCTTAATTCCTATCCACTAAGAACTATTGAACATTTCTCCACAATTGATCTACCACTATGATTAGGCAAATCGGTTTCAGTTTGAGTCACATGATAAGAGGTTTACTGGTAGAAAGTAGCTTCCATAATCCTGATCAGAGTATCTTCTCTAAATTTATATCTGATTTCTGAGTTTGATGTTGTATCTCAGGAGATACTGAATTTAAAGACTGTGTCTATTACAGTCTCTCTTGACTGCCTAAGTAAAGGTCAGGGCTGAGCCCTTCCTTAGCTTGCAGAGCGGGAACATCAAGGCACACCTAGTCATATACTGACCATCACAGTTTTTTCTACCATTATACCTTGGTTGTTTTTATTAATACTCCATTTCCAGTTCTGGTGATGGAAATACTGAGGGAGAGGCATTGACACAAAGTCCTTTGTTGAAGCTAGTGAGAGTCTAAGTTGGCCTGGAGAGTGGGGCTAAAATTGACCCAAACACAATCATCCATGAAGAATTACACTGTGTCTATATGCAAATATATACACATAAAGAATCTGGTATTCCATATTGAGTTCTGTGGTGTTTCCAGTTATCCAAATAATTTATGTTGAATAACTTGCACTTGATAAAAAGCTCTTAATATTCAGTGTTGGTCAAATATCAGATGCCACAGACATCTATTCAGTAAATGATGTTTGAAAGGAAGTGTCATTTACACAGTGAAATTAAATAAGTGCCAAATAAATAGTGTCACATATTGTTATGATACCTGAGTGTTGCAGTGTATTTATTTTGCCATTCACTATCACCTACCAGAAGTTAATTATTTTAACTTAGAGTTTACAGAATGCATAATACTATATGAATACCTCTAGTAGTAGGTAGAAATAACAACTGTCAGAATAATAATTGTAGTAATTGCTTTTTATAAGAAATTGCTGAATATTACATGAAACAATTGTAGATGTATAAGTATAATGCCATTTGATGGGGATATGTCTCACTTAAATTAATGACTCAATAAACAAAATCTATTATAGTTCTTGAGAAATTGATCTCTAAAATAAGAATGTATAACAAATAATTTTAATATTTGGTATAAAATTCATATCTAGGAATGTTGAATAAGAAAAATCCTTGCTGCATTTAGTGTAGTGGGAAAACCTGCACTTGTTACCATGGAAACAAGAAAATGAAATCATTGTTGCTTATCCGCCATGTCTAAACTCACTGTTATATTAAACATATTTGAAAAAACATAGAGCAGAGGAATTGGTACCTTGAAATGATCAACAGAACATTTTTAATATAAAGCCTTTGTTTAGGTTAAAATTGAAGCAAATCTTGTCACTTTTTGTGAGGAAAATTAGCAACTTGGGGTTCGTGAAGTCTCTTCCTTACTTAAAAGCATAATAACGTGCCCTCCAGAACTTGCAGACCCAAGTGTTGTCTGAGTATGGGTTCCCACTCGTGGATAGATGAACCCCATCTAAAGAGAATCATCTTGGTTCTGGCAGCAAAAAAAAAGGTTTCTCATAGAGACAAACCAAGTCAGTGTTCTTGGCTGTGACTGTGAGGCTACCAAAGTAAATGTTTTTAAGCATTACATTATTTTAAATAACTCAGTGTGCCCTGATTTCATGCTTTCTGAAAAATTGATTATAATTGATTTCTGTCTAAATTTTCTCATGGGCAGAGACTGCACCGATCAATGGGCATGTTTTATATAATCTTTTTAACAGTTCTATATCTACAAGTTAATAAGCTAATTAGTGTATTGATTTTTTCCTTATAGTCTTTGTGAGTTTGGCCACTACATCTATGTCCACAAGATCATCTTACCTTTGGATGCGTTAACCATCAGATACCTGTGCCTGCAAAGCAAATATTCAGTTGGCAGGTGTGGTAATCTGGCTGTAATATGAACTGTTTGCACAACCAGTTTCCTAGATAAAAGCTTTTCAGCTGATGAGGGTGGGTGGGCTGCAGCTTGTGCAGAGATGTTGATTTCAGCACTTGGAAGCATCTGGGGCAGCCTGAGCTTTGGGTCATGAGCCATCTCTTCTGGGTCCTTTAGGTTATTGTATAAATTACCTCCATTTAAGCTGGGTCATGTAAAAATTTGGCAAACACTTCAAAATCATGTACTTACACATCATCACACTATAATAATTCAGGAATGTGGCACTATTCATTCTTCTTAATTTAGTATTTCAGAAATGCAAATATGTATGGACAATTATGGGGAAAATGGAACTTTCAGACCAGAATTCCCACCTGACCTTAATAGCACCCATTGTTTATAGAAAGAGCCTGTTTGCACATTTATGGGATGTTTACCCATGACAGAGCCACTGGTCAGTCATGGAGCACTGGCCCAGGGGAGGGGTGGAGGAGAAACACCTATTCTCTGCTCTCTCTGTGTTCCTGGTACGTAATTGGTCAGGCCCCGACCAGTCACCAGGGACCCACCCACAGAGTTCCTCCTGGTGCAGGGCCAGGGAAGGGGCAGCAGCGGGGAGAGCAGGGAGGGGGCCAGGGGGCCCTGGTGCCCCTAGGGGATAAAGCATATGCTGGGGAGCACATTCAAGCCAGATGCGTGTACTGAGCTGTCTGTGACTGTGTGTGGGAATAAATATGGTACCCGCCCCCCTTTTACTCCCAGCTTCTGGCCCTTGCCTTTACTCGGTCTTGGTGAATTCCCAGAGAGCTTGCCCAAGGCGGGGAGCCCCTCCCGGAGCTACAACAGCACTAGTAACCAGCACTGATGTTGCTTCACCCAGATGAAGAAATGGAACCTTGCAGTTACGCATGAAGTCCTTTCCCTGCCCCTCTTCTGTACCTACCCTCCTAAATATATTCTAACTGAACACTGTATTTGTTATTTTTCATTCCTCTTTGTGCTTTTAAACTGTTGTAACATATAGATGCATTTATAACCATTTAATATTGTTTTCTATCTTTTAAAACTTCATACGAAGATCATTAAATCACTCAAACTAGTTTTTATTTTGTTCAACACTATGGTTTTGCTATTCATGTTGACAATTATAGCATTAGTTGATTTATTTTACTTACATAACATTACATGGCTTTATTCATTATCCTATGGGTATTTATCTGATTATCAATATTTTATTTTAAACTATGTTATAACAAATACTTTTAGATGTGTGCATATATTTTTGTATGTATATTCCATATATCTATGGGAAATTGGGTATATTCACCTCCAAATTTGCTGGATGTAGCCGAATGACCTTTGGAGTGACAACAGCAATCAGTTTTTCCACCAATAGTGTTGGCATGTCCCCATTTGCTTACATTTTGTCAGTATTAGTTATAGTCAGGTATTTAAACATTTGTTCATCACATGGATAGAAAAAGTAATTTTGTTTCAATCTGTTTTCTGTAATGAGGTAGAACATATCTTCATAATGCTGATGGGCATTAATTTTCCCTCTTGAGGGGTTGCCTGTTTTTCTGTTTTCCTTTTTAAATTTTTTGGGGAGAGATCTTGTGGTAGAGATTTGTGGACATGTAGAAAAAATGTGCTGGACATGATATTTGTCAGTCAAATATACTATAAATATCTTTTCAAAATCAGATTTTTCTGTTTTGCTGAATGGAAGATACAGTTTTATACTTGTTTTTGTGCATGTGTTTTCTTTCCATACACTGATACTTATCTAAAAGAGTGAGTTTTCTTTTTCCATTATGAGCTGTGACTGTCTCATATGACTCTCTCATTATGAGCTATAGTTCTCTTTTTCTTCCTTTTGTTTGGCTACAGTGTCTCGTAAGCTAAAAAGTAGTTCAAAATAAAGAAGTTAAAACATAGCACATCTGTCCAAATACAAATGCGCCAAATAAAGGGAAGGGTGCTGGTACTGTACAGGTAGTGTGTTCTTGAGTCTCTCAAGAGCCCTGGGATGTGGCCATTGTTCTTCTCATTTTACAGAGGAGATTTAAAGCTAAGAAAGAATCCCTTAATTTCTAATTTCCTTGATTTTTTAATAAATGAATATTGGATTTTGTCCAAGCCTTTCTCAGTAATACAAAGATAATTGATAACCAAAGGACGTCTTTCCTTGTATCTATTATCATGGAGTGGTACTGATTTGCAAACGCTGAACCAGCCTCAAGTTCCCAGAACAGGTCCCTATTGGTCATGACCTGTTATTTTGCTAACGTGCTGATAGATTTCCCTTGCTCTCATTCAGAAGTTTTGGGTGAATTTTGATAATTGCATCGGTCTGTAACTTCCTTTGTACTATCTTTGTACTGTTTTCCTTGTGTCAGTATTAGACTTCATTAAAAGGATTAGGAAGTTCCATTATAACTAAACTCAGGGCTGATTTTAAATGTTACACCATGAATTGCAGATCCAATACCCTTGCCAGATGATAGCTTGGGATACCATCTCCCACTTATGAGGCCTTGACAGTCCAAGGTCCAGATTACTGAATCTAGCCATCACCGCATCCCTTGCACCCACCCCAGTCACCCACCCAGGGAGCTCCAAGTGTCAGTTCAGATTTCCCGCAGTAATTTTTACTTTCATCATTGTTCTGTACTTCCTTTGATTTTCATTTGAGTTCAACTTCTTATCCTTGATCAAGCTGTTTTAGTTGTAAGATTTTGTTTAGATGGTTACCAATTCTGCCATATTAGTAGATGTGGAATGCTCATTGTTTATTTTATAAATGAAAGCTACATCAATTATTACAGTGCAATAAAATTTTTAGAAGATTGAACAAGCTGTATTTGACTACAACTGTGGAAATAATATAATTTTACTTCCTTTATGCTGTCTTGAACCAGAAAAATGTAGACTTTATAAAATATATTTCTAGGAGAGTAGTATTCCAATAGTGAATTAATATATTTAAAATAATTTTTTATCATGTGAATTTAAGTGAAAATATTTAATTAAAATACATTTTTATATATCTGCGTATGTATTATATTAGGTATAATAATGCAGATGTTTTGTTTTCATAAAAAGTAGCATTATAATTTAAAATTTAAGGTGCCTTTTCACTGTTTTGTATGGATTTATGAAGAAAATAAGGGAATTACTACCTAATATTATGAAAATTACTGATTCTTTCATTTAGACCTATCATGATTTTACAAAATATTTTACAGCTATAATGCAAAGCATTTTCAGAGAATAAAGCTTTTCCTACAGAACCCAGTAATCATAGGGGTGCTAAAATAATATTGGAATCACCAATTGGGATGAGGGGCTTGCTAAATAGAAATACCTTTTACTGAGAAATGTTTATGTATCTTTAGACAGTCACATACTTTACATTGGATGACTCCTCTCCCGTCTGGCCATTTTCAGCCAAAAAAAAAGAAAAAAGTACCATTCATGAATCCCAACTTAACAGAAAATAATTATAACTTAAATACAGAAAGACTGACCAAATAGGAAAAATTAATACACATAGCCTCAAATGAGAGTTGAGTGCTTATTTTCAATTCATTGGAGTATTCATTTTAGTTGGTAAGCCTACTTAGATCCCCTTGGTTAGCTGTAGGAAAGTAATCTTCAAATACATGAAGCATGGACTTTAAATAAGATACAAAGACCTATAAATAGATTGGAAAGTAATACTATGCTGAGCATAGCACTATGAATAAGAAATGTTAAGTGTCAGCTCAACCTTTACAAATGCTTTGCTGCAGTGCTTCCAATATATACCCATAATAATGATAATACAGAAGAGTTTCCAATTAAATTATGTTAGTTTTATTAGGAAATGAATTGATTCTGAATTCATTAATTTATAAACATTGAAATATAATAAGAATGAGGTCTCCACTAAATTGCACAGCCAGTAATAATAAACGATAGACATTTTGCATTTAAACAACTAAGTGATGCTTTTTAAATGATGAGAGAAGTGGGCTCAGTGGAGCAATTACTTAGATAGTAACCTTTTTTTAACAAAGCAGTATGGGAAAATAGGCAATAATTCAGTGTTCAAATATATTTTAAAAGTTTTCTAACTACAGACACTTTTAAGATTGTCACTATCCTGCAGCATAATATCTAATTTTACACAGTTGCTGAAGATAAATGATTTTTCCTGATCAAATTATAAGAGGGTGAATAATTTTATACTATATAATTGGTGAGCTGGATAATTCAATAAGTCCATTTGCTATGGTTGACTTCTTTTCACAGTAGAATTTCTATAATGAGGAAGGCCGATTTGTCAAAACAGCTGCCAAATAGCAATAACATTAGAAAATTAATCAGCAAATTAATTAAACATTCTCTGGATGTAAAACATCTTACGTACTGAGAAATGTAAGTAGTTTGACAATATTTGTAATGCTTTCATGAAAGGATTCAGGGAAATAATACAAATATTACAACTTTTTAAAAATAAATATAAGCTTTAAAATGAAAATATCCCATTGAAAAGTTCTGTTTTCAGCAAATAGAAGTTTCATTCTTATCTAAGTATCCAAGTGCTAAAATCATATTTTCAATAACATTTACTATAAATTAAACTATTAAGAATATTTTTTTCTACTTAACCAAGTCCCAATTTCCTATTTCACCAACTTCCTTTTTGCATACCCTGGTAAGTTTTTTCCAAAAGCATATCCAAGAAATGCACTCATCATGGCATCTATTTTTATTCACAAAGTAATTATGTTTTTATATATATGTATGATATTTATGCTTATTAGATAACTACAGAAACTGATTCATGCATACATACCATCCACATGCAGTGCGTATTTGTCCTCTTTCTGAGGTAAAATCTAGCTCTGTGAGTACGTTTGCCACCTCAATTTTTAATGGATAGTCCTCAGGCCTTCATAGTTCAGTGATCTGAATGTTTTGTAAATATCTGTCGGGTATTCTTTTAGGATTTTTTTTTTTTGTTCCTAGACGTACTGAATCCTGTTACATTTAAATTTGGAAATAAGGATGCAGTGGCTATCTATCAGCCTTTTGGCTAAATAAATTTTATTCATTTGATCCTTTTCTTTTTTTTTTTTAAAGGTCCATTCCCTTAAAGATAACTGGAAGTACTCTAAGTCAAATTACCCTGTTTGGTAGACTAAAATATATTCAACCAATTTTCACCCTTGCTTACCTGCCTCAAGTGTTGTTATATCCTGCTCAATAAACGTCAGGTTTGGCTGTGAATTTATACCAATTATAATGTGAATTTCCCAAAATTTAATGTGTATAGCTATAATTTCCTGGATGGGGGTTCCAAAATTTCATGAAATGAGACTTAAAATATTTCTTTTCCCATTACTTTTACTGCTATTTAGCCTCTTATCAGCATCTACTCACATATGCTTGTATCAACATGTTTGAGTAATAAAATATAACAAATTATTTTTTAAATGCCATGTCATTTATAGCCAATATATGCACCCTTCCTAGTAAGCTTTTCTAGGTAAAATTTCCTTTTTTACCTATACACTTTCAATGCAGAATGTGTAAATGAAAAAAAAACACAAGTAGGAGAAAACTTTCTTCAGCAATAACTTTGTTATTGATATGCTTATGAATAAAATGGAAAAGCTATTTCACTATTTGTGGCAGTAAGATATTCATCCCTCAGTACTGGGTGATATGTATTTTTAATTACACTCCCAGAATGTTGCTGCAATGTCATGTAATCAGGCATGTGTGAGATGATGGTCATGGGGGTAGCTTAGGAAATAGGGACCAGCCTTTGCCTCCCTCGGAACTTGAAGCCGTATCTAGAGGTTATAGGACAGTAAAAAGCCAACGACTGACATGAATACACAGATATAGGCACACACATAATTTTAAAAGATATTTTTATTTCTAACTAATGCTAGATTTATGGGAAAGTTGGAGAAATATGGAAAGTTGCCTTATATCCTTCATCTCACTGCTTTATGATATTATTTTATGTAACTATAGTACAATTATTAAGAAAAGGACTTTAACACTGGTTTATTTTCATTAGCTTCATTATAGACCTCATTCTAATTTCACTGGTGTTTCCCAGTTACGTTCTGTGTGTCTGAGGTTTCCACTGAAGATACGCTGTTGCCTGGAATTGTTACTTTCCCAGTCTTCCCCTGCCTATCACTGTTCCTCTGTCTCCTTTCCTTTTATGACCTGACAGTTAAAGATCATTCATTTTGTAGATGGTCCCTCACTTTGGCTTTGCCTCCTGTCCTCTCAAAACTGGAGTAAGTGTGTGCAATTTTTGTATGAATGCCACAGAAATGATGCTCTTCCTCAGTGCATCACATCAAGGGATTATTGATAAGCATATGTTTTATCACTGGTGGCTTATTTAAATGGACATCTTCCAAGTTTTCCCCATAAAGTTAGTGAATTCCCCTTCATAGTTGATAAGTGTTTTGGCAGAGATTCTTTGAGACTGAAAATCCTTTTTCTCTTTAAACTTACCCAGTAATGCATTGATGGACATTGTCTGGAATGTGCATTACTGTGGTATTTTTTTTATTATGCTTTCAAGAATTTATTATTTGCAAGACAAAAATATGTTTTCAAAATTTTCAGAGTTAATATCATGTAATATCAACTGTGTGATTTTTTTTTTTTTGAGGCAAAGACATGCCAAGCAATTTGCCCAGGGACACGCACCCTGCCGTGTCAGTTTAATTTTTTTTTTTTGAGAGGGCATCTCTCATATTTATTGATCAAATGGTTGTTAACAGTTAAAAACAATACAATTCTGTATAGGGGACTCAATGCACAATCATTTATCAACCCCCAGCCTAGTTCTCAATGGTCTCCGATCTTCTGAAGCATAACGAACAAGTTCTTACATGGTGAACAAGGTCTTACATGGTGAAGAAATTCTTACATAGTGAGTAAGTTCTTACATGGTGAACAGTGCAAGGGCAGTCACCACAGAAACTTTTGTCTTTGATCACGCATTATGAACTATACACAATCAGGTCAGATATGAATATTCATTTGGTTTTGATTTATATGTGAATCCCACATTTCTCCCTTATTATTATTATTATTATTATTATTTTTAATAAAATGCTGAAGTGGTAGGTAGATGCAAGATAAAGGTAGAAAACATAGTTTAGTGCTGTAAGAAAGCAAATGTAGATGATCAGGTCTCTGCCTATAGGCTAAGTAATAATCTGAGCTAGACAAGGGCAACAAAACATCCACGGATGCAGAAGATTTCTCTCAAAACAGGGGGGGAGAGGTTCTAAGCCTCACCTCTGTTGATCCCCAATTTCTCACCTGATGGCCCCCCTGCAACTGTGCCTGTCTTAGGTTGTTCCTCTCTTGAGGAATCTTACCCGTCTCTGGCTAACCAGTCATCTTCCGGGGCCATACAGGGAAATGTAAAGTTGGTAGGTGAGAGAGAAGCAATATTGTCTGAAAAGCTTTTTACTTCTTTGCAGATTTATGCCCTGTGGGTTTTATGCCCAGCACTTGTCTTGAGGTATCTTTACCACTTGGAAGAATTATGATACTCGGTAAATTCGATATGAGGCATGAATTCTATTTAAGGGTTGTAATTAGGAAGGAAGAAGAAAAGCTATAGAAGTAGCAGACGGAAGAAAACATGGGAAGATTGATTATTTCTTTGACATATCTTCTTGTAGAGTAACTTAAGCATGTTTAGGTTTTAAACTACTAATTAAATTGCGCACACACATAAACATAATGGGAATACAGTTACATAATGAAAGCAGACCTACAATTACCAGCCATCTCCAGTGAAACCAAGAAATCCAGTTAGGTACCCTAAGCATTTGTGAAAACTTACCTATGATATGATGGATATTGTCTAACTGATTTGAATAGTTTGAGAAAAATCACACAATTTAAAACAACACATTCCTGGAAACTGTTCACATCCCATATGTTCTTTTAACAGTAGATAGTCTGTAGTCTCAAGATTTTGGAGCGCTGCAACTTGCACTTCTCCTAATCCTTGGTTGAGTTCCACCAGTATCGATCTAGTCAAATTTGTTATTTTACTGTATGCACAGGCCAGCTTAAATATCTCCTTCGTCATTCCAATGGCAATTCCAGGAACCAGTGGGATGAATACAACTGCAACAGCACCAGGATCTTTGTTGACATTTTTTGATGATCATCTTCTGGAATGACTCTTCCAGAGTATGTTGATGTTGGAACTTCTTCTTCATATCGTATCTTAGTTCGTTTTCTGGGTAGCCAAATTAGGCTTTGATCCTCTGTATAAACGCAAACAGACCCTTTGCCCACACTTTGATATGCCCTTTATACCATTGTGAAGAACTTATTGGAGGTCACCATACAGGAACTACTATTTTTTTTTTAAGAGAAAGGAATATTATCAGAAAAATGTACTTCCATAGTTGATCATCTGGCACCCTTTAAATGATCAAAATTAAGGATATTTAAAGCATGCATTAATCATTGATTTACACTTTTATCCTATCAGGGAGTAAACCCCCTTTTTTTCTTTGTTATCAATAATCTACAACCACATGAAGAACATCATGTCCACTAGGCTCTCCCCTATACCAGGTCCCCCCTACAACCCCCTTTACAGTCACTGTCCATCAGCATAGCAAAATGCCGCAGAATCACCACTTGTCCTTCCTGTGCCGTGCAGCCCTCTCCTTTCTCCCCCCACCCTTTATGCATGCTAATCTTAATACCCTCCTTCGTCTTCCTCCCCCCTTATCCCTCCCTACCCACCCATCCTCCCCAGTCCCTTTCCCCTTGGTACCCGTCAGTCCATTCCTGGGTTCCGCGACTCTGCTGCTGTTTTGTTCCTTCAGTTTTTCCTTTGTTTTTCTACTCCACAGATGAGTGAAATCATTTGGTATTTCTCTTTCTCCACTTGGCTTATTTCACTGAGAATAATACCCTCTAGCTCCATCCATGTTGTTGCAAATAATAGGGTTTGTTTTCTTCTTATGGCTGAGTAATATTCCACTGTGTATATGTACCACATCTTCTTTATCCATTCATCTACTGATGGACACTTAGGTTGCTTCCAATTTTTCGCTATTGTAAATAGTGCTGCAATAAACATAGGGGTGCATCTGTCTTTTTCAAACTTGAGTGCTGCGTTCTGAGGGTAAATTCCTAGGAGTGGAATTCCTGGGTCAAATGGTAAGTTTATTTTGAGCATTTTGACCTCCATACTGCTATCCACAATGGTTGAACTAACTTACATTGCCACCAGCAGTGTAGGAGGGTTCCCCTTTCTCCACAGCCTCGCCAACATTTGTTGTTGTTTGTCTTTTGGATGGCAGCCATCCTTACTGGTGTGAGATGATATCTCGTAGTTTTAATTTGCATTTCTCTGATAATTAGCGATGTGGAACATCTTTACATGTGTCTGTTGGCCATCTGTATTTCTTTTTTGGAGAACTGTCTGTTCAGTTCCTCTGCCCATTTTTAATTGGATTATTTGTTTTTTGTTTGTTGAGGCGTGTGAGCTCTTTATATATTTTGGACATCAAGCCTTTATTGGATCTGTCCTTTTCAAATATATTCCCCCATACTGTAGGGTACCTTTTTGTTCTATTGATGGTGTCTTTTGCTGTACAGAAGCTTTTCAGCTTAATATAGTCCCCTTTTTGCTGTTGTTTTCCTTGCCTGGGGAGATATGTTCAAGAAGAGGTCACTCATGTTTATGTCTAAAAGGTTTTTGCCTATGTTTTTTTCTAAGAGTTTTATGGTTTCATGACTTACATTCAGGTCTTTGATCCATTTTGAATTTACTTTTCTGTTTTGGGTTAGACAATGGTCCAGTTTCATTCTCTTACATGTAGCTGTCCAGTTTTGCGAGCACCATCTGTTGAAGAGACTGTCATTTCCTCATTGTATGTCCATGGTTCCTTTATCGAATATTAATTGACCATATATGTTTGGGTTAATGTCTGGAGTCTCTAATCTGTTCTGCTGGTCTGTCGCTCTGTTCTTGTGTCAGTACCAAATTGTCTTGATTACTATGGCTTTGTAGTAGAGCTTGAAGTTGGGGAGTGAGATCCCCTGTACTTTATTCTTCTTTCTCATGATTGCTTTAGCTATTCAGGGTCTTTGGTGTTTCCATATGAATTTTTGAATTATTTGTTCCAGTTCATTGAAGAATGTTGCTGGTAATTTGATAGGGATTGCATCAAATCTGTATATTGCTTTGGGCAGGATGGCCATTTTGACAATACTGATTCTTCGTAGCCACAAGCATGGGATGAGTTTCCATTTGTTAGTGTCTCCTTTAATTTCTCTTAAGAGTGACTTGTAGTTTTCAGGGTATAGGTCTTTCACTTCCTTGGTTAGGTTTATTCCTAGGTATTTTATTCTTTTTGATGCAATTGTGAATGGAATTGTTTTTCTGATTTCTCTTTCTATTGGTTCATTGGTGGTGTATAGGAAAGCCACGGATTTCTGTGTGTTAATTTTGTATCCTGCAACTTTGCTGTATTCCGATATCAGTTCTAGTAGTTTTGGTGTGGAGTCTTTAGGGTTTTTTATGTACAATATCATGTCATCTGAAATAGTGGCAGTTTAACTTCTTCTTTACCAATCTGGATTCCTTGTATTTCTTTGTTTTGTCGATTGCTGTGGCTAGGACCTCCAGTACTATGTTAAATAACAGTGGGGAGAGTGGGCATCCCTGTCTAGTTCCCGATCTCAGAGGAAAAGCTTTCAGCTTCTCGCTGTTTAGTATAATGTTGGCTGTGGGTTTATCATATGTGGCCTTTATTATGTTGAGGTACTTGCCCTCTATTCCCATTTTGCTGAGAGTTTTTATCATGAATGGATGTTGAATTTTGTCAAATGCTTTTTCAGCATCTATGGAGATGATCATGTGGTTTTTGTCTTTCTTTTTGTTGATGTGGTGGATGATGTTGATGGATTTTCGAATGTTGTACCATCCTTGCATCCCTGGGATGAATCCCACTTTGTCATGGTGTATGATCCTTTTGATATACTTTTGAATTCTGTTTGCTAATATTTTATTGAGTATTTTTGCATCTATGTTCATCAGGGATATTGGTCTGTAATTTTCTTTTTTGGTGGGGTCTTTGCCTGGTTTTGGTATTAGGGTGATGTTGGCTTCATAGAATGAGTTTGGAAGTATTCTCTCCTATTCTATTTTTTGGAACACTTTAAGGAGAATGGGTATTATGTCTTCTCTGTGTGTCTGATAAAATTCCGAGGTAAATCCGTCCGGCCCTGGGGTTTTGTTCTTGGGTAGTTTTTTGATTACCGTTTCAATTTCTTTGCTCGTAATTGGTTTGTTTAACTTTTGTGTTTTGTCCTTGGTCAGTATTGGAAGGTTGTATTTTTCTAGAAGTTGTCCATTTCTTCTAGGTTTTCCAGCTTGTTGGCATATAGGTTTTCATAGTAGTCTTTAATAGTTCTTTGTATTTCTGTGGAGTCTGTCATGATTTTTCTGTTCTCATTTCTGATTCTGTTGATTTGTGTTGATTCTCTTTTTCTCTTAATAAGTTTGGCTAGAGGCTTATCTATTTTGTTTATTTTCTCAATGAACCAGCTCTTGGTTTCGTTGATTTTTGCTGTTGTTTTATTCTTGTCAATTTTGTTTATTTCTTCTCTGATCTTTATTATGTCCCTCCTTCTGCTGACTTTAGGCCTCATTTGTTCTTATTTTTCCAGTTTCGATAATTGTGATGTTAGATTATTCATTTGGGATTGTTCTTCCTTCTTCAAGTGTGCCTGGATTGCTGTATACTTTCCTCTTAAGACTGCTTTCACTACGTCCCACAGAAGTTGGGGCTTTGTGATGTTGATGTCATTTGTTTCTGTATATTCCTTGATCTCTATTTTACTTTGTTCATTGATCCATTGATTGTTTAGGAGCATGTTGTTAAGCCTCCATGTGTTTGTGAGCCTTTTTGTTTTCTTTGTAGAATTTATTTCTACTTTCATACCTTTGTGGTCTGAAAAATTGGTTGGTAGAATTTCAGTATTTTGGTATTTACTGAGGCTCTTTTTGTGAGCTAGTATGTGATCTATTCTGGGGAATGTTCCATGTGCACTTGAGAAGAATGTATATCCTGTTGCTTTTGGATGTAGAGTTCTATAGATGTCTATTAGGTTCATCTGTTCTAGTGTGTTGTTCAGTGGCTGTGTGTCCTTACTTATTTTCCTCCCAGTGGATCTATGCTTTGGGGTGAGTGGTGTGTTGAAGTCTCCTAAAATGAATGCATTGCAGTCTATTTCTCCCTTTAGTTCTGTTAGTGTTTGTTTCACATATGCTGGTGCTCCTGTGTTGGGTGCATATATATTTAGAATGGTTATATCCTCTTGTTGGACTGAGCCCTTTATCATTATATAGTGTCCTTCTTTATCTCTTCTTACTTTGTTTTGAAGTCTATTTTGTCTGATATTAGTACTGCAACCCCTGCTTTCTTCTCTCTGTTGTTTGCCTGAAATATGTTTTTCCATTCCTTGACTTTTAGTCTGTGCATGTCTTTGGGTTTGAGGTGAGTTTCTTCTAAGCAGCATATAGATGGGTCTTGCTTTTTTATCCATTCTATTACTCTGTGTCTTTTGATTTGTGCATTAAGTCCATATTCATTTAGGGTGACTATTGAAAGATAGGTACTTATTGCCATTGCCGGCTTTAAATTTGTGGTTACCAAAATTTCAAGGTTAGCCTCTTTAGTATGTTACTGCCTAACTTAGCTTGCTTATTGAGCTGTTATATACACTGTCTGGAGATTCTTTTCTTCTCTCCCTTCTTATTCCTCCTCCTCTGTTCTTCATATGTTGTGTGTTTTGTTCTGTGCTCTTTTTAGGAGTGCTCCCATCTAGAGCAGTCCCTGTAAGATGCCCTGTAGAGGTGGTTTGTGGGAAGCAAATTCCCTCAACTTTTGCTTCACTGGGAATTGTTTAATCCCTCCATCATATTTAAATGATAATCTTTCTGTATACAGTATCCTTGGTTCAAGGCCCTTCTGTTTCATTGCATTAAATATATCATGCCATTCTCTTCTGGCCTGTAGGGTTTCTGTCGAGAAGTCTGATGATAGCCTGATGGGCTTTTCTTTGTAGGTGACCTTTTTACTCTCTCTCGCTGCCTTTAGTACTCTTTCCCTGTCCTTGATCTTTGCCATTTTAATTATTATGTGTCTTGGTGTTGTCCTTTTGGATGGAAGTTCTGTTTGCCTCCATAGTCTGAGCAACTATTTCCTCCCCCTGTTTGGGGAAGTTTTCAGCAATTTTTTCTTCAAGGACACTTTCTATCCCTTTTTCTCTCTCTTCTTCCTCTGGTACCACTATAGTGTGGATATTGTTCCTTTTGGATTATTCACACAGTTCTCTTAATATTGTTTCATTCCTGGAGGTCCTTTTATCTCTGTCTGCATCAGCTTCTATGCATTCCTGATCTCTTGTTTCTATTCCATTAATGGCCTCTTGCATCTTATCCATTCTGCTTATAAATCCTTCCAGAGTTTGTTTCACTTCTGTAATCTCCCTCTGGACATCTGTGATCTCCCTCTGGACTTCATCCCTTAGCTCTTGCATATTTCTCTGCATCTCCATCAGCATGTTTATGATTTTTATTTTGAATTCTTTTTCAGGAAGACTGGTTAGGTCTGTCTGCTTCTCTGGTGTTGTCTCTGTGATCTTGGTTTGCCTGTAATTTTGCCTTTTCATGGTGATAGAAATAGTTTGCAGAGCTGGGATGAGTGACGGCTGAAAGAACTTCCCTTCTTGTTGATTTGTGGCCTTCCTCTCCTGGGAGAACAGCGACCTCTAGTGGCTTGTGCTGGGCAGCTGCGGCAGACAGAGCTTCTGATTCCTGCCCGGCTGCCATGGAGTTTATCTCTGCTGTTGCTGTGGGCATGGCCTGGATCGGGCTGCTGCTCCAAAATGGTGGAGCCACATTGGAGGGGGAGCACCCGGGAGGCTGCTTATTTCCGTGAGGGGCCTCCGTGCTCCCTGCTGCCCAGGGGGTTAGAGTGCCCAGAGATCCCCAGATTCCCTGCCTCTGGACTAAGTGTTCTGCCCTGTCCCTTTAAGACTTCCAAAAAGCACTTGGCAAAACAAAGCAAAAATAAATAAATAAATAAATAAATAATAATAAAAAAGTTCACTCGCTTTTCTTTGTCCTCAAGTGCCGGCCTCAGGGACCCGCCCACTGGTCTTGGTGCCCTGTTTCCCTAGTATTGGGGTCCCTGTCCCTTTAAGACTTCCAAAAAGCACTCGCAAAAAAAAAAAAAAAAAAGCTGCTCGCTTTTCTTTGTTTTCTGGCGTTGGCCTCAAGGACCCGCTCACCAGTCTTGCTGCCCTGTTTTCCTAGTATCCAAGACCCCACGCATGCACTGTGTCTTCGCTCTGGTGCGGATGGCTGGGGCTGGGTGTTCAGCAGTCCTGGGCTCCCTCTCCCTCCCTGCTCCAACTCCTCTCCTCCCGCCGGGAGCTGGGGTGAGGGGCGCTCTGGTCCCATGGGGCCGGGGCTTGTATCTTACCCCCTTTGTGAGGTGCTGGGTTCTCGCAGGTGTGGATGTGGTCTGGATGTTGTCCTGTGTCCTCTCGTCTCTATTCTAGGAAGAGTTGTCTTTGTTATATTTTCATAAATATATGTGGTTTTGGGAGGAGATTTCTGCTGCTCTACTCACGTCACCGTCTTGGCCTACTGTGGTATTTTTAATTTTGCATTTGCTTAGTAATTAGCTGTTGTACTTTATTTACTGTGATTTTTATGTCCTCTGTTGACAGCTAGTAAACCTTAGGAACACTTCCATCTATAGCAGTCCCTCCAAAATAGACTGTAGAGACAGTTCGTGTAGGTAAATTCTCTCAGCTTTTGCTTATCTGAATATTGTTTAATCCCTCCTTCAAATTTAAATGATAATCATGTCGGATAAAGTATTGTTGGTTCCAGGCCCTTCTTCTTTGCATTAAATATATCATGTGACTCCCTTCTGGCCTGTAAGGTTTCTGCTGAGAAGTCTGATGGGCTTTCCTTTGTATGTGATCTTATTTCTCTCTCTGGCTGCTTTTAATAGTCTGTCCTTATCCTTGATCTTTGCCATTTTAATTACCTTATGTCTTGGTGTTGTCTTCCTTGGATCCCTTGTGTTGGGAGATCTGTGCACCTCCATGGCCTGAGAGAGTATCTCCTTCCCCAAATTGGGGAAGTTTTCAGCAACTACCTCCTCAAAGTCACTTTCTATCCCTTTATACAAATATTGTTCCATTTGGATTGGTCACACAGTTCTCTCAATATTCTTTCATTCTTAGAGATCCTTTTTTCTCTGTGCCTCAGCTTCTTTGTATTCCTCTTCTCTAGTTTCTATTTCATTTATCGTCTCCTCCACTGTATCCAACCTGCTTTTAATACCTTCCATCATGCTCTTCAGCGATTAGATCTCCCACCTGAATTCATTCCTGAGTTCTTGGATGTATTTCTGTACCTCCATTAGCATGTTGATGATTTTTATTTTGAACTTCCTTTCAGGAAGAGTCACGAGGTCCATGTCATTTAAATCTTTCTTGGGAGTCGTATTAATAATTTTACTCTGGACCAGGTTTCTTTGGCGTTTCATGTTTGTATACGGTGCCCTCTTGTGTCCAGAAGCTCTATTCTGGAGCTGCTCAGCCCCTGAAGCAATGTCAGGGGTCGCAGGGGAGCGGTACTGATGCCTGGGGGGTCGGGGGGAAGAGCTGTTTCCTGCTTCCTGGCTGCTGTGCCTGTCTCCACTGCCTGAACTAGTGGGCCAAGCACATAGGTATAAGCTTTTGTCCCAGAGCAGCTGGATATGGATCCCTGCTTTCTACAAGCAGCCAGAATCCCAGTCTCTCTAGGAATTCTTCCTGTATTAGCTTTCCAACCCCATATTCACACGAGTGTCATGAAAGCACCATGAAATGTTGGTTTGTGCTCCCAGAGCAGATCTCCGGAGCTAGGTATTCAGCAGCCCCAGGCCTTCCACTCCCTCCCTGCTCCATTTCTCTTCCTCCTGCTGGTGAGCTGGGGTGGGGGAAGGGCTTGGGTCCCCCTGGGCCACAGCCTTGGTACATTACCCTGTTCCATGAGGTCTGCTGTTTTCTCCAGGTGTGTGCAGGCTGGCGCAGTCCTCTTTCCTGTTGTTCTCTCAGGATTAGTTGCACCAACTATATTTTCTAATTTTATCCAGTTTTAGGAGGAACCCTCTGTCTCTCCTCTGATGCCGCCATCTGTAATACTGTGGTATTTTTAACTGTTGGTGATTCTCTATTTCTCACTTTCTATTGGAATTCTGTGATGAGGAGCTGTCACCTCTTATTTATTTGTCCCAAGATTTGTTTATATCAGTACGGGCTCATGGATATTTAGTTATGTACTTCATTTTTAAATTGCTCCAACACTGGCCATTAGAAAGTCCTTAGGCTGGCCCTGTGATCCTTGAAAAGGGTTGCTTCACCCTCCCCTGACCTTTTCTGAGTGTTTTCTCCTTTTCTGACACCAAAAAATTATGTTCCAGGTTCATCTTAAATTTCCCCTCTGCTAGCCCTGAAATCAACCACTTCTCCAAAGATTCCTGGTTCCATTATTGTGAACAATGTTTGGAGACAACATGTGGCTGGCAGGTACACTAATGTTACTGGGGTGTCGTTGCCTCTGGCCATCTCAGCAGACAGAGCTAGGAAATATGTGTATTTATAGTAACTCACAAATACTCATATCTACAGTTCTTCATTGTACCTATTTTTTAAAACCAAGAGGTCATGTCATTCATACACATACATACATATATATATATATATATATATATATATATACATACATATATATATATATATATATATATATACATATGTAAACTCCTTAAAAATAATGTGTATTTGTTTAAAGGTAAAAGTCAACACAAATTTTTTTACTTATAAATTAAAATGTGTTTCCATTGAACATTTTCTTGAATATTTCATGTGATGTTTTCCCCATTACTTTCTTTGTGTTGTGCTTGTATTTGAAATAAATACTGTCTCTCACATCTGCCTATTGAAATTCTACCTATTCTCCAAGATTCAACTGAAAGATTCTCTTATGTGAGAAATATTTACTTCTTTCTCTTGAAAACATTGCACATTCCTCATATTTCTCATGTGGTTTATTTTATCATGTTTTCACTACTTTTTATGCCATTTGTTTAAAAGATAGATATAAGTTTTAATTTCACTTGTGTTTATTATTTTGATGGTTGTTTTATGCTACTAAAAATTGTAAGGTGCTTGAGAGGACTTGCTATTTCCCCCTTTTTCTGAGATGTTTAGGACAGAATTTGGGATATTGCAGAGGACATCTTCTGTTTTATGCCGTTCGGCATCCCTTCAAATACAAACTATCCCTCACCCCCAGTAAACATACTTTTGGTGACCTACTATTATAATATGTGTATTAGTTAGGGATCTCTAGAGAAACAGAGCCAGTAGGAATAATATATAAATATAAACTATGCAATATATGTAGATTTATCAAGGGAGAGCGGGATTTTAAGGACTTGGCTCACGTGACTAGAGGCTGGCAAGGCTGCAGGTGCAGGGTGAGCTGGCTGGAAACACAGGGCAGAGTAACTGCTTCATCTTGAGAGGTGGCCTGCTGGCTGGATTCCCCTTCCTCAGGGGCCACAGTCATTTTCCTTTAAAGCCGTGATGGATGAGGTCCACCCACATTATGAAGAGTAATATGCTTTACTCAAAGCCTGTTGATATAAAAATCTCATAAAAAATATTTCTACAACAGTATTCAGATGCATTTGACCAAATCTGAGTCCCATAGCCTAGTCGCAGTGATCCGTGATACTAACCATTATAATGCCTCTCACTCACTTGTCCCCAATCTTTCAAAAAGGTGGACATGTGACCTGTTCTATTTGAACATTGTATTTCATTCTTTGGCTCAGCGATGGGTCAAGTAATAGGCATATTACTAGAGTCAATCAGAATTCTCCACTGGGGTTAATACTTGGTTGGGCACAGAGAGGAGATTCAAGCATAATTACGAACTGTGCAAATGTCAGGCTGGATGTGGTCATCGTTGCCCCACCCCCCAGAGAGAGGTGTAGTATGTATGGAAGTTCCGGTTACATGCTTGAATATCTCAAGATGCATATCCCTGGACTCCACAGACATGTATGCCAGTAAATTTAAACTCTTGCTTATACTTATTTGAGCTTGGTGTCTATTACTTGAAATACTGACATAGAAACTGGGACCAGGGTACAGTATATTGCAAGTCATAAGGAATAAAAGTCTGACTTTCCTAAGGTAAGGTAAATAAAGCTCCTTCATTCCCAGAAAGGATGCTGTCAATCCTTGGTATGGGCAGGAAAGCAGCTAATTAAGCCATCCCCACTGCTGTGTTTTGGAGCTCAGGTCATAAGGGGACTGAGGTGTGAGCATTAGGAACAGAAATAGAAAAATAGCATGATGTTGTGGTGTGTTAACTAAATCTTGAGTCATTCTTTACAGTATGCAAGGAAGCAAAAAAGCTTCAGGTTAAGCTTGACTCACAGAGAACAAAGTGCTAGCATATAGTTGTCTTATGAAAACATAAACCTCCCTAGAGCCGTGAGATTCAGATTATCATGTATTTTGTGAAATCACAACATCCAAATTCTCTGTCCCTCACTGAAGCTGAATTTAGCAAATAAAAGGACAAAACAAAAGATGAGATAATGTCCATGGAGAAGAATTCCGAGATGGGGTGAGGCGTGAAGCCTCGGCTTCTTCCTGCTCTGTGTTCTCCACACCACAATCCTGAATCATCCCCCACTGTGCTGAAGCCAAGGTGCAGGGAGCAGTTCAGCATTGCCCTGCGACCTCAGCCAAGTCTTTCCTGTGTCCCTTGGAGAGATGGGGCACACGGGTGAGCATTTAGGTTGAAATACAGATCCCTATGTCTTATTGCTAAGAGACAAACGGTTAATACCAGGAACTGCAAGTATGCACTGATGGTAGACGATATGTCTAGTATTACTTTTTAGTAATAGTATCCCTGTACCATGTAGTACAACATGTCTTTAAGTCAAAGTATCTCAGTCCTAGCAGCCCTTCAAGCCTGTGTCACACACAAGCGATGCTGTGGCCTAAAGTTGTAATTCAGCTTCCTTACACTGCCCTTACGTATCCCATTTGTTCTTAATCATCTGTGAAAAAAATCAGCTTTTAGGAAGACATTTGAAGAAGAAAGATTGTATAAGAGAAGTTCAGAAAGTCTTTTAAGTACTGTTCATTATTTAAAAGATATTTATATAAGTATAATTCATCTCATCTACTCTAGAGAATTTTAAAAATACAATGTATTAAAAAAAAACTGTACCTAGGAAATTTTGGAAAGTTTAAAACCTGGAGAACTTAGTAATTGAGTGAAAGTGAAAAGTTATGAATATATAACCACATGTGAATCTTGTCTAGTGATATCGAGAGAAAGCTCCTATTACCTATACCCTCTAGCCAGTGTGCTCCTGTAAGAAGGATGTGGAAAAGTCATTAAAAATTCCAAGCTTGCTATCCTGAAGATAAGTGCATTGGATAGAATGTTGAAAATTATTTTCTGGTTGAGAGAAAGCAGTAAGATCAAACAATAAACTTATTGCTGTTAGTGGTTATTTGTTCAAGTAAAAATAAGTTACATAATATTGAAAAAAATTTTTTCTTCACTTGTGATTCTGCTTAAGGGATCAAATAGTAGTAATAGTCACATGACTATGAAGACTGGAGAATGTAAAGTTAAAGATGGGGCCATTTTGCTGACAAAATACCACTACTGCCTAGTGAAACTTTACTCTCATTCTCCTGTGAAATGACTAAGGGGGTAATAACTTGATGGTAGCCACAGCTGAACGGAGGACTACTCCTGTAGAAGACCTGCCCTTCCTCAGGTGGCCGCCCTTCATCAACCACCTCTTTAGGCTGGGTGGAGGTGTGGGTGGAGCAGGGCGTAGATCCAAGTACGCTGAGAATGGTAAACGTGTGACTCACCGTCAGAAACAATAGTCACACTAAAAGCAACGTAGAAAGACCACATGATGATTGTAAATGAACTACCCAAAGTGATATGCCTCTAATTTCAAACCTGGATGTGTTACTATAAGGAGTCCTTCATGCTTGAGTACTTAGTTTAGCTATCTAAACATTTGGAGGACAAAAAGCCATAGAGAGAACTGTAACCTACTTTTATAGCTGCCATATATAAGCTGTAATGATGAGCAAAATCTCTGAGCTGTGCAAAAAAAAAGAAGAAGATCCAGTAGCTTAAGATATGACTGCTGAGTAGAACTATTCAGGTAGCAGATAAAAATAGGGTAAAATGTGATGGAATTGCTATAAAATTTGGTCGCACGACACTGTGCTGGAAAGCAGCAGATAGAGCTTGGCTCAGGTCACTGCTTGGTAAAGGGTTTTATCATGTCATCTGTGTTTTCCACAGCTTGGATAAATTTAAGCCCAGTGATGCTGAAGGAGATTAAGGAGAGAGGTAAGGAGCAGGACACTGAATTTACTCCAGAGGTGGTGAACATTTGAAAGTGTAGAGCTTATTGTGATGGATGACACACAGCAACGCTTACTTCATTGCTGTTAAAAGCATCAGTATGTTCTATAGAGATACGTGCTGCATTTACGCGGCAAACTTGTTGCCAAGAAGAATGCATCATGAAAGCCAGATCTTTCGGTAGATCTTTCTAGAAATTCCTTATAAAAATGCAAATAAACTAAACCATTCTCTTGTTTACATGCCCTAATTTGGTCTGAAATAGCCAGTGTACTTCTGTGATGATCATTAAATCTCATTCTGTGAAGTGCTCTCTGTTCTTTTATTTGAAATGCATAAATATAGTAGTAGATACAGGATATGTATAGTATTTAAAACCAGTGCTGTATCTAAATCTAGCTTTCTACAGTAAGTGGGTCAAAATTAGATTTTTGCCAGTTTCAGGTAATATACTTAAAAATAAATTCTAATTAACTTGTTAGAATTATACATACTAGGCTATGAAATGTTTATTTTCATTCTCATGTATCTACTTTTAATAACAGTTTAAAACAAAGAGTAAAAGTAACTTTTAAGATGCAGAGCATTATTGCTGTATGGTTTTTCATATAAAATTATAAGCATTTAACCAACACTAATCTTTAGAATTTGCCTTATAGCTTGCAGTTAAAAAAAAAAAGATTCTACAGATGTGTTTTCCATTTCTAAACCCCAAATACAGGGAGAAAAGGACAAAACCTAATTATTATATAACTCTGTTTTAGTATGTCTGTATTTTATTAAAGTAATAACACATTTTAATTATTTTAAGTACATGAATCCATGTTCCTTTGCAAAGTTTATATAGTCAAGGTTTTCCTAGACATTAAGGGGAAAGTGCTCACATTCATAATGATATTTACTTTTAATAATCTGCTTTTATATAACTGTAATTAAGAAGGTTTGTCATTGATGTGAGCATACTAAAGACACCTATGAGAGTTAAAGATAAAGCATTCATTATTAAATACATGATTTATTCTTTTGTTCATAAAGATTCACATAATCAAAGAATTGTCAAAATGCCAACTTCATCAATTTTGGGGGGACTTGTCTTTGGTGTGCAGTAGCAATAACAAATGAAGCAGTCAATCTCTGATGTTGCTGAAAACCATATACCCTTGTAGGCAGGATGAGTGCCTCATATGGAAAGCTAGCTCCTTAAAAACAAAAACAACGAAACAAGGCCTGAAATGTGCACCCTCAATTCTGTCCTTCAAAGTCACCAAATTAATCAAGTACAAAGGACTTCCTTAACTTCCTCTGATGGAGGGAGTGAGAGGCTGGGAGTGTTAGTTAGTATAAGATTCTTCCAAGTGAGAGGAAACACCAGGAATATGAACTACACGCTGCTCTCCTGTGGTTTGAGGTTTAAAATAATGAACACAAATTTAATGTGCCCACCATTGTTTCTTCAAGAAATGTCAATTTCATTAACGGAAATAGTCTTTCTTGTCTCTTTTCGTCCATTTCAGTAGGATCTTTTAAAGAGAATTTGGGCATGTAAAAATTGTAAGATCTTACAGTTATGTATGGAGTTTCTTTGTGGCAGAACAATGAGTGACATTGTACAGTGCAGCTCTATTTTAGTATTCAAACCCCAATAATTTGTCTTTTTTTGTAAAAGCATAAGGTTCTGAAACTATGTTATTAACATTTTTTGAGGAAAGTTCTTAAAGCATCAGATTAAAAAAAACAAGTATATCATGAAGAATTCATGATTATGGTAGTAAAAAGCTAGTGATATCTGATTTAACTTTTTCCAGGCTCCTGATACGAAACTCAAGTAAACAACATATTAAAATAATGTAAAGTTTCATCAAGTCTGGATACTTAAGGAAATGCTTCTGGGTTAGTATCACAGGATAATAGTTTGTAAGATATGTTCAAACAAATTGTAAGGAACTAGATGTCTAGTTACTACTTTAATTCTTTACTTGGCATAGGAGTAAATGTTAAGTTAAATCCTTCACTTATGAACTTATTTTCTGAAATGCTATTTCAGACTAAAGATATTCACTGATAACATAATGGTTAAATTATATTCTGAGAATATACTGGTTATTCTGAGAATATGATGGTTAAAAAATATTTTCTAAAATGCATTATGTTTATAGTTTTACATAAGTGTAGTTAACATTTAATTATTTTTAATTCTTCATAGCATGTTAAAATGCTAGATGTATTATTTCTATATGCATCTTTGAAAGAGTTTATGTATATAGTTCTATCAGCAAAAAAATGTGACCCTATTAAGTTAGTTCACAATGATCTAAAACATCTGCCATTAGTGGTGCCTTGATTACTGTTTTTAATCAAAGATTCTCTACCAGTATCATCAAGAGACATAAACAGATACTGAATATAATCTCGCCACTCTTTCTTCATGGTGTGCATTAAAAACCAGTGAGACAGCAACTAATGTAAAATAATTTGAAACATTTCTCTGAATTGTCCTAGAAATATCACAACACTCATTCTCATTGGTCTCTTCTTTAATATGCAGATTATTCATAAATTTTATGTGGGGGTGATGTGCAGCCTTATTTTTGCAAGCTAGCCATTAATGATTAGTCTTTATTCTGCTTATTTTTTCTTTCTCGTTGGTGCTTAATGATCGCGGTCTGTTTCATCATTGTAGCCTGGCATTTTACTGCCTTATGTTGCCATTTTGAAAAGTGTAACTTCTCCCATTTATTTTGCTTCTTTTTCTAAATAATTCAAGCAATATGGTTAGAAATCCATTAAATATTTATACAAAATATTATTAATTCATATTAAGCAAAACCAATTTAATAATCCCTCTCTCTGCTTGTCTGAAACGTTGGTTTTCCTATGGACAGCTCTACCCACTCCACACTTTCTGAACTGGGCATATCATTCATGACGACTCTGACTAGTCCAGTTCCTGCGCGTCATGAACTCTGAGTGCAGCCTGTGAAGAGAATTTCAGAACCAACAGGTGCCTGGCCTTGTATCTCACAGGGGCCCCAAACTCAGCATATCCATAGATAACTCATGATTCCTCTCTCTCTCCAACTTGCACCTCTAGCAGGCTTTGCAGTCTTGGTCTGTGTCTCTAATACCCACACCCACAAAAACCAGGAATCTCAGAATCATCTTTAAGAACTCCCTGTCTTTCAGTCCACATCTAGCTGGTCATTACATCCTATAAATTCCACCTTGTAAACATCTTTGAATTGCCATTAACATGATTGCATCTCAGAACCCCTTATTTCTCAGTTTGATGGCAAAAAAATAACCTCGTGTGTTGACAGTTACTCCAGATCCGCTTGATAGCACCTTGCATCTTGATAACGCCATGGGATCTTTACAGGGGAAAGACCATTTCCTTCTTAATAAAAGCTAGAAACTTGTATGGTAGGTGAGGTGGTCATGATCTGGGGACACTTCTGGAGATGGTGCTTCTGTGGCATTTAACAGGGAGCTAGTCCAGGCTCAGTGGTTGGCAGCACACTAAAGGGCTCATTCCCCCAGTGTCGCCGAGGCCTCCCCCCAGGAGGGGCAGATCTGAAGGAAGGAGAAGTGACATTGTCGTGTGGTCCCTTCACTTCACCTGCACAAAGAAGGAGGATTTCCTGCCTGTTTCAGAAGGATGTGATTTTTAAGGAAAGTAAAAGCTTCGGCAAAATCCTCAACAGTTTATGTAATTTTGTTGTGTCCTAGCCGTCTGATTTTTTGCCACCTAGAACTCTTGGAGAGAGAGAGAGATCGCAATAGCATCTGGCTTATTGAAGTTCATTGAACCATTGAAGTTCAAATGATTAGCTAGACTTTGCCATGTGGAAAAATAAGGGACCTATGAAGAAGAGTCCACAGGGACATAGAGCTTGAAGAAAGCATTTGTGAAATAGTACTGCGTTATCCATTTTCTCCCCTCCCCCCACCCACTATCCCCAAGGGGCAGGGAGAATAGCAATCTCATTTCCTCTGAAGCTTGTACTTGTAAGAAGCCAAGTCTGGCATCATTATTTGCTGCCTATCAATACCTGCAGATCAACACAGAAGCCATCAGTACAAGGAAAAAGAGCTTAGGGACACTGAGAGATACATAGTGGAGAGGAGAGGCAGTACCATCCTCTTCAGTCACTCCTAGGCTGGCAGGGCAGCCCCTCGGAGGCTGGGCTCTGGAAAAAAACGTATGTGGTGGTTGGATGGTCACTTCAAGATAACTCGAATCTGATCAAAGTGCCAGCGCCAGTGACCCTAATTAGGGATATGGGGACCAAGTTGTCCTCAGGAGGACCTTGAGAGGCACCAGCCGAGTGCCTGGGACTGCATGGAATGGGAGAGACCCACCACTGCGTATTTCCAGTTCTGTGGAACTTGATGACCATCTCACGTGGGAGTAATGGCATGAGAAAACAGTTGCCCACTGACAGACAGACGGCCCTTCCCTGTGTGCTGGGCACATGTGAGGGGAAGCACACCACACTCCCCTCAAAACTCTGCAGATAGATTTGAGGACAGGGTTGTGTTCCATTTCACTTGGTAGCCCTTACCTGCTTAGGATGTGGGCTGGTTCTCAGAATATTTGGTCTTTAAAATGTAAAGCCATGGATTTTTGTGAATCATCCATTCTATGAACTTGAGAGAATGTCTTATAATGGTTCCTTACAGGAATGATTTCTCCAGATGAATCATTGGACGTCACCCTGTGGATGAAATTTTATTATGTAAAATCGAATTTTCCAGGAAGTGTAGTAGATGAGGAAACAAGGGATCTTGTAGCCATACTGCAACCTTCTTTCTTTATGCTTAGTAACAGGCTTGCTCACCTCTTCTTTGGGGCAGGCTCAGCACACTCGGTACTGCTCTCAGCTTCCTTCTCCAATCATGGTGACAGAGAAGCTGACTGATCATGGCCATCAGCATCCCCCTTTCACGAATGTTGTCTTTTAAAAACTATGAGGTATTAACCAAATAATTCAGAAAAGTACTGCAGGAGGTATGTAAGGATAGAGAAGGCCTGCTTTGATCTTTATCCTATGTTTTTAGAAAGGCACAGGATATAATACTGGGGAATGAATGGTGCTGAAACCTAAGTGGATTCAAATCTGTACTTTTAGATAATGGGGACAGTGACTTTAACTTTTGAGTTTATTATTTAGAAAAAGTTAACTAAGGGAGGTACCACTCTCCTTCCAGAATGAGTTCCATTATCAAAAAACTAATTTTAATGGTCCTCATTCCTTATTTGGACATAATATTTCTTCTTGTCCTCTGTAAAGTAGAAGAGTAAACCCATGGCCACTTGGTCACCTTTGACCCCCCTTGAACTCTCTTATCACATGACTATGTTCGAAACTCTACTACCGACCTTGAGAAAACATACCACATTGCGTCTATGCCCCACTCAGCCCTCAACCCTCCTGGACATAGTTCAGTGTAATAGAGATGGAAATTGTCCATCTACGTCTATCTTAGGGATTTCTCCATTGGCTGCCAAGTAACCTAGACATCAAACAGGTGCATGTTTGTGTTAGGTGTATACGATTTATATCCACAGCCCTGACTTTGCATTTTGACCTTGTTTTTCACATTAATGACACTTTTAGTTTAAACTATCTATCATAGCTTATATACTTTTGTATTCTATCTGAAATCTTCTCTGAAATAATGAGCCGCATAAATCAAAATAAATGAAAGTATCTTTTTTCCCAAAAAGAGATTCATTATTTTTCCTGCCTTTGAATTAAACTAATAGTTTGACTACGTTGACCAGTTTTGTGAATGATGACAAGGCCTGTCGCATCATTCCCAAAACAAAGTCATACTAGTAATAAAGGCCTAATCATAAGATATTATCAAATCCTGTGTTTGCAGTTTGTCCTTGAATATAACCAGCATGAACATTAGAGTATTTAAATTTAAATTTTGAATATTGGGTCACTTAAAGAGCATGGGATGACTACCAACTTAAACATGCCATTATGATTCCCACTTTTAATAAGAATTGGAGAGCTGGAATTATTGCCAAAATTTAGAGAAGCAGATATTCTAAGTCTATTATTTTTTAGGGAGTGTTCTTTAAAACTGTACTTTTACAGATATGCAAAGTATGATGGTGTTATTAGAAAAAAACCAATAATCAACTGAAGTAAATTCGTTTCTTTTTCTTTTGTTGAAAATAAGTTGGTTCTTTTAAGTCAATTATGTACACTGATTATGAGAGAGAATAGCTAATCCATTTCTTATTTTGAGCATTTTGCTGCTGTACTGTTTATATGTTGTATCTGGATGGTCTGAAAATAATTAGTTCTGTCAGAAGGGATTCTTCTTTTATTCTTCCATCCCACACCTGGTGTACGAGAGCAGATGGGGTTAAAGGAGAGAGCTAGCTCGGGTCTCTCTCATGTGTTTTTGCTTCATTTCTTCTCAAAAGCTGTAATCTGTATCCACCTCTAGATAATCAGCCCTCAAAGGATGTGTGTTATGCTTGTGGTAACAGCAGGACAAAATAACTCACTTTACTTCTTTTTGGTTTTAACTTACTTTGGGACTTTCCTACACCCTCCACACATAAGGATAATGCATTTCATTGGGCATATGTAATTTACTGAGCTTTGTTATTACTATGAAACCCAATTATTGTAGAAAAAGAAAGATTGCTCCCATCAATACTCTCTTTTTTATCTAGTTTTAGGCTAGTGTTACAGGTACGGTGCCAGGCATAACACATGCTTGGTAGGTGCAAGGAAGGACATTTTCTCTGATGTAAGGCAGATGCTTAGAGAACCAGGGAAATTCAGGAAGTTGAGTGTGGCATGTTTATTGTTTGCTGTTTGGTTTGATTTGCCTTGTTAATGATAGAGTAGTGAGTAGATAATGAAAAGCTCAGAGTAATGTGAATATAGCTGCATATTTATTACATAAAAAGAGTGGGCATTGTTATTTTAAAAATACATTTTAAATGTTGGGTTTCTGAATCCAATAGTTTAAAGATCTGTACAACCAAGAAGAGCTGAAATTTGTAGTTAAAGTCATAGGCATAGATTGAAATACAGTTTATATTTAGATGTATCTTAACATTTGTAAGTATGCACTGAAAGTTATTTATTTATTATTAATTTGACTGTTTTGTCACCATCACATGTGGCTATGTAGAATATTGTGCCTTTGTTGAAATATTTAAGTGATTTACTTTTTATACTCTTAATTGCAGCAACTTAAGTATGAATTTTTATGAGTAGTTGCTCTCTGATATTAATTGTAGCAATCCAGGAGTAAAAGAAGTTGTAGGATTTAGAATGTGTAGCTATGTTTGAATATACCAAGCATAATGTGTACATATTTCTTCTTCTTATAAAGTAAAACCCAATTTAAGCCATACCTACTGTGCCCAGCTTGCCCCTGTGACTTTTCCTACAATAGCTAGTTGTTAAGATAAAATGTTCTGTGTATGTGACAAAATTTATTCTGTTACATGTTTTTACTGTTTTCTGTTGTCCCAAGGAAGATACTTTGTGCTTTAAGAACATTATATTTGTGCATGTTCGTGTGTTTGTATGACTTCTGCAGTTTTTCTAGGAAAACAGGTGAATATTTCTTCCAATACCACTCAAGCAGAGTTGGAAGCAAATGATACCAGTTTAAAGACAGAACTAAGAACAGAGCTTTATCCCTTCCCAGTAAAATAAATGCAGGGAAGCAGAAGGGAAACTAAGATTCCTGAAAAACGAAAACCACATAACTACTCAACTACTTACCTATTTGACCAGGATAACACACTGAGATTTAGACTTGTTCCGTGTTGTAGAATGGCCCTAAATAGTAGCTTTCTAGACTGCTGTTTTCACAGTACTAACAAGGGCTTTGGAGAGGCAGCACAGTTTTTGTTCCAAAGGCAGTATTAAGAGGAGTTTGTCTCAGGGAAAAGTTACATATTATTGTTGGAGGGCTGGAGAGCTCAAGTAACCTCCACACTAAGGGTACAGGCAGAGATAGCCAAAACTGGGGCTTTGCTTTAAATGAAAAAGATGATTGGTTGTGAGAGGGCTGCTGGAAGTGAAAGGTACTTGGGCTCTGCTTCCGGTGCATTCTGTGAGAGCCATTGGTCGGTCATTGTTTTGGGAGAACTGACCTTGAACTCTTGAGAACATTTGGTCTTAGCAGCTATAGCCCTGGGAGCCATGCCTGAAAGTCTGCATTGAACATGCCAGCCTGGACGGGTCGGTAGGCATCTTGCACAGAGATCATGATATGCTGGAGACTTGAAGGTCTTCTTCCAATTTCTGAGCCACATTGTTTCCTTTCCCCAGATACAGAGTGGATTTAGTGCTCAAACATGGTTGGGATTACATTTTCACCAACATGGGGCTTTGCAATTAGAATTAACTTGACTTAGTAAAAAAAAACTACTGTGGTGTGTCTAACTCCTTAATATTTGGCAGGGTAAAGTATCAATTATGAGCTCTATTAAGGTTTGGTCAGGGATGTATTGCTGTGTGAATGATATAAAACAAGCGGTTTATCTTAGGGATTAGGCCTTACACAACTGTGGGCTGGTTAACAACACATCTACACAGAACTATTGACCTGGCATGTGATGTAGGGCCTGGAGTTACAGAATAAATTTCTCCAAGGCAATAAATATTATAATACATAAATACTAGAATGGGTTATCTTCCAGGGACTTAAAAATATGTAAGTCTGCTTGTCAGGTTGTTGTCAACAGCAAATAGGTCCTCCTGCCTTCTAATGCATACTCAGTAAGGAAGATGTTCCACTAAACTGCTAGAGTTTCAACAGTGGAAGGAATGGTACAAAGTTTCTACCTTAAAACTCTCAGAGTGAAGTGATTTGCTCAACATTAGCTAAGAAAGAACTAAGCCTAGAAATGAGATTGCTATGGCTCGTAGGCCAAGTTCAGTGTCCATACTGTCACATTTCAGCAGATGTATCTTGCCCTATTACACACATGTACTTTAAAGCATCAGGTGCTCTGGGCATAGGGAGTGTATGTCCAATTTTAACATATCAAGGAAATAACATTTACATATTGAATATTCATTTAGAATATGCTGAAGGTTTTACTGAAAAGTTAATATGCATGATGATAATTTAGATTTGATGAGTGTTGAATAGTGTAACTTTAATTTTAGTTTTCAAACTTATCTCTCCTATAAGTGTGGTTAGATTATATAACTTCTGCTTTTGGACGTCACTAATCTGAGGCATCCTGTCTCCTTTCTGAGACTTCAGCAGAGCATAACTAACTGTTCTCTTTGAATCTTAAATTTTGAGATGGGCTTGCTGCTAGTGTCACGGATAAATTCTGTAATAAAATAATGAACACTTAAACTATAAGGGATAATCTACTTGATTGAAGATCATCAGAGTCTATCAATATGCAATTATTTTCACTTATTAAGGGAAACAACATAAAATGTGTAGTGTATATAGATCTGAAAACCACTTTCTTATATTTTTAGTGCTAAGTCAGGCAGAGTATTTTATTTTTGAAGGTATATTTTAGTCTGCATTGTGAATTCTGAATCCAAGTGAGTTGAAGCATTTGGCTCATAAAAGATCTCAAACCACTTTATATTTGTGGAAATCAATCTCACACATTTCTTAGGAAACATAGAAAGCTAAGGAATGCCTCTGTATTTTGAAGATCCCAAGTATCATTGATCTAGAATTCCTGGATTTCTTTTGTGTACTTGTATAACTGCACTTGCTAGTATATGGTTCACAAAGTTCTTGGTTGTTTTATAAATTTGCATCTCAACAAGCCTATAGTAATTTGCCATAAATGATGGCAAATCTAAAGGTGATCCGTCTGTACCCCTTTGTCTTTCTGCACAGACATGGCTAGTATGTCTCCAGATCGTCACCCTGTGGTGTTCCAGCTCTGTATCTCAGCTGTATTCTGGGCAGGAAGAATGGCAGGAGCAAAAATGCAGCCAGGTGAGCATGCTCACTTTTAAAAGGCTCCTCCCAGAAGCCTACCAAGGCTTTGTTATGCAGATTGTGAAAATCCTGGTAGCCTAGCACAACACAGGCTACCATCCTCTATTTTTCTTACACACACATATATGTATATGCACTCATCCATATATGTGTGTGTGTAAATATATATACACATACCTATATAATATTTAGGTACCTATAGTATATTTGTTAAGAAAAAAAGTAAAATGTGGCCTTTTATGAGCAGCCAGCCAGCCTTTCCAATTGAGCCTGGAATGCCTAAAGATTATCAATACAATTTATACCTCGAGAGAATAGTCCCATGTCTGTTATTGTATTGCAAACACCTAGGAGTGTACATAGCTTACAGTAGGTATGAAGTACATCTTTTAGAAGAAGGAATGGATGCTTGATTTAAAGTGAAATGCTTTCAGCTTCTAACTGAAGGCATGAATCTCCCTCCTTTCATTCTTCCTCTCTTTCTTCCAATCGTGTGGCACAATATAGCAATGGTCAATAATTATGGGTTTCTGTTTTCACTCCAAGTGCACTGAACTGTACTCAGCATGCCTAAATATGTGAACTTTGAGATGAATGTTTTTGGGACAAAATCTGAGCCACTTTTGGCTATCAGTAATTTGAATTGTTTCAGTCAGAGAAAGTCATTGAATATTAATAAGTTAACAATATTCATCTGCTCGAGCCACTATTAGTACAGAAAGTGACCTTAGAGTTCACTCAGTCTGTCTTTGTAGAGAGAAAATGGAGTCATATTTAGCAGGCACATGTTTTGTTTTACCTGCAATATTTTGTTTTTTCTTCTTGAAGTAACTTAATTATTCATAACTGAAGAGTCCTGGTGGGCATGGTGTAAAGTGCTCACCACTAGTCAAAGAGGGCCTGTCGATGTTTATAGAATCACAATATGCAGAATTGCAAAGATATATTGGGTCTTCCGCCTGTTTGCTGAGTGTTCGTCCCTCTGTATTGTACTGGTGCTCTAAGTGAGCACTTCTTGAAATGATTATAAATGAAATTCACATTGGAAATTTGTTTAAAATTCCAAGTTCTTGGGGCACACTTCCATGATAATATGATTCAGAGTCTGGGAGGGGCCCGTGAAATTGCATTTTTAATAACCCTGAATGATTCTGATGCAGGTGGCACACAGATTGAAAACCAATAAAATAAATGAAAAGGGGCTTAAATTTTACAGCTCCTAGAAGAGCTCGTGACAATTCTTAGCAAGTAGAAACCTGTATGAAACATTGCTGAGTGAAGCTAAGTGTTTCCCGATTAAAAAATCAAAAGCACATGTTTAAATATAAATAATCCTGCTACTGTTCAATATGGTAGTGCACATGCCTAGGGTGCTTCATCAAAACATATATTTTTTAAACCGCATATGGCTCGCATAGATCATTTGTCTTATCCAATTGCCCTGGCACTGGAGTTCTCCATGCAGGACGCCAGCCGTGGCCGCTTTCCACGGGGGAGCTCTGCTCCAAGGGCCCGTTGGCTGCTCCCTGGCACTGGAGTTCTCCTTGCAGGACGCCAGCCGTGGCCGCTGTCCACGGGGGAGCTCTGCTCCAAGGGCCCGTTGGCTGCTCCCTGGCACTGGAGTTCTCCATGCAGGACGCCAGCCGTGGCCGCTTTCCACGGGGGAGCTCTGCTCCAAGGGCCCGTTGGCTGCTCCCTGGCACTGGAGTTCTCCGTGCAGGACGCCAGCCGTGGCCGCTTTCCACGGGGGAGCTCTGCTCCAAGGGCCCGTTGGCTGCTCCCTGGCACTGGAGTTCTCCGTGCAGGACACCAGCTGTGGCCACTGTCCACGGGGGAGCTCTGCTCCAAGGGCCCGTTGGCTGCTCCCTTTCATGTAGCATTTAATTGGCTGCCCAAAAATACATTGCATCGGGCATTAATAGGCTTTTAAATATTTGCCTTAATTATAATTTATTCTGAAATTTTATTTTGGTGTAAAATAAAAAAATAGAGGTTTGGTTTATTTAAAATTTATAAAAATGGCTGCCAAGAGTCATGCTTGTTGCTTTTGGTATATTTAGTTTGTAGACTAGCCTTATAGGAGATGATATCTACATTTTATAGAATAGAAAATTGGGACCCAGGTAGATAAAATAATACATCTGCTTATTACTGAAAGTAAGAATCGAGGTCCCTCTGTCCCTCTGTCCCTCTGTCCCTCCGTCCCTCCCTCTGTATATGTATCTCTGACCTCTCTCTGCATCCACCATCCATCCTCCCTCCCTCCCTGATGCTCTGCTTTACCACCACTCACCTGTTGTCATCCTTTAATTGAAAATCGGGTTGTTAGCAGGTGTCTTGAAATTTTACTCTAAGTTCCATCTTAACTAGAAGTTCTATTCCTACAAGGAGTCATCGATTTTGAATGAGATTTTTACTTTGATGAAACATCAAAATCTCTGCTGTTGTATGTGAGGAGGCTCAGGCCCAGAGAAATTAAGTAACTTCACTGGCATATGAAGTTATTGGCAGAGCTTGAACCTAATTAAGGCTTTTGACTTATAATACATTTTTCCCCTGAACTTAGGTTAAAGACTACTAGTTAAATATTGAATGAGATCGAGTATAGCTCATCTTGGTAATTGAAATGAGAAAAATCTTTTCATAGAGTTATTTTGTTTCATAAGATATTCAGTGGAAAGAGTGACTTTACAAATCATGTGCACTGACAAATTCCAGAATTAATATGGTGCTTTTTAGAGACTGACGCTGTTATGTAGTACAAAAGAGGGCATTTATGAATGAAACTGGCATAGGTATAAGGTATGTCTCTAGTAGATTCTGCTAAGACTGTGTTTCCTCTAGGGTTTACTTGGATGAACCAAACCAAATTGTGTCTGTAAGTGTTGAATTTGTGTAACAAAAGATTAACCATTTCTAGGGTGCATTAAATGGACCAGTATGAAATATTCAAATGTCAGTACTAAATGATATGGAAAATAAATAATAATTATGAGGGCACCTACTTTTGCCAGTTACATGAAAGATGCTTTCTGTATGA
Source organism: Manis javanica (assembly GCF_040802235.1). Classification (NCBI taxonomy): domain Eukaryota; kingdom Metazoa; phylum Chordata; class Mammalia; order Pholidota; family Manidae; genus Manis; species Manis javanica. The sequence goes on from NC_133164.1 coordinate 119,417,404, forward strand.
TATGTCAATCCTTGTAGCCATTCTCTAGTTAAGTATCTAATTTAGTAGCTATCAAAATATTTTGTTATGTTTTTGCTGTTAGTATCTTCATTTTACCAATTTGTAAAGTAAGATTGAGAAAGGGGTAAATAACCTCCTCAGGAACACAGATGATTCCATGAAATGTTACCCAAATAAGGAAAATATGCTTCATTCTAGCAAAGCACCATGATACAGTGGAACACTGATAAAAACAGTTCTCACGAGAAATTCCGTGTCCGAGACAGTAAATTTAATGGTTCAAGTTGCAGTTAATAATTGGTTTAGCCTAGTTTACAGGTACTAAAATGTTTACATTTACCATTTTGAAGTAATGGATGTTTGATGGTATCTCCCAGAAAATACTTCTTAATCTCTTAAAATATTCAACTACATACAAAATTCACATATTTGCTAAGGTGTGGGTTTTTTAAAAGGATTGTAAAGTCCCATGCCTTTAATTCAAGATGTTTTCAAAATTATTGGAATCATCCCTCCTAATCTTTTGAAAGCGTCTTTAAAAATGGCTGTATTTCTGTATTTTAAACTCCATCTGTATTAGGGCTTTCCAGGGAAAACAGAACCAGTGACTGTATGTATGTGTGTGCGCTTTGGGGGACTTCTCTTTCTGTGTGGAAGGGCAAGATTTGAGTAAGGATATAGAGGAAACTTTCCCTCTGGTTTTTGTGGCAACGTGTAATCTTTTCTTGATTAAAATGAATGTTTACCGTCACACACCCACTTGACAGAAAAAGCTTGGAGTGATAAAAGGAGTAATTTGGTAATGCTCCCCACCTGCAGACAAAGCCGTGCCTGTGGCGGGCTTCCACCGAGACCGCTGTCCTGGGACCGGACTCACCCTTCTAGGCTCTGCAGTTCCTCCAGGTCTCTTGGCAACTTCTTTGGCATCTGTGGGAGTCAAAATTCAATTTAGAAACAAATTTGATTTAACTCTCTGAAAGAGAAATTCACACTTTTACCTGAAACTCTTAGCAATAATGAGATAAATGTTTTATAAATTGAGGGTCCTGATTTTATTTTTTTTATAATTTCAACAAGTAGGATGAAACTAGGATGACATTATAAATACTTAATTTGTTTTTTTATATGCTATGTACTATATACCTTTATTCAGGAAATATTTATTAAATATCTACCATCTGCCAAGGATTATGCATCAAGGTGCCCCGTTCACACTACACCAGAGAGCTACAACTTTTTGTCATTGTTTTTTAACTTCTGATAAATTCCACAGATATTAATAATAGGTTTATATTACCATTTGTTAAATGCTAACTTGAGACTTTACATAGATTTGACATCATGAAATATAAATTCATATATTTCATGAGAAATATAAAATGAGAAAAGCTATTATTCTTATCAGATGATTTAAAATATTGGGCATTATTTAATATTTTACTTTACATTTTAATTTTGATGTAAAATATCCAGTGTTTGAATATTAAAATGACTTGGTCTGTGTATTCCTGTCCTATGGAAATAAATGACATGCTGTGGAATCCTAAGCCACATTCAGGTATCTGATCAAATCTGTTTCCTGTTTCCACTTGTAATTTCACAGGAACATCGTTGCACACTTCACTTGTCCTTCTTTGCATTTTAGTCAACTTGCTCTTCATAAAGCTCTTCTGATTGAAATCAGGTTTTCCTGCGGTTTTGCAGGGGAGGTTGAAGATTGAGAAATCAGTAGCTTGATTTAACCAGCATAAAAATACAGGGATCATCTCAAAATAAAAGTTACATTATTTGTCTCTTCTATCTTCACATTTTATTTTAATGTTATAGCTGGATATTCTATGTTTCTCTTCCATTTTTGAACAACTCTTCTTAACAATTCAGCAGCTATTTGTCAAGCCACTACCATTTATGATGTTTTAGGTCAGCGGCTACTAAGTACTGGTCTCTGAATTAGTGCTATACTAGGTTTGCAAGATTATGGGATACTGTGGTAAAAATGCAGGTGTTCAGTCACCACACCCACTACTGGTATTCAGTATGTCTGGGATGACAGTTATTGCTGTTTGATTTAATAAGATATTAGCTACAATTGATAAAAATCAAGAAGATTTTCTAGTGAAAGGATCTCTCTCTCCATCAGCCCTATGTACACTTTGCCCTGTTTACTAGAGACTGCAACTTATTGTCATTTTGGTTTTTTACCTCTCCTAATAATTCCATGATAAAGAATAATATATTTATATCACCATTTGTTAAATTGCTAACTTAAGATATTACCCATTGATTGATCATTGTGAAATGTTGATGAGGTCTTATTTGATACAAGAATGACTTCCTGATAACTGTACCTCCTCATTTCCCTTGGAAATGCATCTCCAACCACCTTTTTACATGCAATTAGCATGGTATTTCCTCCAGTCCAAGCTCCCGGAAACTATTACAACTGTTCTTTGTGGCGTCATTAAAGACACCTGCCTGAGAATGAAGCCTATCCTGGGAGAGCAGAGTTGCCGTCTAAAAAGAACAATTGTTGTGATAAGATTTCAGCCAATCATATTTCACCTAACCTGAACTTCTACCTTCAGACTCTTTTTCACAAGCCATTAAGTTAAATTTTCAATTGAATTGGCTTTCAGTTATTGATACCTAGTTATGTACTGATTGACTTGGAAGAAAATACCAATTTCCAACCAGTTTATGAATTTAATCATATTAAAGTAGTTCTTTTTGGGAACATTATTAAATTACATTTGGAAAAAAAACCTACTGGAATATCTAAGAAATTCTTAGAAGGAGGGAGAGCAAAGCCTATAAGACACTAAATACTTTAGGAGCTAAAAGAATCCAGTATGTTTGGTGTCCCTAAAAGAAGAAAAGGGAGAAACACACAAGTGCAGAGAGATTTCTTAGAGAAGAGCCAAAATCACAGTGCAAACGCGATTTTGTTAGATTGGGCTTCCTCAAAATTAAAAGTGTTTTCCAAAAGACTGCTAAGATGATAAGACTCATGTGGTATTTGAGTTTGGCATTTCGCATGTGAAATGTTGGCATCTCCACATTCTCATCGTGATTTAATGAAACACGACTTAGACACATTCACACAGTAAACAGTATTTGGACAAGAGGTGAATAATCTCAAGTATGTGAATTTTATTTCTGTCCTTGATTTTACTCCAATGCATTGAGTCTTCTTGAAATTTTAAAAAGAAAGCATGAACTTTTATTAAGGGGACTTGGCCATCCACATGACCTCAATACTGAAAGCAAATACCAGTGTAATCCTTTTGGCATTATTAGGATTTTTATTAATGTTGAAAAAAAAGGCTATATACTGACATTAATATGAATGGTACACTCATTCTCACTCCTCACCTTTTCCTTTTACACTTTTAGTTCTATTTCTGAAGACAATAGAAATAAATTCTACCCTCAGCCAGTTTTATTGCATTAGTCCTCTTTTCTCCTTAAAAGGTAACATTCTTCTTTTCCTGACATATTTGTTGTTTGTAACTCATGTTAATTTTTCTGGTTCTACATCAAGATGCCTTGTGTTCATGTACCTGAATTTTTCTCCTCATTTATTCAAATTTAAGAGCAAGTTGTCATCACAAAGACATTACTTTGCCTTTTTTTTTCTGAGTTATTTTTCTTTGCCTGTTGAAATTTATGAATATTTTATTTTCCTGTGTTCCTGTTTTTATTATTGGTCCATCCCATTTGATACCACCTTTCAGTGACTCTAGTTTCACAGGATGATATGCAAAACATAAACACATAACACATGTTGTAAATTTGCCTAATTTGATTTGGGAAAAGAAATTGAGTCATTTATCTAGTGAATTCAAAATATTGTTCCAGTTAAATTTTTTTGTTCTATGAACATTAAAAATAGAATCTCTGATGGCCTACTATTTTACAATTTTCCCCATGACTCTACTAGTGCATAATTAGGGAAGTTCTCTGCAGTCCATAATGGTGTTCATATTATCAGTATAGATTTATATTGATAATTAAAGCTCTGTAATATTTAATAATCACAGAGACTGGTTAATTATACCAATTAAGTGCACTGATTTTCTTTTATAAGACTGACACTATTTCAAAACCTTTCTAAAGCGTTAATCACTTAAAATCCATTGTAGTTCAGTATTTATTATTTTTTGTAGTTTAATATGTATTGATTTGAGTAAGGAGGGTGTCAGAGATGTGGCATGAAGCAAAAAGTTGTGTCCAAATCGCTCAAAAGACCATCAGTACTTAGAGAAACTGGAGTTTGTTGTAGCCTTCATGCACTGTTCAATGGATTTTACGGATGTAACCAAGATCAGGGCTGAAGGCCAAGAATAAAGGGCACAAAGGATTGGAAGATACAAGTTCCAGTGTGGCCCTTTATAATCTGTCATCATGTTATGGAATATAGGATAATGCCAGGGAGATGTTACTACCTTGGTGAGATTCTTCCTTTGACTACAGTCAATATCTCAGAAGGTGTCAGAGGTCAGAGCCAGTGCGGCTAGCTGACTGGGAAATGAGGTTCTAGGTTCTGAAGGGGGAGTCTAGATCATGCACTAAGCTTGTCTTACCAGCATGCACTCTTTTGCCCCTGGGGCTGACCTGGAGTCTTCTGTCTAGGTCTTCACTGAATATGTGGATGGAAGACTTAACAACTGTGTCTACTGTAATTCTTGAACTCTTCACTAGCTTAAGAGCAGTGGAAGAAAAGATCTTAGAGCCTTTTACATTTCCTCTACTAGGAAATATTTAGTGCCCAGTGATCTCAAAGTAAATGTGGAAGAAGAAAGGCCAGTCAAAAGCCATTACCTCAAACCTTTATTGAAATACTGAACATGAGGACCGTGCAAGATGACTTTTGTGGGGAGCAAGTTGATTAAAGGTTTTGTAACAATAAGATGAAGGAGGGCTAGTTATGGTTTAGTTTTAGTTCAATAATCATTCACCATTCAAACTCTTGGCAACTGTGGCGAAACAGACACTGTTATTCATGGGATAAGATGCAGAGACAGCAAGATGTAGGCCTTAGTTAAGCAGCTGCTGGTTGATCAATTTGGAGCAGTTGAAGCTAAGTTACTGCAAGGGCCATGCAGCTTCCAGGCTCCACGGGGATTTCTTGATTCAGATGACCCAGAAAGTGGTGGTAGAGCCCGGCTGGCAAGATTTCTTTCTTTTGTGTAGTCTCATTCCGTATCTTATCAGTGAGGTGTTTTCATAATAATGAAGAGTAGCCCCTGGAGCCGAAAGCATTAGAATTAAAAGGGAAGCTTTTTAAAGATTTAATTCTTAGTAATTAATAATATGGAATTTTAACCAAAAGAAGAAAGGACATAAAATAACTAGAAAAGAGAACAGAGAGAATGAGACAAGGGAGGGTGTAGTAGTCCGAGGCGGTTAGAAGTTTTAGACCAGGAATCCTTCGATAGAAACTTCCTATTTGTTGCTTCATCAAGGTTCTTTGGAAAACTGTCTCCTTTATGATTTGTCTGCTTCTAAAGAATTCTGAGAGACTCTGTTTTATATATTCCATTAGTATGGAAGTACAAAAAATGGATGTGCAATGACTTTTAACTGAGACATGACCCCACATGTCAATGCTTTGGCATCCTCATGATTGTGGTGATCGTGATTGGGAATGCCTGGTAAGTCCCTTTAGTGAGAACCAGGATCATTCTGACCTTGGCATCACTCAGTGAACCAGTTACCTGGGCAGAAGCTGACTACAAATATTGACTATAAACTTGGACACACACATATATATATAATTTCCATAGTAATTGTTTAGCTAACTATACACACTTTAATTTGGGGTAATATTCTTTCAATTCCATTGATGGCTGTGGATGATAGGACAATTGAATTTCTGAATGATGAGCAGTGTCTTGCAAAATTCTTTAATTATAGTTTCTATAAAATGGGTACCTCTGTAACTGGAAAAATAAGCTGGTATGTCCCAAGTTGGAAACACATAGTCTAAAAAATATATAAAAATAGCAGACAGGCAGTTTTTCAACAAGGAAAAGTTACTGGTCATTCAGAAAAGACAATAGTAAGAAGACATTTATATCCATTTGAATGGGACCATTACATAAAATTTGTATACATATGTTCAAAGGTACATTGAGGATTTTACCCCTGCCTATGTTCTTCCTTTACAGTTTGCTGAGGTTATTAGGTTGGCAGTTAGACTATATGCCAGCAACCTCAACAATTTTGAGTAAAATTGCAGATGTTGTTTAAGCTTACAGCCAATTTTTATCTAAACATTCTGTCTTATTGTAACTCCAGGGTAAAATATGTTCCCAGCCCAGGGCAAATTACCTTTGAAGCCGTCATCAGTCAGAAGGAGAAATAAAGTAGGAGAAATCCATTTATTGTTTCCAAGCAGTCATCCACTTCTGCTCAACTACGTCTCTCACGACCTGGCTGCAAAAAAGGACCCCACCCAACCTTTCCAGTCATATATGGCCTTGCTCATTACCTATTGATATGGAGGTAGAGTACTTCTCTCCACCCCTTGGAAATATTGAGATGCACTAAGGCCAGGCAAGAGATTCTGGAAATATTGCAATTTTACCCACACCTATGAATTATGTTAGCCAGTATTAGCAAAATGGAAGAGTGGAATCCTCTCTTAAGGGATATTGTGCACAGATTATTTATAAGATCTTCATTCATGGTTACCCTGGGAATAAAAACGCATTGTAAGCAGTGAGACCACTGAGAAATCTCTATGGCCTTTTGATGTATACCGTGAAGCACTCTGTAATTGCCACTGGTTGTTCCTGGTTGAGATGGTATTACAATGGAGAAACAAGTAATAGAGTTATTTTCCAGGCCTTGTGTCTGAACAATGGAGAAACAAGTAATAGAGTTATTTTCCAGGCCTTGTGTCTGAACATGAATGTTTTCCTTTAACTTGAGAGAGATGCAATCTTTGAAGTCATTCATACAAATGTATTTATATGTAGTGAAACTATGAAAACTGAACTTCTCTTGGTCAGGTTGCTTTTTCCTGTGGTGAGTTAAGTTTGGTATCCAAAGAGTTTCTGCAACAGTTATGAGTTTACTAAAAGTTGGGAATGCCAACAAACTAATTATTTTTATTGTGTTTCCATTTTAAGGTAAAGTAGCAAATTACTATGTTAGATGTTAGAAATCTAAAATAGTTTTAGGCATAAACAACATTAATCGATTTTTTTTATTCTGAATTTGGAAAAGGTAAAATCAAGAACTGAAAATAAGTACAGATGGGAGCATAAATATATCTGAGCAAAGTTATTTTTTTAAATTTTGGTATCAATTTTAGATAATAAGATGTAGAAGAAGATACATAGTATTCTCTAAGCCTTTATAATTTATAATTTTCTGACTAGTCCAAGGAGTACATGCATTTTTTTCAGGAATGTTACATGAACCTGCAGAATTTTCTAGTACAATTTATAAACCTATGAATTCATAAGTTTAAAAGACTTTTGCATTCATCTTCACAAGTTCTTCCCTCTTTATTTGAACCAGAGATCTTTTCATTTTATAAGTAATGAGCAAAGTCACAACTAGATTGCATTTCTCAGCTATAGTTTGTTTTTGTTGGTTTTTGTCTTGTTTTTACATAGCTCATATTTTTTAAACTAAAGAAATACAGTTTATTGATTTGTATTTTTTTGATTCTCTGATTTGCTTATCTGAGCTAGGTATTCCTAGAGTACAAACATAAAGACAGAAAATAAAACTTTGATCATTAAGTCTCCAAAATTTCTGAAGAGAAGGGAAATGTGGGGATGTAGAAAAAACTAGAAGTAACAGAAGTTAAGTGGGAGTTGCCCTCAGACAAATTATTAAATCATCTTTGGAAAATCTAATTATATTCCCTCTGTGAGGAGGAATGATGAGATACAGGAAACTGATCTTCACACACAGAAGCACATACATACTCACATGCTACACACACATGTAAACGTGAGATTTATTACAGCTGTTGCAGTAACAGTGATCTCTTTTTTATATGAACCCTCTCTTTCAGATAAGAAAGAAAATCTCATGAGCACTTTTCCCTTGTATGCTTCTCAGTGAACACCTTTTCTGTGTCATAATTTTTAAAAAATGATCATTATAATTCTAAGTTGTCCTTGGGGAGTGTCATGGACTGAATGTACGGCCCTCCCCAAATTTTTAGGTTGAAGCCAATAACCCAGTGTGACTGCATTGGACATGGGGCCTCTAAGGAAGTACTTAGGGTTGAGTGAAATCCTAAGAGTGGGGCTGTGATCCCATAGGACTAGTATCCTTAGGAGACACCAGACACTAGTTTTCCTTCCCCACCCCTACACATGTGCAAAGAAGAAGTCATGCGAGTGCCACCTATGAACCAAGAAAGGAGGCTTCAGAAAGACTTACCCTACTGGCACCTTGATCATGGATTTCCCAGGCTCCAGAACTCTGAGAAATCCATTTCTGTTGTTCAGCCATCCAGTGTGTGGAATTTTGTTACGGCCGCCCTAGAGGATCATGCAATGAGATTCATCCAGTATTCAGTATTTGATGGTGTTAACACCAATGCAAATAATAGATACAGGGCCACTGCCTGTGTTATCTACAACTATTCTAGTGGTGAAATTAGATTATAAAGAGCCACCCACTCCCAATTACAACCATCTTTATCTCACACATAGAAGTCACTATGGGTGATAATAATGATAGTTAGAAGGTCATGAGATGTACTATAAAGCAAAATCAAATTTCCAAACAGAATCAGATCTTACCTGGTTGTCAAGCCATGTGAGTCCCTAAGAGAGGACACGGCAGTGTTGCTTCCAGGCTCCGTCCTCACTGACACATCCCAGGCTGGGCAAAGGGGAGTCTGGTCCTGAGCGAATTAGCTCAAACTTTTAAAAACATAGTGCCGTGTGGGGATAGCTCAACATGTGGGGTGCAGGTGGCTTTAAGGTCTTATGTGAGTGGGAAAGAGCAGTCCCAGTTCAGTTTTATTCTGAGAACCAGTCTCTGTTTTGGGAAGGTGTAGGAAACCGCAGTTGTTAGTCATGAGATAAGATGCAGGGGTAGCAAGACTGGGGGACATTTTTCACGTTACTGGCCACTGAAATTTCTCATCTATGACACACTTGTTCAAATCTTTTCTATATCTTTTCCTAATGAGCTATCTTTGTAGTATTTTGTAGAGTTGGATACTAATTCATTTAAATCTATATCTGTATCTCCTTTCTTAGGTGGTAGTTACCTTAATAACGGTTATTGTGTATTTTCTCTTAAGCATGTTTATTTTAATGTTGGTGTGGCAATGTCATAAATCTTGTTTATGTTTTGTATTTTGTATTTAGTTTAAAAATTGAGACTCAATAAAAGGGTGTGCCTTATTACACACTAGGGCATATTAATTTACATTCACATACTCAAGTGTGGTTATCTTTCTCTTCATGCCAGTTCATCCTCTTAGAATTATTAGTTTCATTTTCTCCCATTTCTTAATATTCATACTTCCAAGATATTATTGCAATTTCATTTATCCAATTCCTAAATTTATTTATTTAGCAATCATATTTTCAGTTTCCAAGAACTCTTTCTCCTTAATTTATTATGGCAATTATATTTTTAATATTCAGAGCTCCTTCCCACAGCCTCTTGTCTCATGATATATAATATATTTTGTCCCTCCGAGACACTAATTAGATATTTTTGTTTTTATTATTAAACTTCTTTTCTTTGAATCATTAGTGTTCCCTTTGAGTTTTTAATCTCCTCCTTTGGAGGGAAAAGGAGGTATATTTCTTTCATGACATGGGCTTTCCTCAAAAGGCCCCAGATCCTTTGCAGCTCATATTTAAGAGCAAGGCATTGTAAGGTTGACAGTGACTTAAATGTTCAGGCTGTGCTTCTTGACATAAGGGCTTTTCTTTTGTGTGAAGATTTGCAGAAATGCGTATATACTGGAGTTCAGCTGCATAGAAAAGATTTGTATATTTTCCCCAAAGCATTTTCACCTGAGAGAAGAATTCTCCAATTGCCCAAAACGGGAGATGTCCAGTTGCTGTCTTTTCTGAAGAAATGGACATATTATTTCTTAGACAAGTTTTTTATTTCTTTTGTGACTTACAAAGTTGGAACCCAGCATTTTCTGATTCCTTAGCCTCTCTAGCTGTAATACTGTCTGCGAATTCTCTGGGATATGCTTCCTGCAACTGGTTTCATCAAAACCCACACTTAACTAGGTTGTTAAGCAGATTTAAGTCATTGCCTTCTGCACTGATAAGTTTCTAGAGACTGAAGGTCATCTCTTCCAGGTAAAGAGTGGGAGACATCCATGCACATAGAGATTTATCTTATACATGCAAATGTGCTTCACAAAAGGGCAATTCTATCCAGTTTGCAGAGCTTCTCTTGTGTTTGCAGTTTCTTAACGATAAACAGCTGAAAATAACCAATATGCCAAAGGGGCGGTACCTTGAGGCAGCAAATTTGGTCCCCCTACAGTGTTTTTTCCTATTATGAAATGAATATATTTTATTGTAAAATATGATACAGATGAGCCAAAAGAGAACAATGAAAGGAAGGAAGGAAAGAAAAGGGGAATACTAATGAAAAAGGTAGGAAAAAGAGAAATCAAGACTTTAAAACATAAAAGAAGAAAGAAATACAGATAGCTGGACAGAGTGAGGGATGGGAGAAGTTTGGTGGGGAAAAAGTAAAAGAATGGAAAAGAAAAATGAAGAGAGCAAAGAGGAAGGAAGGAAAGTAGGAAGGAAGAGCAGAAAGGAAAGGTGGTTTCCACCATGCTGCGCATTCAAGGAATCAGAGGCCTGCGTGTCTGCCCCCAGAGTTCCGTCTGTTCCCACCCAACGCTGCTTTTGTGACTCACGGATCCTGAATGTACCATGTTTCCATTCATCTCCAAATTCCTGCTTTTCGATTCCAATCATTTTTCCCATTAAAAAAATGAATGTCTTTGTATAGAAAGACGGCAGTTGTTAGTGGGGAGAGAAGGGAGAAGAGGCATAAACTGGAGGTTGGAAGCACTGCTGTCTGCGTCTACATGTGGCATCCATGGACTTAAAGGGACAAGTGACTCAGCTACATGACTGATCCAGACCTTGCTGTGTGAGCCAGGACAATGCATAAAAGGGATTTAATCATTGACTGTGGCTGCTGCTGCTTTTTTAATTTCTTAACTGTTTAGTCACCTTCTAGGGGTGAAACCAGGGTAAGCCATTCCCTGAGGAATCACTGGGGGAGTCCCACTGTGGCTGTCAGGCAGAAATGCCATTTTGAACAATCTTAGAACTGTACTTATGAGCATATTTTATAATAATTCTGACTTGCACTTCTGACTCTAGAAATTTCTAGCTTTAACATAAATATTCACCCATTTCCTCCTCCTCCAGTGGCAGCTCCAACTCATCTCGTATCTTTAAAAGTTCAATAACTTTGATTTGTTTAACACTTAAGTGTTTCCAAGTTGATTTCAGAAGTAAAATTCCATTTCATTCTCAAATAGTCCCTCACATGTCAAAATTAATATCCCAATTTTAGAGACAAAAGCGCTGAAGCCCACAGAGATTAAACTGCCTTTTCTGGGGTTACCTGGACAGCAATGGCGGGGATAAGATTGTAACTCAAGTTCGTTAATGTCGGTATTAGTGAAACAAAGGCCATCTCTGTTTTGTTTAGCTCTTCATTTTATAAAACAAGCATCTGTAGGGGAGAGGGAGATGCGCCACCTGCGTACCCTGCCCTTCCCTCATGTGAATGCATGGGGCCCTCCTAGGCTTATCAGTCCAACTGCGATTATGCCTATCAGTTCCTTGAGAGAAACGGTTTCTTTATCTTTCCACACAGAAGAGTTCTTACAATAGCAGCTGTGTTGGAGGAGGACTCTGGCCATGAAAGGAACTCGGCAACAGTTCCATTCATAAAAACCTGAGATCTCTTCTGAGTGGTCCGAGAAATTGAGTCCCAATTCACTAAAATCAAAACCTATTTTATTTGACATGCCCTCATGTCTTGTTCATTCATTCATTTACTCACTGAAATGTATTTGTTGAACTGTTTGTTTTTTGCTAGGTACAAACCAGCTTTCCTAAACCAACTAAAACATGACATAGCACCCTAGATTCCAGGAAGGTTTGCCTCCAAATGTCAAGATTTTTTTTTCCTGAAATAAATCCAAGAAAGAAGGAGAAAAATGTTTAAAAACTAAAGACAAGGAAAAATTCATTATGTAACCATTAACAATACTTGGACTGTGGGAAACTCAGGTTGCAAGAAGTCGTTGAGTTTTCATTCCAATTTGTAAGACATTCGGCATCATCCCTGTGGTCGAGGCATTCTGGTGATGAATGAATCTGACTTTTACATGCCTGGGTAGTTTGGGTGTTTTTGTTAAGTGATTCATTAAACTTGGTAAATACAGAAAGAGGAGCTAGTTAAAGGAGGCACAGTGTTTCATGCTTGCTTGTTAAGCGCTCTCTTCACATAATGAGCAGAGTTTCAAAACTTTTGACTACACCGGCACTAGACATAAAATACTTTCCTCAGATGTGTATGGTACAACTTTCTGTTTCTGGAACATGTTTGCTGTAGATGGATAAAACTGCTGAGGACCAAGTTTGTCACATATGCTCCATTATGTCAAGTGAGTATATTTTGAACATCAAAAATCATTCCTTATTCTATTTTGACAACTTTACCATTTTTTTACTCATACAGTTATTTGTAATCCACTGTGACAAAATGTTCAGTTCTTTAAAAAATATATTTGCAGGAAACCTTAATAAACAATGCATTCTATTTTTTGAAAGGAGAAATTACACCCACAGTTCTTATACGTGCACATGTCTTTGTTTCTCCTTTATAGTAATTCACGTCCCTTTGAAAGATAGGATCAATTTAGGCATAGAAATTACATTTTGAAAATTGCATATTTGTAATATATGTGATATATATATATATATATATATATATATATAGGATATTTTGCATCATCATTAAACATATATCTAGGAAATCCTGAGGGCAAACAAAACTAACAAATCATGGTGTTACAAAATATAATTCAGTTTGACACTTGTAGGTTGGAATTTCGTATATGGCTCTACCACTAATTTGATCTAGGATTTTAGCGAAGTTAAGCACATTTATAACTGAATTTTCCTATTGACAAATGAGGTAATTGTCCACATGCCATTGGGTTATTCCCACAGGTAATTTATATCTTTTGGTTAATGTACATGATCTTTATTATATATTCAATAAAATATATTTAATTATGTTTTTGTGACTTGTTACAATGGGCCCACTCTCTTCTCTGAAGAGATACATAATATCTCCTACCATAGCCTATGCAGTTAAAGATTTCACACTAGGGAACAGCTTCTTACTATGAAAGACTTTGTGTTACTTGCACTATTGGGAGCTTCACTGTCTTATGACATTTTGAGCTTTGCATATTTGGACTTAGCTGTAACCTAAAGGATGTTTTTATATGCAATTATTTAATTTCCATGATTCCCTTCTAAATTGAGGTATTCTCTACTGATGCAGGAACTTTTAACAAACATTAGCAAACTTGCTGATGTTTTGGCAATGTAGGGTGTTTTTCTCATTTTAAACCTTTGCTCTTAATGTTTTATGCATTTTCTTTTTGCTTTTCATTTATATAAATATGCTTTTGAAATATCTAAAGAAATGAGATGCAATTTTAAATCAACTGTGGGTGTATTTTCTAATGTAAGCAACCCAGAAGTGTTTTCTTTTATATTAATAATTTTGAAGTTTATTCATTTGCCAAGTATTTTCCAGTTGACCTCTTCCTTCCATCTGTACTGTGCTGTGCAGTATTTTATATTCTTGCTTTGTAATGTTCCGAGTAGGAGTTGGAAATTCTCTCCACCTTTTTTGTGAGTTAAATAAATATGTCAACATAATTTTTACTTACCATGTTTAAGGCCTTTTTCAATGCATGTTGGCACTACAGATGACTGTCTGATTGCCAGCAGGCAGCTGGTCTGATGCCCAAAGCATTAGATTAAGGGTTGGGACACCTGACTCTCACTATGTGTTTACTAAGCATCTGTGTCTACTACCAAATTGCTGCTTTTCTCTGTGCATTATTTATCTCATCTCTAAGGAAAAGGGTTTGGAATAATTGATTATGCGGTCTTAACATTGAAGGCATATAGTTTCTTCCAAGGAATACTCTCAGTTTACTGTGGATATTGCTCCGTCAAGGGAAAATCCAGAGAACTTGGAATGAATATTTTATTGAGCAAAACGCAAACTGTTCATGAACAGGGAGGCCTCAAGGGAAAGTGGTTAGGAGCTCAGCTTTCAGTAGTGGGAACTCTTCAAAGCATGATCTCCTGGGTCTCCTGAGACACAAGGAGCTTCTCCCCACCAAGCTGTGTATGTCTTGTGCTGATGCTGGGAGGTCCCCTTGCCAGATGTTGATGATGTGTGCCCATCCGTCGCACGTGGAGGGAGTGTTGGGGGATGAAGTCAGTGCTCCTTAGGGTTTTTAGTTGTCTCATCTCTAGTGCCCTGTCACAGCAAAGGAACCACGGAGGCATCGCAGCACGTTGGGAGTACAGACACGCAGGTTTGGCATGTGTTAGGGGAGATGAGCTGCAACAAAACAATGCATACACAGACTAGGTAATGTGCGTGTGTGATGGACATCTGACCAGTTATCCTACTGAAGTCTGGCTCTTATGGGATGACTTTAGAGTGTATTTTGTAACTTTATATGTAATATTCTTAGATTAATTATAACTCTGTATCAGTGATCTTGGCAGCCACTGTTTGCTGTTGTTAAAAATAGGGATTGCAAAGTTTGTGATTTGCACTGTTCTGAACAAATTAAATTGTCTATGCTCACAAAAATCTCCATGTTCGTCATGTCTGTCTATAGTAAGTCTAGTTCAGAGTAAATGCAGGGTTTTCCATTGTGACTGAGTACTGGAAACTTACTTTCCTTTTCATTGCAAAATGACTGGTTTGTATCAAATCAATCATTGTGTTAAGATTACTTGTTTGTAGCTGATTGACTAGGAAGCTGTGAAGTCATGCTCACGTGAAGAAAACTGAAGTGTGATTTAAGGTCAGAGTCAGTATTTGGGTGAAATCAGGACAGTTTAAAGTTGTGCTTACGTGGCTGTGCCTGTTTGGTTTAGTCCTGTATTCAAACTGTGACCTCTGTTTCATTTTTCCTCTCATACTTCCCACATTGAAGCCATAGGAGAAAAAAGTGACTTGAAGAGGATAAGAATGTATCACTTCTCAGGTGCGCATGACCAGATAACTCGCCGCAGGTGACATGTTGTGTGAGGCGGTTCTCTCAGAGTCGCCAGCTCTGAGGATGCAGTGAAGATGGGAGGAATACCAGGGAGATCCCTATCCCATAAAAATCCAAATGCCCACAATTTTAACTCACAAAAAAAGAAAGTGAACAAAGCCAATTTCTCCTCACTGCAATTGTAATATCACTTACCATGTAAAACACTGAAATTTCAGTTAAACCAGTAAGCAGATAAATCATACCCATGCATAAAGGGATTCAAAACAGGGACTTCCAGCAACAGAAAACAATCTGGTTATTTAAATCATTCTCTAATCTTTAATCTCTCTGTAATTTATTACCTTTGTACGCTCATTTTATCTTTATGCATGGTTTTATCTCAGTAGTAAAATTAGGACAAGATCCCTCGTATTTGCTCATTTAGATAGTGAAAATGAGTCAGAAATATATTTCTATTAGGGGAAAGATAAGCCAAATAGTGTTAAGGTTGTTTCCAGTTTTTGAACTCACAAGATCGGAATATTATGTAATATTTGAAAACTACCTAGTCTTTGTTTAAAAAGTTTTAAAATAGAACCAGTTGAACAAAATTGAAAGTCTCAATGTGAAGATGGTTTGTTTTTGTCTTTATCAAATCTGTGAAGGACTTCAGGCTTGCCAAGAAGTTGGGACTGCGGGGTAAGTGGCTATGTGAAGGCAACAGAAATGTTACTTGGTTTTGAGAGCAACGAAGAGGCAGACATAAGAATTGGAGGTCATGTGTTTGAGATGAGGTGATGATGCCCACGTTGCCAGCTTGGCCTGGACTGTAGAGTGAGAGCCTGAATGGGCTGCAATCCCATGTTGTTGGGGGGACTCATGTGGGAAGTCTGTTGATGTACCTGGTCTCTGCTATGGACTCTTACAGTGTTTGTGAGCCCTTGTGCACCATTGTGACCATATGGTGGAGGTGGTTGGGAGGTGATTAGGATTGCATGAGGTCCTCAGGGTGGAACCCTCAAGAAGGGACTCGTGCCCTTATAAAAGTCGTGAGAGATCCTGCTTCCTCTCTTTGCTCTGTGCCACGTGAGGATACAACTGAATAGTCAGTGGTCTGCACCCAGAGGGGGCCGCACCTGAACTCACCATTGCTGGCATTCTGATCTTAGACTTCCAGCCTCCAGAACATTGAAAAATATGCTTGTGATGTTGATAAGCTGCCTAGTCTATGGTACTTCGTTATAGCAGCCCAAAGGGACTAAGACAATCAGTGCCTAATATCTTCATATACAAATGTTTAAGAGAAATTGTACCAGGATTACCAAGCCATGCCATTCCCCACAGGGAGCCCATATATTTCTCTCTGAAGAGGGATTCCACTGAAACCAAGCAATTTGGATATTTAAGTATATTTTCTATTCTTTTCAAAAAATGTGGAATGATTGGAAAACTATTAATATCAAGTCAACTAAGAAATAAATATAAAAGAGAATGCAAAAGGGGATAATCTATCAGAGAAATGCAATTTAATGCCACAATGAAATGTCAATACACACCTGTCAGTATTGCTAAACAAAAACAGTGACACCACCAGATGCTGGGGAGGTTGTGGAGAATCCAGGTCCCTCCTACATGGCTGCTAGGAATGCAGAGAGGCAGCTACTCGGGGAGGTAGTTTGGAAATTTCTTATAAAATAAAATATACACTTACCATAGAACACAGCAGTTTCACTCAGGCATTTATCCCAAAGAAAGACAAATTTATATTCATATAAATCTGTACAGATGTTCTTCATTCATGTTAGCCCCATACTGGAAACAATGCAGGTGCCCTTCAGGAGGAGAGTGTTTTAACTATGCTACATGTGCACCACGGAATTCTCAGTACTAAAGAGGAATGAAACACACACATCTATCTGGAAGCACACACAAATGCAAAAGCACATATACTTATCACATCTTCACATACCACCCAGTGGAAATTGCCTTGGTAAATTATTTAAATGGTATAAAGCTGGTAGGATCTGCATTATTGTGAAACAATTTCAAATTCTGAATGTATATTTCTTTTAGCAAAGTTTTTTTTTTTTGCTGAGTCTTCCCTTATCAGAAAATGATTCTTTATGAAAAATCTTTTTTATCCACCTTTCTACAATTCTAAGTCCTTCAAATCCATTGAAATGTATTCAGAAAGGTATAAGTGTTTTTTCTCTATTCTTTTGATAAAGTTGCAGAAGCCATAGAATCTGGCAAAGTGATGAGTTATGTGAGTCTAAGGACAGCTAACAGCTGACTGACACTTGTCACTCTCTTATCTAGGGTAGGTGTATTCTTTTAACACTCATAATCCTGTTGGGCAAATCATCTGCCTTTTGTAGTTGGGAACTCAGGCATGGTGAGTTTAAGCAATAGACCTATGAAAGGTGGTGAGCTCAGTGCAAATCAGGCTGTCTCTCAGGTGACAGTAATCTTGCCTGGTGCACATGGCATAAAAATAGCCGCCTTAGGTTCCTCTCCATGAAGAGAAGCATGTGGAATCCTTTAGGAACTTCAGGTGTTGATGTAACTGTAAGCAGCAGCATTGGCTTAGAGTCAGAAAGCGGTCGGTGGCAGTGCAAGCTCCCGGGCGTCCCTCTCTCACAAATGTCTCATCTGAACAGTTTGAGGGTCTGCCACTTGGTACACAAACCTACCGCACCGAGGCCCTGAGCTTGTTCAGATTCCAGCATCCAGCAGGGCAGCATCGGTGCTTATGTGAACCCTAGAGATTTTTGGAGGAAAACTTCAGAGATAGAGTGAAAACATACTACTTTTCTGAGGGATAATCAGGTACGAATATCCAAACATTGGACACGGGATTTGGACACAGGAAATCCAAAGATTTGGACACGGGAAAGCAGCGGAGAGAATATTGCTAATTTCTTGGAGTTGCTGAGTATAGCTCATTGACTTAGGGTTCTCAGGCACCAGAAGGACATGCTGCTACCTGTGGGCAGGTGTGAGGAGCCATGTCTGGGACCAGTGGTCCGCTGGGTGTTACATCTGATTCAGGCTTAGGGAGATGCCTCCTTCTCCGTCTCTGATAATGTGAGATTAAAGAATATACCTGCTATTCTTAAATTGATGAGACTTTGAAATAACTATTCCCTGGTGATCATGATTTCAGGCTTAAGTTTAGAAGCAGTTTTCAAAGATCTGGAGAGCGTGGGGTTCCTTGAGATCCTTGTTAAGGTATCACAGAAGTCAAAATTATTTTCAAAATAATAAAATACTTAGCTCTCTCATTCTCTCTTCCTTGTGAGTATATACTTAAGTTTACAGAAACTACTGAGAAGTGATATTGAAACAAATGCAGAAACTGATGTGAGAACCTAAATGACATATAGGGAGTTATGAAAATGAAATGATGACACAATCTTCAATATTTCTGGAAAAATTTTCATAAAAATATTTTTATGTTAACACATGCTGGTGAGTTTAGATTACTGAATAAATTTTAAAATCTATTTTAATTCTAATACACTAAATATTAATAAATATGAACTATAAAAGAAAGAGCCCCTTAGGATCCTCAATGAATTTTAAGAGTAAAAAGGGACCCTTAAGGATTGCTGAAACTCAGAAGACCTGACCAAGTTTTCTTTTAACAGTTACCTGCTGTCTTTGTTTTGTCTGTTTGCAGTGCTGTTGCTATCACTTTGGTGTGTTTAACGTAGAGTTTGAGGAACAGGAAGGACACTAGTATATAACATGAGTATAAATACTTTGACTATTTCTTTTTGATCATTAACAAAAGACAACTTTGTGACAGAAATGAGAGCAAAGTGATCATAGAACTGGGTAATGAATTAATTTTTTTCCTTCTGGAGAAATGAATGAGTAGATAACATAAAATATGTATATAATCACACATTTATATATAAATAATATGCTTTTTGTTATGAGGAATTTCCCATCTAGAACTGTTAGAAAACATGTAATCTGAATAAAATAATAACTTACAAACATACATATATAAATATGTATGTAAATATATATTTATATGTAAATAAAACTTTCAAGGTCATGTCACCTGTTGTTTCACAAGGTTCCAAAATGTGACTCTATTAAGAGGAAGCATATTTTATCTTGAAGGGCATTAAATCAGATCACTGACTTGCCACGTATAGTATACAAGCCAGTGTGTATACATACATATTGACTGAAGCTGCTACTGAGTAAAAATAAGGACTTTGATGAGTTTTACATCAGTATCACATATTTAAAAAACACATGTTTAAAAAATATCACATATATAAAAAACCCTTACAACTAAAATGACTATTAGAGCTAACTTTCTGAAATAAATAAATGAGAACTAATTTTAATTATGTGAGCATAGTTAAACATAAGTTCAGTGTCTTACAAATTTAAATTTTCCTATCCCTGCATGCCTACAGTGTTAGAGTCTGGAAGTCATATTTGTATTTTCTTTGTTTATAAAACTTAAAGTGATGTTTGTGACATTCTTAACATTTTACATTTTGTTTTTGAAGATACCCTGCCTTAATTAGCTTGATAATGTCTCTTTTTTGGGGGGCTGGTGGGCAGTGACACAGCAGGAGCACTGGCTCTCTGGAACTCTCATGTCCTCAGGATCACTGAGTCTTGAACTGATCACTGTTATTAGTAACAATGTAATAATGTATTTGTTATACTCAAGAACATGTTTAAGTGGCTGAGTGTCTCATTGTCCAAATCACGGTGGATAGTGAAATGTTAACACAAGAACAAGATCACTATGGTTGGCATGGTGTGGAGTCAATGCCACCTGCCTCACTGTGAAAACATACATAGTCTGTGGTTCAAATATTTAGCATGAATGATAATCTTTCCTGAAATTCTTTTTGCTGCATTCAATCTTACATTAGTATTGAAATAACATCTATTAGGAAAAATTACCAACTTTTAATATTACTGTTAATATGACTATTAATTAGGAAATTATTTCCCAGAGAAATACATCCAAACTTAATTGTAAACAGTGTTTATGTCTAAAAGAAATGAAATGGTTGTCTTTGTTGTTGATGTGCCACAGTAAGTACAACTTAGAAAATACACGAGGTATTTTAGATAGAAAACGACTTTTTGTGGGCATCTTGAAATAACAGAAAGGACCATAGGAATCAGGCTCACAGGAATCAAATATTTTGCTTAGTATTAAGTTTTACTGATAATTTCATACACACGAGTAACACAAGGGGCCGAGGCGAAGCAGCAGGAGATCTGGATGCCCAGCACTGCTCCCCAGCTAGTCCCATGTTAGATCCGTGGCCGCCTTTAGGTTTGGAAGTGTTTTCGTGTTGGAAGTCTCCAAGTAGTGCATGCAGTTACTTACACAGAAGGGAAATACTTTCTTATGAATCCTCGTCATTTTAGACTTTACATGGTTACATAGTTTACCTGATGTCTTTCAGGGAGCCATCTCCCATGAGTCCATGGTTTTCAGGTTTCTTGACCATAAGCAGCCGAGGACAGACAGGTACCTCCTATTTAAAGTGTTCCTTTCATAAGGATTCTCACACAGTAAATGCCACCACCTCATTATCAGGGGAGTCTGCTAATATGAAGATTAGGCAGGGTGACGTTAACTTTTCTTCCCAGGGTGTGTAGTAAATTGCAGAATTTCCAGAATCTCCCTCCTGGCCTGTGTCCACTTACGGAACAGTAGGTGTTTACCCCTCCAGCCTCCTGCAGCCTCAGGCCAAGGGTTGGAGAGAGAACCGCCTTCTCTCCTCCCCTCCATTCCTGGTATGTAATTGGTCTGGTGTCTGCCAGTCACCAAGGGCCCGCCCACAGAGTTCTTCCCAGCAGGGCAGGTGGGAAGTGGAGAGCACAGCCTGAGAGCAGAGAGTGAGCGGGCTAAGGCGGCAGCTGGGGCTGGGCCAAGCTAGTGAATTTGAGCCAAGTGTAAGGAATAAAAAGCCTTTCTCCCACCCTACTTCTTTCCTTGATGCATTTCAGTTTCACTGGTTTCATAGGGGATTTGTCCTGGGTGGGGAATACCCTTCCCCCCAGAGCTACACAGGGTTATTGTTTTGATAAAATGAGAGAATGTATTTCAAACTGCTAACCATCCCTTTCTTCTTATTCTATTCATTCTTAGTTGCTTAGATTTTGGCCAATTAATATTTAGTTACTGATAACAGTGTTAATCCAACTCTTAAAAAAATCTTATCCCAGATGTTTCCAAGTTTCTCAGACAATGGTATACATTTTGATATGAGTAATAGACATTTGACTTAGAAAATTCTGTTATTTACATAATTGTGACCCAGATTTTGGAATTTTAAATTGAGAAATTTAAACCTCAGAGACCTTGGATACTCTCCCAATTCATTCTTACATGTGGTAAATGGAAGTGCTGTCTTTAGAGTTGATTCACAAGACTGTATTTTGTCTGCTCCAGAATTATTAATCTTCGATTTGGTGTATTTTCTTGAAAATTTAATTATTTTGACCTTAACTTTCATTATTTTTTCATTATCTATTTCCATTGAGCTGTAACATTAATAGATGTTTTATACTTTAGCAGAGAGTTTTTATTTTATTAAAAATAATTGGCACAGAAAATTAAAGAGAAAGCTAGAACAGCCACAGCACATAAGATCATGTAAGATAAAAAAAAAAGAAGTAATGCTATAAAATAACTTTCTCATAATGGTACTTGACTTAAGTTTAGCTTCAGATAACTATAAAATCTAGTCTGAATCACTTCCAGTATCTTTAATGTGATTTCTCATAAAGTTCTAAATGGCATTTTATTATTTTTTATAGATGAATGAAAATTATATGGAAGTATATAAATATCAAATATCCTTTAGTGACATGGCTGGTGAAATTTATCAATAAAATCTTAAGAAATATTTGGCAATCCACTTGTTTTTCACTAGGAATATTGGCATCTGACTTAAAAATGAGTTGGAGAAGACTTTCAGATATAAGCCACTTAATCAACATTTTAATACACATAATTTGAAAATGTATAAAGACATTGACAAAATGACATGATTATGTCATTGAAAAAATAAAAAGGATAAAAGATAAAACTTGGCATTTACAATTAAAATTTTTTGTTGATGTCAGTCATGACATTCCTATCAAAAGTGGTTGCCTATTATATCAGAGAAAATTAAATTTTGCCAATTATATTGGAGAGAGAAAATGAATATACTTCTGAAAGACTGCTTATTAAGATTTTGAGCAAAGCATTTTGTGAAGACATTAGGAGTAACTGTCAAAATATAACTGAAATTATTACTGCGGTATGCCATTCACAGATGCCTATTGTTTATCTGTTTATAGAAGAATGCCATTTTTTTAGAGTGAAAATAAAGATTGAATCTTTTATTCATTCAAGATGTAGCATTTTTTGGGTTATTTTAGTAAATTTCACTGTAGTTTAAGCAGGTCAAGATTAAAACACGAATCTATTTTTCTTATCCTCAAAACCACTCTGTAACTTCTTATACTATTTTAAGCAGCCAAAGTGGATTGGTCACAGTGAGATAAGATCTGAGCTCCCTGAGAAAGAGCTTTATTTGCATTACATCCTTGCTCTTGATGGATGATGATAACATTGGAAATGTTACAGGGCTGTGATCTGTCTCTTGCCTTTCTGTTTTGCCTCTTCGAAACAGGCAGAATAGTGGCATCCAGGTAGACATATATAGTTGTGCTTAAGTCCCTAGGCTTTGTCCTTTGTGACAGTGTTACATCATGGCTTCATGAAGCTGCAGAATTTATACCCAAAAGTATACATGCAAATGTTGCATGATTTTCTAGTGGAGAGGCTGACGTCAATTTTCTGTTACTCCTTTCTTCCTGTCCTTTGATAATGCACATTAAGCAATAGTCTGGCTGGGTGTCCATCTGATACTACCCTTAAGAACTTCATTATCTATTAGCCATTACTATGTATCCTTGTAAGGCTCTGATCATACCAAGTGGGCTGCCATTCCAAATCGGCCCCCTGTATGTGCTAATTACACCCACCTTACTTACCTCTGACCATTCAGTCCTGCCACCTGCCTCTGCTCTTCTGGGACCTGTTAGACCATAAGCCCTAACCTGTAGAAAATGGCGATCTATAGAGTTAACCGTCAGTGTCTATTGCCTCTTATAAGCATATTTCTTAGACAAGCAGAGAAAGTCCAGAGTAATCAAGACATTTAGATTTCTATGTAGATATCCTCATTTTGAGAGTCAGGGTTACTTACCGATCAGGCTTTGACTATAGCACAGGAGATTGGCTGAGCCTGAAAATGTTGCCATCTCTGATATTTGAGTCCCATGCCTGCTTTCTGTTCTGAAAGTTCTCCGGTTGCAGCTGATGAGTATATTCACCTGCACTCATGGGACTCACTGCCCCGGACAGCTTGCTTTGAGTTGACAGTAAGCTGGTCTGAAACTCTCATCTTCTCCTTATCATGAGCCAGCGGCACTCAGCACCAGTAACTACCAAGTTCCACAGTCCCTATAAGTAGTAAGTGGTTTGTTCTTCTCAACTGCTATTTCCATCAGCTAGTGCATCTCCTCCTAACCTATCACACCCCACCCGAATTCCTCCCAGTGTAAACCTTCTGCAGGACAGAGCCCAAGTGGGATATTCCACATAGGCTAACATTCACTTAGCTGCCAAATCCACCTGGAATACCTCTCCTAACACCCTGAGCTGAGGGGTGTGGCAGCCTGCCCTTGGCTGCTGAGCCTGCAGCGTAGCTTCTCCTGCGGCCTTGGGGTGGATGCAGCACCCAGTGCTAATGCTAGGTGTCCCCATTCTTCTTAGGTCTGTAGATGTTGTTGAAAAATGACTCTTAGGTTGTTGTAAACTAGCCCTTTGATCAATCTCCAGAGATTTTAAGTGACTGTCTTTACTAATTCTGGCCAGTTTCATAGATTCCCTTTAGGGCAGAGGTTCCCCAGGCTCCTCATGCTGCCCTCCTTGAGCCCCACCTCCCCAAGTCAGCTCTGATCCTCCACACCTGCACAGTGTGCCATCAGACCTGCCACACTCCTGTGTATTTCACTGCTTGCCCCTGCACCCTTTGAGGGATATCTTTCCCCTCTGCTGTATGGAGGGTCAGAAGTGTCTACGGTTTTATGTCACCTCCCAGCTCCTGCGGAGGACTGTAGCTCAGTATTACTTGACTTGGAGCCCAAACATGCTGCTCATTTGTCTCAAAGCAAACAGGCTCCTAGACATAGTTTACAGTCCAGAGCTCTCCCCAGCATCAGGCAGATTGGCATCTCCTGCTTCCCTATCCTGTTTCCCATGTGCTTGCTAGTACCTCCTGGGAGCACTTGTTAACAAATCATTTGCCCTTGAATTCTTGTTTCAGTCTCTGCCTCAAAGAGGACCTGAAATAAGAAAAATACTTTTATAACATGGCTATGATTTTGCAGGGGCAGCACTTGATAGAAACAGGGAGTCCGAAAAGGGAATGGGCTGTGACAGTAAAGGGGACCGAGCCCAGAGTTAATGTCTTAGTAAAGAATTTCACTTCAAGAGACAATAAATCGTTAGGTAACAGACATCATTAAATGATTCAATTATGTGTTACGTTTTGTTCTATAAGAAGTTCATTTTGTTGTAGAACAGTGAAGTGATGATCGGCTGTTGTATAAGGTTTAAAGAGAGGATGGAGATGGGGGAGCCTAACACAGAACTGCATTCATATCACTCAGTGTATGTGTTCCTAGTTCAACACGGGGCACTAATGGAATTCAGGCAATGGTGTGCATCATGAGCCTCCCCTAGAAGTTTAGGGGAGTGATCTCTTAGGTGTAGAGTAATATGTTCATTCCAGAAAAAGATAGCAGATATTAGAGGTAACAGGGTTCTGGATATAACAGTCAACAAGGGTGAAAATTTTCTTTAATGTCTATAAATGCTTACTCATTTTCATTGTTAATATTCCAACATAGACTTTTATTGGTTAAAATTTGATCCTCCTTTGCGTATGTGGTGTTTGTGCACATGTATGTGTTTGTGCAGTTGTAATAAAGTGTTCTGTAAAAATGTATACCGTAGACTTTATAGTAAACTTCTGTTATGAAAGGAGGCTTGAAAGAGATGCTAAAATATTTTCAGGGTCTATGTAGTGGAGGAGGTTGGACAAGACAGTAATATCTGGTGAATCCGATGCGAACTGCATAACCCAGGTCTTTCAGCCATGGGTGTAGGTGGGGGAGGTCAGTGAAAATAGGGCAACAGAAGAAATAATCAAAGATTATAAGGCTTTTTTGTCCTGTTGATTTTTATTTTAAATAATAAACTTGTCGGAAGTCATCTTTGGTCCTCAAAATCCTGGGACGCATATGTAACACCTTCCACCATAACACAGAGTAGAGGTAATGAGCCTGTCCAGAATATTTATGAGCAGTTGCAACAAGAATATTTTTCAGATTGGATGATAGAGAAGAAATGCAGCACTGCTCTATTTTCCCTAATGTTAACAAACAGTACGGTAGCTCTCGCCCTGTTGTTGATGAGGACATGAAGACTCTAAATTTTGAATAATTGTGTATGGAGCAATATGCTGTATCTCTGCTGGTAGAACATCACATTGGAGTCCAGCAATAATGGTGCATTCCTGCGTGACTTTCCCCAGGTATTGGCTTTCCAAGGAGATAACTTGTAAGACACCCCAGGATGATATTAATACGTTTAATTAACACAATCCATCATTAACTCCCTAGTTATGAAAATTCCACATATTTCTCTCCTGTTATTACAAACTTCCAGATTTTCTGTGAGTCTGACCTAGTTTACAGTTTCTTAGCACTGGAGAATCAGGCCATTTCGGCCTCCACATTGCCCCTCCGCTTTGTGACACTTGTGCTACAACCTCCTGGGGATTCTCACTTTTTCTAGACCAAACACTAGGCATTGGCTAGCTCAGCTGATCGTTGGCCTGACTTGCTTACTCAGAAACCTAAGGTTCTCTCGCAGATCAGTCACTGGGGGAAAAAAATACACTTCTTATCACCTGTAGTCGCCCCTTTCTTCATTCTGTTTTCTTGAAGTTTTTCGTCTCTCTGATGTCTTTCACCCTCCTGCAGAAACATTTGCTGTTCAGCCAGTGCACCTTCTAGGATATATCGTTGGCTATTCCTTCTCTCCTACAGGTTATATAAGACAGGGACCGCTTGAGATCGGTTACCGTGGCTCATGAGCTAGCTGGGACATGACTGGAGCCGCAGTAAATTCTAGCGAGTTTGACAGTAGAAAAGGAAGGCTCTCTATGCAATTGAGGTGAAGGCCTTTCCTGAGCTGACTCTACTTAGTGTCACATTAATTTTCTAATAAGGATCGTTTGTCATTAACCCACTACATCACTATGTAAATAATAGTGGTAGTATTTTATGTTTAGCCTGTGTATGTGGATTTATGATTTAAGTAATTATTTTTGTGAATGGTATACATTTCAATCAGAAATCCAATACAGTAATCCTCCATCCATTTCATGTCCTTAAACTGCACAGAGAACCTCCTCACGTCTTGATAAAAGTAAGTACATAACTGGATGGGTCCAAAAAGCAGTTGTAGTAAAATTACCATCTGGCTTCTGCACCTGAAATTAAGTTGGCAGATTTGGACACTGGTTTCTCTATTGCCATATATAAAACTTTTGCATCAAGTCTCATAATCCTTGAGCAGATGACACTATTGACCATTTCTTTTTAAAAATGTTTCTCCCTTGGATTGTTAAAAATCTCTCCATCCTGGTACTTCTGTGTCATTGGCTATTTCTGGCTCTCTCTCCCTCTCTATTATTATGATAGATTCCCTCTGATCTGTTCCTTATCAGTTTATACAAAAGAGTAATTATAACTTACAAATGTGATGTGGGGAATATTTATCATAGACATTTGATTTACAATTTAGAGAATAATTTTATGTGTGTATATATATATATGACATTATATATTGAGACTTAATGGAAGGATACTGTGTTGCAGGGAAAGATCTTGTAAAACAGTATACAGATATGAAGATAGTGTGATAAACTTAGCATATCAAGGCACATACATGATAGAAGTGGGCCAATTCGGGATAGCTCAAATGGGGAAAAATAAGTCGAATGAAGTGGTGATTGATGCTGAGGAGGTGTATGGTGATGTATGCTTTAGGCCAAAGGAGGACTTCTTCTTCTACAGTGAATTTTTATTTAAAAACAGCAAAGTAGGCCAAGGACACTGTAAGTTTTTCGGTTTGTGAAGTTGGCATGCAAGTCAGATTTTGTGTATTCTGGATATTCCTCTTTGGTGATCGTAGAAACTAGGTAGTCCTAGAAATAGCTGTGAGGGGAAAACAGTAGTCTTAACAACATATGTAAACAAAAACTGTTTTAATTAAAAAGAGCTATGTAGTACAAGTATTAAGGATTTACACAGTATGCTGAAATTAAGATTAACTTGGAAGTATACAGTCCCTGTCTTCAAAGTTAGGCTTAGATCCTCTGCTAGACACTGAAACTGTGGCCCATCTCAAAATAAATACATGGCAAGCTGTCTTGTCTTTTTTACTTTCCCAACTTTTTCCATATTCTATTGACTGTATTAATTTCAGTCCCTTTAAGAACCAGACCAACACTATTCCAGAGGTACAATTATTGAGAAGGCATATTTTATTAAGAAATCCACTTTTGGCCAATACACATATGTAAGCGTGATGCTACCTCAGGTATTTGCAAGTGGAACTCTAAGAATTCCTCTCTGAAGCTGATGATTTCCATGTTTTTGACATTCAGTCCCTTGGAAAGCAAAAATGAAGAAAACATGTCTTGCATGTGCATTATGAGGCTGGGGAGAGAGGGGGTGTCGCACATGTGTTGGTTTTTGCTCCAAAGGAGGACACAGTGGATTCTGCTGCTGTTCTAGTGACACTTGCTAGACTCAAGGCTCCATTCTCGCTAGGCATCACTCTGCAGTCTGATGTACAGACACTCTCCTGATGTGAAGAGCCAGTGCTGTCCGCTCTCCCTTCACTTGTACTTTACTCTTAAAGAGATACTTGCCCAAGTTTTATGCACACAACTACTCAAGCTGAATTATATTAAGATATAAGTTGTTCAAATATCTTAAATGAGCAGACTTTAATTTTCCTGTGTACTTTTTTAGAAAGCAAGTGTTTTAATTTGAAATGAAAGCTGTGATGAATCTAACACTATGGGGGTGTTACAACTCCAAATAACCCACTTTCTTCTGTGCAGCCCTTTGGCAAACCACTTATTTTCTAGAAAATAACTTTAGTGCTGCGTAGGTACTCCATGCCAGAGGCATTTTAGATTTTAAGTAATTATGGTTTTTAGCATTAGTGAATTTTTATGTGCTGGAATACATCAAGGCTTATTTTCCACTAGTGCCTTTCCTTACAGAAGCTAATGAAAATGTCTGGGATTGGCATTGTTGATGAAACACTGATGTAGTGCACTACTGAGCAGGACAGTTATCTTTCCTTGGAGCATTTTTGAGAAGTACTCTCTGACAGTGATTCTCTCATGATCTGTAAAATTCTACAAAGATTTGCAATGTCTATGTATAGTATGAGAGTATTAATTCTTCAAAGTGAACATGAGATGTTTGGATGGACCATATCCTTTGAGGATGGAATTATAAAAGTAGCCTCTCAGGAAACATTTCCATCACTATTTGGTTGGTGCTGCCTTTTATTTTCAATCATTCAGCAAATTTATTGAGCACCTACCATGTACCAGACATTGGTCTGGAATGTACATTAATAGGAAAAAGTATGCAAAATTTTTTTCCCTGTGCAGCTTATGAAACTCAAACACTCAGGCCTGGTTGAACTTTTAGAGGGAAATGCAGATTTTCCTTGCAATCATCACTTAAAATATTCCAGTCATGTAAAATGCATTACCAAAACATAACCATATGCATCTGAGAACATATTGCACTGGTATTCCTGAAACAGATCAAAACAGTACCTATTTATAATGAGAAGACACATTATTAGTGTTATTGACAACTAGCGATATAAAATTGAATAAATCTATTTTATTAGATTGTGAGTTCAAAATTAAAAGCCCAGTATAGGAAGGTATTTCAGTTATAAATATATTTTAGAAGCATTCAACTACAAAACTGCAATGTGTTTTTCAAAACTTTTTTACTCAGTATAAATAAGAACATAAGATAGGAATAATCAAGTGAATTCAGATCAGTGTTACTGAAATCCAAAAATATTTAGTCCAGTTGAGCACATTTAAATAGCTGATGCTATTGAAAAAGAACTGAAGATTAAAGTTCTGCCTCCTGTTAGGTAACAATATTGATGCAAGGTAGACAGTTTAATTCATGTAATCACTAATGGGCATATTGCATTGCAGAACATATTTTTGCATTCTGTGGAAGCTGAATTAAAAAGCACTGTGTGTATTGCTTCCTACTGGAATAAGCACTTTCTATTCTGGATCTTTCATGAAATGGCTATCTTCTAGAAAAACATAAAAAGATTTATGAGAATTACTTAATACATATTCTAAATAAAGCATTGAAGTTGGAAAGAAAATTAGGATAAATAAGTTCTATTTTTTGTTGTACTTTTGCATGTGTCGCTAAACAATTCACTTGCTCTCTTTGCATCCTAGTGGGTTTGGATACAAGAAGAGTAGGGGTTTTTCAGGAGTGGGTTTGAGGCCCAGGCAGCTGCAGTCCTGAGGATGACCAGAGTAACCTGAACAATAGGTTGGACTTGGAACAGATTGGATGAAGGTAATGATGGATGCCAACAGTATTTTAAACTATACTAAACCAGAAATAAGTGATGAGGGTCAACATTTAGTCAATATAGTAACAAGAGGATATGGAAAAGAAACAAATGGGAAACTGGGAGATAAATTATTGAGAGATTAATGACTGGATGATGTGGAGCAAGCTCTGAAAATCAAGCAAATGTGATCTGTGTTTCGTGATCTACAAAGGGCCTATCGTAATCTGCTTTCAAGGATATTTTTGTCACTGAGCATCAGAAATTTGATTAACGTTTACTATATTGGTTTTGTAAGGGTTTAGGTCTTTAAAGAAATCTTTAATTAGATTCCTAGGCAAGCTAGTGAACTGTGTCCTCATTTGCGCCACCTTCCATGACCTGTAACAGTACGTGTATTTGTGGCCCTAAAAGGGAGCTCTGCAGCAGCACGGGCTCCTCTTTGACTTTGGTGAAGTTGCTCAGGGTCTGTGTTTTGTTTAGCGTGCTCTCCCCTTCATAACAAGGTTCACATTTCCTCTCTATATGTGCGCCAAAAGTAACAATCCTCACCACACATTAACAAAAATAAAGGGCCCAAGAAATTAAGAGGCTGGTGTTCTGTTAATGGGCTGCCATACAGAACAATATGCTCTGATTATGCCTGCTCAAAATGTGTTATTTTCATTTTAACATTTCTGTTGAACAGTTTTACCATTTCTGGAGTACTAAAAGTCTTCCAATCAAAATGTAAGATAATTAATTGGCTAGAATTTGTTCAAAGGCAGATCCAGGATTTGTGCTGCCTGAAGCTTATACAATCTGGGCAATAATGTTTTAAAAATGCATACAACATTACTAAACCTAAATTAGGTACAAGGCCCTGGAAAGAGCCTGTGTAGTTGGAAGGCCCTGGAGCTTAATCTTCATTAACTTCACAGTAAATCTGCCTGTGTATATAACATAATTTCGCCTCACTTATTAGAAAGCATGGAAGGAAGGGTGAAATTAGCTGTTGGCTGGCTTTTGAGCAACAAGGAAATTTGAGGACTGGCTTACCATCAGTTCACTGATTGCTTTCACAGTCTGAGGCTGAGGACATTATCACTAAAATACCATCCGAAGATCAAAAGAGGTCTTGGGGAGCAACAAATCTCAACTCTTTACTTTTTAATTTGACATTCCCTACTGTCTTTGGCATGGTGTATTTTTCTTTAAAGGTCCACTCTTACTGGCATACACCACACGTGAGCTCTGTCTTTTCGTAGTTCACAATGGTGGTGGCAATTTTTTTGTTTGCATTTGTTATGTTAAATCTTATAAACAGACCCTTATATACTGCTACATCATTTATCTAGTTGTTAATTATTTAAGTATCTATTATGAGTTTAAGTGTATCATTTCAAAAGATATGTTGAAATCAAATCCCCAGAATCTCAGAATGTGACCTTGTTTGGAAACAAGGTCTTTGCAGAGATGATTAGTTAAATTAGGATGAGGTCATACCTGACTAGAGTGGACCCTTAATTCAATATGACTGGTGTCCTTATAAGAAGCGGCAAGACAAAGACCCACGAGCGGAGAACGCTGTGTAAACACAGAAGTGGAGACTGGAACTCCCAGGACTGCTAAACAACCACCAGGAGCTGGGAGGAGGCAAAGAAGAATTCTCCCTCAGAGGTTTCAGAGACAGTGTGACCATGCTGACAACCTGACTTGAGACTTCTAGTTTCCAGAACTGTGAAAGAATCAATGTATGTTTTTTCTTTAATTGAAGTATCATTGATGTACAATCTTATGAAGGTTTTGCATGAACAACATTGTGGTTTCAACATTCACTCATAGTATCAAGTCCTCACCCCGCCTATTACAGTTACTGTCGATCTGTGCAGTAAGATGCTGTAGAGTTCAATGTATGTTGTTTTAAGCTGGTAACCAGTTTTCTCATCTTTTGTTACAGGCAGATGAGCATGTAACAAAGAAAAGATAAATTGCTCACTGTCCTCATGCAGTTAATCTACTGAGGAATATTGATTCTCAACAATATCTGTTTATGTATCTATGTATCCATCCATCCATCCATCCCTTTCTATCATGTAACTAACAAATGCAATTAAAGGGGGGAACAGATTTCAGTTTCTTCCTCTCTAATTTGGGGTACACATCTAAAATGCAGGTATTTCTCTGATTATTAAGTAAAATAATGTAGATACAAGTTCTCAATAAAATATATATAAAACATCTTGTAAATTAGCATATATGAGTTGAAGTATTGAGTTAGACTGCATGTTTTTGGCCGCAGTGACAGAAATCCAGCTGATATTCATTAGGCTAAAAAAAAAAAAATGGAAGGCTTGAGCGGCTCCATGAAGGACAACTGGTTCAGAAAAGTATTTGTGGCCTGTTGATAAAGACTGCATACGAACTTGTGCCACACAGTTGAATTTTATGGGTAAGACAGTGGAAGAGTATTTCACAGGATGAGCAAGAAATGGGCATAAAAGCTCACTAAAGTGGTACAACTTGGAATTCTCACTTGCATTTGAATCATGGTTCTCCCACTTACTATTAGATGGTAGGTACATGTGCACTGTAAACCGTGTGCATTATTTTCAAACCTGAAATGAGAACTAGCTTCAAGAGTTATTTCTGAATATTAACTCAGGTAATATGTGTAATATGCATTACTTCATCAGAGTAGGTAACCACATTGTAATTGATTATTATGCCAAGAGAAATAACTCTCCTTCCCACCCACCATGGCATTCTGTACACACACACACACGATGTCACACACGCATGCTCATCTCTGGAACCTGTGACTATGTTAGGTTTTATTTTTATTTTTTTGTATGTTAGGTTTTATGATGAAAGGGAATTAAGGCAGCAAATGGGATTAACTTGCCAATTATTTGACTTTAGAGCGAGGAGATTTTCTTGAATCATCCAAGTGGACCCATTACAATACCAAGGTCCTTAAATGTGAAAGAGAGAAGAGTCAGCATTAGCTAATTTGTTGTGAGAGACCTGACCCTCTGTTGCTCGCTCTGAAGATGGAGAGAGGCGGCCATACACCAAGAATAAGGGAAGCTGGAAAGGTAGGAAAGCAGATTCTCCCCTACAGGCCACAGGAAGAAACCCATCCTGTCTGCCACAATGACTTAATTTAGGGATGTGAATTTTGGTTTCTAATCCACTAAATTTGTAGTAACTCGATAAAGCGGCAATCGGAAGCTAATCCAGTTATCATAGTCTAATTGAGAAATATAGGACACTTACTAAGACAAAGTAATGAGAATATAATAAAAGGAAATACATGATTCTTACATTATGAAGCTTAAACAAAACTAAGGAAAATGTGGGCATACTGTAGGCAATAGTGATTCCCTGTCATCCCGTGCTTTGTAGAGAGAAGCAGCTTTCTCAACTAGAATGCTAATTCAGACTTAGGGAGGTCCCGGAAGGCTGTAGGTGTTGGGGAATGTGTTTCATGCTTCTGGAATTGCCTGATCCATGACGTTGGGGAAGAAGTATGAGAAGGTAGGAAAAATGGAGAAACAGAAAGGAGTTCAGAGTACTGAATTTAGAGGGAAAGATTAAGCAATAAGGAAGTGATGAGAGATTAAACCAGACAGATGAGTACCACTCTGTGTGTATTCTGTATTGCGCGCACTCTTTTACCCTGTCTTCTCCTATCTTATCCTTCAATATATTATTTATCTATCACAGTGTACTGTTTTATACCATACCACACCATAGCAGCAGCTGTAAAATAGTGTAGAAAACCAACATATTTAATCAACCCTGAATCCCATTCAATTAGGTTCAGTAACTAGTCATTTGTATTATTCTTACTAAGTGAGGTAATTTCTGAAAACCTATTTTTTCCTTAACTGATAAAAAAGGGATTTAAAGAAAATCCTTCTCCAGAATTCAGATCTGGTTTTCTTTTCTCTCTTGCGCGCGCTTTTTGTATCCGTTAACTTGGGTCATCATGCAGTCCTGTGACTTTACATAAAATTTATATTCTTAAACCCCACAAGGTGCCCCTATGTCACATTCCTTATACTTGGATGACTTCCCGCCAGATGTCAGCTCACTCACGCTCAATGATCTCTTTCAAGTACACTTTCAGAGTTACACCTTGTTCACCCTACCTAAGGAACCTCTCATACGACTTTCTGCCGTTTTATCCAGATACTTTTTTTCTTCATGATGCTGACCTTCTATCATCCGCAGGAGAATGTAATTCCATGAAGGCAATAAAGTAGTCTGTCTTATATCACTTGTACTACAGGAACACTCTTAACATATTAAGTAAATTAATTAGTTTTATTAGAAAGAAGGGAGGATAGCTATTGGGCAGATAACACTGCCTGACAAAGTGACTAATTACAATACTTGTAAAGGCAAATTGAACTTTTCTCTCTTTAAAGAGCAATGAAAGGATCCTCAGTAAGATTTTCACATTTGATTTCAAGGTTATGCTAAGATAAAGACTAATGTTGAAGAATAAAACAAATTTATTTTTATAATACCTAATGGATAGATTTTATAGATTCGAGCATGAATAAAACATTTACATATTGGAATAGAGAAGTAAAAAATAACACAAAATGCAGACCAGGTAAATCAGAGGTTGAAGATATTTAACGCGTTGAGATATGAGAGACAGAATTAGTTTTCAATCAACATTCCTGACATATTGCAAATAAATTGTGATTCAAATGAATGCCAGTATTCTTGGTAACTCTCATATCCCTCCTCTACGTCCACTTCCTACATGTAATAGACCTCTGAAAATGCAGTAAATATTTGCACAGTATATAAGCATACAAACATGGATGAAATGTCCTATGCATAAATGACATTCTTTTTAAAATTTTTTGTTATTCCAGTAAGAAAGGAGGGCATGAAGACATGGTCCTGAAGATAATGGCTGAGTATGTTCCTAAAAAATGATGAAAATTGTGACTCCTTAGATTAAAAAGCACTAAAACATTTCAGCCAGAATAGTTAAAAAAAGAAATAACTTGCTTAACAGGTAGTAATGAAAATACAGAATACGAAAGTAAAAGAAAAACAGTAAAAATAGCAAGCAAGAAAGAGCATATTACAATTGTTCCTAATACTTAATGTTAGATATAAAGATGATTTCTAGTAGGCCATAATGAAAGTAATAAGATAATGAGATATTGTTTTCAAAGTATTACAAAAAAAAATAAATGTGTACTTTGGCTTAGGATTCTGTAGACAAGAGAATTATATTTTTAACAGGAAGGGTAAAAAATGCATTTTCAATCAAACATGAATTAAGGACATTGCTCTTACAAGGTTGATGTTCCCAGTTGGCCACAATAAATAATTCCTTCCTCAAAACTCCCATATATCACATCTGTTATCACTACTATTAAAAAAGCAAATTATAGCTTTTTTTATTATGGGACACTGAGTTTCTTGATGTAGGATGTCATTCACTAATATTTTTTCATTCTGTTTTAATTTATTTATAAATTAGGACATAAAAAGGAGTCTTCTTTTTATCTCCCATGTTCAAAATATAGGTGTTTTGATGCTTGCTTCCTCCTGAAATTCACTTAGAACTGCAGTTCACAGCATTGGTTTGAACTCTTATTTGATGCACAACCACTTAGCCTGAAGGGGGGAAACAAGAAGCAGGAATGGGTTAACCGGTGGTAGAGTCACCTGTTTGAGCAAATTATCAAGGTAGGAGGCAACGGTGGTTCCAAAAATGAGCTGTAGCCATGATGCTTCCGTCCTTTCAGGACTGTGCTGTTTGTATTCACTGGATAGGAGCTCAGAAGTCTGTAGTCACTATATATGTAGTTGGCAAGAAGCAATATGTCAGGTAATGTAGGGCTACAAATATAAGGATATACTTCAACTCCAGGCTGAAGAGCCTGAAAGATCTAAAAGCAACTCTGAGAGTCTGAAAAGGCTAAATTTTACTGTAGCCACCTGGAGCCTTCTGACATTGGACATGGGGTTCTTTTATGCCCTGACATCCTCTGACATCTGGCACACACCATTGCCTCTCATCCTGTGAATCCTGCCAGGGTCATTGTGTTTTTATATCGTAGAGAAATGAGAAATTATAATCAATACACTGATCAAAACAGCTCACTTGTAAATTCTCCAAGTTATGCAAATCTTTTGCAAAGAGCAAACAAACATTAAATATATCAACTCAGATGTTAATGAAAGTTATATTTTTATTTTAAAATTTCACTTAGTTATTTTTAATACAGTTACTGTAAGTGTTTTGCTCTTTTCTCTTTAAATTGAACAGAGCACATTCCATATGTAATTGAAAAATGACGTAAAAATTATTCATGTAAAAATACCTCCTTTTAAAGATAGAAGCTGATTGGCTGTCAACTTGGTGGACCAAGTGAGGTGCACTTTATTAGACATTTGATCTTTAGAATGTCAAAAAATGAAAGTTTTTAAAAAATTTCCTCTTAATTCCACTATATTTAAACTAATATTTACAAATTAAATATGCTCACTGTGTAAAGGTTTAAAGTACAGTAACCCATTTAGCATAAGTTATTAAAAAAACTGATGTCTTTAGCTTTAAGTCTTGTCACATCCTCATCCCTGTTACTTGTATTTGGTGCTAGTTACACTCCCTTCACACTATGTTTATGATAATGAGCTAGCAAGAACTGAGTATGATAGAAATGGAGAGGGGATAGATCAATTCAAGAGTAAGTTATCACCTAGGATATCATCAATAGTAGTAGTATTCCATTTATATCATAAAAGTAGACATTTTGTATTTACTGCAACTTTCCTATTTTGATAAGGAAGCAATTTTAACCTACTTATCAAAATATGACTTGAGTAGTGACTCTCTCTCTGTGCCATGGTCATTCAATGGTTTTTCTTTCCTCCTCTACATTACATTGTGTCGAGGGATCAGCCATCAAGATTGAAATGACAAATTGATTGATGATCAAGGCGGAATAGAATCACACTTGCTCTTTTATGGCTGCATGGATGCTTCTTTACGAATACAAGCCAAATCTGGTGTGTCAAAAAAATCAGCAAATAGGATTTGAAACAAAAGCAAAGAGAGGGAGAATAGATAAAGAATGCCGTATTTGGTATGGCATCCTGGGGACACTATCTTGGTAAGTTTATCCATGCTCAGTCACCATGATACAGAGCAAGGAGTGAATTCTCTTGCCAGGGACTAACTCATATTCAGGTTCTAGAAGACAGTACCTGATGAGCTGTGCAACTTGTGAAATCTACAATTTAGCAAGTGATACTCAGAGAGTAAGATATCATGTGTAATAGGAGAGAATAGTTTGTCTATCCCTGGGACCTTGGGGGAGGTTACAGGGGAAAAAATATTCACTATTAGTTTAATTGTGCTAATGTTCCACTTGAGCTCCCATTGGCAAATACAATTTAATAAAAATTACTCTATTTCATGTGAATTGACTCCTTCCAAAGACGGAACATTAAGCTGCTTGCTAATAATGTCAGTAAATTGTTTCCAAATTGTCACGTAAAAAATAGCAAGCAGTCCTCACAAAAAGAATGGAATCACATTGTGATGTCAAGAATGTACAAAAATTTCTAAAATAGGAGTTTACTATATGTCGACTTTAATTACCTTAACAATTTCCCTAGAGTAAAAAATCAATTTTTATGTTAAACTAGAATTTTTTCAAAGATAAATTTCAAGTATGTATCTAATTAAAATAACCATTTATCACAATATAATATTGAAACCTTAGTAATCCATCTATTACCTGATAGCTCTATTGAAATTTTAATAATTGGCAGTAACCTATTTATAAGTGCTTTTTTATTGAATCACTAAATGTAGATATTATGAGTTAACAAAACTTAGTTTACATGTGAAATAGTGTTTTACAAAGAAAAATTTTGATCTTATCAATATAATTTCTGCTCTAAATTAATAAAATAATTAAGCTAGAATTGCGTATGAATAATTTGAAATACAACCTGTATCTTAATCCTCAACACACACACACACACACACACACACACACACACACACACACACAATTAAGCACAAAGAAAAGGAAATAAAACCAGTCGTAATTCTTCCACATGAAGATGAGCACTATTAACACACTGATTTAAATAATAGTTAGATGAGTAAGTAGATCACTGCATACATCTGACTTTATTTTTAGTGTTTCGTATTATATAAAATATTTTAAATGGCACAAATAGATAAAATTGAATATTTTATAGGTTATAAAATATGGTACATTAAAATACATGCCTATTTTTATAATATTAGATTGTAAATATACATATTAAAACATTTTATGGTTTTAAACATTGATGTCATCAATATGCTTTCAACATATCAATCAGTAAATGATATCCTTATTGGAAACTTGTATTCATTAAAAATTAGTTTTACAGAAATGATTCCCTTTTGGGAGAAAGAAGATTTCCTTCTGGGAGACAGAAATAGAGTAGCGGAAACAGAAGTAGTCTGGTAATTGATAAAGTATGTCAGTAACTTAACTAGGTTCTCTAAAAATAATAAACATTGCTTAGTTTGAATAACAAAGACAAATATTTCTAGAAAACTTAACAATAAAGATGGGGCGGTATATAAAGTTATTTAAAACATGCTCAGGTATTTTTTTCACTTGGAAAAAGCATAGCAATGTTAAATGACTTCAGACTTAATTGAAAAAACATTGTAATAGTTACATCTGGAAAGAAAAGTAGAGATGGAAATTGAGCTTTCATGCTGTTTAATCTATACATACCTACATACAAAGCAGATGACATGATCCTTAAAATCTGGGTAGTGGGTGCATGTTTTAACTGATTTCTGTGATTTTTGTGTAAACTTGATAAGATGCAGGTGTGAAAAACTTTTTTAAAGTATCAAAAACAGTGAATAACATGTTCTCAGAAGTTGTATTTTCATAATATTTTTCCTATCTGAAGTTTACATTTTTTTCTAAGAAAAGATTATCTAGCCAGTTAAAATGGAAGGCTGGAGCAGAAGCGGTGAAATCCGGTGATGGCCGATGGGCACGCCAACCTGGGCCTCTGGAAGTCTTTTGGGACTGGGTCACAGCAGGCTCTTCATTAGCAAGGGATTTTCCAGACGGCTGCTTTAGTAGCTACAGCTTCTTTTTCATTGCTGTTGAGTTAATCCAAATTTTACCACTGGAGGTATAAACCTAGAGGGAAATTTTATGCAGACTTACAGAATCTTCTTCAAAGAGTCAGGAGCCGAGGAACCTGCCCTTGCTCTAGACTCAACTGAAATGTAACCTGTGAGCTAAAAAAATTTTTCATTTCCATTTTTATATGTAATTGCACCCCAAGGTATATAGAAAGTTACCTGATATTTGCTATTCCTATTTTAATAGTTGCAACCTTCTACATCTGAAATTCCTAACAATCTTCTGAAATAATTATTACTGAACAATAAGAAGACATCTGTTTATGTGGGGGGGGGGGTATTAAAACCATATCAGGAAGATAAATGTGAGACCATAAACATAATTCTTTCATTTTTACATTCATTTATGTTTCTAAAGCTTTTGTGTATTACACTGTTTTTGTTGTCATTTTGAAGAGAAGACTTTCTCAGTTGTGGACAGATGATTAAATTGATGCAAAAATCTGTGAGTTAAGTAATCATTAAGACAGTAGCTGTATTTTGTGTGTAATGGACAAGACATAACAGCATACATTTTGCAAATTGTCTCAGGAAAATGTTTGTTGAGGGCAGTGCATGAGATAAATTGTATACTTTGGACTATCACACCTTTATCCCACCCTGTTGTAAACTCTTAAAAATTATCTGTTGTCTTGCTAAGGTGTTTTAAATTACATTTTAAAGCTAATTGGATAAGCTAGATAGGTGTCTAGAAGAAGAGTTTTATTCCTATCAATATTTTATATATTCCTATTAATCATTTGACCATTTAACAATATTACAAAAATAAGGTATGAGGGAAAAAGCACTTAATTTTGTTCTTTGATTCAGAAAGTTTTTATATTTTAATGATATATGCCTAATTATCTTAAGATACTTAACTATGCTAGAAAATGAGACTGCAAGTGGACAGCAGCTTTAAAGTCACAGAAAAATTTTCAGTATTCCTCCTGGTTCTCAAGGAATGATTATGAGGCCTTTGGAATATGTGTATTTGCATCAAGCAGGTAAAAAACAGCATTATTTTGTAACCGGTTTATTATCACCCATGATATAAAATACCACACAGTTCATCACTGCCTTTCTAGAAAGAGAGTCCTTCTCTTTCAAGTCCTGCATCAGAAATGCAATCAAGGAAATCTAGGGTGAATGGAGATACAGAGTTTCACTGGCAGAAAAGATACGGAGTTGGTTACTGGGTTCAGGGTTTGACTTCCCACTCTTGGAACCAGGAGTAGATGAAGTAAAATCGAAAGCGCAGGTATCCCCTGCGGTCAGGCCTGCGTCCTGCACACCACGCGACCGGGAGGCTCAGGCGGGTACTAAGGGTTCTTCTCAAAATACAAGTCATGCAAGGAGAATGCTTCAAGGCCTTTTTAGTAAAACAGCATTTGATTTCTCACAAGAATTTGAATGCCAACAGAGAACCAGCTCTTAATTAAGAATATTAATAATAACATCTCTCAGGAGGGCTGTGGAAATAATTGGCAGTGTCAGAATATTACCATTTTACTATTTTTTTTCTTCTCCAAACTGTCCCTTACATCTTAGTTTTTACGTCCTAAGCCAAATCACTAATGAAACTTTTCACGCTTTGTGGATCTGGTGATGTTCAAAATTAAACCCAACGTTTACTTCCCAGAATCATCAACACCTGTGACTCCATTAAAGTATAGAGACCATTTTATCTTCTGTAAAACCCCCGGTTTTATTTCATCATGGAAAATAGTTTTGAAAACTTTTCTTTTTTAAATGCTCATCGTCTTGGCCATTCATAAGGAGGGACTCTAGCTGCTGCTGTCCTAATGATTTATATTGCATCAATCTCTTTCCTCATCTGCATCCAATGTGAATAGGTGAGGAATGAGACAGTGGCCTGGGACAGGAGACGGCCAGCCCTGACGGACCTTCTGCGCCGCCACGGGGTAGCGTGTAGGTGCAGTTCTGGCATCTGACTGGCCAACTGACAGAGTCTCGGTCACCAGTCCAAAGCTGTGTGGTTCTCGTGATATGATACGGGACTGATATTAATCGGTGTGCCTATATATAGTTGTTTGCTAGGGACACTCTAACAAAATGCCACAGAGCAGGTGGCTTAAATCACAGAAAATGTCTTTCTCACAGTTGAAGGATGACGGGTCCGAGACTGAGGTGCTGGCAGTGTTGGCTCCTTCTAACCAGGGCCTGTCCTTGGCCTGTGGGTGGCGATTTCCTCCTTCACATGGTCTTCCTTCCATGCCCACCTGTGTCCTAATTTCTTCATCTTCTAATGACACCAGTTATATTAGGTCGGAGTCCCCCTTGATAAGTTTCTTTTAACTACCCTTTTATAGATCCTGTCTTCAAATCACTTCCTGTGGTCCTGGCACATGAGTGTTTGAGGACACAATTCAGCCCATGACTCTAATGAATTCTGCTCCAGTTAGCCTCATTGCCCAATTGGAATGGCCTCGGTTACACTCCAAACTGCTCTTGTTACTGCCAATAGGTACTAAATAAAACAAAAACAGAAAAAAAGAATTAGTACCCTGGAAATATCCCTGAGAGTCATAGAACATGTATGTGAAACCTGATTTGGAGAAGTAGAAGATGACACAGGGTTGCAGAGGATGAAATGAAATTCAATAATGCACACTTTCAGTGTGAGTGGGTACAGTTCTGCAGTGTATTTCAAAATAAGGAAGATGAATATGAACTGAAAAGAAAGCAAAATGCAATCCCCTTTTCTGAATGTTTTCTTTGAAATGCTGCAGCCTTCTTACATAAATGAACTAAAATACCCATAAAGAAGCAGCAATTTATTAAAGTTTAACCATAGTAAACATGTTTGAGTGGTTTTTTTTGAAGTAGGTAAATGTAAATATTTTCAACTGTAGCTTAATAAAACATGAACTCTCAGCCTGAGAGTTTTAATACAGGATGTTGTTATTTTGAGGTGTGGTGGACACAGGTCAAGGTGACACACCCCTGACTCCCAGTGAGTCACACTCTCCTACAAGCCCCTTTCATCCAGTACGGGAGGGGCTGGTAACTCCGTTTAGCCAACAGAACATGACAAAGGTGGCAGGCAAGTTGCTCCTGTGGTTTTTACATTATGTGAGACCCCATCTTAGCAGAGCAGAGCAGGTTCTCCTGGCCTTGAGGAAGCAAATAGCCATGTTGTAACTGACTTATGGATGGGCTGCATGGCAAAGAACTCCACATTGTCCCAGCCGACAGTCATCAAGTGAATGGGCTCTTCTGCCCTGTGGCCTCTAGAAAAGGAATCCTGCCAACATCCTGAGTGAGTCTGGGAGTGGATCTCACTTGAAACTTGCAAGGAGACTGCAGCCCAGCCGACTCACTGAGTATGGCCTGTGGGACCCTG
Organism: Manis javanica; assembly: GCF_040802235.1. Classification (NCBI taxonomy): domain Eukaryota; kingdom Metazoa; phylum Chordata; class Mammalia; order Pholidota; family Manidae; genus Manis; species Manis javanica. The sequence goes on from NC_133164.1 coordinate 119,460,020, forward strand.
AGCAGAAATCCAAGTGAAGCTTTGCTAGGGTTCCTTTCCCACAGAAACTGAGATAATGCATGTCTATTTTTAGGAGCTCTTAAAGTCAGTAATTTTTTACATGGAGTTAATAGAAAACTAATAAACTCAAAATGTAAAAAAAAAAAATATATATATATATATATATATATATTGCCAGGCTGTATATATCCCAGAACAAGGAAAATTTAAACTGTGCCCCTGCCTTTATATAGGGTTTTTTTTCTTATTTCCTTGAAAATGGTTCAGTCTTTTGATCTCAGAGTTAATGGCATTTCAAAGACTATTATCTTTCACGGCAAAAGCCCCATTACCAACTTAAAATACTTAGTGTCCCCCTGTTGCCTACCCTTCTCACTAAATTAGTGTTGATTGCGTTATTCTCCAAGCACCGGACTTTGGCGTGTTACGGAAGTGCACTCCTCGTGTCCTGTTCCTCTGTCCCTCTTGGGCTCCCACTTTGTCTCCCCACCTGCTCAGTCTTCTCTCCGATGCCTGTGTCCTCTAGGGTGCTCTCTCCTCATTCTTCTTCCCGTCTCATTATCTGACGCTCAGTTATGTAAAGCCTTACATGGAGGTAATAGAAAGAAGTGGCTATTTGAGCTAAATAGGTTATAGCTAATAGCCTCAGACTGAAATGGTGCCGTAAACATAATGCGCAATTACCAACCAGAAGTGTAACAAAAGCACTGATTTATTAGCACATTTTCAAAGTACGTTTTCCTCTGTTAAGTTATAGAATAAATAGTAACTATATTGACAAGAATCATTAGAAATGTACTTAATAATTGAGGTAAAATAACTGGTGAATTTTGAGTGTTGAGGCAATCTTATGCAAAGTTATGTATATAAGTGGCTGAAATGTTTATTTTTCTGTATTATTTACCTCTTTTTTTAAACATTTATTCGAGTAAAGATTTAGGAGGATGTATATTTAGATTTGTAAGAATGTAGAGTGAGGCAAGGCCATTCTCATGTCTGCCTCTAGTCAGAACTACATGGATAGCCCTCCAGTGTGAAGTCAGAGTGATACGCTGCCTGTCAGGGATTGTGAGCAAGTGACACGACTGAGATGATTTATCAGGATAAGATAAACCAGTTTTATAGCCTTGAATTTAATGATTTATGAAGGAGTGGTGGCTGTAAGAAAATTCAGAGAAAGTTTGTTTAAAGCAGGCTGAGAGGAAGGAAAATAAATCCAAACACCCTGAGAAAAGAAAACAGATATTACAGAAAAATAATATCTGTGATATGGAGAAGTCATGAGAGTTTGAAATAATGTTGCCTGGAAATACAGTCAATATTGTCTTTAATTGACAAGGTATATTTTCTTAAAATATTTAGCTATCCTACTTCCAACCATGAAAACATAAAAACATGTAGAAGTCTACAGTATATATAAAGAAATGGCATGTTATCTACATTGAAACTTCTGAGAATGAATACATTTTTCATAAAAAAATGATTATTAAAATTTCTTGACAATTGCATTCTTTGGTAGCTGGCAAGTGACATATACTTGAACCCTCCCAACATAGATAATTTGTCATATATCTTAAAATACATGTTCACAGTCAAAAGCCTGTTCTTGAAAGAAAAAAAAAACCAAAAAACAACTTTATTACAAAATTACATTCACTGAAGTGTTGTAGAGATAGCACAGAGAGTTCCTATATATCCATCCCCCACCTTCCATTAATGCTGTCATTTGAAATAACTGTCATTCAAACATCAAAATAAGGAATTTAGAACTGGTGCAACATTCTTAACTAAGCCACAGACTTTATTTGTATCCCATCAGCATTTCCACAAATGTTCCTCTAATCTAAGATTCAGTGTAGGATTTAACATTGCATTTTCTTCATTACAAGCCTTTAGTCTTCTCTAATGTATGTTGGTTTCTTGGTCTTTCCTTGCGTTTCTTGACTTTGATACTTTTGAGTACTCATCTAGAACTTTGTGGTAATTGTTCTTCAACAGAGGTTTATCTGATGTTTTCTCATGATTATGCTTTTTTTTTCATTAATCTACAATTACATGAAGGACATTATGTTTACTAGGCTCCCCCCTTCACCAAGTCCGCCCCATATACCCCTTCACAGTCACTGTCCAGCAACATGGTAAGATGCTGTAAAATCACTATTTGTCTTCTCTGTGTTGCACAGCCCTCCCCGTGCCCCCCCCCCCACTATACATGCTAATCGTAATGCCCCCTTTCTTTTTTTACCACCTTTATCCCTCCTTTCCCACCCATCCTCCCCAGTCCCTTTCCCTTTGGTAACTGTTAGTCCATTCTTGGGTTCTGTGCTTCTGCTGTTCTTTTGTTCTTATACTCCACATATGAGTGAAATCATTTGGTACTTGTCTTTCTCCACCTGGCTTATTTCACTGAGCATAATACCCTCTAGCTCCATCCATGTTGTTGCAAATGGTAGGATGTTTTTTTCTTATGGCTGAATAATATTCTACTGTGTATATGTACCACATCTTCTTTATCCATTCATCTACTGATGGACACTTAGGTTGCTTCCACATCTTGGCTATTGTAAATATTGCAGCGATAAACATAGGGGTGCATCTGTTTTTTTCAAACTGGAGTGCTGCATTCTTGGGGTAAATTCCTAGAAGTGGAATTCCTGGGTCAAATGGTATTTCTATTTTGAGCATTTTGAGGAACCTCCATACTGCTTTCCACAATGGTTGAACTAATTTACATTCCCACCAGCAGTGTAGGAGGGTTCCCCTTTCTCCACAACCTCGCCACATTTGTTGTTGTTTGTCTTTTGGATGGTAGCCATCCTTACTGGTGTGAGATGATATCTCATTGTGGTTTTAATTTGCATTTCTCTGATGACAAGCAATGTGGAGCACCTTTTCATGTGTCTGTTGGCCATCTGAATTTCTTCTTTAGAGAACTGTGTATTCAGCTCTTCTGCCCATTTTTTAATTGGATTATTTGCTTTTTGTTTGTTGAGGTGTGTGAGCTCTTTATATATTTTGGAAGTCAACCCTTTATCGGACCTGCCATTTACGAATATATTCTCCCATACTGTAGGATACCTTTTTGTTCTATTGATGGTGCCCTTTGCTGTACAGAAGCTTTTCAGCTTGATATAGTCCCATTTGTTCATTTTTGCATTTTTTCCCTTGCACGGGAGATATGTTCAAGAAGAGGTCACTCATGTTTATGTCTAAGAGATTTTTGCCTATGCTTTTTTCTAAGAGTTTTATGGTTTCATGACTTACATTCAAATCTTTGATCCATTTCGAATTTACTGTTTATGTGGTTAGACAGTGATCAGTTTCATTCTCTTACATGTAGCTGTCCAGTTTTGCCAGCACCATCTGTTGAAGAGACTGTCATTTCCCCATTGTATGTCCATGGCCCCTTTATCAAATAGTAGTTGACCATGTATGTTTGGGTTAATGTTTGGAGTATCTATTCTGTTCCATTGGTCTGTGGCTCTGTTCTTGTGCCAGTACCAAATTGTCTTGATTTCTATGGCTTTGTAGTAGAGCTTGAAGTTGGGGAGTGAGATCCCCCCCACTTTATTCTTCCTTCTCAGGATTGCTTTAGCTATTTGGGGTCTTTGGTGTTTCCATATGAATTTTTGAACTATTTGTTCCAGTTCATTGAAGAAAGCTGTTGGTAATTTGATAGAGATTGCATCAAATCTGTATATTGCTTTGGGCAGGATGGCCATTTTGACGATACTAATTCTTCCTAGCCGAGAGCATGGGATGAGTTTCCATTTGTTAGTGACCTCTTTAATTTCTCTTAAGAGAGTGTCTTATAGTTTTCAGGGTATAGGTCTTTCACTTCTTTGGTTAGGTTTATTCCTAGGTATTTTATTCTTTTTGATGCTATGTGAATGGTATTGTCTTCCTGATTTCTCTTTCTATTAGTTTATTGTTAGTGTATAGGAAAGCCACAGATTTCTGTGTGTTAATTTTATATCCTGCAACTTTGCTGAATTCCGATATTAACTCTAGTAGTTTCAGAGTGGAGTCTTTAGGGTTTGTTATGTACAATACCATATCATCTGCAAATAGTGACAGTTTAACTTCTTCTTTACCAATCTGGATTCCTTGTATTTCTTTGTATTGTATAATTTTTGTGGCTAGGATCTCCAGTACTATGTTGAATAACAGTGGGGAGAGTGGGCATCCCTGTCTTGTTCCCAATCTCAGAGGAAAAGCTTTCAGCTTCTCACTGTTCAGTATGATGTTGGCTATGGGTTTATCATATATGGCCTTTATTATGTTGAAGTACTTGCCCTCTATACCCATTTTGTTGAGAGTTTTTACCATGAATGGATGTTGAATTTTGTCGAATGCTATTTCAGCATCTATGGAGATGATCATGTGGTTTTTGTCTTTCTTTTTGTTGATGTGGTGGATGATGTTGATGGATTTTCAAATGTTGTACCATCCTTGTATCCCTGGGATGAATCCCACTTGGTCTTGGTGTATGATCCTTTTGATGTAGTTTTGAATTTGGTTTGTTAATATTTTGTTGAGTATTTTTGCATCTACATTTATCAGGGATATTGGTCTTTAGTTTTCTTTTTTGGTGGGGTCTTTGCCTGGTTTTGGTATTAGGGTGATGTTGGCTTCATAGAATGAGTTTGGGAGTAGTCCCTCCTCTTCTATTTTTTGGAAATCTTTAAGGGGAATGGGTTTTATGTCTTCTCTGTATGTCTGATAAAATTCCAAGGTAAATCCATCTGGCTCAGGGTTTTTTTTCTTGGGTAGTTTTTTGATTACCACTTCAATTTCGTTGCTGGTAATTGGTCTGTTTAGATCTCCTGTTTCTTTCTGGATCAGTCTTGGAAGATTGTATTTTTCTAGGAAGTTGTCCATTTCTCCTAGATTTCCCAGCTTGTTAGCATATAGGTTTTCATAGTACTCTCTAATAATTCTTTGTATTTCTGTGCGGTCCATCATGATTTTTCCTTTCTCGTTTCTGATTCTGTTGATGTGTGTTGACTCTCTTTTCCTCTTAATAAGTCTGGCTAGAGGCTTATCTATTTTGTTTATTTTCTCGAAGAACCAGCTCTTGGTTTCATTGATTTTTGCTATTGTTTTATTCTTCTCAATTTTATTTATTTCTTCTCTGATCTTTATTATGTCCTCCTTCTGCTGACCTTAGGCCTCATTTGTTTTCTTTTTCCAGTTTCGATAATTGTGACATTAGCCCATTCATTTGGGATTGTTCTTCCTTCTTTAAATATGCCTGGATTGCTATATACTTTCCTCTTAAGACTGCTTTTGCTGTCCCACAGTAGTTGGGGCTTCGTGTTGTTGTTGTCATTTGTTTCCATATATTGCTACATCTCCATTTCAATTTGGTCATTGATCCATTGATTATTTAGGAGCATATTGTTAAGCCTCCATGTATTTGTGAGCCTTTTTGCTTTCTTTGTACAATTTATTTCTAATGTTATGCCTTTGTGGTCTGAAAAGCTGTTTGGTAGGATTTCAATCTTTCGGAATTTACTGAGGCTCTTTTTGTGGCCTAGTATGTGGTCTATTCTGGAGAATGTTCCATGTGCACTTGAGAAGAATGTGTATCCTGTTGCTTTTGGATGTAGAGTTCTGTAGATGTCTATTAGGTCCATCTGTTCTAGTGTGTTGTTCAGTGCCTCTGTGTCCTTACTTATTTTCTGTCTGGTGGATCTGTCCTTTGGAGTGAGTGGTGTGTTGAAGTCTCCCAAAATGAATGCATTGCATTCATTCTGCTTCCTCCTTTAACTCTGTTAGTATTTGTTTCACATATGTTGGTGCTCTTGTATTGGGTGCATATATATTTATAAGGTTATATCCTCTTGTTGGACTAAACCTTTTATCATTATGTAATGTTCTTCTGTATCTTTTGTTACTTTCTTTAGTTTGAAGTCTATTTTGTCTGATACTAGTATTGCAACACCTGCTTTTATCTCTCTGTTGTTTGCATGAAATATCTTTTCCATCCCTTGACTTTAAGTCTGTGCATGTCTTTCAGTTTGAGGTGAGTCTCTTGTAAGCAGCATATGGATGGGTCTTGCTTTTTTATCCATTCTATTACTCTGTGTCTTTTGATTGGTGCATTCAGTTCATTTACATTTAGGGTGATTATTGAAAGGTATGAACTTATTGCCATTGCAGGCTTTAAGTTTGTGGTTACCAAAGGTTCAAGGTCAGCTTCTTTACTATCTTACTGTCTAACTTAACTCGCTTATTGAGGTATTATAAACATGGTCTGATGATTCTTAATTTCTCTCCCTTCTTATTCCTCCTCCTCCCTTCTTCATATGCTGGGTGTTTTGTTCTGTGCTCTTTTTAGGAGTGCTCCCATCTAGAGCAGTCCCTGTAAGATGCCCTGTAGAGGTGGTTTGTGGGAGGCAAATTCCCTCAACTTTTGCTTGTCTGGGAATTGTTTAATCCCTCCTTCATATTTAAATGATAATTGTGTTGGATACAGTATTATTGGTTTGAGGCCCTACTGTTTCATGGCATTAAGTATATCATGCCATTCTCTTCTGGACTGTAGGGTTTCTGTTGAGAAGTCTGATGATAGCCTGATGGGTTTTCCTTTGTAGGTAACCTTTTTTTTCTCTCTGGCTGCCTTTAATACTTTGTCCTTGTCTTTGATCTTTGCATTTCTAATTATTATGTGTCTTGGTGTTGCCCTCCTTGGATCCTTTGTCATGGGAGTTCTGTGTACCTCTGTGGTCTGAGAGGCCATTTCCTCCCCTAGTTTGGGGAATTTTTCAGCAGTTATTTCTTCAAAGACACTTTCTATCTGTTTTTCTCTCTCTTCTTCTTCTGGTACCCCTATAATGCAGATATTGTTCTGTTTCGAATGGTCACACAGTTCTCTCAAAATTCTTTCATTCCTGGAGATCCTTTTATCTCTCTCTGCATCAGCTTCTCTGCCTTCCTGTTCTCTGTTTTCTAGTCCATTAATGGCCTCTTGCATCTCGTCCATTCTGTTTTGAAGTCCTTCCAGAGATTGTTTTATTTCTGTATTCTCCTTCCTTAGTTCTTGCATATTTCTCTGCAAGTACATCAGCATCGTTATGACTTTCGTTTTGCATTCTTTTTCAGGAAGATTGGTTAAATCTATCTCCCCAGGTTCCTTCTCAGGGGAAGATGTAGAAGATGTCAAAGCTGTCTGGGTTAGTCTTGTCTGAATCAAATTTTTTTGCCTTTTCATGTTGATAGGTGCAGTGGAGTGCTGTTGACTCATCTGTCAGCTGGGAGAGTCAAGCCTCTTTCCACTTGCTCCTGGCCTTTCTTTACTGGGACAACTGCGACCCCTAGTGGCTTGTGTTGGGCAATTGCATGTAGACTGGGTCTCTGTTTCTTGCCTGGCTGTATGGAGGAAGCTCCCTTGCTGAGGGTCTGGCCAGCCTCAGGCTGCTGCTCTGCTATGGTGGTGCCCCAGAGGGGTAATGGTTGGGGGGCTGATTGGCTGTTTACCTCCGTGAGGGGTCTCAGAGCTGTTGCCCAGAGGGTTAGTGTGCCCAGAGTTCCCTGGAATTTCCAGCTGCTGGACTATGACCCGGGATCCTTCCGTCCAGCAGTGGGGTCCCTGTCCCTTTAAGACTTTCAAAAAGCACTCCCTTTTCTTTGTCCCAGGGGCACCGGCTGCGGGAGCTGCTCACAGGTCTTACTCTCCTGCTTCCCTAGCACCCAGCACCCCACACATGCAGTGTGTCTGTGCTCTGGTGCGGATGGCTGGGGCTGGGTGTTCAGCAGTCCTGGGCTCCCTCTCCCTCCCCACTCTGACTCCTCCTCCCGCCGGGGGCTGGGGTGAGGGGCCTTGGGTCCCGCCAGGCTGCTGCTTGTATCTTACCCCTTTCACCACGCGCTGGGTTCTTGTGTGTGTGGATGTGGTCTGGCTGTTGTCCTGTGTCTTCTGGTCTCTCTTTTGGGGATAGTTTTATTTGTTGTATTTTCAAAAATACATATGTTTTTGGGAGGAGATTCCCACTGGCCTACTCATGCTGCCATCTTGGCTCCACCCCTTATGCTTTGGTTTTGAATGTTTTGGAAAAAATACCAGAGGTCAGTGCTCATCATATGACACTCTGTTAGGATGAGCAAGGTACCAACTTTACTTGTCATGTCACACTCATCATGTCACAGGGTTAGGGTAGTACCTACCAAGTCTCTCCACTTTGAAGTGACTTTCTTCTTTCCCATACTCTCTTTGTTACGTCAGTTGCTAATTCAGGACACTCTGAAGAGGATAGGAATTAACTGCCTTCTAGAGAGAGGAGTGTCAAGGAATTTGTGGATGTAATTACCACTGTAATGAATATATATTTGGGGGAGATCTCTTGACATAAATATATGCTCTTAATTTTGCCTACTAAGTTGATGTTTTTCCTATTAATCCATGGAGCCTGTGTGCAGATATTATTACTGCAGAAAATGGAGATTTTCTATTTGTGTCATTTCCTTTTACATTTATTATTTAGAAATCTTCTGTAGAGAAGATTTGTTCCTATCTCCCAATTATTTATTAATTCATTACTTATTTATAATAGTGTAGACTCTTGGACATTTATTCTTAGGTTATAATCATATGAAATCATTATTTTGTTTTTCAAATTATTTTGGTTTGGGCCATTGGGAAAATTTTCAGTTTCAACCCTGGGAAAGAATTGGCTTTAATTTAATAAATTATAATAGAAAATGAAGTTAATCTAGAGATAGAGTCAATGAGTATAATATAATTTCACCTTCTTTACCAGGAATAATGTTTGGCCCAATTAATTACTACACAGGCTCAGACTGAGGTGCTGATTTTAACTCGTAACAGCATGAAAGTGTATTTTTCTTCAAGTGAAGCTTCTTTGCAAAAAAAATAAAAATCATATATTGGTTCATTTTAGTTTTATTGATGAAATATCTCAAGGTAGAACAAAGTATCTGTGCCTAAGAAGTAATGTCCTGTACCCGTGCTTACTTGAATAGCCACGATTTATACATAGGCTTTTTGGTGACAATTGTGTCAATAACAGCAGTGATGATTAAGGAAAATCTGTAATAACAGGATGTACCTACTGAAATGTATCTACTAAAATGCTTTATATATGCAATGATAGCAACTTTTTAAAAATTCATGCATGAAACCAACCTCTTGAAAACAAAAAACATACAATCTAGTGATAAATGTATTCTTGATATTTTCTTAGAATAATTCAAAAGTAATCTCTGTAAGTCCTATGCTTAAATTTTAAGTCAAAAGAGCTTAGTGGATTAATGATTTAGCACAGAATATATTTGACCCTCTTTAAAAAAACAACCAGAGAACACAGCAGTTTTTTTAAGGTTAATATTCAGGTGAATTTGCAAGGTTAACTGCCAGTATTCAGAGGTGCCTTTTCTTATCATATTGTTTAGATTTTCAATTTTAGAGCTCTACCCAATTTTCAGTTTTTAATTTAGTCTTTAAAAGCTTCTTAGAAAGAGAAGATGTATACTTAATTACTTAGTTAATTTGTGAATTTAAAAATACTATTCTTTATTCCAGAAAATAGATATGTAACATTTAGCTTCTTTTAACTACAGAAAATTTAATGTTGAAAATATTATAGAACAAATATAGGTTTTTGATTATATGTATATAGTTTCAAGGAATAAAATACATATTTTTAAACACAAAGATAAAAAGTACATCAAGTTATGATATAGTAGCATATTAGAATCCATAGGTTTTAATATATTTAATACACTCAAGAAGTCTGGGGAAATATATCTCACTTCCTCTTTATTTTTGTTCTAGTACTAGTGTTGACAGTGTTCTGAATTTGAATTAAGGCATATTTGGAATTTAAAGTATATATTAGTGTTAATCAATGGCAGATTATGAGAAAAAGTAAAACACTTTAATTAAGAATGTTTTTTCTTTGGTATTTAAAGAGAATTCAAGTCCATCTTATTTTTATTTATTATTTTTATTATCAAATGTACGGAATAGTGGTTCAGTAGTCCCCTTCTGCTCGCCCCACACTCCCCTCCCCCTTGGTAACCACTCGTCACTTCTCAGTATCTATGAGTCTAATGATGTTTTGTTCCTTCTGCTTTGCTTTGTTTTTATATTCCACAAATAATTGAACTCGTATTTGTCTTTCTCCACCTGGTTTATTTCACTGAGCATAATACCCTCTAGATGAGTCCATTTTGTCGCGAATGGCAGGATTTCTTTTATTTCTTTATGACTGAATAATATTCCATTGTGTATATGTACCACATCTTCCTTTACTCATCTATTAATGGACACTTAGGTTGCTTCCATATCTTGGCTATTGCAAACAGTGCAGCGATAAACATAAGGGTGCATATATCTTTCTGAATCAGGGATTTTGTATTCTTTGGTTAAATTCTTAGGAGTGGAATTACTGGGTCAAATGGTTTTTCTATTTTTAATTTTTTTGAGGAAACTCCATACTGCTATCCACAGCAGTTGTACCAATTTACATTCCCACCAACAATGTACAACGGTTTCCATTTCTCCACATCCTCACCAACACTTGTTATTTCTTGTCTTTTGGATAGTGGCCATTCTGACTGGTGTGAGGGTGATATCAAAGTGGTTTTGATTTGCAATTCCCTGATGATTAGTGATGTGGACCATGTTTTCATGTGCCTGTTGTATTTCTTCTTTCGAGAAGTGTCTGTTCAGGTCCTCCAACCACTTTTTGATTTGGTTATTTGTTTTTTTGGGTGTGGAGGTACATAAATTCTTTATATATTTTGGATTTTAAAACCTTATCAGATGAGTTTTTTACAAATATATTCTCCCATGCTGTAGGATGCCATAAAACTCTTAGAAGAAAACATAGGCAAAAATCTCTTGAATATAAGCATAAGCAATTTTTTTCCTGGACACATCTCCTCAGACAAGTGGAACAAAATAAACAATGAACAAGTGGGGCTACGTCAAACCAAAAATTTCCAACAGCAAAGGACACCATCAGCAGAACAAAAAGGCATCCTATTTTATGTTATTTTTCAAAAGCCATGGCAGTTTTTTTGCTATTTTCTGGGTGGCATCATTACAACCCAGAGAGCAGTATTTTGAAAGATGCTTTACATGACATTGTAAATTACAAGTTTAAAACTCTTAATGTAATTTATTTATATATAAGTATAATTGACATGAAACACTATTAATTTCAGTGTATAACATAATCTGACATACTTTTTGAATTGATCACTACAGTAAGTCCAGTTGCCATCTGTCACTACAAAACCATAGAATTTTTGTCCTTGTGATGAGAACTTTTAAGATTTATAACTATCAAATTTTCAATACACTATTCTTCACTGTAGTCACCATGCTATATATTACACCCCCATGAATTATTTATTTTTTAACCAGAAGTTTGTACCTCTTGATCCCTTTAACCTATTTTGCCCCTCTCCCTAACCCCATCCTGTTTGGCAACCACCAATCTATTTTCTGTTTCTTTGAGTTTTGTTTGTTCTTTTGTTTTCTAGAGTCTACATATAAGTGAAACCATTTGTTATTCAGTCTGTCTTTGACTTATTTCACTTAGTATAATAATTTCAAGGTCTGTCTATGTTGTCATAAATGGCAAGACCTCATTTTTTATGGCTGAGTAGTATTCCACTGTGTATGTATGTATATATATATGTGTGTGTGTGTGTGTTATACACACACAATGAATATAAATATATATAGTCTGTGTTTATATGTATAAACATGCATATATATATTATATACCCTCTATCCATTCATCCATCGATGGACACAGATTGTTTCCATTTCTCAGCTATTGTAAATAATGCTACAATGAACATAGAGGTGCATATATATTTTATAATTAGTGTTTTTCACATTCTTTGGGTACATACCCAGAATTGGAATTGCTGAATCATATGGTAGTTCCATTTTTAATTTTATGGAGAATTTTCATATTGTTTTCCATAATGGCTGTACCAATTTACATTTCCATCAACAGTTCATGAGGGTTCGCTTTTTTCTCCATATCCTTACCAACACTTATTGCCTGTCCTTTTGATAATAGCCATTCTAAGATTTATGAGGTTATATTCTGTGGTTTTAATTTGCTTCACCTGATGATTAATGATGTTGAGCATCTTTTCATGTGCCTGTTGACCATCTGTGTGTTTTCTTTGGAAACATGTCTATTCATATTTTGTTACTGAGCTATGTGAGGCCCTTATATATTTTGGATGCTAACCCCTTATCAGATGTATGATTTTGAAATATCTTTTCCCATTCAGTAGGTGGCCTTTTTATGTTGTGGATGGTTTCCTTTGCTGTGTAGAAGTTGTTTAGTTTGTATAATTGTTTGTTCTTGCTTTTGTTGCCATTTCATTTGGAGTCAGATCCAACAAAATGTTGCCAAGAGTGATGCCAGAGACTTCACTGCCTTTGTTTTCTTTTAGGAGTTTTATGGTTCGTAGTCATATGTTCAAGTCTTTAATCCATTTTAATTAAAAATTGTAATGAAATGTTTTCAATAAATTTTGTGTATGGTGTAAGATAGTGGTACAGATTTCATTCTTTTGCATGTGGCTGCCCTGTTTTCCCAACACCAGTACCATTTATTGAAGAAATTTTCCTCTCCCCAGTATATATTTTTGCCTCCTTTGTTGTAAATTAATTGTCCATATATGCTTGGGTTTATTTCTGGGCTCTCTATTCTGTTTAATATATTATTTGTTTTTATGCCAGTTTCATAGTCTTTTGATCACTGTAACTTTATAATATACTTCTAAAGCGTGGTACCTCCAGCTTTGCTATTCTGTCTCAAGATTGCTTTGACTATTTTGGATCTTTTGGGGTTCCATAAAATTTTAGGATTATTATTCTATTTCTGTGAAAGATGCTATTGGGATTTTGGTAAGGAATGCATTGAATATGTAGATTGCTTTAAATAATATGGGCATTTTTTAAAATTTATTTATTTTGTTGTCATTAATCTACCATTACATGAAGAATATTATGTTTACTAGGGTCCCCCCTTCACCAAATCCCCCCCACAAACCCCATTACAATACTGTCCATCAGCGTAGTAAGATGCTGTAGAATCACTACTTGTCTTCTCTGTGTTGCACAGCCCTCCTCATGCCCTCCCCACATAATACATGCTAATTGTAATGTCCCCTTTCTTTTTCCCCACCCTTATTCCTCCCTTCCATCCCTTTCTCCCCAGTCCCTTTCCCTTTGGTAACTGTTAGTCCATTCTTAGGTTCTATGATTCTGCTGCTGTTTTGTTCCTTCAGTCTTTCTTTGTTCCTATAGTCTTTGGGTTTGAGGTGAGTCTCCTGTAAGCAGCACAGACATGGGTCTTGCTTTTTTATCCATTCTGTTATTCTGTGTCTTTTGATTGGTGCATTCAGTCCATTTACATTTAGGGTGATTATTGAAAGATATGTACTTATTGCTATTGTAGACTTTAGATTTGTGGTTGTCAAAGGTTCAAGGTTAGCTTCTTTAGTATCTTACTGTCTAACTTAACTCACTTATTGAGATATTTTAAACACTGTCTGGTCATTCTTTATTTTTCTCCCTTCTTATTCCCCCTCCTCCATTCTTTATATGTTGGTTGTTTTATTCTCTGCTCTTTTGTGCTTCCTTTAACTGCTTTTGTGGGTGCTTGATTTTATTTTTTGCCTTTAGTTAGTATTTGGTTGGTCTGCTTTCTTTGCTGTGATTTTATTTTCTCTGGTGACATCTATTTAGTCTTAGAAGTGTCCTCATCTAGAGCAGTCCCTCTAAAATACCGTGTAGAGGTGGTTTGTGGGAGGCAAATTCCTTCAACTTTTGTCTGGGAATTGTTTAATCCCTCCTTCATATTTAAATGATAGTCATGCTGGATACAGTATCCTTGGTTCAAGGCCCTTCCCTTTCATTGCATTAAATATATCATGCCATTCTTTTCTGGCCTGTAAGGTTTCTGTTGAGAAGTCTGATGATAGCCTGATGGGTTTTCCTTTGTAGGTGACCTTTTTCCTCTCTCTAGCTGCCTTTAATACTTTGTCCTTGTCTTTGATCTTTGCCGTTCTAATTATTATGTGTCTTGGTGTTGTCCTTCTTAGGTCCTTTCTGTTAGGAGTTCTGTACACTTCCATGGTCTGATCGATTATTTCCTCCCCCAGTTTGGGGAAGTTTTCAGCAATTATTTCTTCAAATACTCTTTCTATTCCTTTTTCTCTCTCTTCTTCTTCTGGTACCCCTATAATGCAGATTTTGTTCCTTTTGTATTAGTTGCACAGTTCTCTTAATATTGTTTCATTCCTGGAGATCCTTTTATCTCTCTCTGCATCAGCTTTTATGTGTTCCTGTTCTCTGGTTTCTATTCCATCAATGGCCTCTTGCATTTTATCCATTCTGTTTATAAATCCTTCCAGAGATTGTTTCATTTCTGTGATCTCCCTCCGGACATCTGTAGTCTCCCCCTGGACATTTGTAATCTCCCTCCAGACTTCATCTCTTAGCTCTTGCATATTTCTCTGCAGCTCCATCAGCATGGTTATGAGCTTTATTTTTAATTCTTTTTCAGGAAGACTGGTTAGGTCCATCTCCTCAGGGTTTGCCTCTGTGATCTTCATCTGTATCAATTTCTTCTGCCTTTTCATGGTGATACATATATTTGTGGGGAGCTGGCATGTGTGTTGGGTAAGAGAAAGTCCCTTCTTGCCAGTTTATGGCCTTCCTCTCCTGGGAGAACAGTGGCCTCTAGCGGCTTGTGCTGGGCAGCTGCGTGCAGATGGGGCTTCTGATCTTGCCTGGCCTATGGAGTTTATTTAGCTCCGCAGTTGCTGTGGGCGTGGCAGAGCCGCGTTGGAGGGGGAACAGGTGGGAGGCTGTTTATCGGTGAGGGGCCTCCGAGCTACGCTGCGGGGGTTCTGTCCTGGGTGCGCTGGCTGCGGGGACCTGCTCACTGGTCTTACTGTCCTGTTTCCCTAGTATCCAGCACCCCACGCACACACTGTGTCTGTGCTCTGGTGCAGATGGCTAGGGCTGGGTGTTCAGCAGTCCTGGGCTCCCTCTCCCTCCCTGCTCCGACTCCTCTCCTCCCGCCTGGAGCTGGGGTGAGGGGCGCTCGGGTCCCACCAGGCCAGGGCTTGTATCTTACCCCGTTTGCGAGGTGCTGGGTTCTTGCAGGTGTGGATGTAGTCTGGCTGTTGTCCTGTGTCTTCTAGTCTCTCTTTTAGTATTAGTTGTATTTGTTGTATTTTCAAAAATATGTATGGTTTTGGGAGATTTCTGCTGCTCTACTCACACCGCCATCTTGGTTCTCCTAATATGGGCATTTTTACACTATTAAGTCTTCCAATCCATCAGCATGGAATATTTTCCCATTTATTATATCTTGTTGAATTTTTTCATCAGAGTCTTAGGGTTTTTAGCATGCAAGTCTTTCACATCCTTGGCTAAATTTATTCCTAGGCATATTATTATTTTTCATGCCATGATAAATGGAATTGTTATTAGAAAGTCATGTAATGGGTATACCATTTGCTGAATGTGTTTAATCCTTAGTTTATGTAGTCCTACATTATTTGCTCAATTATTAAAAAGGTTCAGGTATACAGCATTTAAAAAATTTATAGAATCTTTTATATTGGTTAATTTTTAGAACATCATGGCATATATGTTAATTCCTCTCATCACACTGCAGGTCTCTGGAGGCCAAGAATCCTGTCTTTGGTATCAGTGTATTTGTAGGCACCCACCCCACTGTTGTGACATTTTATTTATTTATTGAAGCAGTCTATTCATGGAACAATAACAGTGAAAATTTCTGCATTGTTAAACATTTTTCAAGATAATTAATTGCCATCCTCCGTATTTACTTCAGATTGTACTATCAAAGATACATTCTGCTGACTTTTGCAAATATTAGGAAAATGGGAGTTTTTTTTTTCTCCAAAGAAAGATGCTCTTTCTCCTGACATTTCAGCCTCCTCAAATATGATGGTGAGACAATTTTTAATGAAAGACTGAACTGGACATTGCAAACAATTGTGGAGTGCTGGCTGAGGCAGTGACTCAGGTTATCTCTATTAAACTTCACATTTTATTGCTCTGAAGATAATCTGGGGCCAAAGTAACAATCTCCCCTGTCTGAATATTTGAATACCTGGAGACACAAGTACCAGCCAACAACTTAATTATGGATTTAAAAAATTGGCATTAATCTTTTTCTTACCTGTATATATTCTCTTATAATGCCGCAAGTCACAGTAAATTGCTCATTAAACTTCAAGCAATGCTATGGAATGCTTGCTACCATTTATAGGCAACGCTCTCCAAAGTACAATTAGAGGGAGTATTATGACACAGAACAATGGAGACAATTATTTCTGAAGTTTATTAATGCTAATTAGCATATGGCATCTAAGACAGCTGCTGATACTTCACTGCTAAATACTGAGGGACTAATTAGTGTTTGATGTTAATTAGCTTCTTCTGCATGTGCTTTGCCCTCAGATGCATCTGCACTGTCACCATCAGGCTATTAAAAGTCTGTCCCTGTGTTCCACAAGAACATGATGTGGCATTTATAAGTTCTCTTAGAGTATATGGAATTCTTTTCTATTATATATGCCCTTAATACAGTCCACAGAAGCTTGAATAATTAGCTAATTATTCCACTTTTCATTTAAAACATACTAATGAATCATAGATTTTTTTAAAATGCTAGAGTAAAGAAAGTCCTGTGATTTGTAATTTTTCATGTCTTCTGATAAAGGAATTACTTCAAATACCAGGATTGCTGGTATTTGGGTTTAATTTATTTAATAAAGTAATTTTACTTGTACCTGTCAATTTACACTTAATAATCTTCTATTTATGATTTAAATTCATTATTAAGCAAATATATCAAATATGTACATTTTCCCTGTTAGCCAATTCAGTAACTTTCTTTTTGGTTTCTGGTTCCTTCCCTGCTTTAACTGAAGCAAAATAAATTTTCTTTCTTTTAGAACCTGAGATAAAAAATTACCCATAAAGACTCATCTTTTGAATATACCAAGGTTAAAGTTAAGCCAGTGATCTAAAAGTTTTCATGTTAATCTTAAAGACTTTTCATGGGCACTGTTAGTTGGCTTATTTTTCTAGGGATTTGTTGGATGGGTGTTGTGTTGATTAATAATAACAATTTGCTCAAAAATTCCTGAGACTCAGCTTTATTTGTATACATGTGGAATAACTTCTTTCAGGCAGAAATTTCTCTGTAATTAGCAAAGGTACTTAAGAATTTGGTTTAGAGTATGAAGCTCTCTGAATAAGCACAAAGATACATCATGGTTTAAAATTCCAAAGACACTATCTGATTTTACTTTTACATGAGGATAATTAATTCTTTTTATAATGCCTTAGATGTGCATTTTGAATAATTTAGAAGATTTAGAGTTAGTAATAATTACCTAATAATTTTTACCTATTATTTTATAACTTTTAGGTGTTTTGGTGCTTATGTAACTGGTATGACTATACTATGGTTCATGGCATTAAAAGGGAATGTCTGATAAAGCTCTGTACAGTGGAAACTGTGCAATCACTTATCAGAGTCACAAACTACAATATATTCAGCATACAGTTGGTGAGGAAACATGCAAAAGAAGGACAAAAAGAACAAATACTGAAGAAAAAAGCATGTGTTCAATAATTTAAAATACCCATTTTAGTTTTTCTACGTTAATTTCTCTTTAGGATGTTTGAACTTTGCAAACTAAAATGGGGTTAAAAAGGGCTTATACCAAGCTTTATTCTCACAGCAGAAGGTTGAGTATTAAGACTCCCATATGCCCTTCTCGGTCTCTGGCTCCAGCCTCTGCCCCACAGGAGCTGCCTCCACTCGTGGCTTGGCCTCCGCCGCAGGCTCCCTGGTCTGTGGACTCCAGGCGCTGTGCTTCCCACTTCTTTGGACTCCTTCTCTTTCCTTAGCAAGGAGCGCAGTGGTTTCTTCCTGTCCTGCTCTCCAGGCTCTCAGCCTCCTAGCCCCGGGCGGAACTCTGTGGGCGGGCCTCTCTTGACTGGCAGAGACCATGGCCAATTACATCAGGTGCTTGTTTTGTTTCCTCTCCACCCCGCCCCCTGACCGGTTCACTCTGGGCAGCTCTTAAAGCAATATAGGCTGGTGGGTGTGCCAGCGGCACAGTACTACCTCATTGCATGTATGTAATGGGCGATATTAGGTCACACGAGAATCCTGGCCATAAGATTTACATTTTCCCTACATCCATAAAATAAAATGTGTGTTTATTCTCAGTCTCCTTTTCCTCCTCTCTCAAGGCATTCTTCACCTTTTGCACAGTATTGTATTCCTTACCAGAAAGTGAATAAAAGTTTCAAGAAAGTAGATTTTGGGATGTGAATAATGACAGATAGAAAACTTAAAAATAGTTAGCTGTTAAGAACTCTGAATATTGAAATACTAAGATGCATAAATATAATTGACATAGTATAGTTTAGTGAAAACAATACCCATCTTGACTCTCTCTGTTTGTGGGATTGGATCTCAAGTGTCTTATCTGTAAAATGAGAATTATTCTGTTCACATTGCAGAGTATGTAAGAGTATGTTCTCTGACAGCCTTGCCTCAAGGGGCTCTGACTGAGGAGCTCTGCGTCTCAGCTTTCTCATCTGTAAAATGGCAGTAATAATTTTGCCTGCCTGTCTTGCACCAGGGACTCTAGGAAACAAAGGATAGGAGCAAGTATTAAAATGTAACTACTTCACTCGGGACATGCAATGTTAGTAATTTACCCATAACTCTGGTTACTGTCTCTCCCCACATTGAGTCTTTTATTTCCTCCAACATCTTAAATTTCTTAGAAGTTGAATTTGATAAAAGATGAAATTCAGTGGACTCCTATATGGGTGCTGAAGTTATTTACAAGACTTTTTACTCTTACATTCAGTTTGTTTTAAATTGTTATCGTTGGGATGGAGGGATAACAAAAAATATCTTAAAACAGTTTTCATGTGAAAGACCTGCAGTAAACAAATTCTGTTAGAATTTATATGCCGATATGAACAGCCATAGCAAATAACTGCCCTTGATGCCATTGACTGATTTTTGAATAATTTACCTGTAAATCCTTTGTCTTTACCAAGATGGCCTTTGTTCTCTCTAACATGACTAACCTGTAGAGCATTTGCTCTAGACAAGTCTTAAATGTAAATTATCTGTTTCTTTGAAATGTAAATCTTTTCCCCTGCTCTTCTGAGTTTTGTAATCCAGGACTGTCTGTCGCACCAGCTAGCTGTGCCTATGAAATGCAGCCTAGAAGGATAGTGTCCCACCCACTACCTGGTGCGTGGGGCCCAACTTCCCACTTGTTACAATCAATCATCACCAATTAGCAAACACAGAGGGTCCAAAGACACTGACACCCCTCTTGGGTACCTTTCTACTTGCTCACTTTGGTGCTTAAATCTTTCTGGGCTTTCTTTTCATGGAGTTGAGTTTAATCTGTCTATTAAATGGATTGATTATTTTACCCAAAATTAATAAGCCCCCAAAAATTGCAATAGTATTGAATAAAGCCCTCCTTGCCTATTTAACTCTATCCAGGTCAACTTTTCTTCGACATTCTCTTAAGAATTGATCTTACATTGATAACCTTGAAATTTTGATGAACAATATTAGAAATGTCTGTATATTTTTGAAAAATTATATTAGTTGAAAAATATACAAAATAGGTCTATACATTAAATATCTTTAGCTTTGTGAAAAAAATAAAAGTAATTAAAGGAAAAGATTCCACATGGATTTAAATGTAAGAAGCTACTATGCTCTGCCTGTAAGACTTGAGTTATGAGTTTTCTAAGACTGTCTTCAGTAATACAGTATTAAAGAAAAATGCTTTTAAGATTAATTATAAGTTTAAATCCAGATTTTTTTTGCTTTGCTTACCTGCCTTTATTTGTTGATTGCTCTTTCTTGTGCTGCATAGTTGCATTCAGTTGAACTGCTCCTCCCTAAAATCTGTTCTAACCTTTTGTAAGGCACTGTTATCCTTTTGATGCTCCCCAAAGGTTATAGCAATTAGAACATAGTCTGTCTTTGCAACTAAAATTCAAAAGGTCTATTTTAATCATTATACTTTAACAGAGATCAATAGCCCCTATTAAAATGATTCTTTTTTTCTTTCTACTGACCCTGCTTTGACTACGTTTGCAGTGAGTCAACACTGAGCTAATTATTGTCTTACCCTAAAACATCTAATTTAGTTGGGGGAAAAATAAAGAACCTTGCACATTTATTTTTAAGAGAAATGATTTACACACACACACACACACACACACACACACACACACACACACATATATATATATATATATAAAATTTAATGAGCCAGGTATGGCCAGGCTCGGTGTGAACAGAAGCGGCAGCAGGCAGTGACCTCCAGCACCGTGGGTCTCCTTGCCGTAGGTGGAGAGGTAGACCAGACGAGTCTTTTCCCTCTACTCCTCCACTGCTAGTGTGGCTTTTATTTTGTGTCCTTTCTCCATCCAGAAATATGTCCCTAGCTGTATAAGAAGGGCCAATAAAATCTGCTTGTGAATTTGGAGGGGAAGCATTGGTGCCTCTGTGAGGCTGTCTAAGGCTATTTAAGTAACTAGTGAGCTTTGAGGGGTATCACCTGGCCTTGGTAGTCACCGGGTATTTTAAACTGGTCCAGGTTTTTAACCATTAAATATTATGTGATTGTTCTTAAATTCCTTAGAGCAAATCAGTTCTGGGAAAGTTATGAAACCAGTAAAGAGAGGCAAACAAAGGTGTGTGTAATATATTTGCAAAACAAAAATTAACTTTAATACTAACATTTCTATCCTATTTCTATATGAAATGATATTCCAAGGTGACCCATCTCAAAATGACATTAATAATATTTTGTTGTATTTTTCTCATGAAACATTTGGTATGGTGAAAATCTCAATCTTTGGAATCTGACAGCCTGGGTCCTGGTTCAGACCTTTCTTCTTAAGTGTCCCATTTTAATATATTTAAATTTTCTATATTTTACATTCTTCAGTCATCTGTTTATCATCTGCTTATCTCTCTTCAATGATCAAAGATCTACCTACCTATCTATCTATGCATCTATTATCAATCCCTTCCCTATGTTGTCTTGATTTATACCCTATTTGCTGGAGGAGAAGGGGTCTCATGCAAGCATCTTGGGCATGTCTTTCCTTGAAACATACAGCATCTTTTCAAAAGAGTATTTAAATTTTTATTCCAACACAAAAATTGAACATGAAGAGGAAACTTTTAACACTTATTTGTCAAATTTGAAAATAAGTCATTTTAAAGTTTTTAAGGAACCATCTATTTCACTTCTACCTATGTCAGAAACCTCACACTATATTGTAACCTGTGAATTTTTGCTTTAAACATCAACAGTCCCTGTGTGGATGCCATAGAATGTCCTGAATAAAATTTAGACATAGGAGGCACAGAAGCAGAAAATTATGTGTTACATATCTGACACAAATGCACACATCTTCTGAGTATGTGTCATGTCTTTCTGCTGCTCTAGGGTCTCATGTGTCTTAATTTGATTCAGAACATTGTGTGTGAAAGAGCATTCTGTACTAATGTAAATATTATTTACCCCAGAAAAGAAAACAGGCCCTTTGTGCTTTGAAGCATCAGTGTGGGCTGTGTGTGGATATAATATGAAACTGAGTCGGTTCTTGGCTTTATTGCATTCATCACTAGCTTCAGCTGTTCTCTGAGGAGGGTTCTGTTTCATCAGAGCTCAGGCTCTGAGCACAGGTAACACCCAAGATTTCACTCTGCTTTAGGTGCACACACAACAGTCCACATATGCCTAGGGCAGTGGACGAGGATTTCTCTTGGCCCCTCTGCCCTGCCCCAGCCTTTGAAGGGGTGCTTGTTCTTTCTGTTGAGGACACATGGGAGTAATGGTGGGTTGTGCAGAGTCAGCCTGTGACCACAGCCCCTCGGGAACCTAAGCCATCATGTAGACTTATACCTGGCTGCTATGAATTTGTTAAAATTTAGGGTACTTTAACCTTACCTCTGTGTAAGGTTACCCTCCAAATCCCACCATTCAGCAGAAAAAAAAAGCAGGTATAGTTTTTCTCTCCTAGCAAAGCCTTCACACCTGGAATTTACTTTTGTTTCTTTTTATCCTAAGTTCTAGGATAGGTAGAAAAAATTTGTGTGATTTGTAAGTTATCCATCTTAGTCTTAGGGAGGGCGGGGCAACCTCCTGTGACTTCTACATTTTACCTGAAAATAGAGGATTGTATGTTGTTTTCGCTTAAAAATCAAAATCTGATAGATGCAGAATTATCAGCATCTAGCGATATTTTTTCTATATTGCATCATATTATATTAGATACACACTGCAGACTTATGCTTCCCATTTGTAAGCCTGTTTCCGTTCTTAAAAATCTTTGCATCAAATGAGTTTGAGTGACAGTGTTCATCCCTTTGATTCTGTGATTGTCAGTTACTTGTTGTTCATCACCTGTGCCTGCCAGAGTGTCTCTGAAATGGTGAGATGATGGGCTAGGCACTGTGGAGACGTGGAGACAGCCAGGGATATTCTCTGTAGTTCCCTGTGTCTTCATTGGAAACTGAAACTGTCAGCATTCTCTTTACATCCCTTCAAATCTGATAATCAAAATCTGATAGATGCAGAATTATCAGCATCTAGCGATATTTTTCAGCATCTACAGGGATGTAAAGAGAATGCTGACAGTTTCAGTTTCCAATGAAGACGCAGGGAACTACTGTATCACTGTGCCCGTAAACTACTGACATGATACAGTTAAAACGTATGAACAGGTAAGTAGTTCAAAGCCAACCTGTTTTCTAGATAAACATTACTTTCTTTTCAATAAACAGCCAGTATACTGAAAATATTTTGAGTCTACATCTTATACTTCCTTAGAAAAAGAGCTTTACTTTTTGTTTTGTTTTCATGAAAACCGTAAGTGGAACTTCTTTGACAGCTTATCCACTGATATGTTTCTACATGATTATCTAAATGGTTGCTGCAATTAGTGTCCTCTTTGTGTACTTTGCAATTTGTGGGTAAGTCTGCTGCCTCATAGAATCTGGTATTTTGGACTTTTAGCCAAACAAACATCAACATAATTATATTTTATGGGTTTTTTATTGGCTTTGGAAAAGTCAACTTGCTCAAGTAATAACCTTCATTAAAAGTATATACTTTTCACATTTATCCTTTCGTTATTTGACCTTGGTTGCTTTACCTTCTCTTTCATTCTTATAACAATTACAGTTAACTATGGACTCTGTTGAATTTCAGTGTGTAAGAATATCATTATAAGATATTTTCCAAAGAAGAATCTCAATTATTGGCATCAAAATAGAATGAGTTATTTTTGCCTATGTAAAATCCATCTCATGTTAGGTCTACATGAATACGTGCTTAAATGCTGTATTAGCCAGAGCACTTAGTGCTAATTTCTGTTAACAATAAAAAAAATCTCAATGACATAGCAATACAAGGACTCCTTTCTTGCTCACAACTCACACTGTGCAGTCATTGCAGAGTGTGAGTCTCTACTTTAAACAGTATGTCAGGGAAAGACACTGCTTCAGTCGCAGTTCCGTACCTCACAGCACCAAGGTTAGCCTGGGAGAAGCAAAATGGCCTCTGAAGCTACTGGCTGCCTCATTAGAAGAGAGCAGAGATTCCTCCTGCATTTCTCTTGAACAGATCTAGTGTCGTCATCCTAATTGCAAAGTACATTGAGGAATTCAAGAGGAGGCCATGGCTATGGGTGTTTCCATAATCCCTGACACAAGTTAGTAGCCAAGGCCAAAGTGAAGTCTGAGAAGTTGCCAGTTGTGGAGGCCACTCTGGGACAACTATGTTCAGTTTCATCAGAATTCATGTGAAAACAGCATCGAGTTTGTTCAGCACCTGGAGTGCCAAGCTTTATTTCATTTTCTCATTTAATATTACAAGAACCCTCAATTTGGTATTGCTTTTGTATTTGTAGATCGGGATGCTTTCTGTCTGATATAATAAGTCTCTTCTGTTCCACAAAGTGAATAAATAGTAGACAACAGAGAAACCCACATTTTAATGTTTTGATCATTGTATGCTGCTTCAAAAGCTAATGTTGCCTCTAGTGTTCATAACGGATCCTTGTCAGATCAGTACATGTTACTTTTTTGCTTTTTTTATTCTAGTTGTTTAAAAAATTTTAGCAAGGGGTTGACGTAAGAGACCCAGCAGTCAAAATAAAACATACACCTTTCCTTTTACTATATTCATATATCATAGAGACCTACTGCCATAATTCATTGTGTTTTAATATTACCTGTGAGTGAGAAAAATTATAATACAGGAAATACTTTAGAGGTTGATATGAACTGTTATTTCTATTGGAGATTTTCCTTTGTTTTCTGAAATACTAAATAACACAGTAGCCACCTATTAAAATATTTTGCTAATTATATAAATTTGCTGCTAATATTAGAGAAGGGCATATGTAATATTTTGCATTAATTAGCAGCATCCTGTTGGTGATTTTTATTTGTTTTTAAATTAGGTTGGCATTAACAAATCAAAGGTACAATGAATGAAAGGTGGAAAACTTGTATTTCATATATAATCATTCTATTTACATTACAAGAGTAGATGAGATGGCACAAGGGAGAAAAGTTACTACCCCTTCCTTTGTTCCCTGAAATAAAGAAAATTATTTATTGCTCTGTATGTCAGTTTGCATCCTTGAGAGAGTTATGTATTATTTGTCTTTTCTATATTATGCATTTATCAGTGCCTGATATAGATTATTTCTTACTTTATAGAAGTGCCTGAGTATATGCTTTTGAATCAATGCATATATATTAAAATATGTCATGATAGTTTATAATAAATGCATTGTCCTAAGTAGTTGCTTTAGGAAGGGTAGAAAAAATAATGGACTCTGTCCTCTCGCTTTATCTCTAAATAAAAGCCTCTACCTTGCTCTCCTAAAAAAAAAGATGGAAAGGGAATTATCTGCTGTGCAAATATCCACTGAAATTCTGTAGGAAATATCCAAAATTATGAAAGTTAAGAGACGATTCGGATTCTGTTGGGGGAAAGGGACATAGAGGAAGGGGAGAGGCAGGAAGATGGGTGTCAACAAGCAGGAAGGCAGGGAGGGGACGGCTTGGTGGGTCTGTTGGGCAAAAGGAAAAATCAGAAGTAACAGCATTTACCATTCATCCAATAAGATTATAAACATCCTGGAATTTAAGCCTTGTCTAGAAGAACAATATGAGATCAAAGTGAAGCTGGGGATACAGCAGTTAACTCAGAGGACGAGACTTCTTTTTGTAGGAGGCATATGCTAGAGGAGAAGGGAAATGAAAGATTCAAAGAAAATAGCTAAATGAGGAAAACGTGTGCTTCTCAGGATAAAATGCTGTGCTAATACAGTAGGAAATAAAAATGGTGATGTTTGAGTCTAGTGGTGAGACATTGGTAATTTAATGGTGGGTTTGGGATTAGGAAAGGTTCTACTGCCCACCCTGCACTTGAGCGGAGACTCCAGGGAAAGGAGGGCAGGAGCCGTGCGGCCATGCGTGGGAAGAGCAGTGTCAGCCCGGCAGGCTGACAGGCCTTGAGGTGGGAGGGCGCCCTAGTGGTCCGGGCGCGGCCATGGTGGCGTGGGTGTGGAGAGGGGCTGAGCAGAGGTTAGGGGGGGCCTTTGGGTCAACATTGTAAGAAGTTGATCTTTTACTTTACATGAAATGAGAAGATACTGATGTGTTTGTATAAAGGGATGTTGTGATCTACTTTACATTTTTAAAGACTCCTCCTGGCTGATGAGCGCAGAATGAACTTGGTGGGAGTGAGTCCGGGGGAAGAGGCAGGCGAGAGGAGCAGGGGGTCTGTTTAGGAGGAAACAAATCGAGGTGAAAAATACCAATTATGTACAGAGGTACGAAATGGTGAAGTTTTGTGATATTATAAAAATATAACTTCACATGGATGAGGTGTGGATTGTGATAGAGGGGACTCTAAAAGCCTCTGCAGTTTTTTCACCTGAGCAGTTAGCAAGGTGGAGTTTCTCTTGGGTGAAATGAGAAGAATCAAAAAGCCAAAAAATTGGTGCAGCAGATGAAGAATTTGATAAGTTTTATATATCTGTTACATAACCAAGAGTTAGTGTTCAGGACAGTCAGTACAAAATACAGAGTTCAGGCAGCTCTAAGTTGTAATGGAGTTAATTAAAAAACCTTTAGCATCTTTAAACTGGTGGTAATGTATGAGCTCACCAAGGGAATGAGTGTACAGAAATTAAAGAAGAGCATGCACTGACCTACTTATCTCACTGTTGAAGCTTGCAGAGATGATGAGGTAGCAATGTCAGAGGAAGCTGAGAAACCCGCACACAAAGAGAACACAGTTTGGAAATCCAGCAACTTGGAAGACAAGGGAGGAAAGTATTTTTAGAAAAGATACAATTGTTTAACTGGTTCAAATTCTGCTGGGGATGTTATGAAGTCCTAGAACTGACCACTGTACTCAGCAAATTTGTTACTGGGTCTCTGAGGAAACCACCTCCAGTAGAATGAGCATGGCAACATGGCTGAAGAAGGTTCTAGAGAAAGTAGGAAGAAGGGGAATGTAGATAAGGAGGCCAGACATCCTCCTTGATTGGTATTGCTGTTGCTGTTTTATGTATGAGTAGAGAGGAGATGATTAATGCTATCAGGGTTTGTGAAGACAATTTTTAAAGAAAGTCCCCTGCATTTGAATTCTTGAGTGAAGAGAAGGTAAAAAATGTTCTCCTATGAAAGAACAATGAGTGGGCTGGAGAAATAGGGTAGGATTGCCAGGGTAGGACAAAGAGCCCAATACAGAAAGTAAGAACTCACAGATTTAATGTGAACTTTACTTTTCTGTGTATTTTTCTCTAAACACATTTAGCTGTGCAGTTCTAATGATACAGTTGGGGAAAAATTAGTCTTAGCTATTTACTGTTTTGTTAGGCAAGTAGGGTGACCAAAGGGGTCAGCCCGAGAGTAAGGGTGTGCACCGCAGTGGTTTAGTTGGTGGATTGTGCGTCTGTCCTGAGTTAGAAGGAAAGTGTGGTCCCAGGGTTGGAGGAGAACTGGGGAAAGGTGAAAGATGACTGGGTTGCTGGTCTGACATGGATTGAAAGTGTGCTGAAGGGAAGGGAGGAGGTGGTCACCTGGAAAAGTTGGATGTGATGGTCATGGAATGGGGCACATTGAATTGTAGTTATAGAGGTGCCGTGGCTTTTAGAAACGACCGCAGTCTAGAGAAGGCCAATGGCGGCGCAGACAGCAGCGTGGGGGAGACTGTAATATCCGAGTAGTGACTACTAGGTGTTGAAATAGCTAAGCTATTCCTTAAGGGGGAGGAGTACTGGAGAGAAAGACATGCAGCCAGAACAGAATCTTTGTCGATGCTAGGGTGGTGTTGAAGGGTTAACATTTCTTGTGTATGAAAAGAAGGAGAAAACCCCAAATGGGATGTGCTCCAGGGGTCCAAATGCCTGCTCGGTAGGATCTGAGCACTGCGCTTGGGGGAGGACGGGGAGAGGTGGCTCTTGAATTAAAAAAAAGAAAGTGAAACCATCACTCCATGTTTCTCTTATACAATAGAGTCTGATGACCAAAGCTGCAAACATGAGGCTGCAGGCGGCTCCCTTACTCCCTCCGTTCCTTCTTCCCCAGGTCCTCCAAGGCTTCATCAGCAGAACTTTAGGTTTCATTTGAGGAGACATGTAAACATACTTAGATGGCAGTTTAAATTGCCTAGTGTTTTACGCGATGTAAAGGTTCTTGCTGTGCTGGGACACATCCCACTGGCTGTCAGGTGGGTGAAAGCTGTAACTCTTCCTTCCAGTTCCAAAAGAGAGAAGGATGTCTGGCAGGACCGTGGCATGCGGTAGTGGGACAAGAAACAGGGAGCTGTAGCTGTGGGGGGCCTCGTAGGAATGCAAGCAGGGCTGAGTGGGCTGCATTTTACAAGATCCCTGTGGAATCAGTAATCTGAATACTTTTGAATATTCCAAGGGCATAGAGACTGTCCCTAGTTGTCTATTACCTGGCCCCAGGGTGACTAGGGCTGGACAGTGGACCAGGGCTGCACAGTGGACTTGATGGTGGGAGCCCCATAAGGAGGTGCTTGGATTGTGGACTCAGTCAGCTGTTGAAGAAGAGGAACTGACCAGCCTCTAGTCAAGACCTCAAAAAAAAACAGGACACGATAGTGTTAAAACACACACACACACACCGCCCCCCCCACCCCTGTCCCATTACAACCAGGCATTTACCAGTCAAGGGGTTGGCACTTTCATCTTTAACCTTGAAAACTGACCTAGTTAAGACTGAGTTTTGACACTAAACTTAGAGGGCATTATTACCTCTTTTTATTATATGGTCATGCAGTTCCATTTAGGTAAGAACTTATGAAACAATAATGATTTTGCAACTTTTTCTCAAACTACATTCCCCCCAATATGAATGACATGACACATTATTGGTAGTAGATTAAAACGCTCTGCTCTCTAAGATTTCAGTTTAAATACTAAAGCATTCCAATATTAAAGTTAAATATTTTTTAAAAGATCATTTTTTTTCCAAATTCTCATGCATCAGGTTTCTAGAGCAGAAAACCAACATGCATGGTTTTCTTAGGGCATATTGCGGTGCCACTCAAGTGTTATCAGCAACCATCAGGAGTCACTCTTTCTACAAAGTAAGTGTCAAAACCGACATGTCTTTAGTTTACTATGAAAAGTTCTTATAAGCAATAGTTCTGAATTATGGTACATCAGAAATCATGCTTACAAGTTAAAACGTTCAAATACTATTTCAACTGCAATGTCTAACATGTGTTCTTCAAAGTGACACTTGAGTACTGCTTTTTACAAGGCTCCTTAGATTGTAGCATCTGGCAATACATTATTTCTAATTTCAGTTTCTCAGTCGCACACTTGGAAAGTACCTGAACAACTGTCTTCAGATGAACATGGCCCTTGTGTCAAAATAAAAGTTCAGGCTGTAGAATATTGCAAACTTATGAAGCTCTTTATACAAAACTGTTATCTGACTGTTGTTTGCAATGCAAATAAAGCAATCATAGTATAATTCATTTGTATTTGAAATCCCCTTGCATTGCAGTGAAGCATTCTTTATTTGACTGGTAAATCATTCTATGATCAGTTTAGCAAATTGTTGTTCTCTTTTTTTTCTGGGCTGACTTTGGGGAGCATTGGGCTATTTTATGGTAACTGTTGTTTTATTCTTTCCAACTAAACTCCCATACTCTCTACATCAGATAAATAAGTTCAAAAGGAGAAGTAGTGAGTCTATGTGTGAGAATTCAGATGCTCCTGGAATTAAGTAAATATAAGCTCCCTACAACAGTATTATTGAATTTGAGACTTCTTATTAGCTACAGAGAAACCGAAGCTTTCAAAAAGCCTGACTCACTCCACAGAAATTTGAAAATAGAATGTTTTCAAATAACTAGGTCTAGGTTTATAGTAATTCTTCAGACCAGGGGCTACACTGTTGCCAACACAAATGTGAAGCCAGTTGATGTTTGAAAAAAAATAGTTACACTTAAGAAGAGAATATACTTTAAGCTTTTCAAAATGCTACTGTGTCATTTGGTAGTTACAGTCACAGGGGATGTTATTCTAAACGTCTACATCCAGGTATAAGCATGAAATTTATCTTTGATTCACTTCTCTCTGCATTTTCACTTTCTTCTGCCTTTGTTGATACTTTTACCAATTACCCATTTTAGAGTGACTTTGCTTTTAATTCTGCATGAATTGATTTTTTTATGCCATAAGTTATGGTTTAGTCTTTTGTAGATCACGGAAATTCCCAAAAGTTTTCAGGCCCAAAGGAATTTATTTTAGGGTAGACCCTTCAGATTTACATTTGGGCATATAAATCACATTATTTAAATGACTTCTATGTGTTCTGTTGAAAGCACGACTCTAATCTTTTGTTTGTGCTGTTTATCTTTTTTTCTTTCCTCTTTGTCACCATGAACACAGCTGTTTCAAAATCCTTGAAAATTCATTTGTCAAGGCTATGTTTGATACACTGTAATTTTGCCACAGGAATCATATCTGGCACACCTTATTGCTTAATATGTCCATCCCTTCCCATCTTTTATAGGCCACTTCCACAGATTCATTCTCTTTATTAATTTTATACTCATCATTTGAAGAACTGCTGGGATGTGGGAGCTATTGGTATGAATGAAGCATTATAAAGTTTTATTGTTTTTTATTATTGCATAACTGTTATGCCAGTAAACATATTGAAAGAATGCTATTGGTGTTTAGCATGTCGCAAATTCCCTTCATAATGTTACTTGAAACCCTCATTTAATGCATGACTAAGCCTTGTTTCATAGACACAGTAGATTTGAATGAGAACCAGCTCAATTTCAGTTATAATAACAAAGATGCTCTAATAAAAGAGAGATGTTCAATTTACTACTTGGGCTCCTGGCTGTCATCAAAATGAAAATAAAATTTGTGCATGAAAGTAGAAGAGGGAAAAGCATAGCAGGGCTCTAGAAATTTAAT
The DNA here is from genome assembly GCF_040802235.1 of Manis javanica. NCBI lineage: Eukaryota > Metazoa > Chordata > Mammalia > Pholidota > Manidae > Manis > Manis javanica. The sequence continues at coordinate 119,490,642 of NC_133164.1, forward strand.
TGCATTAAAATCCAGATTATTTTGGTATTTTTAAGTAGATTATGTTAAGTTTCTTTTTTTTCTGCTTGACATAATTCACTAAAATGAGAGAGATGGTATTCATATGGTTCAGAGGCGAGGCTTATTTAATATTTTCAATTGCTTTGAGATCACTGATCTCAGATCACTTTGATTGTTGCACTTTTGTGATGGAAATGAATGTGGTTCAATTCAGTGATTCATGTCCAAGATTAAAAAATCTTTTCACTTCATAGGTTTGGGTATTAAGAGAAGCATACAGAAATTTAGCCATGTTGATCTTAATATTGACAAAGAGAAAATCAAACCTAAAGTAGGAAGCAAATGATTCCTCGCTAAAGTGAACCTAATTAATATCCACTCACCTGTAATAAAATATTACCTTAGGTACTATTTATTTGAGTACTTCATTACAAATTATGTGTTTTGAAATTTTGATTCACTAATTGGTTACAAGAACACTGTGAGTGTGTTTTGAGAGGGTGTTATAACTCTAGGATAGCTTTTTTAACAGAGAGGAAAAGTGATTCCAATATAAATTTTCATGTTTTTCTCCTTATTATTTATTCAGGCACTTTCCAGAAGGTGGACATTTGCCTAGAGGTATAACTAACTAGTGATCAGATATTTTGGATTTTCCCTTCCTAAGGATGTATATGTAGTTTCAGGGTGGTATCTCCATTATTTGAGAGGACTGGGGGTACAGTGAGTACCCTGGTTTTCAGTATTGAAGTTTTCCAGAGGGGGGAAAATTTCTGCACGTCAGAACTTGACTCTGGCGAGTTCATAGGAGCACTTCAGAGAAGAAGTTCTTAGCATTAATGGCTAACTCAGTGTTTGACACTGTCCAGCGGTTAATTATATATGTATGTTTAGAACACCTGTGAATAACATTCTTTTCCCTTCTCTTCTGATTTGGGTTTTGAGTCAATTGGGGTACAAGACATGAGTCAGGAAAACTCAAAATATTAGCTCTGTTAGCAATAAAGTAGATTGGAGGGTATGGCTTGAATCTGATGAGATCGCGCAGATGTCCTAATAATTCTCCCACCGAGTTGAACTCACTCACCTGGTCACAGGACAGCTACACAGACTCTGTGCCCTGTGAGGCATCGTCTGTCCCAGGGAGCTTCTCGCGTGGGTCAGCTGAGGATTTCCCCAAAGGATGCATTTACCCCGGAGCCCTGCGAGCGGCAGGATCAACCCCACTCCGTTCTTTCCCCAGAATTCACCCTCCAGGGCCGGGACAGCTGTCCCTAAGGGAGGGTGGCTGACAGGCCGGGAGCTGCGGTCTGGCTCACCTCTTGCCATAGAAATGGGAGGAAAAGGGAATGGATGTTCTTCCCTCAACAAACAGTTTTTCTTAGGCTGTATTTCTGGGGCATCTTGTCATAGTTCTTGGGGCACCCAGTGATGACACTGTTCTCCCAGCTTCAAAGCCGGGCTCCTCCGCACTGCCATTCGGGGTGGGACCCGTGGGACCTGCTCTCAGGGCGGGAGGAGGGACGCTGCCTGCTGGTGACTCCGTGGGCATCGCCAGCCTGCGCACGTCTTCCGCTGGGGCGGGGGTGCATGCGGAGGCGGGGGATCTGTGTGGTAGTTTCTCCAGCCCTCCCGGAGTGGCCTTCCCAGCCCCACTGGCTGTCGTTCCCCAGGGGCGCCCGCGGGGCTGGGAGGGGTCCCTCCTCCTCCGAGCATCTCCGGGTCAGGAGTTTCCACGTTCCTCTGGGGGCGCTTTCTCTGTCTCACTGGCTCTGTCCCACCCCGGCCCCTTAACGTTCTCTTTTTCTCTTACTTAGTTTATGATGATTTAGACATTAGTGGTAATTCTTTACATAAAATGTTATGTCTTAACCTAGCTGGACCCTGGCTAGGTTACCTTTGTTCATAGAATAATCTTCCCAATACGAGAACAGCTATCTTGGGATTCATGTCTTGAGTTTAGCATAATGATAATTTTGTGGGAAATGCATTCCTATATATTTATATGCTTCCTTATATGAGAACTGACAGCAGGCACATGCCAGGTTGAAATAACCTTGCCAAGGAACTTTGGAAGTGCCACGTCCATTACATCAAGCGTACACTACACGGGTCCGCGGGTTAGGTTCCCTGGAGGCCGACTGTAAGACACCGAGTGTGGAGGAGGCATGTTGGGGAACACACCGAGGTCAGTACCTGTGCAGGGAGGGGGTCTGCACCCCACTAGGCTGTGGGGGAAGCCGAGGTGTGGTGCGGCCCCTGTGGCATCCCAGCCAACCATCTGAGGAGCTCTGGGCGAGTCAGGTTACTCCGGGATGGGTGTCCCTGTGAGTTGTCTCTGCAGCTGAAAAACATTCCCTGGGGGAGTGGCAGCTGAGTTAATCTGGGGCTTATTGACGGTGGCGGGAATGGACCAGGAGGTGAAAATGGCTTTAGCAGGGAGCTGTTATCCTTGCATTTTATATTTCTGAACGTTCCCTTCTGTGGTGGGTTAAATGGTAAACTAGGTTGAACCTGGGGGTGAGGAAGGCAGGGTCCCTGGGAGTCCCTCAGCGCTCCCAGCGGGGTGGAGAGGATTGTGGTGTCCGTGTTTCAGAGCGGCTGTTCAGCACGCAGCGATGGATTGAATACAGGGGAGGGAAACGGAGAATACAAAGGTGATTGAGTTAGTTCATAGCATGTACAGGACACTGATGCCAAAGCCCGAGCAGAAATTAAGGAGGGGGGCAGATGTAGAGGGACTCATATTTGAAATGCCTGAAATAAGTCCTACTGTAATTAGACATTTGTATGCTGAGATCTGGAAGCAAAAAACAACTTCAGGCTCTATGTGTGTGGGAGTTATCAACATGTGGATGAAAGGGGAAGCTGTAGGACTGGATGGGAGCACTCTAAAAATATGTGCAAAATACTAAAAGATAGATATTGTGATATATCATTTTACTGACTCATTTGGCCGTGCTGTCGGCAAAAACTTGTAATATTTTTTCTCAAAAACTACATCAATTCCATTTGACATATATATTTTTTTTCATTTTTGGATGACAGTGAAGTGAGGAGGGGGTAAGGATGGGATATGAGTAAAAGTCAGGCATTAATTCTTGTTAGCTTTCCTCTCATTAGATTCAACTTATCTATCCATCCTGTCAAAATATTTTTGAACTTGTGTCATCTACAATTTTTGCAACCTCTCCAAGTTTGTAAAACCTAAATCTGATGTGCATATTATTCATCTCTGATTGAAATAGCACATAGAGTGTAAAAAGTAAAGATGCCAGAGTCAGAAATCTCCACATTGACATCCATTTATTAAATAAAATGTTAGGTTTGGAGATAACCGTTTGTTGCAAATCAAAATACTCTATCCAGTGTCTATCTATCCACAATCCACTATAAAAATCTCTGCTACATGAGTTATTGAAGTATAGCCACATAATATAAACAACAGCCTCTTACTTAGGATTATTTGTTCCTTGTGAAAATATGTTGGATCCAATCATCACATTTTACCTGAGGACTCACAACCCATCACTATGCTTAATCTAGGAAAGTCATATACTCATTCTCTCTGCATACACATTTAACTGTAGTCCTGAATATTTATTAGTACTGCTTTTTAGACAAGGGTTATTATGTTAGATGGCATGTACACCTTAAAATTCTTAAAAAGACAGGAATTTTAATCCAGAAAAGGTACATTGATTGGCACACACTTCATCAGTTTAAGAGAACCAATCTCATTACTCATGGGCAAGCAATTAGGCAATAAGGTATAGCAATTAAAAGTTAGGGCTCTAAAGTCAGATTTTCTGCATTCCTAATCATATTTGTTTTATAACTTGAGAAAAGCTACCTAAGTACTGTGTTCCTTGATTGTGATCATATATCAAGTGGGAATAGTAGTACAGACCTTTGATACTTGTTGTGAGCATTGAACACATTAATAAATGTAAGTCTCTTGTAGGACTACTTGCCCTGAAAAAGCACACAATAAATATTATCTATTATTAGTTACTTAAGCATATTCACAATATAGGATGCTATGTATAGCAAAATATATCCATTCTAGTTCTGATGGACATTTGAATAGTCACCAGTTTAGTGCTTTTACAAATCACGCAGCTGTGCGGACTGCACCCCGATGCACCTTACACAACTTCCTCTAGGGCATGTATCTGTAAGCGCATTAGATTGGTTACAGGCTATGACTATCTTTAATTTTATTTAAAATTATTTTCTAAAGTGGTTGTACTAATGTGTGCTCCATCAGCAATTATTGAGAGTTTTTACTATTTCACGTCCTCTTCCTTTTTATTAAGACTTAAGTTTTGCCCATCTCTCTGCACAGATATCTCTTTGGCAGATTTCAACCCTCTGGTTTCTCAGAAAATTGAGCACGTGTTTATAATGTAATGTCCATTTAGATTTCTTCTTTTGTGAAGTGCGTGTTTAAATATTTGCCTGTATTTATGAGGCTGTTACTGATTAGTAGGAGTTCTTTAAATATCCTGAATACAAGTCTTTTTGGTTGTATATGTAACAGATGTCTCTGTAGTTTGTCTTACTAGAAGTTGTCTTTTAATGACAGATTTGCTTATTTTAATCCTTAATAAATTAATTATTTTCTCCTTATTTTTACCATTTTTTATGTCTTGTTAAGGAATCTTTACCTATACTAAGGTCAAGAAAATAATTCTTTGATACTGCTCTCAAAACTTTTATTGTTTTGGTTTTCATATTTAGCTTTACCTTATCCCAGGAATTGGTGTTTGTATATGGTTTAAACTAAAGGCCCAGTTTATTTTTTTCATATAACCAGTTGTTCCAGGATCATTTATTGAAAAGACCAAAGCTAATAAGCTAACTACAACTTCATGCAGTAACTTAGATGAGGTTTAAACATGTACTTTCAGGTGAAGCAAACATATATGAGAAACTTTTATAATATAAACTTGCTTGCTTAAAACTTAATTTTATATGTATATATATTATAAAGTTTTACATTTTTAAATGTGAAGTTCAAAATTTTAAGTTTTAAAGTTTACAAATCATTTTTGTTGGGGAACAAATGATGAGGTGTAAAACTGGCAATTAAAATCTTTAATATTTTGAAATTCAAAATATTTTACAAATGAATATGTTTTCCAATATACAGTTTTAAGGAATTTTTTTCCTGCTCTATTTAAAATTTATTTTAGGTTGCAGGAAAAAATATGTTTGTTTTATGTACTTTACAGCACCCATGGTTCTAAAAGTTCACATTTCTTGTCTTGGATTTTCTAGGTATGTTATTTGCTCGTAATGACACTTTTTGTTCCTACTTGTCTAAACCTTGACATTTTCTCATACTTACCTTTAGATTTTCACTGGCCAATTGTCTTTTTTGAGTTCCTATCTTGAAATTATTGTACATATGAAGAATACAAAGAATAGAAGAATAAAAATTAATTTCTATAAGGCACCTTATATATTTTGATTGACAAATATTGATTAGAAATAATGTATTTTTCAATAAACATTTAAAAAGTTAGCGTAGTCTCATATTCAAATTTTAATTCCTTCATGTACTAATATATATTTTATTTAGCTACATTTAAACATTTATGGGACATATATAATACTTATGTTTATATATTTTATGTATGATTGTATAGATCTTTTCACTGAAAATTCTAAAATAATTAAAAGCTAAAAAATACAAATACAAATTATTTATATTTTAGATACAATACAAATATAATCCATTACTATATGGTCTAATTTTCATGGAAGTAAAAATAAATCATATTGTGGTGTTTCTGAAATTGAAAATGTTTTACATACCTTCATATGATATTTTTAACATTTATTGATGAATGAATAAAAAAGTATAATATTTAGACTACATATGTTTATAAATTAGAAAACTATAATGCTTAAATGAGTTTGTTTTGAAATTGCATCTTTATCTTATTTATACATTTGGGATCAAAATTCCTCTTTACAGAGCTGCTCTGAGTCACGAGCCTTGAAAAACGTCAACCTTGTCCTCGCTGCGCTGTCATACGCACTGCTGTAAATGAAAAGTCACTCCCTGAAATCCTCCATAAGTTGAGCCAAGTTTTCCATAAATGTTATCTTTTCAGAAAAGTAATTCTAACAAGCATACATAGGATTTTTTCTCCCCACCCTATTTATTATCTTTGTTATGCATATATATGTGTGTGTGAATGTATTTATATGTAAAGTGATTTTGTATTAGATTTCCTACGGGCCTTATTGCCCAAGGTCTTTATTATGCACATCTTCTCATATCTTCTGGCTCAAACTTTTCTTTTCCAGTTTCCAAAGTAAGAAAATTTTCCCCATTTTAAAAAGCAATTATAATGCTGACTAACCTTTATCAAGCATGGCCTTATACAGATCCCTAGATCATTTAATCTCCATCTGTTGTGAGGTAATTACTAGGTACAGAAGAAATAAGTGAAAAGGGACAGGATTTAAATGAGGAATTGATTTCTAGGTCCAGCTGATTCTGGGACCTAGCCTCTTATAAATGCTATTGTCTGCTAACCATAAAATAAACACAACACACATCTGCAAAATTTCCCTCCAACTTTTGATTTTCACTTTTTAACTTGAGAGTAGATGTCAAGATCTTTTATCCTAGGTATTTTACAGTTTCAGATCTAACATTTAAGTTTTCAATCTTATTATGAGTTTTTTTTTATATAGTATGAGATAGACATCCGATTTCATGCTTTTGCATGTGGATATCTAGTTTTCCCAGCACCATTTGTTGAAGAGACTCTCCTATGTATATCCTTGGTCCCACTGTCAAAGATCTGCCGACTGTGTCTGGGTAGTTTATTTCCTGGATCTCTGTTTCGTTGCATTGCTGTATGTCTGTCTTAGGCCAGCCCCAACTGTTTTAATTACTGAAGCTTTATAATATTTTGAAATCAGCAAGTGTGATACTTCCAGCTTTGTTCTTTCTCAAGATTGCTTTAGCTATTGGGGTCTTTTGTGGTTCCATATGAATTTTAGGGTTGTTTTTTCTACAAATGTAAAAAATGCCACTGGGAATTTGATGAGGATAGCGTTGAATCTGTAGATTACTTTGGGTAGTATACATATTTTAACAATATCAATTCTTCAAATCCATGAAGACAGGATGTCTTTTCATTGGTTTGCATTCATTGATCCTCTTTAATTTCTCTCATTAATATTTTGTAGTTTTCCCTGTAGGAATCTTTCACCTCCTTGTTTAAGTTTACTCCTAAGTATTTTATTCTCTTTGGTGCTATTGAAAATGGGGTCACTGTCTTGATTTCCTCTTCAGATGATTTGTGTATTGAAACACAATTTATTTTCATTTGTTGATTTTGTATTCTCTGCTTCACTGAATCCACCTATTAGCTCTAACAGTTTCTTAGACTTTAAAGGAGCCTTTAGGATTTTGCACACATAGGATCATGCCATCTGCAAACAGAAGTGCTTTACTCCTTCCTTTCTGATTCAGATTAGTTTTGCTTCATTTTGCCTTATTCACAAGCTGTAAAATGTTAGAATAAAACATAGAAGAAAAGCTTCTTGACATTGATTTTGGCAATGATTTTATGGATATGACACCAAAAACACAAGCCACAAAGCAAAAATAGACAAATGGGACTACACCAAAGTGAGCACTTCTGAGCAATCAACAAAATGAAAAGACAACCTACATTATGGGATAAAATATTTATGAACCATGTATCTGATGACTTAGTTTCCAACAAATATAAGGAACTTTTTAACAACTCAGTGATCAACATCATTATCATGGAAAATCACATCAAAATCACAATGAGATGTCCCCTCACACCTATCAAAAAACCAACTGTAAAAAGTTGCCAAGGATGAGGAGAACAGGGAACCCATATACACTGTTGGTTGGAGTTTAATATATGAAAGCTATGGAAACTAGTATGTAAGTTCCTCAAAAAATTAAAAGTAGAACTACCCTATGATCCAGCCATCACATTTCTGGGTATATATACAAAAGATTTGAAATTATGATTTTTAAAGAGCTGCATTCCCATGTTCTTGCAGCTTTATTCACAATAGCCAAGACATGGAAACAACCCAGGTATCTATTGATGAATGAATAAAGAAAATGTGGTATATACATTCAGTAGAATGCTATCCAACCTTAAAAAATGAGGAAATTCTTCCATTTACAATAACTGACAACATTTACAACCTGGATGACATTATGCTAAATAGAATAAGCCAGTCGCAGAAGGACAAGTACTGCATGATTCTACTTATATGAGGTGTCTAAGATAGATTGAAAGACCCAGAAAATACAACAGTGTTTGCTGGGGTGTGGGGAGCGGGAAAAACAGGAAGTTGTATTTCAGAGAGTATAAAGTTTTGGTTATGCTAGATGAATTAAGTTCTAGAAATCTGTACAACACGGTGACTATAGTTAATATCCTTTTGTATACTGCAAAATTTAAGAGAGTAGAGCTCGTGTTCAGCTTGTTTGTTTACAACAAAGTAAACAAAAAATCAAAGGGACACAACTTTGGAGGTGTTAAATAGATCTATTTATTTGATTATATATAATTTATCTTGATCTTGGTGGTGATATGATGTTTGTATATGTCCAAACTCAACAAATTGTGTACATTAAATATGCACATTGCTGTTTTTAATATCAATTATACCTCAATAAAGCTCTCTTAAAAGGAGCATATGGTTTTCATGTATTCAAATGATTTAGCAATATTTCTTCTGCTTGTTTAATATATTGTAAGTGGCCAGATTAATGAAATCATTTTTAAATTACAGTGGAAATGGCCTAATGCCTATGACATTCCCACTTTTATTTATACTTTATTGTGACAAATTGCTGAGCTTGATAAATATTTTTGTAAATAATTGTTAAATGTAACTTTTGAATGTGGAGGTAAAAATTCTCTGAACACTTTCCTATAAATGTTAATATTTTTTAAGTGTATGATTTCCTCCTATTGAATGAACTTGCTTAAGAATTCTAAAACTTCACCTTATATTAAATTCTTAGAAGGTGATTTTATGTTTGATGTCATCATAATTTAAATAATCATTAATTTCTTGACCCATCACTTCATTTTTGCCATGATGTTGAGAAAGAGACAGACAATGCTTCATCTCTGCCCCCCCAGTCTTCATAGGTTTTCCATTGCACTCAGAATAGGAGTCAAGAATATATGTCTGTGCTGTGCAGTGCAGCGAGTCCAAATTGCAAGGTGTTGAAAATGTAGTGAAAAAAAAAAAGAAGTACCCATTTAATAATTTTTTAATTACTTGTTGAAATTTTATTTTTGCTATATTACACTGAAGATATATTAAAGTTAATTGCATCTGTTTGCCTATTTAATGTGGCTACTAGAAAGTTGTAAATTATGCATGTGGCTCCCCGTGCGTTTCTGCTGGACACACCTGCTCCGCACAGTGGCTCCTCAGTCACTTGTATGCAGCCTCTTGTATCTTCCCACTCACCCTCCTTCCTTGATCTGCTCTGGCCACACTGGCCACCTCGCTGCTCACCATTACTCCAAGCAAGCTCTCGAAGGTCTGTCTCTAAGAAGCATCCAGATTTTCACTGGCCAAAGTTGCTGTGGGTATTTCAGAACTAAATTCATAATCTAGGATTGATCATGATAAATAACCCTAAAGAATTTTAGCATCTCTTTGAATATTAAGGTATTTTCATTTTTTAAATTGTGAAATATGTTCCTGAGATTTCAGTATACTCAGTTTCATGAAGTATAATACATTGTGCCCATATTGCCTGTTAGATGTATGAACAATAAAGCCATATATGCACTGAAATGGGTTCAAGGGCATTGTATATTTAAAGACCTTTGAACATGTTCTATAATTAGGTCAAAATGAAAGCAGAGCTAAACAAGCATTCTGGGCTCTTATTTGCTTTGCCTCAAATAAATTCTTTTAAGTATACTTTTAGGGCCATGGTCAGAAAAATGTTCATGTGAGTCCATGTTGAAAGATGAATTAAAGAATTGAAAAAAGAGACTTCCAAAAAATATTTGATTACAAATAATCAAGCCTTTCAAATTCTTTATTTATAAAGACACTCTTCTCAATAGAGTACATGAATAATGTACATTAAATATGTGCATTGCAGCTTAAAATTATCACTAAAATTACCATCAACAGTAATATCCTTATTAAGTTGAACTTTTCCTTTGATAAAAGCAAATACAGAAATCCTGGTAATTTGTGATAAGAAATATAAGTAGAACAATAAACCATTTAAAAAGGCAAGAGATTCTTGGACTGTTTGGACTTAGCTTTGAAGGTAGTATAACGATTATGGCAAGAGTAGTTTAAGTAACATCCCTGAAGGTTTTATAAAAGGTTTTACGAAGTTGAGCAATGTCATTTTTTGAACGAATGGCTTTACACATTAAGTATAATGTGAAAACTAAATATTGTGATATATGAGAAGTAAATATTGTGCTTAATTTCTCATCTTTATGTGCAAATATGTGCTTTTTTAGAAAAATCATTTTAAATTTTCACAAAATACAAAATATGCACTTATTTAACAATTTTAATATAATTAGTATAAAAGAAATGCACATGTGTGGAAAGGTTAAAAGGTATACTAGCAAATTTAGTGGAGAAATTGAAATTCCATTATTTCACAATCTAGGGATAATCAGACAATCATGTTAATATTTGAATCATTCAAAGAGAGATTACATAATCAACACTTCATATGTACATAATTTGGACACATAGTATACACAGATTTATGTAAAATGCACACTGTATTCCTTCTATTTCCACTAATATAAGTTTAAAAATCTATCCATACATAAGGATATTCATATTCCATTTGGCATTTTTTAGAAATCTCTGTTTATAGGTACAAAGTAAGTTATAAAAAATCTTCTGGTGAAACTTAGTAAGGAAGTTTTTGTCAGATGGAAATGATTTCATATCTGCAAGATTAAATTTGGTACCTTTGCAATAAAACAACCAGAAAAAGCAGCAGCTTTTAAAAAAGTGCAAAAGGATTCACAATACAGTTTATGAATTACAGTGCAGTGAAGAAAAAATATATACTTCCTTTAAAAAAATCAGAAATTAAACAGGAAAAATGGCCAGCTCAGATAAAAATAAATACATAAGAAAAATTCATGTTAAGACACAGTTTAGCTCCTAAGCATAGTTAAGATATTCTTGATTGTTGCTTATTGGATGATGTTGGTGATGATAGTAATTATGATACTAATAATAAAAATGAAAGGAGGAAGAGAAGGGGCAGGAGGAGAAAGAGGGAACAGCGAACATACTGACAGTGGTAAGGGAGGCATGGGAAAGGGAGTCAAAGGAAAACTAGGTTTTACCATTTTGTCTTGATCACTAATTTTAATAATTTCTGAGTCAGTGCACAGTCAACTTGTCAGGTGTTCAAAGCTGCTGACCATCTACAAGGAAGTCTAAATATAAAATTGCCATGTTATCATATTGCTAATGGGTACCACTGAATAATTCAACACCAATAGTAATAAGAAATAAAAAAATCTGTCCTCTATTTCTGCATTTTGGTTCAGAGTAGTTACTTCTAATAAGTAAGGTAAATGCCTTTTATTTTTCTCTGAAAGATTTCTTTTTTTAATCTTACGCTTTTGCTTCCTCATGTCAGAAAAAAAAAGAAAGGGGGTGGGTAACCGGAAGGAAATTAAACGAGAGACTTGAAATTTATCAAGTAAATTTGATGGCTGGTGTCATTCATTTTCAGGAGATGGACATGGACTTAAGGTTGAGAGAATTTAATGTCAATTTCCTATTATCGATACAGTATCTGGAAGGCTAACAAAAGTCCCTTGGACAAAAGATAACAAGAGTTCTTAGATGTCATCACAAGCATTTTTTCCCTGTTCTATTTTTTGTTTGTTTTTTAGCCTGTAACAAGGCTTAGGGGTGAAGAGCAAGTCATCAAGGTAAAGTTTTTCTAACCCATCATTTTAAAGCTATCTTCCAGAAAGCAAAAAATATTCTGAAAGCAGTAGTTAGAGCTCCTTGAAAGATTTGTGAGTGAAACTTCACTTTTGTAAATGTAGTTTTTCTGTGTAAAGGACATTAATATATGTATAAATATGTTTTAAATAAAAGCAAAGTTTATAGGAAGCATTTTGACAGTCCAATTAAGAAATATACTCACAAACTGGCTCCTGGTACCTTATGGCTTAGTAACATTAATATGTACCTACAGAATTTCATCAGTATTTATTTCTTGTAGGGACTCTTTCTAGTTTTAGAGTATATAAAGAACATTTTAATGAAAATGTTAATGTAGAAACCAGATTGAATTTTAAATATTGAATTTCATTTTTGTAAAATAATACGGGATTTTTCTCATGAAGTTTAGGTGTTGTCTTAGTTTGTCAGGATTGCGGTAGTGAAGTACCCAAACTGGATGGCTCAAACAGCCGAAGCTTACTGTCTCACAGTTCTGGAGCCTGGAAACAGAAGGTGGCGGTGTTGGCAGGGCCAGTCGCTGCTGAGGGCTGTGAGGGAGAGTGCGGCCTGTGCCCTTCTCCCAGTTCACGGTGAAGCGCCTGTGGTCTTTGGCATTCACTGGCTGTCAGATGTACCACTGCCATCTCTGCGATCACGCCCGCCTGGCGTTCTCCCTATGTGTCTGGGTGTCCACATGTCCTCTTTTCATAAGGACCTGGTAGTACTGGTTTAGGGCACTCCCTAATTACTTCAGCTTAACTTGATCGTCAGCAAAGACTTTATTTGCAAATAAGGTCACATGCGCAAACACTGGGGGTTAGGACTTCCACATATTTTGGGGAGTCGCAGTTCAACTCACAGCTCATACTGGTGTACCAAAGGATCTCAATAAATTTATGGTCAAGGTGCTGCTGTGAATTTATACTTAGAGGATCCCTCTCTGACCTAATCATTAAGTACTAAAATGTTCATTATAAAAATAAAAGTGAAATGATAAAAAGTAGGAGTAAAATGGCATACTCACAGTCAGACTCAGAATGGCTCTCTCTCTGGACTGAAAGTAGACATGAAATGGTGAGGGGGAGGCGGTGTGGGAGCCGACCCCCGACCCACCCTCCTCAGCAGCAGCTGAGCAAGGCAAACCTGCCAGGCTGGTTTCAGTTTGGATTAGCTAGGGCTGAGGGGATAGTCCTGTTTTGGATGACAGAGCTCATGATATTATTGTTCTAAATAAAATAGTATAATAGTAGATTAAGAGATTAAAAGGATGATCTTTAAATTGATATACATTATATTTACTATATATTATAAGATAATAAAATTATATATCCAATTATATATATATTTAGGTTCCTTGTAGATGGCATCAGCAGGTTACTTTGAACACTTGACAAGTTGTGCCTTGACTGAAATTATTAGAATTTACTAATTTTACCAAGATAAAGTGGTAAAACCTAATTTTATGCTTCAAAATTTTGTTAGTGTCTTGATTTGTGTCCCTGACCTGTTCCTCCCACGCTCCTTGTCAGCTCAGAGAGGCCATCCTTCTCCTCCAGTCTTAAGTCAGGTAAAGGACTCATGGTGTCCCTTTTCTTGGTGCGTCCCCCTGACCCCGTACACCCAGGCAGCTAACATGAAAGTCTGAATCCCCTAGTTTTTCTTTCCTCAAAGCTTACGTCCAGTGTGGCCTTCCTGTATATTGTCCAACAGAACTAGATCTGTCTTCTCATTCCCACACTGCCACGATGCTCTCTTAATTTCTTTGCAATTCTTAGTTGTTCATTTATTTCTTTACTTTTAATGTAATACAAGATCACAACAAGTAATTAGTATGTTTAATACTTAATTCCTATTGCTGAAAGTGACATTCAGCCAAAGTAAGTAATCATTTAATAATAATATTTATTGAATGGTGGATATCCTAAGATTTTGTCTAATACAATACCATGAAACGTGTGTGTGTGTTTTTACAGAGAGAAAGAAGGGCATGATTTCAAAGGAATAGTAAATTTGAGTTTATGGAAGTTCTTCCTTCTCCATGCATTTTAAATTTAAGCACCTTATCTTTAAGACGGTTTCTGTCCACTAGCAATACAGTGGGAGCCGGGTTCTGAGTTGCCTCTGAATAACCACAGTATCCGTATTGGACCCCCTCTTTCTGACCACTATGTACATAATTTGAATTACATACATTTTGTTTACCATGTTATTTCATTATCTTGTATAATATAAATATAATGAAGGAAAAAGGTCCATAATACCTTGAAATATTACATGATAGCAAGAAACAAGTAAATGTATATATATATATATATTAAACTTGAGAAAGACTAATGCTTAATTAACCAAAACAGAGAGGTAGTCTTACATACTTTTGTAGTATTTTGCTAATTACACTATGAACTTATTTTTATAATTGAAGGATAAGTCTGTAAAACTATTTTGCAGCCAAGCTCTTATATTTATTTTTCTCTGGCCTTATACACCTCAAAGAACTCAGGGAAGGAAGGTTTCAATCTTCATCTCAAGGAATATACATTCTTCATAGCTATGTCAGGGTATTCTCGCTGAAATGAAATTTTGTGGTTTCCAATAACAAGGTTTGTTAATCTGTCCTTGTCACCAATTAATCACGCGGTCCACTGCGGTGTCCTGGAAGGCACACAGATGAACCTGGCTGAGGGTCTGTAAGCTTGATAGTTCATTGTGATTCCGTGATGGGTTCTGCAGAGATGACAGGTTATAGATAAAAGTCAGGTGCTTTACTCAAGAAGCTACTAGATTCAGAGAAGTGAAAACTGACATCTGTATTCCCAAATTCTGTGGAATGCTGGGAGTGTAATACCCTGTGGAACTGGAGCCCCTCTGAAGCCCCATCTTCAGTGCACTACTGTTAATTTCACCTAATGTCACACAAGTGAACTTCCTCAGTATATTCTCTGTAGCACATTTCATGCACTTCCCAAATCTACCTCCTATATCTCACATGATCTGAATCTGAGGAGCTGTACTGAAATTGTAATCTCCATCAAAAACAACCCACGTGCTAACCACTCTACCTGAATGCCTTATCGCCCAGATGCCTAGATTTTCCATACTTAGCAAATCTTTCTTTTGTTCAAAAATTTTCTTTTGTTGAACATTTCCAGACGAGCTCAGAGATATCCACCCTTCTTGGTGCAATGACAGCTCTCAGTTCCCAGCGTTACTGCAGGGTGGTACTTAGGACACTCACCTGGACAGTTCTTTTTCCACTTGTGTGTAATGCCCGGTTCCCAGAAAACAGACGTCATGTCTGTTCTGTCAGAGTGCCTCGTAATATACCAAATCAACAAAAAATTTCAATTATTGACTAAATAAGTATTCAAGTGCTTGCTGAAATAATGATTTTATTCTTCTAAAAACCTGGAGAATTGTAGTTTAAAAAAATCAATTTTAACATATTTTCTGTGATAAATTATTACCACAGGACTTCAAGAGATGCCTAAAGAGAAAAGTTTCAACAAGTGGCATTACTGCAGTTTCTGTTTAAGAGAAATTATGTCACATTCTGACTAAGAAATTTGAAGCAAAAAAAAAAAAAAATGTTAAGCTATGCATCCTGACATATAATTATTTAAGCTAATTTTTACTTCTTATGTTTAAAAATATCTAGTTTTCTTGGAATACAGACCATGTAATTATATTTTTTTTCTCTGAATCAAAGGTTTTATATTGGGTATAAAGATTCTAGCTAGCACGAGTACACCATCATTATTAGTCAAAGTATAAATATAAGTACTGATAATAGAAGCATTCTGGCTGAATTGCCAAAATCCTTGTGCTTGAAGTTTGAAATGAGGCCATGCAAGGTATCAGATATATAATTTGAAAAATGGAACGACTAGAGAAAAGTGTCTGGAGTTATGGAGAAAATTTATATCTGAATTTTCCTCCTATAAGAGAGAAAGTATTTTTCTTATATAAATGTTATATGTCCATGTGCATTCACATGCACAAAAAGCACATATTTAAGGTAATTGTGTCTAAGGTTTGTATCTTTTAAAAGATAATTGATGCTATCTCAACTTCTAAAATTTTATCCTGACATATTATGTACCACTTTTAAAGTTGAATAGGGCAAGAAAATAATGAAATGCATCTTCCCAGAGTATTACATCACTGGCTGCCATGGGAAGCAAAGGTGATACATGCAGGCGTGTAGAAACAGGATTCATTATCATCACACTCCCGTCCTCCCCCAAAATGTAAACTAAGTGCTCTCTTACTCTTGAGTTTTAGACATTAAGAGTAAGCCCATGAATAAGCATAATTTGCTTTTTGAATATTTTCTGATCTTTGGGAAATAGAGAAAATTCATGTTCTAAATTGATCTTTTGAAGTGTTACATGATGACAAAGGAGAAGGAAACAGTCACTAACTCTACCCCCACTCCACGTGTGCACACACTCTACATGCCAAAACAAAAAATCAATAAATACTAACTGAGTTGAAAAATCTATGACTGACACTTTAAAAAATAACAGTTTCTTATATTTGGCCCTTGACAAGTTATCTTAGAGCAATATTTGGAAGAATAAAATGTAGAAAAAAGTGAATTAAAAAAATCTACAAACCACAACAATTATTTCGTTTAACAACAGAAAATCATCGAGTTTGGTATGTTTCTGGGATTTCTGATAGTCTTGCAATACATTATTTTTTGTCAAAATTTTATACATATCGAGGATGTGCTTATGCTTAATTTTTAACTGTTTTATTAGAAATATCTGATTTGGAGGTACCATTGCACAACTCTTGTCTGACAATTTATTTCATTAGTGGCTTAGTACCACTATTCCTTGGCTCCAATATCCTAATCTGCCTCAAAATTAGTGTTTCATCTTCAAACAGTCTTTTTAGAGAAGGTGTATGAGAATTAAAGTTTCTGTGATCTTGGATACATTTTTATATTTTCATTGGATAGGGAGTTTGGGGACAAATTGCTGTGACTATAGTAATACAAGTACGTCACGTGACATCACATTGATGATTGCCCTCTGTTATGCATCCCATGGAAACATAAGCAGCGGAATAAAAGGCCAAGTCAGGGCAATGAAATGATATTTGCCACATCATGATGCCTTGGTCACATTGGAAATTTTAAAAATCATATTTAACAAAACATTTAAGATCACCTAGATCTAAGATTCTTAAACTGGATTATATGAATACTGTAGGATTTTAGAGGCCTGAGTTGCTGTGTGATAGGCATTGAAGTAACTGAGTTTTTCCTTTTTATGGTTTAGAAAAATCACATAGTTTCCATGTGTCTCAGAGGACTCCACATCTCCCCAAGAGTTTGAGTCATTATTATAGTATAAATCATAATAAGAAACATTCCTAATCCTATACATCAATGAGATGATTGGTATCTGTTTAAAAAGTTACTGTCTTTATAAACTGTCCATCTGTATCATCTATGATTAGTTTGCTTGTTTAGAGAGAAACAGAAGAAACCCAGTTTACAGTCTAAAAAGAAACTTTGTAGGATTGAAAAATCATCTTTATTTTGAAATATTCTCCAAGTTTTGTGTATCTTTCTCTTTTTACTTCATGGGGTCCAAGTCTACAGCTGTTCTGAACATATTTTCCCAAATATGTGCCAATTTCTCAGTGTCCTGAAGGGGGCGCTTCAGAATGGGCCGTGCGCTGCATTAGAACGGCGCCCCCCGCCTTACTCGTTCATTTGCCTCATGTACTTAAAAGGAGAAAATTTATTTTTTGTGGCTCCTTTGTATTGTTGACTTACATTGAGCCTGTAAGTGACTAAAAACTATACTTTCTTTTACCCCACATTCTTCTGTTTAAAAGACTTAACAATTCTTTACTATATTCTGTATGGCTAAGACCTCATAAAGCATTATATAGAAAATATCTCTTTTATTTCTCAAAATAATCCAATGATGAGTACTGATTTCAATTGCAGAGATACGGGTAACAATAACTTGACGGAGGGTGAATTTTTCCCTTTCTAGAATCCATGAACTCCTTCATTTAAATATTTAGATACAAGTCCAGCAGTTTACAGTTAGATTCATATAATTTCATCATGATAGATTTTCTCTGTCATTGCAAATTATCATTTATTTTTACAGATTCTGTTTTCTATTGTATATAATTTGATAACAATGGTTTATTCAGTATCAAACAGGCAAATGATGAAAAAAACATTGATAAACACTGCAGGATGTGATAAACAGCAGGACTGATAAAATAGAACAAGATGGACTAATGACTCAATTCATTAGCAGTTTTCCTCTAGTTGATATCAATTCATTAATCATTATCCTTGCAGAAGGGCTATATTAGTTACGAATTCACTACTCAAATTACCATTTATCACTTATATCTGTATCTATTCACAAAAATGCCCTGAAATAAATTGTTCTTTTTGATGTTATTCTGTAATGACTTCAGAAAGTAACTTTGTTGTCATTCTAGGCATTTTATTTGGCACATATAATTTATTTTGAGCTTTTACCTGCCTAATGCTATTATGATTTTTTACTTTTATGTTCACTGTCTTGAACAATGATTACTGTTGAATGAGATTTTTTACCTAAAATGAGAATTTCCATGTCACAAAATCTTCTGCCAGATATTTCCTATGTTATATTGGAGCTAGAAATACTTAAGTTTAACGATTCTATACTATCTGGAAAGTGATAGATACTTTATCCTTTATTAAATACTACTGCTAATAATAAAAATAACAGGTAATGTTTGTTGACCTAATTTGTTCCAGACAATGAGATATTTATGTGGATTATCTCACTTGATTCTCACCATAATCCTGAGGCAAATGCAGCTAGTTTTTCCATTTCACAGATACTTTGAGCCAATACATTGAGAGATCTTGATAGCTTTAGGCAGGGCCTTGGTGTTGAAGAAGCTATGCATCTGAGAATATCCTTTCAGGAGTTTGTGAGCTTTACGGTTCTATTTTCTCTTTGTTTCCCATCACCAGTGTTGATTCCCAGCAGATTCTTAATGAATGAATGAATGAATGTGAAAGCACAAAACCCAGCATTCACAGTTTTGCTTTAGATGCATCGATGGTATCTTAGGACATGTCATCTGTGCAGAGAATGAAACTACATTACTCTGTTAATGCATCAGAAATAAAGCAGTCATTCTGCCCTGTTCATGACAAATCTGGCCTTACTGAAGACGGTATCTTCCAGAGTGACTATGGGCACATATTGTATCATTGAGTCTGATTTTTCTAAAACACCTCTAAATGCGAATGCTTGGGTTTGATTGTAATAGAAAATAGCTATTGAATTTGAATTGAAAATAGTTCTTTTTTCTAATAAGTTGCTTCCACAAGCAATGGGAAAAAGAAAGCCAGAAGAATCTTTTACTCTCATGAATGTGGTATGAGTGAAATTAAATGGTTCCAATACCTAAAACTCAGTTTTAATACGAGGTTATGTTTTTCTCTCTTTTTTTTTATTTTGATAAAATACACACAACATAAAATTTACCATTTTCAATTTCTTCTAGCATTCAGGACAATGACATAAGTACATTCACATAGTTGTGAGACTGTCATCAAAATCCATCTCCAAAGTTTTTTCATCTTCCAAACAGACTGTACTCATTACACTGTAACTCCTCATTCCACCAAGAAGGTGCTGTTTTAAAGAAACTTGATTTCATAGATCATTAAAACTAAGGAAAATGAAATTACATTTCAATAAAGCAAGTGCTCATTCTAGAGTCCAACCCATTTGTACGTTTTATGAAGAACTTCTGAAAATAAGTATTTTCCTTTTTATGCACTAATTCATAGATTATTTCCATGCTCGGAAAGTTTTTACTGCAATTTTTTGTTAGTTAATATTCTGGTTAAAGAGGGTTAGTACCTAAATCAAGAGCAATTGTTCGGATACACATAAGTAAACAAGTTCTACTTTTACAATGTAATAAACATTAATAGAAACGTAGGTGAAAGAGAAAAAATAATAGTGTGTCATTTGCATCATGGAGGATCCAATAGCAGTGAATGCACCTGTGGAAAAGTGAGCTGCTTTTGGTGATAAAAGGAGCACAGCAAACCTGACACAATCCTTATTCTAGCAGGGAAAAGTCTTAAAATTAGAGAGCAAATGAAGACCTGCAAATAAATTGTTTGACTTAAAAAAAACCTCTGTCATTTGATATGAAATGTTATATATTTTAATAGTACTTTGAATGCCCCTTACAACTCCTCAAATAGTCCTGTTTAAAGATGTGGTTAGACACCTGTTTGCTTTTCAAGGAGATTCCATGAACAAGCTTAGTAGTACACAATATAAGTAGTTCAAATAGCAATAAAACATGTTTGATACTGATTTTGCAAGTACCGCCTATATGTAGTTGAGGATCTTTTTTTAAATGCTTATTTCCACATGGCTAAAATGGAAAAAAAGAATGATTCAATTTATTTTGATTTATGGAATGTCACGACCTATCTGGATAAACATTGTTGGGATCATTGCAAATTCCCGAAAATGTTTTGTAGCCTGCACACCTTTTTTACACTTGAGCTCCCCATCGAGCTCTTTTGCGTTTCATTTATGTGGTAAAAGCAGTTGAGCTGTGTCATTTAGTAAGTCTTATTTCACCCTCCATAAACTCCCCTTTTTGCCTTCAAGGGTACAATAGCATTAGCTAGCATAGCATTAGCAATTGGCTTTTTTTTTTTTGAGACCTAAAATGTCTTAGATTTGAGAATGAAACAAGTTGTCCATAAATGTGTTTTCTAGTCCATTTGTTACATCTGCAGTAGTAAATGTCCACATTTGGTAATTCTCAGTAATAAAATGTATAAGCGTATAAGACATTTTTAAATCCGTGGTAGGACTTTTTTAAATGTTATGCACACTGTTGTCGCTGTATGTGGTCTCGTGTTCATGTGCCCCAGGAGTTAATGTGTTTCATTTATGGTGAGTCCTGCCCTGGAAGAACTTTGCAAGAGAAGTAAATATGTTTTGATTTACGAAGGTATGCCATTTTCAGTAGCTTTCCAGCCTTGCAGCCAGGTGTAGTTTGTAACAGGAACAAGCATTCTCAGTAAGCTGCCACCTGCAGCACTGGTTTAAGCTGGTCTGTCTTTGGACGCCTTGAACATCACTGTTAATACCCAGCCCTGAGAACCCTGTTGTAACAAGTGTGCCTTCCAAGGGCCTGACCCCTAAAGATAACCTGTTGTGAAATTTGCAAGCAATATTTTCTGTACAGTTGGGCTAGATTTTGGCTTTTGTCTGAATTAATATTACAAAAGCAACAATCATCTGTCAGTGTCATCTGGGTGACAGAATAAAAGGCCAATTTGTGCTGTGAGAAGAATACTGACTTTGCCATTTAATTACTGTTTTAGGAATAGTAACATTCTCATCCAAGTTTTCTTCCACATACTGCTTTTTTCTTTGTTGTCCTGGCAAACTAGCAGTCTTGACTTTTTAATCACTAAACTATTTTGGAGTTAAGTGGAAATCTACATATACATATTTATATCTATAAACAATATGAAAATAATTAGTCATTTTGGAATCCCAGTAATTTAAACATTTCTTTTAGATGCATTGAGGCAGCATGTGGTGCTCCTTCGCGAGAGGAAGGAGTTAATACACGGATGTGTCAATTTTTAACAACAGATAATTTTAAATTGTTCTACCTAAACATAATAAATATGCAGTCTTTGCTTTTCACCTTTGTTGAAGAAGAAGGATTCAGGTTAAAGTTGTTTAATTCCTTCACAGCTCTAGAAAAACCCCTATATCCAGAAATCTGTGAAGCTACATAGTATATAATCTAGAATGGTTTTCAGGGAGCAAACTGTTTATGTAGGAGCACATGATTTGAAAAGAGTAAAAATTCCAATATTAACTATTAATAAAAATGAATGTAGATAAAAGCAACTGAAAAAAATTATGAGTAAAAATTGGCATTTTAGAATTTTTTTTATAAGATGACAAGGATAATGGCCACTAATAAATAACAACAGTAATATTTAATAAATTCAAATCACATATGAAAAATGCATTTTCTGATTTAATCTAGTGTATGGGCCCCTGATGTGAAATTACCAGACTGAAACCAGTGTCACTGTGGTTCAACATTCCTTTGCCAAGTGGAGTCCCATCAGGAACCGAAAAACTATTCTAGGTATTTCTTATTCAGGGAATTTTCGCATATGAGTTGGTTACCAATGACCGGGAACGGCTGGAGGAGCAGAAGAGAAGAGGGAGTTGTTCCTAGCGATGGAGCCTTCACTGTGCGAAAGGAAACCCGAGCCCAGATGAACCGTGAAACCGAGGAGTCCAGGTTTCCAGCACGCCTGCTATTGAAAGAGCATCTACAGCGAGCAGAAGATGGGAGGTGTTCTCATGCTGAGAGCCAGACCCCCGGAGTCACCCCCACGTCATTCAGCGCCTCCGTCACTAACACCAGGAACAGAAAAATAAATGCTTCCTTTCCTTTCTGTTTCCATTTATGTGACAAAAGTCCCCTTGGCCCAGTATATTAGGAAGCAGCTCCGAAAGTCTAGAAAGAGAGTTTTGTTATTGTTGCTTTTTGTTTTGTCTTGTTTTTTTTGTAGGTTTACAGCCCTGATGTTAGAGAAAATTTTATTGTGATTATGATGCTAGAGAATAATATCACCCAGAGTAGATAGTGCATGAAGCTGATAGAACATTTACAAGCCTTACCGTGCCTCGCAGAAGGAAATCCTGCCTTTTGTGATAGTATGGATGAAGGAGGACATCATGCTGACTGAGATAAACTAGAAACAGAAAGTAATGCGTGATCCCACTTACATGTGGAATTCACAAAAGGCCTAACTCAGAGGAATAGAGAGTAAAATTGTGTTTGCCAGAGGCTGGTCGAAATGGGGAGATGTTGGCCAAAGGGCAAACTTTCAGTTATAAGAGTAGTAAGTTTTGGAGGCATAATGTACATACAGGAGGGTACTACAGTTAATAATAGTGTGTGCTTGGAAATTACTGTGACTGTAGATATCAAGTGTTCTCATCACACAAAATATAACTGAGGTGCTGTATATGTTAATTAGCATAATCATTTTGCATTGTGTATGTATATCAAAATATTTACACCTTAGATATATACAATTTTTATTTGTCAATCATACTTGAGTAAATCTGGGACAAAAAAATGATAATAGAAAACAAAGGATCTTACACTTATTTTTAAGTAGATGAAGAGAGCCCAAAGTTTTAAGTTACTTTCTGAGACAACTTTGAAAAAAATGTGAAAAATAGTCACATTTATCTGAGTCACCTTGGTACACACCAATTTAGTCTATTAGTAAATTTACCTCTGTGTCATGAAATACAATCTATGATTGCCTCCTTTGGGTGGAAGGCATTTAAGATGACCTGTTACTCTTGTACTATTTTTTTAAAATTTCTGATTAATCTCATTCATTTCCCTGACTTAAGCCACCATGTAAAAAGCCTCTGTAAGCAAAGGACACCATCAGCGGAACAAAAAGGCAACCTACAGTATGGGAGAATGTATTCCTAAATTATATATATAATAAGGGGTTAACATCCAAAATATGTAAAGAACTCATATGCCTCAACACCAAAAATAAATAACCCAATTAAAAAATGGACAGAGGACCTGAACAGATATTTTTCCAAAGAAGAAATACAGTTGACCCATAGGCACATGAAAAGATGCTCCACATTGCTGTTTATCTTGCAAATGTAAACTACAAAGAGATACCACCTCACACCATTTAGAATGGCCACTATCCAAAAGACAAATAGCAAGTGTTGGTGAGGATGTGGGGAACAGGGAACACTCCTACACTGTTGGTGGGAATGTAAGTTGGTGCAATCACTGTGGGAAGCAGTATGGAGGTTCCTCAATAAAAGTATAAATAGAAATAATATATGACCCAGTAATTCCACTTCTAGGAATTTTTATGAAGAAAACAAAATCTCTGATTTGAAAAGGTACATTCACCCTTATGCTTATTGCTGCATTATTTACGATAGCCAAGATATGGAAGCTATAGATAAATGGATAAAGAAGTGGTACATATAATGGAATACTACAGCGATAAAAAAGAAATCCTGCCATTTGTAAACATGGATGGACCTAGAGGGTATTTTACTAAGTGAAATAAATCAGGTGGAGAAAAACAAATAGCATACAATTTCACTTATTTTTGGCATCTAAAAACAAAATAAAACAAAGTGAACCAAATAGCAGTAGACTCTGAGAAGTAACTGGTGGCTACCATGGGGGAGGGGTTTGGGTGGGTTAGTGGGGAGGGGGTGAGGAACAGAGGTGCACAGAATCTCAGTGTAAGTTGGTCACAGGGTTGGAAGTGCAGCTGGAGAATATAGCCAATGGTTCTATAACATCATTCTACATTGACAGAGTAACTACAGTAGGGGTGAGGATTTAATAATGTGGGTAACTGTTGAACCACTGTGTAGTGTGTTTGAAACCAATATAACATTGTATATCAACTATATTTCAATTTAAAAAAAAATCTGGATACATGGATTCTTGTGACTGGTCCCAGTTGTTTCCCTAAACAGTAATATTACCGCGTTTCTCAATGATATCTTCCTTAAAAATAAGATATAAATCTTTCACCTACTGCTTAAAGAAGCTTTAAGAAGGGTAGGGCAAATTTCTATATATTTCATATGAAAGGTTTTCACAATGTGGACATGGCTGAGATTCTGCCACACTCTCTCTTCTCTGCAGATCGTGTTATATAGTACTGAATTGTAAATCAAGGTGGTGGTATGCTTTTATGTATCTTTCTGTCTACAGTTCATGAGCTCTTGGGGAGAAGGAAAATACCTATAATCCTTTGTATATTGGGCACCTAGCCCTGTGCTTGCCTACAGTGAAATCTTAATTCATTGATGTGCTGCTGAATTTGGTTTACAATAGTTCTTTGTTCAGGGTGTTTCCATGTATGTTTATTGGTTATTGACTTTTAGTTTTCTTTTCATGTAGTGTCCTTGCTGACTTTGGTTGTAGAATGACACTGGTCTCATAAAAAGTTTGCATGTCTTTCTTTTTCTTTTTTTGTTTTTGAAAGAGTTGAGAAGGATTGGTATTAATTCTCCTCTGAATGCTAGGTAGAATTCACCTGAAATTATCCAGTATGAGGCCTTTCATTTATGAGTTTTTAATTATAGATTCCGTGTCTTTATTTGTTACTGGTCTGTTCAAACCTTGTTTTCACTTGATATAGAGTTGGTAGGTTGTATATTTCTAATAATTTAGCCATTTCTTCTAGGTTTATCAGTGTTGACATATGGTTTCATAATAGTTTCTTTTCCTTTTTTAATTTTGGTGGTATCTTCTACTTCTGATTTTATTTATTTTATTCTTTTCTCTTTTTTCTTAGTTATTTTACCTAAGGGTTTGTTGATACTTTCAGAAATAAACTGCTAAAAAATTTCATAGCGGTCTGTTGTTTCTGTTCTTTATTTCACTTGTTTCTTCTTTAATCTTCATTATTTTTACTTCTGTTAACTTTGAGCTTAGTTTATTTTTCATTTCCTAGTTCTTTGAAGTGTAAATTTGGTTGCTTATTTGAAGTCTTTTTTAAATGTAGGTGCTTATTGTTACAAACTTCCCTCTTAAGACTGCTTTTGCATCCTGTGTTTGTTGGTATATTGTGTTTTCATTTTTCGTTGTTTTGAGATATTTCCTAATTTTCTTCTTTGTCCTAGTGTTCAAGGGGCTGTTGTTTAATGCTAGGCATTTGTGAATTTTCCAGGTTTCTTCTTGTTACTGATTTCTAGTTTCATTCCATCATGGTTGGAAAAGATACTTGGAGTTACTCCAATATTCTGAAATTTAAGACCCGTTTTGTGGCCTAACATGTGGTCAATCCCACAGAATGTTCTGTGTGTGCTTGAGAACAATGTGTATTCTTGCTGCTCTTGGGGACAATGTTCTGTATGTCTGTCATGTCCATTAGGTTTATAGTGTTGTTCAGGTCAGCTGGTTCTTTACTGACTTTCTGTCTGATGATCTATTACTGAAGGAGGGGTATTGAGGCCTCCTACTGCAATTGTATTGATGTCTGTTTCTCCCTTCAATCTTATCAATGCTTGCTTTATACATTTAGGTGCTGTTATTGATTACATTCATAACTGTTTTATCTTCCTGATCATTTCACCTTTTTATCACTATGTAATGTTCTCCTTTGTTTCTTGTGAAACTTTTACCTTGAAGCCTGTTTTCTGTGCTCTCTTTTGGCTGCCACTGAATGGAGTATCTTCTCGCATAGTTTCACTTTCAGCCTATTGTGTGTCCTTAAATCGAAAATGAGTTGCTTGTAGACAACATAGAGTTGGAGCGGTTTTGTTTTGTTTTTCATCCAATAGCTACTCTTTATCTTTTGATTTGAATTTAATTCAGTACATTTAAAGAATTATAGGTGAGAACTTGCTGTTGCCATTTTGTTGTTTTCTGTCAGTTTTATATTTCTTTTCTTTCTGCTGTCTTCCTTCTGGATTCTGTTTTAGTCCATTCAGGCTGCTAAAATAAAAATATATAAATGGGATGGCTTATAAACAATAAGTATTGAGGCTGGGATGTGCCAGGTGCTGCCAGATTCAGTGTCCGCTGAGGACCCACCTTCCCGTTCACAGGTATCGCCTTCTAGCCGTAACGCCACATAGCGGAAAGGGGCCCGGGAGCTCTGTAATGTCTGTGAAGATCCCAAGTCCTGTTCATGTGTGGTCCTGCCTCATGACCTATGCACAGACCGGAGACCTCATTTCCTCGCACTGTCACATAGGCGGCGCAAACATTCAGTCCATAGCAGATTTTATATATTTTTCTGTAGTGATATTCTTTGCTTGTTTTTTATCTTTTTTATATCTACTATAGATATTATCTTTGTGCTTACCATGAGATTTGTATAAAAATTCTCTGACTTTTGACAATTCAATTATAATTCAAATATAATGTATGAACACCTTTTTGTTTCACTAATTATTGCTATTTTGTTGTATGTATTTTTTAGATTTTCTATGTGCTTAATCATGACATTACATAAATTCTTTCTTCTCTTTCTTTCCTGTGTTTTTTCTTCTATTTCTTTCTTACATTATTTCACTGTCAGGATACTCAAGAAAATGCTAACTAGAAATAGTAATAGAGTGAATTGTTTTTTTTTTCCTGTCTAAAAAAAATGGTTTAAATAGTCTTTATGTGTGATCATTGACATAATGCTGCTTTTTCTTTTTTTTAGATAACTATTTGTAAAAGAAGTTCCCTGCAACAACTACCAACAGCAGCACTTCTATTAAGGTAGTAACATGTTATTTTTTACATTTTCTCCTATTAATGTGGTAAATTTATATCAATTGATTTTCCAATGTTAAAAAATGTTTATTTTCCATTCCTGCAAAACACTACAATTTTTAATGATGGATTTTGATTTTCTTTATCACTGGATTTGATTTGCTAATATTTTGGTAAAGATCTTAACATATATTTATAGTAAAAATGCATTTACGTTTTATTTTTATTGTTGTAACGTTCTTGTCAGGATTTTATATTAAGGTTAACAGTTGTGATAAAATGAGTTTGAAATTATCTTTTTCAATCCTCTTCAAATACTTGAATAATACTGATGTTATTACCTTCAAAAATATTTAGAATTCACTGATGAAGTTATTGGGATTTCTACTTTTCATTTATGAAAGTTTTTAGTAATGAGTTTTATTTCATTAATAGAGACTAAATTATGTGGAATTGTACTTATTATTTTTTACATTATAAGTTATGTTTTTGAAAGCATTTATTCATTTCCACTTTCAGACTTTTCAAAGCTCATCATAATATTATCTTAGTATCTGTTGTGATGTTCCATTTAAGGGATTTTCTTTCTGTTTTAAGAGCCTCATGTTTTTCTATCTGAGCTAGCCAAATGCTCATGGTTTTTATTTTCTGTTTGAACAGTATTAGTTGGACTTACAAATTAATATTTGCAAAGCTTTTATTGACTCTGTTTTTGTTCCTACTTTGTTAGTTTTATTGATTTCTGTTCCTTTATTATTTTGCTTTACTGCTTGGATGTTGTTCTCCTAGGCTATGAAGGCCCCTCTGAGCTTCTTTAGCAGCATATAATGGGCCTTAATATATTTTCATTAGCATTCAGGTTAAAATATTTTCTGTTTTCATTAATGATTCCTTTTTTTAATGTTGGGTATTTAGAAATAACTTGTTTGATTCCAGTCTGTTGAAGATCCTCCCATCTTTTGAATAATATCGATGCATTGTAATGTATTGAAGCTTGCTTTATAAACTAACATATGGCCAGTCATGGAAAAAGTTACGTATGTTCTTGAAAAGCATGCACACTCTATTTTTAAAATATTCTGATAATCATAGGAATTATATTTACAACAACATTTTCAATATTATTTGTTATATATTATTGTCTTTTTGTATGTTTCATGTATTTAATGTGCTTTTGTGTTTCTTGCTTTTAATCATTTTTAATTAAAAAAAATTTTCCAATATACTAATTTCGTAGATACAAATGCAACTGCCATGCTTTAAGAAGTGTTAAAAATATATTCTTGATGTACATGGCCTAGCCTGAGGGAGAGTGTATTTTTATTTTCTTTATTTATATGAAATCACTTTGTGCCTCTGGTAGCTTAGCTTAGAATTGCTCTACATTTTTAAATGCTGTCTCACAAAATGTATTACCTGAGTCTTGCAGGTTTTGTTCACAGTAACTGTTATGAAATTTAATTCTTCCTTTTGGTTTTTGTTGTCTTTAAATAATAATTTCTTAAACTGTGTAAGGTTAGTTGCAAATAATGGAAACCTACCCCGACTTCCTGAATCTCAAATGGCAATGTTGGGGAGAGGCGGGTCAAAGGAACTCAGAGCGTTTCTAGGCAGTTGCGCTTTGACGGTTACTTCTTGCTTATCATTTTGCGTCCGGTTCCTGTGTAAGCTGCTCTCTGCACATTCATGTGCTTGCCGTGCTTGGAGGGCTATGCAGTGGCCAAAGTATATCACAGTGAAAAGACCAAAACTGCCCCAACGTGCTGGTGACATTTCAGGTCAGTGCTCACCAGCAACCAATCAAGTTGGTGTCTGTAGCCTTTCGTTTGGTGGGCCGGCTCCCTCTGGCTTCTCAGTCCCACCTGGCATCATCAGCTATGGCAGGAGGCCAGCTTCGCCTGGCGCGTGCGAGGTTGTGGAGATTATGTGATAGGGTGTGTGGTGCTTCAGAACCCTGGAACAAGTTGTTAGGAAGGAGGCAATGAGGACTTTGTATTTGACCCTTACATGTTACATCTCATTTAAGATTATTTTCACACTATTTTAAGGTTTAGAATATCTTTTGGCTGTCCTTTTCATTTTATATTTGAGCATTATTATACTTGCAAATTTGGTACAGATAATTATGTTTTCTAGGTAATGAAATATTATTAAATAGAAAGTAATTTATTTCTATAGTCAACAAAAAGTTCCATCTTATAAATGAGAAGACAAATTTGAGAAATATCCTGTAAATGAAAATGAATTTCCCTAATATTTTCAATACCTCCTGTACTATGTTCTTTCTCTGAGGGCATGCACTTTAATATCTTATATCTTGCTATTAGTGTCATCCACTTAAGGGACTAGAAAAATATGTATGATATAATATAAATTGTTATATATGTAATATATATCTATGAATATTAAGGGTTAAGAATGTCATACTCATTAAAGATGTACTCATATTGTTTAGAACAGTGAGATTGTGAGAAATGACTGGCTTTAGGGGCATCTCAAATACTTCACATTTGATATAAATTAAGATAAACTTTGGAAATTCTATAACCAGTATTTTAGGGTCAGAGGTCTAACTGTTCGTCTTTAAATTCAATCCATATATCTGACTACTTTACACTTTATTGTAATAAGGTAAACATTTTGGAAAAGACAAATAATATATAACATTACTATGAAAATGCTTCCTGATATAGCCTATTGTGTTTAAATTGTTGTGATTATCCTTCAGAACAGTCAATTCTATTTTCATTGTTCCCAAAAGTATATTTTATGTAGCTCTCATTTTCTTAAGACATTAGATTTTATTAGGTGAGTAAATTTTAATAAATATAATTTAACATTTGTTCACAAGTGTTTTTGATTAGGCTTATGGTTATTTGTAAAAGCATCTGGGTAGAGCGTTGCATTAAGTACAAGCACTGGTCCTAGGCAACGTGTGAAGCAATCAGAGTATTCAGCACTCTATCCATCTTATTTTGTAGATTCTTATGTCCTTTTCAAAATTTCTACCTCAAAAGCCCAGTTTTTATTTGCTTTTCTTCTCTCTGTTTTCCTTTCCGTAAGTCAGCGTCAGGGCCATCTTAGATAGCATAGGATGTAACCCTGGCCTCAGGTACTATACACTGTTTCCTCAGGTGTGTAACCTTGAAGATATACTCCAGCTCTCTAAAGTCCATCTGTAAAATGGACATAATAATACTACTGAACACTTAATTTTGCAATGGGAATGAGGTATGCATATTAACATTTTAACATAGCATTTGGAACAACATAATTATTCATTGAATGTTA
This sequence comes from Manis javanica, assembly GCF_040802235.1. Taxonomy (NCBI): domain Eukaryota; kingdom Metazoa; phylum Chordata; class Mammalia; order Pholidota; family Manidae; genus Manis; species Manis javanica. The sequence continues at coordinate 119,521,278 of NC_133164.1, forward strand.
ACTGTTGTTTGAGTGGGCATTTTGGTAACACATAGTAACAACATAGTCTCAACAGTGTAACTGCTCAAACAAAATACCGTGTCGTCTCTCGGGTAGTGCAGACTGTATGTCACCGTTTGGAATGTGGGCTTTGTTTCTTAGAGTCGTGCAGCCACCCAGCCCTTCTTGCTTCCTCTCCCTCTCTGCCTCCCACCGCTCCCCCTTCTCTTCTTCCCGTTCCTGATGTTGGTCATGGTCCTTCCTTTACAGGTATTACTGTAATTTACTCTTTGGAGTTCCTCTCTCATCCGGAATTCTATCTCATTAGAGCTCTCATGTGATAATATGATCCAACTAATTCAGGCCTGCGCTATGATAGGTGCCATATCTTTCACTGCTCACCTTTTAAAGGAAGCTTAGGGATCTGAACACAAATCAGTAGCAAATCAGGTCGGGCATCACCTGGGAAGTGCCAGTTGGAGAGCATGTTTGAAGAGAGCTGTCCTAGGAGTCACGTCACTCTAGCAGCTCCCCATCGGCCTAGCCCTACGGTCTCTGGTTCTACTTTTTCAAGATACGTATGCAACTTTTTGATCATTCTTCTCTATTCTTAAGTGACTACACTAATAAAAAATGAAGATTGGAAACATTAGAAAAGCTCTCAGAAGAATAATCAGCATTTTATTCATTAGTTGTTCATTTACTAATTATTATTTGATTTGAAAAAAAAATGAAACAATCAGAAAATAATCTCCACAAGTTTAACTTTCAAAGCTGTTAACCTATCCACAGAATTACCTGCATATTCTGCATTCTCCTCGTTACAATGGATGAATGCTTTGTAACCCTACGTAAGTAAGGCCTCTTCCACACTGGAGTCTAGTCCCCCTCTGAGGGACGGATGTGCTCACACATCTTGAATCCCTTCTGTGGATGCGCCTTTATAATATGTAAGGGTCTTCAAAGCAGAGCTCAGGGCAGCGCCTGCTGCTAAGCATCCAGGGAGGTACTGCCAGCATAAACATACTGTTTTGACTTTTAACCTATGTGCATTAAGCATCTTACACCTTCTCTGAAAAGCCAACATAGTGTTTGATGATGCAAAGGCCTCACTTCACTCTCAAGTGATCATGGAATCACACCACTTGTGTACAAATAGAAAAAATCTGGAGAGACTTTAAAATGTTCTGATACCTGGACATTTCTCCCAGAGATTAAACTTGGACACTGGTGCCACCCAGGTACTGATACATTTTGAAGATGACTAGGGGATTCTAATTACAGTGAAGGTTGAAGATCAGCAGATTGTATATAGCACCTATACTCCTGATAGTTTTATATATTATTAGGTTATATAAAGCAAGTTATGAATGTCCTACATTGTGTTCTTCTTACAAAGGAAAGTGGACGGACAACAGAAAACACTAATAACAACAACAATAAAAACTATTCTGCCCATCAGTCAACACTCAGATCTCCATCTGTGGTTGGAAGGAGGTTTCCTCATTCAAGCAGACAGAGGAGACTGCACCCTACTTACAAGCACTTGGAGAAATGACTCGATTGGTCTAATGTAGGTGAGAGACACATCACTGTTCAAAGAGGTAGGAGGAGGCTGAGTGGAGCAGTTCAGCCCTGGCCCTGTGTTCAGCTGTCTAGGGAACCACGTAACAATAAGGCTTATGAAAATACCGAACATGCAATTCTAATGGAACCAATTTCAGTTCTGTTGTTTTAATGTAAAGAACAAAAAGTTAAATATTTTTTACATTTACATTAAAATGTTTTGCTTTTTTCATAATCTTTTTACATTTATTTAAACTTTACATATGGTTTTGCAGAACTTCCCGGAATAACATCTGCTATTTGCAAGTTTAAAACTGGGAAATTGTTGTATTTCCTTAGATTAAGAGCCTATCAGTCTCATTAATGCATTTATTCCACTGAATAAATTAACAATTTTTTAGGACTAGATTAAATCCTAAAATTCCTGCTACTCAGGGCTCTTTCAAATATATTTTAGGACATTTGTTTATTTTCTTATGCTTATTTACACAGGATAAAATTGAGGAAGTATCAAATAAAATTCTACATAAAGTCTTGCATCTGAGTACAATGTATATAAAATAGTTTTCTGAGGCCATTGTTTCTCAGTAAGGTGCAGCAGAGAATTGCAGAAATACACTTTGAAGAACAGCTCTGTTGTGGAAACCACGTCTCTTGCATACTCACTAAATGGCTACCAGGATATTTAAAAATTTTAAAAACATTTGCCGTCAGGTGGGAGTTGTTGGTAGAAATAATGCAGATCACAAGTTTGGTCTGATACAATATTTCCCTTGATACAGTATAAACCATATAAAGTAAGCCCTGTAGAAGATTTTATATCTCAGTGGTGAACTATTCTCACATTTCTCGGGTAGAAATTATATCTCATGTCAAATGACATAATCCAAATTCCCATTTGCACTGTTAAACTGCAGTTATAAGTCCTGAGACTAGAAGAGAATTAGATGACCAGATGCTTAAGTGAATTACTCCTCCTTATGTAGTCTCATGTCAGCTCCAACCAGTATCTTGAATAGTCATTTAAAAATACATATTTTAAAATATCATTTCCCCACATTTATCTATAAAGACTTTCAATTAAACTTTTAAAATTAGGAAATGTTAAGTCTAACTGGAGAGTTGTGCTTATGCATTTGTTCTATATATACCATTTATTCCTTTAGGCAGTATTTTTTTTTATAATTTTTTTATTTTATTTTATTTTGTTATCATTAATCTACAATTACATGAAGAACATTATGTTTACTAGGCTCTCCCCTACCCTAAGCCCCCCCCACAAACCTCATTACAGTCACTGTCCATCAGCGTAGTAAGATGTTGTAGAATCACTACTTGTCTGTGTTGCAAAGTCCTCCCCTTTCCCCCACCCCCAACATATACATGCTGATCTTAATACCCCCCTTCTTTTTCCCTCCCTGCCCACCCATCCTCCCCAGTTCCTTTCCCTTTTTTACCTGTTAGTCCATTTTTGGGTTCTGTAATTCCGCTGCTGTTTTGTTCCTTCAGTTTTTCCTTTGTTCTTATACTCCTCAGATGAGTGAAATCATTTGGTATTTTTCTTTCTCCACTTGGCTTATTCCACTGAGCATAATACTCACAAGCTCCATCCATGTTGCTGCAAATGGTTGGATTTTTCCACTTCTTATGGCTGAGTAATATTCCATTGTGTATATGTACCACATCTTCTTTATCCATTCATCTACTGATGGACATTTAGGTTGCTTCCAATTCTTGGCTATTGTAAATAGTGCTGCGATAAACATAGGGGTGCATCTGTCTTTCTCAAACTTGATTGCTGCATTCTTAGGGTAAATTCCTAGGAGTGGAATTCCTGAGTCAAATGGTAGGTCTGTTTTGAGCATTTTGATGAACCTCCATACTGCTTTCCACAATGGTTGAACTAATTTACATTCCCACCAGCAGTGTAGGAGGGTTCCCCTTTCTCCATAACCTCGCCAACATTTGTTGTTGTTTGTCTTTTGGATGGCAGCCATCCTTACTGGTGTGAGGTGATATCGCATTGTGGTTTTAATTTGCATTTCTCTGATAACTAGCAATGTGGAGCATCTTTTCATGTGTCTGTTGGCCATCTGAATTTCTTCTTTGGAGAACTGTCTGTTCAGCTCCTCTGCCCATTTTTTAATTGGATTATTTGCTTTGTGTTTGTTGAGGTGTGTGAGCTCTTTATATATTTTAGATGTCAACCCTTTATTGGAACTGTCATTTATGAATATATTCTCCCATACTGAAGGATACCTTTTTGTTCTATTGATGGTGTCCTTTGCTGTACAGAAGCTTTTCAGCTTGATATAGTCCCACTCGTTCATTTTTGCTTTTGTTTTCCTTGCCCGGGGAGATATATTCATGAAGAAGTCACTCATGTTTATGTCCAAGAGATTTTTGCCTATCTTTTTTTCTAAGAGTTTTATGGTTTCATGACTTACATTCAGGTCTTTGATCCATTTTGAATTTACTTTTCTGTTTTGGGTTAGACAGTGATCCAGTTTCATTCTCTTACATGTAGCTGTCCAGTTTTGTCAGCACCATCTGTTGAACAGACTGTCATTTCCTTATTGCATGTCCATGGTTCCTTTATCGAATATTAATTGACCATATATGTTTGGGTTAACGTCTGGAGTCTCTAATCTGTTCCGCTGGTCTGTGGCTCTGTTCTTGTGCCAGTACCAAATTGTCTTGATTACTATGGCTTTGTACTAGAGCTGAAGTTGGGGAGTGAGATCCCCTCTACTTTATTCTTCTTTCTCAGGATTGCTTTTGCTATTCAGGGTCTTTGGTGTTTCCATATGAATTTTTGAATTATTTGTTCCAGTCCATTGAAGAATGTTGTTGTTAATTTGATAGGGATTGCATAAAATATGAATATTGCTTTGGCAGGATGGCCATTTTGATGATATTAATTCTTCCTTGCCAAGAGCATGGGATGAGTTTCCATTTGTTAGTGTCCTCTTTAACTTCTCTTAAGAGTGTCTTATAGTTTTCAGGATATAGGTCTTTCACCTCTTTGGTTAGGTTTATTCCTAGGTATTTTATTCTTTTTGATGCTATTGTGAATGGAATTGTTTTCCTGATTTCTCTTTCTATTGGCTCATTGTTAGTGTATAGGAAAGCTACAGATTTCTGTGTGTTAATTTTGTATCCTGCAACTTTGCTGTATTCTGATATTAGCTCTAGTAGTTTTGGAGTGGAGTCTTTAGGGTTTTTTATGTACAATATCATGTCATCTGCAAATAGTGACAGTTTAACTTCTTCTTTACCAATCTGGATTCCTTGTATTTCTTTGTTTTGTCTAATTGCCATGGCTAGGACCTCCAGTACTATGTTAAATAACAGTGGAGAGAGTGGGCATCCCTGTCTTGTTCCCGATCTCAGAGGAAAAGCTTTCAGCTTCTCGCTGTTCAGTATGATGTTGGCTGTGGGTTTCTCATATATGGCCTTTATTATGTTGAGGAACTTGCCCTCTATACCCATTTTTCTGAGAGTTTTTATCATGAATGGATGTTGAATTTTGTCAAATTCTTTTTCAGCATCTATGGAGATGATCATGTCGTTTTTGTCCTTCTTTTTGTTGATGTGGTGGATGATGTTGATGGATTTTCGAATGTTGTACATTCCTTGCATCCCTGGGATGAATCCCACTTGGTCATGGTGTATGATCCTGTTGATGTATTTTTGAATTCGGTTTGCTAATATTTGGTTGAGTATTTTTGCATCTACATTCATCAGGGATATTGGTCTGTGGTTTTCTTTTTTGGTGGGGTCTTTGCCTGGTTTTGGTATTTGGGTGATGTTGGCTTCAGAGAATGAGTTTGGGAGTATTCCCTCCTCTTCTATTTTTTGGAAAACTTTAAGGATAATGGGTATTATATCTTCTCTGTATGTCTGATAAAATTCTGAGGTAAATCCATCTGGCTCAGGGTTTTTTTTCTTGGGTAGTTTTTTGATTACCACTTCAATTTCGTTTCTGGTAATTGGTCTGTTTAGGTTTTCTGTTTCTTTCTGGGTCAGTCTTGGAAGGTTGTATTTTTCTAGGAAGTTGTCCATTTCTCCTAGGTTTCCCAGCTTGTTAGCATATAGGTTTTATAGTACTCTCTAATAATTCTTTGTATTTCTGTGTGGTTCGTCGTGGTTTTTCCTTTCTCGTTTCTGATTCTGTTGATTTGTGTCGACTCTCTTTTCCTCTTAATAAGTCTGGCTAGAGGCTTATCTATTTTGTTTGTGAAGAACCAGCTCTTGGTTTCATTGATTTTTTCTATTGTTTTATTCTTCTCAATTTTGTTTATTTCTTCTCTGATCTTTATTATGTCCCTCCTTCTGCTGACTTTAGGCCTCATTCGTTCTTCTTTTTCCAATTTTGATAATTGTGATGTTAGACTATTCATTTGGGTTTGTTCTTCCTTCTTTAAATATGCCTGGATTGCTATATACTTTCCTCTTAAGACTGCTTTCGATGTGTCCCACAGAAGTTGGGGCTTTGTGTTGTTGTCATTTATTTCTATATATTGCTGGGTCTCCATTTTAATTTGGTTGTTGATCCACTGACTATTTAGAGGCATGTTGTTAAACCTCCATGTGTGTGTGAGCCTTTTTGCTTTCTTGGTACAATTTATTTCTCGTTTTATACCTTTGTGGTCTGAAAAGTTGGTTGGTAGGATTTCAGTATTTTTGAATTTACTGAGGCTCTTTTTGTGGCCTAGGATGTGGTCTATTCTGGAGAATATTCCATGTGCATGTGAGAGGAATGTGTATCCTGTTGCTTTTGGGTGTAGAGTTCTATAGATGTCTATTAGGTCCATCTGTTCTAGTGTGTTGTTCAGTGCCTCTGTGTCCTTACTTATTTTCTGTCTGGTGGATCTGTCCTTTGGAGTGAGTGGTGTGTTGAAGTCTCCCAGAATGAATGCATTGCATTCTGTTTCCTCCTTTAATTCTGTTTGTATTTGTTTAACATATGCTGGTGCTCCTGTGTTGGGTGCATATATATTCATAATGATTATATCCTCTTGTTGGACTGAGCCCTTTATCATTATGTAATGTTCTTCTTTATCTCTTGTTACTTTCTTTGTTTTGAAGTCTATTTTGTCTTATACTAGTACTGCAACCCCTGCCTTTCTCTCCCTATTGTTTGCATGAAATATCTTTTTCCATCCCGTGACTTTTAGTCTGTGCATGTCTTTGGGTTTGAGGTGAGTCTCTTGTAAGCAGCATATAGATGGGTCTTGTTTTTTTCCCTTTAAGTGACTCTGTGTCTTTTGATTGGCGCATTCAATCCATTTACATGGAGGGTGATTATTGATAGGTATGTACTTATTGCCATTTCAGGCTTTAGATTCGTGGTTACCAAAGGTTCCAGATTACTTTCTTACTATGTAAGAGTCTAACTTAACTCACTTAGTATGCTGTTACAAACACAATCTAAAGGTTCTTTTCTAGTTCTCCTCCTTTTTCTTCTTCCTTCATTCTTTATATATTAGGTATCAAATTCTTTACTTTTTGTCTATCCCTTGATTGACTTTGGGGATAGTCATTTTAATTTTGCATTTACCTTGCAATTAGCTGCTCCACCCTCCCTACTGTGATTTTCCTACCTCTGGTGACAGCTATCCAATTCTAGGAACACTTCCATCTATAGCAGTCCCTCCAAAATAGACTGCAGAGATGGTTTGTGGGAGGTAAACTCTCTCAGCTTTTGCTTATCTGGAAATTGTTTACTCCCTCCTTCAAATTTAAATGATAATCTTGCTGGATAAAGTAATCTTGGTTCCAGGCCCTTCTGCTTCATGGCATTTAATACATCATGCCACTCCCTTCTGGCCTGTAAGTTTTCTGCTGAGAAGTCTGATGTTAGTCTGATGGGCTTTCCTTTGTATGTGATCTTATTTCTGCCTCTGGCTTCTTTTAACAGTCTGTCCTTATCCTTGATCTTTCCCATTTTAATTACTATGTGTCTTGCTGTTGTTTTCCTTGGGTCCCTTGTGTTGGGGAGTCTGTTGATCTCCATGACCTGAGAGACTATCTCCTTCCCCAGATTGGGGAAGTTTTCAGCAACAACCTCCTCAAAGACACTCTCTATCCCTTTTTCTCTCTCTTCTTCTTCTGGTACCCCTATAATGCGAATATTTTTCCTCTTGGATTGGTCACACAGTTCTCTCAATATTCTTTCATTTTTAGAGATCCTTTTTTCTCTCTGTACTTCAGCTTCTTTGTTTTCCTCTTCTCTAGTTTCTATTTCATTTATTGTCTCCTCCACTGTATCCAACCTGCTTTTAATACCCTCCATCGTGTTCTTTAATGATTGGATCTCTGACCTTAATTCATTCCTGAATTCTTGGATGTTTTCCGTACCTCCATTAGGATGTTGTTGATTTTTATTTTGAACTCCCTTTCAGGAAGAGTCACGAGGTCCATATCATTTAAATCTTTCTCGGGAGTTGTATTAACAGTTTTACTGTCGACAAGGTTCCTTTGGCATTTCATGTTTGTATATGGTGGCCTCTAGTGTCCAGAAGCTCTATTGTGGAGCTGCGGAGCCCCTGAAGCAATGTCACAGGTTGCAGGGGAGTGGTACTGGGGTAGGAAAGAGCTGTTCCCCGCCTCCTGGCTGCTGTGCCTGTCACCACTGCCTGAGCCAGTGGGCTGGGCACACAGGTATAATTTTTTGTCCCAGAGCAGACAGATGTGGATCCCTGCTTTCCACAAGCAGCCGGAATCCCAGTCTCCCCAGGAACTCTGCCTGTATTAACTTTCCAACCCGGTAGTCATGCGAGTGTCATGAAAGCACCATGAAGTGTAGGTTTGTGCTCCCAGCGCAGACCTCCGGAGCCAGGTACTCAGCAGTCCCAGGCTTCCACTCCTTCCCTGCTCCGTTTCTCTTCCTCCTGCTGGTGAGCTGGGTGGGGGAGGGGCTCGGGTCCCGGGAGCCCCAGCTCTGGTACGTTACCCCATTCGCTGAGGTCTGCTTTTTACTCCAGGTGTGTGCAGTCTGACCCGTCCTCTTTCCTGTTGCTCTCTCAGGATTAGTTGCGCCAATTAAATTTTCTTATTGTATCCAGTTTTAGCAGGAAGCCTCTGCCTCTCCTCTCAGGCCACCATGTTTAATCTCCCTTTAGGCAATATTTATATGATATTTCACATGAGAAAAGAAACAGTATGTACTGTTGCAGTTGACAAAGTTTCACAAATAGCTTCATTTTCAAATGATCTGTTTTATATTTGAAAGGATATTTTTGATATAGCAGCACTGACAGAGCCCTGAATCACTCATATGGGAATCTTTGTTCAAATAATTTTTAACACCATCTCTGGCGATCTGTTGATAAATGATATTGAAGAGAAACATATCTGTATGGTCAACTGATAGTTGACAAGGGAGTCAGTACTCAATGGGGAAAGGGTACTCTTTTCCAAAACTGGTGTTTGAAAACTGGTATCCATCTGCAAAAAAATGACGTTGTACCCCTGTTTTATATCACTCCCCAAAATTAAATCAAAGTTGATTGAGAACTTAAATGTAAGACCTGAAATAGTGAAACTCATAAAAAAAAAGACACAGGCAAAAAAACTACTTGACGTTGGTCTTGGTAAAGAATTTTTGGATATCACACCAAGAGCAATAGCAACACAGGCAGAAGTCAACAGGTGGGACAGCATCAAAGTGAAAAGCTTTTGCACACAAGGGAATTTTTTTCTTTAATTTAAAAAATTAAAAGGTAATGTGCTGAATGGGAGAGAAATTTGCAAACCATTTATCAGATAAGAGGCTAATACCCAAAATATATAAAGAACTTCTACAACTCAATAGCATTAAAACAAACAAGCTGATGAGAAAATGGAGAGAAGACTTGAATAGACATTTTTCCAAAAACATCATACAAATTACCAAATTGTATATTGGTAATTGAAGAGGCACTCAGCATCACTAATCCTGAAGGAAGTGTGTGTCAAAAGCATAATGAGATGTCATCTTACGTGTGTTAGAATGGCTATTATTTAAAAAATAACAGAACAAATGCTAGCGAGCATGTACAGGAAAGGGAATTCTCATGTGCTGTTAGCGAAACTGTAAACTGCTACAGTGACTATGAAAAAAAGCTTGGAGGTTCCTCAAGAGGAAAAAGAAAACTAGAACTACCCTATATTCCAGTGATCCCACCTATGGAAACATATCTGAAGATGAATCATTATCTCAAAGAGATATTTATACTTCCTTATTAACTGCTGCATTATTCACAATAACCAAGACATGCAAACATTCCAAGTGTCCATCTCTAGATGAATGGAGAAAGAGAATGTGGTATATATAAACAATTGAATATTATTCAGCCATACAAAAGAAGATAAATTCTACCATTTGTAACAAGATGGATGGACCCTGAGGGCATTATGCTCAGTGAAATAAATCAGACAGGGAAAGACAAATACTGTATGAGCTCACCTATATGTGGAATCTACAAACATTAAACTCAGGGAAACAGAGGGTAGAATGGGGGGTGAGGGCTGAAGGATGAGAGAAATGGGGGAGATACTGGACAAAGGGTACAAACTTTCAGTTATAAGATGAATCAGTTCTAGTATTGTTAAAGATACTGTATTGCATACTTGAACATCGCTATGAGAATAGAGCTTTAATTTCTCATCGTAACAGCAATAAAATGGTGTCATGTGGGGTGAAGGATGTGTTAGCTTACCTCATTGTGGTAGTCATTTTGCAGTATATATGTGTGTCAAATCATTACTTTGTACACCTTAATCTTATACATTGCTATATGTCAATCATATCTTAATAAAGTTGGAAAAAAATTAACAGGTGCAACAAGTAGGTTTGAAAATTTCTGAGACAGCTGATGCTGTTTAGCTATAAATTCCAGACCAAAAGTACATCTCAACAGGGTACAAATATCTATAGGCAAGTTCAGTGAAAATAAAGATTTTGTTCTCAAAGCAGTTTGGTAGAATTAGATGGAGGTGGGGGGGAAAAGGATGATGGACAGAAATATACACTAAAAATGTACCAGGATTTGATGAGCTCTAACTTTAGCTTTGGTATGATTTGTTCTCTAATAATAGACCAGCAACAATTTTTCTTTATTTATGGAAAATGAGATTTGTTTTACATTTTGGTTTTGGAGATTCTGTAATGTGTAACTGGGCACAACTTCCAGTGTAATTGAAACTAAACAGTCTCTTTATTTTTTTTGGAATTTTATGTTGGCACAAGGTAGACTTTAGACATGATTTCATAAACTGTCAATTATAAAATAAGGGCTTTGTACTTTAAATTTCTTCCATGCTAGCATCCCTAACAGGAGAAAAATACATAGTGCAGTCCAAGACTAAGCTGATTTCATTTCCCAGCATTCCAGGGATAACAGAACACTTTATTTTAAATGGAGATTTGTACTACAAATTGATAGAATTTCAAGAATGTGTGAAGGTGTTTTCAAAATACATATTTTTAGTACCTTTAAAAACATCGGTACCACAGGTAAGTTTAGAGTCAGCACACTTAGTGCGTGCTGCAATGTGGGCATACGATGAACGGACCCATGTGCTCACCTCTTGTCTCTGTCTTCAACAATGTTTAAAGGAGATACAAGGGTGTTATCAAAATGTTAGAATTTAAGGAAATAGGATAGGTAATTCTATCACTTCTCTATTGAAAGAAATACCAAGATTTCCTATGTAATTTCAAGGAAAATCTCTCTCAGAAGTAAGCAGTAATGATACATAAAATCAGGTCTTACTCAATATTTTAAACTGCGAAGTGTTTCCCACAGCACATCGTCATCAGTGCCACATTTGGGGAGTAAATCCTGCATTGTGAAAATAATGATAATTAAGTGCATAGCTACATAAGTTGGCTCTTTTCTTAGTCTAGTCTCCTGCTTTTCCATGAGTGCACATACTATAGATTTAAATAGACCAGGCAACCAGGCATAGACTTAAATTTCCTGAATATTTCACACGGTGTGTACATGTATATCTTGGAACAATCACCGAATTATGTTACCGTTTTTTCCTGGGAAAATTCCTCTTCATTCCTCAAAATAGTTCCCAAATTACTTTCTTCACTATGCTTTCTTCATCTGTTTAAGCAGAACTCATCTCTCTATCTCTCCCTCCCCAATGCTGTGGCTTTATCTAGTTTTCATGTTTCTAATTTCCAAAGAGCCCAGTTCTTTTTATCATTTCTTTATAGTTTTGTCTTAGTTTCCCTACTCCCACACCGTAGCTTCACTGAGGCATAAATGACAAATAAAATTATATGTCTTTAAAGGACACAATGTGGTGATTTAATATACATATACCATGTGAAATGTTTACAGCCATCAATCTAATTAACATATCCATCACTGACAAATTACCTTTTTAAAAAAATTAATCATTTCTTTTTAATAGCATCCTTTCCTTGGGTCCAAGATTTTACTTACTAGATTATAAAGATAATTTTTTAAATTTGTTTTCTTTTTCTGTATTTCCTCCACATATTTTATTTTTCCTGTGGTTTGATATGATTTATGTTTGTCATGTTAGAGATTTTCTCAAATGCAGAGTCACCATGATTTAGAAGTTAGTCCCAAAAAATGCTGATCGGAAGCTCTGCACGCATGGGCAGCACCTGTCCAATCGCAGACACCCTGGGGGCCCGAGACATTTCCCTGCAGACACTTCTGATCACTCCAGAGAGCTTTTCTTTCTCCCAAGAGCCATCATCCAGTCTTCTGTCTGGTCGCCGGGCAGGGGTATGGGTCTGGATTCTCAGCGCAAGTCGTACATTTTTCATAACCTCCCTATTTCAATAACACACCTCCCTCCATCCCATGATGTCCGCAGTCTCAAAACTGAGGATCTCCTTGGTCAGCTCATGCAAGGAATTCATTTCCCACTGCAAGAGTGGGTGCAGAGGAGACTTCCGTCTGACTGTATGTGTGTGTATCAGGCAAGGATTTACGGTATCTGAATGCTCCAGGAAGACTTCCAACCAGTATTCACTTTTTCATCTCTTTTTTCTTCTTTTGAGAAGAAGCTAGTTCCTTCAGTTCCTAAGCACTTCTAGGCTTTGGCTGTGGAAATGTATTTGCTTATTACTGGCATCCTTTTTGTATCTAATTCGTCTGATTGCTCTTTCTGGAGTAAAAAAAGCTATCAAATGTTGCTTGGCTCTCCCAAATCTTAAATAGGATCTAATTTTTTCTTTTTTTCTCCTGCAGTGCTTTATATAGTCTAATATGATAGACAATTGCCTAATTTATGCTTTCTAACCCCAATCATCTGCCTTTTTGTCTGCTAGAATGGAAGTTTCATGAGAGTAGAGATCTTTGTTTTGTTTACCAATACATCCTAAGCACTTATAAAATGCTTGGCATGTTGTAGGAATTTTATAAGTATTTGTTTAATAGAGTAACTGGATTTGAACCTCATTTTAAAGAGAGAGAACGGGTTTTTGATGAATGTTAAAGGAATCGTACATGAGTCTACACAGCCACATGGAAGCCACACTTTTTAAGGGAGATAAAGATTTGGGAAGTTCATTCACTGACATTGCTTGTATTCAGACCCTCTGGACCCCCGTTAGATATCTAGAGACAGCGTATTTATTCGAATATCAGTATTCTCCTGCTACATGCTGGAAGGCACGGTCTCAAAGGCAGTCAGTGAAAGATTATCATGGAAAACTGGGAGCTGGCGCAGGGACGGAAGAACAGAGACCCTCTGCTGCGACGGGGAGGTGGGACCCGGCAGGCGGCCAGCGCAGCAGCTCCCGGCGGCGCAGGAGGGAATCCGCGCCTCCCCTCCCTCCCGCGAAGCCTCGCTCCCGGAGGTTCTGGGCCGTTTCAGGAAGGCGCACCGCTCCTCATTCCAAAGGACGTGTCTACTTACATAACGGCCTCAGCCAACTTCAACAGCCTCAAACCTGAAAATAACTAAAAAAGCTCCCTAATCCACCCAAAGAAGGATATCTAACCCAAGACTAAAACAGTACAATGAAGGTGATTGCTAAATTTTTCACCTTAGGGAGAGAAATGTTCTTGCAGACCAGTGACGCACGCCAGTGCTGAGATAGACTGGATGTCCGAGAGCCCCAAGGACGAGGGGGTGGGGGCGGGAGAGAGGAGACACGGGCACAGGCAGGCCGAGAAGGGCAACAGCCGGGGCGCTGTGGGAGGGGCGTCTGGGCCGCGAGCGGGGTGGGCACCCAGGCTGCCCACTGTGTGCGTATGTAGTGCCCCTCGTGTGGCCAAGACATGCATATTGCTTAGAAGCTAGTAAGTGAGATTAGGAAGAAAAAGAAAAGCAGAAGTGGTCAAGAAAGAAGAGAATGCAGAAAGACCACGTGGGCCAGAGGCTTTCTCGGGGGAGGGGGGGTGGTGGCAGGCAGTGCTCCCGGCTCTCCCAGGGCGCCCACTCCACCTGTGTCAGCCGGTGTCCCCTGAGGCAGGAGCCCTGAGGTTTCCTGAGCGGCCATGCTGAGGCTGTGGTGGGTGGCAGTGAAGAGCAGTCCCAATAGCCTCAAAGGGTTGCTTGTGTTTTTCAGAGCATAGGTTGTGGGCCTCTCGGTCTGTGGTGACAGAGTATGGGGACTTTCCCTGAGTCCTGGCACAAATGGACACCGCGGTTCATGGTTCCAGGCTGCTGCAGACAAAATCCAAACTTCTGTGTCCTTCACTGCCCTCCAAAATTTGGCTCTTACCTATACTTCCAAAATTATCACCCACTTTTTCAACTTACCTTAAACGTTTGCCAAGCCCCTCCCAGAATATAGCCTACATTTCCCCTGTCAGTGTGTTGTTCGTATCATTCATTTGCTGAATAAAATATTTCTATTTATGGCCTATATTTAAAAACTTGTACCTTCCTCTTGAAGTCTAGAGCTATGCCTTGAAAAGTTCTGCGCAGTATCCTGAGCTGATGTGAACTGACTGTTACCTAAGCCGCTGGGTTCTCTACTTGTTTCCCTACATGATTTTTGTGATTATTTGAGCATATGTCCTTTCTTATTAGTCACTTGAAAGTACAGAATATTCAGTTTACTTCTTCATAATTCTCCAGAATTCATGCATACTAACGTTTGATTACCTGTAAGCTAATGAGGGGCTTAAAAAGGTGGAAACTCGTATTTAGCTTGAATAAGTGATCTGGAAGTTTTGATAAATTAAAGTATTTATAGGTCATAAATCAGGTAGCTTTATACAATTCCAATCAGTTTTAGAGCTGGTTATTATCTTGAAACTAATACTAGGGCATTATGTGCAGACTAAATAAATAACACTGTATCACTGTTTTCCAGTATGGTAATCTTTTCCTAGACATAAGCTGTTTTAAATATTTGTGTCTCTAATATTTAATAGCCATTTGATAATGTTTGTTGAATGATTAAAAATGCCACTTTAGGTCAAACATTCAGAGTGTGCATAGCTTAAACTATGTATGTATTTGTTTTGTTTCAAATATTTTCTCAAAGTATAGTTTCCAGATAGTGAAACGCACAGTTTTTAAGTGTAAAATGGCCCGATGAGTACTGAGAAAGCATGTGCCTCCGTAAGCCCTACTCCTCCCATCACCAAGTGACTGAACTAGTGTAGAGGTTGTTATATATACTTTCAAGATGACATGTGAGCTGTGTAAGATGAGAAACTTTGTTATCTTGCAACTTTGAGAAATTCTGTAGAGAAACAAATTCATACTTCATACAGTTACAAATTCTTCATGTATATGAAAAAACATATTCACTTCCTGTTTAAAGGATTATGTTGCTTTCCCTAACACCTCCACACTTTCCCCTTTCCGCCCCCCCACCCCGCCTCATGACCACTCGTGTTCTCTATTCCTCACTCTTGTCACTCTTGTCCTTCATGGTTTCTCACGAACTGTACATCCCCCAACCTGCTAAAGCTCTCCTCGTCCGGGCTGGGATGCCCTAACTTACTCGGCTGCTTTTCTTCTCTGCCCATCATTTCTGAGAAAAAAGAAGTATCAATAAGAAATTTAAAATGTGATATTTTACTCTTTTAATGTGGTTTAAGCTCACATACATCGTTTTTGTTAATGTATTAGCACCTCTGTTTTCTGTTTTATAAATTTGATTATCTACTGGTGAATCTCTTATCTTTAAATATCTGATAATACAAAAAATCAGATATATATGTTAAAAAATCAGATATATATGTTCAAGTGAATTATAAAAGAAAAAATCATGGAAGATACTTAATGCATAAATCTTACTTAGACATGACAAGTAATTAGTCTATCTTCAGATCAGATTGGCTAATCCAGTCGATATTTCTTATCTCTCTCGGTACTACGCTCTTCCCATAGTAAAAGTTTGAGGGATACCACAATCCTACCCAAGAAGTTTCAAATCAACTATTTTCCAATCTATCAACAGAAGACCTAACAATGTATGTGAGATATGCCTCATTCTTTAAGAGAAAAAAGCAGATTAGTTTGCTTATTATGGTGAGAATTCATTATCTCAACATATTCTCCATATCTAAATAATGCAATTTATTGTCATAGGCATTATTTATACTAAAATGAAATGCAGTTCATCTTAAATACAGAGTTAAAAACCAAAACTTTCCTGTTTAATTAATTGACATTTATACATAAATATATATCAATTACAGTAGCACTTAGACTAGTATATTTAATTGGAAATTTATGTCATAATGCATAATTATATACATTAGTATACATTATGTAGATTTAATATATATTAATAATTAATGTGTGTGCCACTTGGCCTCAGAAGGAAATAGAAATATTTCCAGATACTAAGAAACTGTCCTCATTTTACCTATCACTCTTACTCTGCCTGCTTCCCCACATTTATATCTGTTCTCCACTTTATTGTAGTTCTGTCCCCTTTACCCACCTTTTTTTCCCTTCTCTCTGGGGAGCATTTCCTTCATGGGAAGCATGCCCAGTTGGTCTGTCCTCATATTCCTTAAGGTGAAATAAACAACAGTGTCTGGTGAGTTTCCTTTTAATCCTACTTCTGAGTTCCTGCAGAGAAGCTTTGTCCAGCTCTTCTGGAGTCGGGGTGCCACCATCTTTCCAATAAGCTGAGGTTAGAGAGGGAGGGAGGAGCCAGGAGTTTCAGACAGGACTGCGGAGTCTTAGGGTTCTTTCCTTAGGGGATCTGTGTGTGAGGTCTCCAAGAACTGGGGGTGAACTGAGCAGATCCCTAGAGGTGTCTGTTGAGTTTTATTAATCTAAAATATTTCCCAAGGAAGTAACAGATTTCTTCTTTTATCTGAACTATTTAAATATGATGACATCAGACATCAAAGTTATTCCTCTGAATTCATATCTTTCTTGGTCAGTTCATTTTTCTATGAATACTAGTAGCACTTTATGAAAAGAAAAAAAAATATTATAAAGTCATGGACAAAAATATCTCTCTCAGCCTTCTTTTTTTTCAAGACTGTTTCTTTCAGATTGTCCTCAATCTCTGTTATGGTTTTTTGTAGTTTTCAGTTTTTTTTTTTTCATGCCTTCCAGACTGCATTTTCCTTGTTCTTTTCTATTAATAACAACAAGAGAACAATGATAAAAAAAAATGTTTAAAAGCTGTATATAATGAATTTTTAATGCAATCCAGGCAGTGGTCTATATGCTTTTTAGGTTTTACCTCATTTAACTGTTACAACATTATGAGTTGGATATACTTATTACACCTATTTTCGAGAGAATAATTTTTTCATATAATCTATAAATATATGTTCCCATTGCTTTTGCAAATCTACTAAATTTATAAAATCTGTATTGGAGACCATAAAATGAATCTTGATATTTCCTTCAAACAGGTATAAACAAAAATTAATATTCCATTTCATACTTAAAGTATTGGTATTGAAGGTAATGTACTGAGAGCCCTACAGGACAAAATCTAGCATGTATGTCTGTACTCTGTCACAAGCATATGGCACATTATTTATGCTGCCAAGAATTTTAAGGCTGAGAAAGCAGCAAGAATATTTTAGTTTTATTGACCACTGCTATTTGGTTGCTGTGCTATCTAAATCATCTTTCCACCACCACAAAAGATGAATATTCTCAGTATGGACAGTGTTGGTGGTGGGGACAGGAAAATACCTGTCAGTTTATTCTCTCAGGGTCAAAAAGAATGAAATTGGTCTGTTTAGTTAAAACTCTGGAGATCACATCCACCATCTCTATGAATATAAAACCTGATTAGTTTTGCTTAATACAGAGAAAAAGCTAAAATTAAAACTTCTTAAGATTAAAGAGATGGCCTACGAGAGAAAAATAGGAAAAAATAATCCTTTTTCTTCTCTCTTATTAAACAGTTAAAACTAGTTGATATTTTAATAGACCCTAAAATTAGACATTCAAAAAAGAAAAAATTTCCTGAGGTCCACACATTTCTTGATTGACAGATTATACAATTTCAGGTCATTTTTATCCCTATCTAATTTAGGTATTATTATGTTAAAAAATGTGAGAATTTGGGAAATTTGTTAAAAGAAAAAAATAAACCACTCACTTCTTCGTTATCACAGTGCAGATGGCAGGATGGTGTTAGGGATAGAGGGTCAGGGCAGGTTGTGACCAAGGTAAACATTTTCAAGTAATAATGTTGCCTTTTGATAGATGCTACTGTGACCTTGAATGAAAGATTTTTGTTTTGCTTTAGTTCTATTTTGTTGATTGGTTGAGGAGCTGATTAGTCATATCTCACCAGTGCAGTGCATCATGGACCCGCCCACGTCTTTTATAAGACTGAGTTTACTTAAGTCTTGCAGCACCCACCCCACCAAGGACGGTGTGTCTCTGGCTGAAAGCTGATGTCTTTGTTTTATAAGATTCTGAGTACCCATGGGAAAAGACCTGGCTTTCAAATTTGGGTTCTCCCACAGAAGATTTAGGTATTAGGCACCATGCAAATTTACAAGACTCTTTTTCTGTATTTCAGCCCTGTGTTATGGGCACATTTATTGCATGCGTCATGTATGTATGTGTGTGTTTGGCGGAGAGGGAAAGAAAGAAGGTGATGGCAGGGGCAATCCTCAGGCTGTGGGCATAATAGAAGGGTTTAGGGAATATACAGATTCCAGGACATCCTGCCATCCGCTCTGTGGTCTCTAGCGTGGCTGGCCTGTCCTCAGTGGGCGAAGTGTAGCAGACCTTCTACCCCGCCTGCCCACCTGCAGGCCCTGCATCTGACCCCCGCATGAAGGTTGTTTCTCTGGAAATCAGTTCAGTTAGGCTTCCTTCCATTCTCTGCTCTTTACAGTCCCACAGTTGCACGTGATATTTATTGATCCTCATTCTTATTGGTGTTAACCGGAGGAAAGAAATTCTCATTCTTTTATAATTAGAAGGTTATCCTATTTATTTGCAAAGTCTTTTTTTATCTCAAGATCTTAGTATCTTTTTATATGAATAAACATAAAGGCATAAATGGAGAGAATTGAGGAAATGTCCAAAAGTCCAGGTGAATTTTCCATATTCTCAGAAGCTGTCTGGTTATTAAATGTCTTTTTTGATGTCACTTTTCTGTACTATACATTGCTTTTTATAATGCAAAAGCTTGACAGACACTTTGCTCTGGTTTCACTGATGGGGAAACTGGGGTGCCAATATTTAGAGAAGTTCTCAAGATTGCACAAGCTAGTAGTTGTCAGATCCAGCATACACACTTATACAGCTGATATCAGAACCAGCAATCCTAAAGTCAAGGTGGCTCACCCTACAGAATGTATTCCTTCTTTTTTACCTATTTATCCTATTGGTCATTTTCAGACATGCAAGAAATGTAAGCATCAAAACTGGCTTCACATTGATCTTTTACAGGTAAACATTGTTGATTCCTGTGTTTAGATTTCATAATCATGAAATATCATTAACTTTAAAGGAGGATATTCTCAATTTATTATAAATAATATCTCCTTTCAAACTTGATATTCTGAATGAAAATTGTCAAACTATGGGTAATGATATCTTCAGTTGTTTGTGAAGCATTACAACCTTCAGTGATAGAGTCACGTTATTTATCTAATGTGTTCGTCTTTTTCATTGTGTTCTTCCAACCGTTCATTTATGAGAAGATAGTAATATTTCCAAATTTAGAGAAGATGAAACTCTATCCACATGATCTGAGAAGTGAGGAGGCTGACTCAAATATTTGCTGGGGTTATAGTAGTGGGACTAATAAAACCAAGGAGCTACTACTTCAGATCTAAGGCTTTACATAGCAAAGAAACTTTAATAAAATGACAGCTGCATTGTTCACAAGTTCCAGTTGGTAAACATTACTGGACACTGTTAAAGGTAAAAATCGTCAATAGCATTTATTTACCATGATATCATTTAGGTAGGTCAGCAAATGTTAAGGACTATTGAACAGAATAATGCCAGTGAAGTGACCAGTGTTACTGTAACCCACGGAGATAATAGTGCATTTGTCATTGCATTAAGGCTACATCTTGAAATGCAGATCTCTTTTCTCTACAGATGCAGCATAGTTTTTTATATGAATTAAATACCACTGTGGAACTGGTTTGATTTTGCCAGTGCATCCAGGGATCTGTCTTTCACACAATAAATCCCATTTATTTTTTCCTCTGAAGCATGTATTTAATGCTAGGTAATCATTGTACCTCTGTTGTTAGGTCTGCCTCAAGAGTATACTCTATTATTGATATATTTAGACACAGGAGGAAAATACGTTGAAAGGAGCATAAATCAAAAACATGTACACACAAATGTTTCAAAAGATTGAATTCTTTGTTCTGTATTTTTTAAAATTTTAATCTACCAGCATACTGTCATCAACTGTATCAAAGGTAGAAACACACTTGGGTAAGTCTTCTGCATACAAATGGATGCACTGTTGACTTTACAAAAGGCATTTCTTCCCCATTTTAACATAAGGAATTCCCATTTCTATTTCATACATAAGGTGGGGATCTAGGGATACAACATTTTAGTTATGTCAAAAGTATTTAAAAATTAAGTGTTTATACTCCTGTTTTGTATTTTAAAGATATGACATTTCAATGCGTAACTGAACACTAAATAAGCTTGTACAAGTGTTTAATAGTTTGAAATTTTTATTACTGATAGATGTAAGTGATATTTCTTCTTTAAATATCATTCCTAAAAGTCCAATTGCTTTTTCCATTTATATCATTTTTTATAGCCAATTTAATAATTTTACTATAAATAATGTTTTGTTGTAAGGGATAGTTGGCTGTACTTTCCCAGAGCTACTTACAAACTTGGAATATTATAATATTCAATTGTTGATTATAATATAATTTAGATATTTTAATTGTAAATTCATCCTTAAGTGGAGTTTCTGTATAATACAGCATAGTACCTTGATGATGTTTATGCAGTTTATTTGAATGAGCTCTCAAACTAGTCAGTTTATGTACCAGTCATGTTTCTTTGCTAAAAATAGATACTCTGGTTAATTAAACAAAAAAAAGGAATTTTAGAAGGATATCGGTGAACTCACAAAATCAATTATAATACTGAGAACTGAGCTTGACAAATAGGAAAGCAGGAAGGAAGGCAGGCAGGTGGGTGCACAACACATTGCTTCAAGTAGTAGAAGTTAAGACCCAAGAACAGTCTAGATAATCTGCTTCTATAGATAACAGCAATCAACTCTGAACTCTGCAGATGGCACTGTGAGCAACCGCTAATTATGCTGATCTTTTAACTCTCTCTCAACATCCAAAGTTCAGGGAAGAATATTCATTTTTTAAAGATTGGATCATATTTAAATGCCCTTGCTCCCAGCACACCAAAATTCACATAATAAAGAATTTTTGTAAGCCAGGGAAGATATTCAGATAGATACCTTTTTAAAGAATATAGATTACTGTGGTGTAGATTTTAAAAATTATTTTTGTCATATCTGTGTTAAATATACTGTGTATGTGTATGTAGATACTGTCCACAATTTTCCAAAAGCATGCATTTAGTTTTTGCAGAATCTATACTCAATATATACATGATACTGTGGAAAGTGGAGTAAACAAATTAAGTTTTAGTATTCAGTATATAAATACAATCATTATATGGTTTGGGGGCAAAAGGGTCAGAGAAATTGATGTAAATATAAATATTTTTATAAAGTTTGTCATATAAATGTCTGTTGATTTGGAAATAAAATTTCCTTCTCCCTTTGGTTTCATATAGAATTTGGAGAGATGAGTAATATACTTTTTCATATGTGAAGCCATGTTTACTGTTGATTTTATCTGCTGAGGTCTGGATATGCTGAGGTTTATTTGTTTGTTTTAATATCCCAGTTTTACTAGTGGAGAAATAAGGCTTAGAGATGTTCAGAACAAGATTACAGAGCTGCTGTGTGTGTGTGTGTACAAGATCCCACTTTATGTACATACCTGTGCAACTGTAGAATTGACATCTGCTTGAACTAAATCTGAGTGTTAGCAGCTCTTTAACCCTCTCTGTCTTGACCCCTGGGTGTGGCATTTGAAATCTGCCTTTATACTTAACTTCTGACTAAAAAATTAGTTGGATATCAAAAAATGTTCATAATATTGTTTATCTTAAATGGATATAATGCTACCAATGCCTCTACATGGCTCTCCTCTGTTTAGTAAATAAAATGTTGAACATTCTTCTCCTTTTAATATGGCTAATAAATCCTCCTGATTAATATATTGCATTTTTTTCTCTGCAGGAAATCTAATATTGTTTATATCCAAAATAAAATACAATAAGAGGAAGATAGGAAAAAGAAACATATATTCTTACAGGAGGGAAATAATTAAATAGAATAAAAAGGATCATATTTACTGATTCTTTTTATCAAACCTCAGTATTTCCTTCATCATTCTATTTTACATCTTTTGCATTATCCCAGTTCATGGATAATAGACCTAAGTGTCACTAAGTACCAAAGGAATGAAGATTTTATCACTTCTTAAACTTACCTCCCGTAATTAGCAGAATAATACCTGCTATAAACTATGACTATCACATATCCTATGATGCTATTTGAATTATTAACTGTGCCTTCAAAGTGATGACAGTGTGAAGGATAACAGCAGAGTGAGGTTCTTTCCACTGCATTTGCCATGCTTGTACAAATAAGCAAGTCCACATTGGTATCAAAATTTAAAATATTTATCTTAAATTTCACTTAATTATTTAATATATATCTCATGGAGTGAATCTGTGGTATCTTGCTGCACTGATGCACTGATGGACAGTGACTGCATTGGTGTAGGGGTGGGGACTTGTTAATATGGGTAAATGTAGTAACCACAGTGTTTTTTCATGTGAAACCTCATAAGAGTATATATGAATCATAATGTAATAAAAAATTTAAAAATACATATATACGTATCTCATGGACATTAAAATAAATATAAAGTTTGCTCTTTCCTTCAATAGCAGCATAGCATTCCTAGCGTGGATATTTTATTTGCCTTTACTGGGAAAAATTCAGGTTATTTTCAACATTTTGCACTATGAGCAATTCTGAAGTAACTGTTTTCATACCCATTCATTTATTTACTGATGCTTTTTTAACATAGCATGATAAATGCTGTGTTATGCATCAGTTTCAAACTCTAACGTATGGGATTGTTCATTTCACCTGCTCATTTTACTTAATCATAAATAGTCCTGAGTATTGTCAACTCTTATTGGAAGCATAATATGTAAAAACTGTATTTATTTTACTAAATCCCACGACAAATCTTCATCTCTAATTTTTCTTTTTCCAGATGTACAAACCAAAATAAAATATCCAGAATCACATAGGTATCTTATTGTCTACTTGAAATGATCTATCATGAAAACTTCCACCTACACATTATAAAAAGGAGAATCTACTGGCTCATTTGTTTACGTTATTGAGAAGCCTGAGATTATAATTATGTGGGACTTTATGTTATAATCCAAACATACACCTACTACTGCGTTTGGGCAAATTCCCTCACTGCTGAGAATGGTGGAGTGGAAGGCTGGAAGGCGCCTGTGCTGGCGAAGAAGGCTCGTTCTGCAGGCTGGCCTCCCCAGTGACTTGCTGGGAAGTCGCAACATAAAGCGGCCACAGTTTGGTTGGTTCTCTGATTAGAGAGTTGCGTTAAATCCAAGTTCCTTCACAGAGCTGCAACATCCTGTCCTGCATGTGCACACATCGCTCTAATAGGAGCATCCCTCCCTCATCCCCCACACTACTGGAGAGCACGTGCTTTAGTTTGCCAGGGTGGCCGGCCGTTCCAGTACCACGGACTGTGTGGCTCAAACAACTGAAAGGCATTTTTTCCGTTCTGGGGGCTGGACGTGCATGAGCAGGTCGCCAGCAAGGTCGGTCCCTTTGAAGGGAGCATCTCGGGGCCCTCTCTGCGGCTCGCAGGTGGCCCTGGCCATACGCTCCCTGGTCCTCATGCTGTCTTCCTTCCGCATGGCTGTGCCTGGTTTGCTCTTCCCGTAAGGACACCAGTCCCACTGGCTTAGAGCTCACCCAGAAGGCCGCCTTGTAGCGCCAGCGCCTCTGTGAAGACTCTCCCCAAACACGGTCATATTCTGACTGTCCTCGGATTGGGACTTCAGTACATGAGTTTGTGAGGGACCTAGTTCAGCCCGTAGCATCCAGTGATTCGCCGTCAACACCCCTGTCACACATTCAGTGTTCAGACACATGAAGATCAGTTTTCGGTGCTGTTTGCTATAAATAACATTTTGTCGAAATTACAGATACTAGAGGTGTACAGCAGGTTTCAGTACTTAAAATGCCAAGCTCTTATTCTTTTTACAGGTGTATCTTTGCTATTCTTGTCTATTTAAGACTTTATATTAGTGGTTGAATCATTTAACAGTGTGACAGGTCTCGGCCATTTGTGAGAAAAAATATATGAAGTAAAAATCCTGATTTATGCCAGTCATATGGGATTAGATTTGTATACATTTAGAGGTACATTAAAACATTAGGATGCTTAACCTAGAAATAATGAGAATAAGAGCAGATAAACCACAGTTTTCTACTGAATCACCCAGAGCAGGAGAGATAAGTAATCTTGAAATCAACTTAGGAGAATTAAAGACAGCTCTGTTTAACTCAAAATATAGTAGTAATAGATTTTTAACTCCAGGATTTATTCAGTTTGAAACTATATAGGTCATGAGAAGTTAAAATAATTTCCTGAATAATAATCTTAACACTTATGCTCAAGGGAAGCTCTCTACAATCTGGAAGAATAATGCGAACACATTTGCTGGAAAACATCTTTTTGTGCCATTCTAACAAAATTGTAAAATTTCTAAGCTATTTCTTACAGTTTAATGTCATTCCCTTGTCATCCATTATTTCTAGTTATATACCCTTCTACACAAAAATTCTTGCCATATGTCCACTTTTTCCATGATACAATTAGTTCTCAATGTTTTTTAGCCTTTTTATTATACAATGTCATGGTTAATGGGAAGGTTGCTTTCTGAAAATAAACGCCTTTTTGAGATTGTTGAAATTTTGTTTTTTCTGGCTGTTGCAGCCAGAGAGTATGTTCTCTGAAAAGTCATGGCTGGGATAGAAATGAAAGAAAGTTAAGAACTTTTTGAAAATCCAAGAATAAAATCATAGTTTGATACTTTTTGGTACATGTTTTGTAAGAAAGATGACATGGAAATGGACATTGAGGGCATATAGAAAGGAAAGATTAGATGATTTAAAGGCTTTTTTTATTTTGAAGTTTTCATTAAGGTCATAAATCTCTAATTTGTATGTCCAAAAAGCAGATAGATAGATGGAGAGTGTAAAATAACAAAACTCAGACAACATGACATAACTGGCCTATGAATATATAAGTAAAAAGGAGTAGTATATATTCTTTAAAAACTAATGTGTTTTTAAATTGAAAGCCAGTGGATTTATATAACAAGAAAAAAGACATCGAATCATGTTGTCTCTACATTCACATATATAGTGTGTATACGAATTATTTATAACTTTCAACTAAAATCTCCAATTGTTTTTACTGCTGCCCTTTGGCAGCCTCCCTCCTGCCTCCTTAAGGGACCAGCACAGCCTCCGTCGTGCCTGCCTGTGTCCACGCTCGCCACGATCCAGACTCTGCCTTTTCTAATGTCGTCTTTTATTCATAAAGTTTCCTCAAGCTCCTCTCAGCTGGAGACTGTGGCAGAGCGTCGCAAGCGGGATAGGACTGTATGTTTCTGCTCTGTCAGCCCTCATTTGTGATAGCTGCACCCGGCACTTTACATACATGTTCTAATTCAGTCCCCTCGACAGGAGCGTGAGTTGGTATTTCCCCCTCTGGATAAAGGTGAAGTTTTCACTAATGAAGAGATTTCATAAAGAAACATGTTTTATCATCACAATGTTAGTACATAGATTGAAAATAGGGAGTCTATTTATTTCTACTGTCCTCTGAACTTGTATTTGAAAATTTCCTTTACCTTACAGGGGGGCCTCTTTCCTGCTGTGTCTCAGTCAAATTTTATCCCTTAAAATTTTAAGATTTTTTACATTTTTCAGTCTGCAGTCTTCTGTCATCACCCATAGATTCATATCAAATAGGGTGATTCAGATACACATATAAAATAACTGAAATTGAAACTATTTCAGAGTTTTCTTCAATGGACCCAGATTTACTTTAACGTAGGAATCACTTGTGTATTTTTCAATTTTATCTTTTTATTTAGGTTTCTAAATTGCCATGTTTATTCTGGGAATAAGACACAAGTGATGATTCTTTTTGAAATAATAAGTGTTCAACGATAAACAGAAACTACATTTGAAAACAATATGACAGAATTAATTGAGTGGAAGAATTAGGAAATTTGGTTTAAAGACAAACACTATAGTCCTTTCACTACCAGAGACTCAGTATGTCGATGGATACTTTAAATATATTGAACTTCACTTTTTCTTATTAGTCAAAATAGACTTTAAAATATTTGCATTTATGGTTGTATCTTAACACTTGTGAGGCTAATTTAAAATAAGAAAATGCATAATTATATGATCAGGAATTCTTTGTCATTGGTATCCAGAAAACTTATGGGATTTATAATTTCCTCCAAAGGAAATGTAGAAGTATTACTTTTTTCTGTATTAAAGGCTATGTCCTATGACACCAAAAGGAAATAATTGATCTGTAGTAAATAATTTTGATGAATCATAGATAATCATCCTCTGTTATATGTACTTATCATTCTTTAGTCTTCAAGTGCTGTGGTCAAACTAAGTTTTTTAAAAAAGAAGTATAATTGATAAGCTCAGGAAGGCAAAAAAAATAAATCATATAAAATGCTCAGTTAAAACTGTAGAAGCCAGAAGCGGAGGACAGGAAATAGAAAGTAACAAAAAATAAGAGTTGCAAATATGGTAGATGTCAAGTGGTATAAATATGCACTATAAATCAAAATATTAGACAGAGGAATATTCACAGCAATAAGATTTACAAAAACCAATAAAATATACAGGATGATTAATCATCATAGAAATAGTATCTATTTGGCTTTGGGGGCATAGAAATCCAGTTATGAATTAAATCAGATATTTATACATTTAATTAATATACAGATATAAGATCGACCTTGGAGAATTAAGATACACAAGATTGATAGATGGCCTTTCTTTTTAGTAGTAACTTTTCAGTTGGGTTACATTATTTAGGAGGAACCCAAAGTAAGTTTTCACTAGATATTAAGATTCCCAACTTACTTCACTGTATCTCATTTGTAAAGACAATTTGATGTTAAAAATTTTTCTTCACACCACCCTTATTCATTTTCACTACATAAAATCCCTCTTGAGCTGTTCATTTATCTAAATGTTACATTTACATAATGGCAAAAGTAAAATATATTGTTTTTATACACATGTGGCCTGCCTTTCTTCCCTCCAGTAAAAATAAGCATCTTCTTATATTTATCTGTCATCTCTCTCAATCATGCATATTATATATCTAATCTACCTATTATCTGTCTAGCTAGCTACCATCCACCTATTTATCCATCAGTCTGTCATTGTTATCTGTCTTACCTATCCTCTACCTATCATCTATCATCTATTTCATGCTATTAAATTTTGTATTGCTATAATTACTGAATATTAAACAATATTATCTTCTAAAAATATAATTTTCCATGTATGTGACTGAATAAAATTTGAGAAGGGAGGGTGGGACATCCATTTGTGTATTAGCTTATATTAGAATACATCTTGAACCTTCAGCGGCTATCATAGTTCATGACTTTGACCTTAATTCTGCATGTTCTGTTCTGTTGCACATGGGCGGGGGAGGGCACAGGCCTCCCAGGCTTCTTGCTGGGGCTGAATTTTCCCGTCCCAGGGGTTCTGGGTGGGGGTGGGGGGTCTGGGCCCTGGGGCTAAGCGGGTACTTCCAGGCCACCTGTTGCTGTGGGCTCCACAGGTCTTGTCAGTGGGGCCAGGCCGCCCTGATGTCGCCATAGGGGCTCTCATGCAATGCGGAGCAGGGAAGCCTGTCGGGCTGCCTTCCATGGCTAGGGTGGGCCTGGGCTTCCGTGCGGGTCTCCTCCTCTTGTTGGGTGGGGAAGATAAGGTGCTCTTGCGACTGGGTTGTGTCCTGAACGATTTGCATTCTTATAGCCTGTCAGAGTCTTCTTTTGGTTCCCTTTTACATTATTTCCAAAGATGATAGTCGTGTTTAGCAGGTTGAGGATGGAAAAACAGATATATGCCCTCTTGTCTGGACCAAAGTGTCTCATATCTTTGCTGCAATATTCTTTCCTTGAAAAAAAATTTTTGAAGGATACACAGTTTGTGTGTGGTGTGTGCATGCACATTTTTAGCAGGACATCTTGTGTTAAATCACCCATTGCTATTGCATGTATGTATTTTTCTCATATTTCTGGCAGTTTTGGCCTACTTGTGTTCATTAAATGCTGTTTGGATCATAGAGGCTTACAGTAGTTTTATCTTTCTGTAAAATGGAAACAAAGTATTCTCTTGCTCTTCAATACTTTATTTGAAAAAACACTTTATTATATTTATTATATGTATATTATATATATGTATACATATGTACGTATGTATATAAATAAAACTCTGAGTTCAACTTCCACCTGTTTGTTATCCATATGATATTGGACAGCTCAATTTTTTTTTGCTTTAGGTTATAAAGCTTTAGGTATAAAGGTGAGGCTGTGGAACCAGAGACATAAGAGTAAAAGTGCTAGTCTTTCCATGTTGACTATGTAATGTTGGGCAATCAGCTTTCCCTCTCCTCATCTTTATTTGTCATATTAAAAGTAGAAATTATGGGAGAATATACCACATAGTTTTTGTGATGAGTAAAGATGTGAACACACTGGTCACATGGTAAGCTTTTATGTATCTTAGTGATTATTGTTATTGTTGTTAAAGGAAAATACCATTCATTCTATTTTCAGACTTACTTGTTTTGTCTTAGCATCTGTGGTAACCTAATCGTTACGATTTGTTTGTCATAACATTTTATGTGTTGATGTATTTATATTAACCCAAATTTGAATTCTGTTCCACAGACATTACTTAAAGAAAGGGTCATGTTTTCTTTCTAATCAGCTCTGGTTTAATTTATTACTAGTGTTCAATACTGCACAATCTATTCAATCTAAATTTATTTTTTTATTTGTTAATTAATTTTAGCAATAAACCTTTTTAGTCTCTGTATTTAATAGGCTTGAGCTCTGTGAATTTTTGAAAAAGACACGGTAACTGCTTTGGTGCTCAGGTTGAAATCCAACTTGGACAGGAAAATTACCTCCGGTGGGGAGCTGCAGGGAGACGGGGCACATTTCAAGCTGTAATTCAGAAATTGAGTAACTAAAATTACATACTTTGAATTAAGAAAAATGTAGTGGACATTTTGCTAATATATTAGTTTATGTGTTTTCCAGGGAACTTTCCTTGTAAGTAGCATTTCACTATGTGTTGAACACTTTCTTTCAGCTTCTCTGTAAATTCCCAAAGAAACTTGAATAATGTCCATTTTTCAGATGAATTGTAACTCTTTTTCCTTTAGCGCTTTATCTCTCACTTGTCTGTGAGCATTTTGGGAGTAGGATCTATGTCATGTGATTTCCCTCCCCTGGGCCTCTGGCATATTATCTAGTATATGTTTGGTTAAATGAGAAAATAAATAAATTACTGCTTTAAAATTAGGCACTCTTATCAGTAGCCTTCCTGGTGAGAATTCCTCAAGGAGACTATATTTTATAATCTATAAAATCAAACTATTACTGGTAAGATTTGGTTAAATAGAGAGTCAACTTGTATTTTAAAATCATAAACACGGAGCAGCCATATCTACAAGGCATCAGTTCAGTCAGTTGACTTGCAGTTTAAGTGAGGGATGTATTTACTTTGTGGTGTTCACTGTCCAGAAACAGTTATATGAAGAAAAGGGAGAAAAGTATTATGTACATTTGAGAATGACTATGTGTATGTGTGTCTTGGTGGGTCTTTCTGCTTCTGGGAAAAATGAGGGGTGCTATAGCATTTGAGAGTGGAGAGAGAGGCCAGCGTGGGGACTCTGTGAGCACATGTAAACTTCATGTTTGCTTAAGTGCCACGTCTCCAATTCCCTTGCCTCCAGATTAAATTGTGCCTTAGAGATCCTGTGTTTTTCTCATGTAAGTTGCATGGGAATTTAAATGAAACTCATTTGTAGTTTTTATTTTAGTTTTATAAATAATAGGGCAATTTTGGTAGGTGCATTTAATTCATCCAGATATATTTCTTTTTGTGGAACATCAGAGAGTACGTATGAATGATACTCTTATTTATTTCCAGGGCAGTGTACATCCCAAATGTCTGGGACACCTGTTTAATTATAGTTACTGCACATGTCTATGTACAGAGGTATTTTTGAAACATGTATTTCACACAAAAAAAATCAGTACAAATTTATGCTTCAGAAAAGGAATTCTTCCCACATTAATAAGCTTTTGTTAATTCAGAAAATACATAGTATGTGTTATGAAATGATATATTCTTGATTTAGAAATGATACATTTCTAAATATATCATATAAGAAATGATGCATTTTTCTATTTATAAAGCTTTCCAGCTGTTCTTGGATTTTCTTTTTGAAAATATTGGTTTAGTCTAAGGTTGTGCTTTGTGCTTTGAAAGCTGTGTCTTTTGCATGGCAATGATTTTTGTAATGTATGAAAACTGGTAAAACAGTTATATACTCTGGAAAATATATTAGGATCATGGAAAGCTTGATGTTAAATTTTCACATTTAGGAAGATTACCTGGTGTGCTCTGTGTAGAATAAGTGAATCAGTCCATAAATTAAGTAAAACATTCCTGTTTTGTTATTGACAAATAAAGATAAAATAACTTAATCATTTATAAATTTTATAGTGGGCTCCATTGTTGACTATTAAACATTGATAAACCTATTTCCGATACTAGAGATGATAGGACTTAAATGGGAAAAAAGTTATTTTATGATGTTTTATTATCAATGTCTATTTAAAATTTGTTCCCACTGGTACTTTTTCCTACTCATTAGAACATAGACTTTCTCATACAACTCACAGATGCAAGCTCAGTAATTTACCTGGCCTTACATTCTTCAGAGTCACCTGAGAAAATGTATTTTATATTACGTAACATTTGAGCTGTATATTTAAAATTTTTCTTTCTTACTGCATACATTATTTTCTGCAGCTAAAGAGCCAGATTTCCACTATCTAACCCCAAGATTTTAGGGTACATTTAGTATTGTTTTAACCCTAACTTATGAAATATAGTGACTTGTTATTGGCATCTTAGTAAGCATTACTCTAAAGACTCTGAGACTCTGGGAAATAGAGAAAAGAAATATACAGTGATGTTCATCTGTTTAGAAAAATGCAACATGAATAAGTATGATTAGGGAGAAAACTATAAACCTCTTCCTTTAACTTTGTGCATATTAGGTGCAGATATTTTTCTAAAAGGAAAAACATTAAAGAGATGAGAAAATGAAATGTAGCATCATAATGACCTGAAGTAGAAAGTATGCCTTCTGTTAAAGAATATATGCTGAACACTTATGTATGAAATAATTCTATTAGCAAACTTTGAAGAAAAAAATGGATTCCTACTTAACATTCATATTTTTTAACTTAGTTTTATTTTGATAGCAACAACTTAAAATTCATACAATAAATTTATTAATGTGAATATTTATTAATATTAATATTAATAAATCAGTCCACTAATTTTATTGTATTAATACAGTCATTATATTTATTAATATATGGTTTCTTAATTAAATGTATATTAATAGATATATAATTTATTTGCATATATGTATTTGTGTTCTGGCTCTAATCCATGATCTAGAGTACCTAATGGACATTTTTTTATTTTCTTATTTCTTCCTATACATTTACAACCTGGAAAAAGTATATAATAAAATATATGTCTTTTGTGTAGATTTTCTGTATTTTTAACAGGAAAACAATCTGTTACCATTATAGGTTTATCAAGAATTTCAAATTTCATAATATAAACATTTGTAATTTTTAAATGTGTTAAAGGCAGAATAAAAGTTTACTCAAAGTTGAGTTCAACTCTTACAAGATTACAAAAATGTTTCTTTTCTTTTCCTTAGAATGTGATGAATATTATAGATCAGGTTAAAAGATGACTTAGCACACCACCAAAGAATTACAGTTTTTCAGTATTGTCCAATATAGTAAAGCCCCCACAAAGGTTTTATTGGGAAGTCAATCTCTGTATGTTTGGTTGTAGATTTTCCAGGAGGGCAGGAGGCAGTTGTTCCAGAGCAGACTGCGGTAGGATGGTTAAGGGTCTAGTTTTCCTCCAAAAACGCAGTAGTTAATGTTCCAGAGATGTATGTTCAGAAGTTGTACCAGCGACAGATTCAGTGCCGAGTGCGGGTCATAAGGAGTGGAGGCCGTGATCTTGCTTCCTGGGCAGGGTTTTTCCGTAGCAAGGCCGGAAGGAGAGACGGGCAGCCATGGCGGCGTTCACCCTTGGTAATTCACTCATTGGGATGAGAAAGCGGCAGGCGGTCTGACCCGGAAGACCGGGCCTCAGCACCCATGGCGGCTTCCATGGAGAAGAATGTCATTCTGCAGTACAAGCTGCTGCCTGCATCTTCAAGTCTGCATGACTCTCCGTTCACAGTGATGGGCCGAGGCTGCCTGGATTGAGAAGGTCGTACAGGCACAAGCAGTTCATGTGCAGGAAGTGAGCCAAGTGTCAGGAAAGCTCTGGGTGCACTGCTCATCTGTGAAAAAACTGTGGTGTTTGCCTAGGCTGCAGCGTGTAACAAAAACCCATCTACAGTGGCTCAGCCGAAGGGAATTTATCTTCCCCCAGAGAGCAGTTTGTCAACTTCAACGTCTGATGTGTCACCACAATCCCAGGAGACATCTGTATTTTCGTTTCCTGTAAGTTGCTTGTGACTTTCATTCTCTGTCTCAACATAGTTTGTACCTCCAGGTGGAGAGGCAAAAATTAATACACACAAAAAGAAACAAAAATTTGTTGGTTTTTGAGAAGCTCTTCTGGTGTCTTCTAATTACTTCTTAGCAGTGAGAACTGCCATACAACCATGTCTAGTTGCGAGTGATTCTGGAAGCATTTTATTCCAGGAACAGGGCTCCCCAAATCCAAACTGGAGTCCAGCGAGTGAGAAACAGTTGACGGACACGTGGGAGGCAGCCGGCGGTGTCTGCCCCGCCATTGAGGAGGCTGGAAGCCTGATGGCCTCTCTTTAGTCAGAAGTAAGACTAGTCTACTAATATGCAATTAATTTGCATCCAGTCCATGCTATATGTGGAAAATGGAATGTCTTTTATTGTGTGTTCCACACTGGAGATAGAGAAGTTTTTAATTATTTTAAAATATAAGAATAAATGTCTCAACATTAATTGGTATTTTATACTCAGTAACATAAAACTGGTAGAAATTAGTTTTATGTATCAGGCAGTTCTATTTTTAAAATATAGGAATAATTTATTGGAATCACTATAAAAGAGGATTGATGTTAAAAAGATCTAAAAGCTTAATGCATTACGGGACTTAATGGCCTGAGGTTTGAAAGGAGTCTAATTTTCTGATCTTCCTATTTTTCTGTCTTCCAATGATATAACATTGGTAGAGTATGATTCACCAGAGACTCAATGTCTTTAAGTATTAAGATGTCCTTTCACATTTAAAGCTATTATGACAGCTGCCTGGCAGTCATGAGGAATAATGATGTAGAAGACTTTTTAAAATGGCTTGGGCATCAACTGATGTTATTTGTCATCTAGAGATTTCATTCCTGCTAAATGCCCATAAAATTATAGGAATCCATTTATTTTGCTTGAAGTTATATAGAGAGATAATTTAATACTTAGAAAAATGATTTCAGTTCATTGAAAGTATCTCAAGAAAATATACATGATTAAGGAAGCTATCAGAAAAAAAAGTGATTAAAGCAAGTATTAGGAAAAAAACATTTGTTTAAGGAAACAATCAGTTATGCAATAGGCTGATTGTCATACAGTATTATTTCTCACTTCTAATCTCTCTAATTTGCACTCATCTTTGGATGATCTTTAAATATTCAGGACTGTAGTTATTTGAATTTAGAACCATGAAATTTGAAGACACTCTGGTCACTAAACATTTTCAGATTAAAAAAAAATCATTATTTTTACTTTCTATCTTTAAACCAAATCAATAAGACTATAGACATTTAGATCATTAGTAGCTCTGAGAATTTATATAATGAGAATAAACTTTAAATGACTTTCCTTATCTTATTATTCAATAAAAACTTCCCTTATGTTCAGTCGAGCTCCTTCTTTGACCGGCATTACGTCCCGGGAACACTTCTGTTG
This sequence comes from Manis javanica, assembly GCF_040802235.1. Lineage (NCBI taxonomy): Eukaryota > Metazoa > Chordata > Mammalia > Pholidota > Manidae > Manis > Manis javanica. The sequence continues at coordinate 119,555,703 of NC_133164.1, forward strand.
CTCAAACACTTCTCAGTTTTAAGGGAAAAATACACGTAGTGGCGTTTCGCTGCTGCCGCCCTTCTAGCCCCACATGAGCTTGGACGCGTCAACGCCGTTCATGCCTTGAGAATTCTCCTGCAGGGGAGGGTGGTGGCTAAACCTTACCAGTTTCAGCAACAGGTTTACCTAAAGACCAACGCATGACTAAAAGCAAGGGTCTGGTCTCTGTCTTCCATTTTTTCCAAGTTCTGTTTCCAAAGGGAAGGGACTCCAACAGGCGACACCACGTCAGAGAATGGAAGCAGATTTGAGGTTGTCCAAGTTCTTAACCTCAGCTCTTAGGGCCATTGAAGGTTCTGTGGATGGATTTTAAGACCCTATATGACTCATTTTTATACTTATGCTCTTCTGAGTAAAATTTCTATATTTTTGTCAAATTCCCAAAGGACTCTGACCCATAAAGATTAAGAATGATTGATCCAGATAAACCCCCTCAGTCAGTGAGTGGCAGGGCCAGGCCTCAGAGCAAACGTGAGTCGTTTAGGGAGTTCACGTTAGCCACACTGCCTCTGGGGTGGTGGAAGGAATTTTTCTCTGATGGAGGAATATTTTTTTTCCCAAGATGCAGTGAATCTGGGTTTCTCAGACAGGTTTGAAAGCTTGTACTACATATAATAAAAGGAAAAATATATCTCTGGGAGAGGAAGAACAAAGCAAGTGAAAGTCCTGTGTTAGGAGAATGGGTGTGCATATGAGAACACCTGTGTATGGAGACAGTACTAGGCACCCTTTTGAGATTCTCTCGAGGGGCACTTTTGGGGTGCCACTCTCTCTTATCTCGATGGATGCTTAGTCCTCATGCTGCCCAAGACTCCCAGCTATAGGCAGGTGATTTTCCAAGTAAGCAAATGAGAGCACCACCATTAATAGCCCCAAATGGTTTGGAAATCACCAAGAAATTACAGAAATACCCAAAATGTTCACCCTCCATGTCTGTCATGGATAGTCTCTCTTATTTTCCATCAAAAGTGAGTACAAAATAAACATGTTTATATGAATGTCTGAACAGATCTTAGCGCTTTGATATTATAAACCAGACCACATTTGTTTTCACACCCTTCTAAATTTGGTATGCAGCTTGAATGCAGTGGCATTCATTTAATTCAAGTAGAGAAAAGAAATAAATGCATATAAACACATTTAAGCCTACTCAGTGGCAGTATAAATTACTTGTTATTTTACATTTTAATGTATAAACCACCCCTTAAAGCTGTTTTTTTTCTTGAATGATTACTGACTCCAATTGAGTTATGCATCCTGAAAGAATATGTTTCTAAGACGTCCCTGCTGTGCCAGTCTGAGAAGCATGTAAGGTGCTGTTCAGGAGCCCTTCTGGCCTCAGTTCTTTTTCCTGGGATTCCAGTTACTCATACACTGCTCACCACTTCCTGGTCATTTAAATCTGCAGCTGCCACAACTATGCAGATAAGATGTCTTCACAGGCAGCACATGTGCCGTTTAAAGGCCCTGCACACAGCTCCCTGGGCGGAAATGAAGTCTGCTCTTCGCTTTCACATTTGTGACATGTGCAGGGAAAAAGGCATCAAAAGAAAATTGTTCTATAAAGCCTAACTACCTTATATAACTTTAAAAATTTTTAGGGAGAATCATTCACTATTTAAATCTGCTTTATATCATAGAATAACCAGAATTGAGTTCAGCGAACATTGTATACGATGCGGCGGTTCTAATCCAAATTCGATGGTACAGAAGACAAACGTAGGCTGCCCATGTCAGCTCAGGCTGCCATCACAAAACACACCACGGGTTGCGTGGATTGAAAACAGACATTTATTTCTCATAGTTCTGGAGGCTGGGAAGCCTGACATCAAAGTGCTGGCAGTAGACTTGTTTCCTAGCGACAAATATCTTCTTGGCTGGTAGAAAGAAACCTGCTGAACCTTCACATGGTGGAGAGCAAGAGAGCGCCCTTCTGTCTTCCTCTTCTTGTAAGGATGCTAATCCTGTCCTGGGGGCCCCACCCTTAGGTCGTCACCTAACCCTACTTACTTCCCCATGCCCTTGTCTCAAAACAGTGTCACGTGGGGCTGGAGGGTGTTAGGATTTCCACATAGGAGTGAGGGGAGGGGGCATAAAGATTCGGTCCATATCGGGTGGTTGCATTTCTAAGTCACACAATTGCTTTCTCCTTCAGGTACTCTCCATTACATAATGGTAACATTCATTATTTAATGCTTCTCATTAGAGGGAGGATGGAAGCCATCTTTCCCACCTATGCCCCTGTTCTCTGTTTGTAGTTTTATATGGCACAATTATTTCAAATACCAGATCTCCATCTCAATCCTAGCAGACGCATAGGTCCCTACATAGGGGTTCAGACGTTAGTGTGGCCTCATGATGCCTGCCTCCTCCATCTCCCAGGAAAGATGTTCACTCTCTTCTCCAGTGTGGATACAGTCCGTGTTTTGCTTCTAATCACTAGAACAGGATAAAGGTGTTGAGGTGGATGTAAGACTATTGTGAACAGACTTGTTTTCTTTTTCTGACTCATTTTGAAGAAGCAAGCTGCCATGAATCTTACAACCACTTGGAAATAATTTCTGCCAACAACCTCAGGAACTTGGATGCGAATCCTCTCCCAGGTGAGCCTGTTGTCAAATCACAGCCCCAGCTGCCACCTGGATGCAGCTTGGTATGGACTTCGCTAAACCATGTCTAGATTCCCGTCCCGTGGAAACTTCCAGATAAGAAATGTGAGTCCTTTGAAGCTGTTAAATTGTGGTGATGGTTTCACAGCAATAGAAAATAGGTTCATTTCATTGTGCACATTTTTAGTAGAAGAATCTATCACCAAATGGCTAGATGGCAGACCCATGAAAAAGATGAGTAAATAGATTAAAAAAAATAAGAATGTCCATCTAAGCCCAGGCCAACACATTTACAGTGTGTCACAGTCACTCTTGTCTTGGACCCTGACTGCCTCCAAGTGACAGAGAAGCTAGTCTGTCCAGGTGGTGTAGTCTCTGGCTCACTGGGTGGGTGGCAGCTGTCTACATTGCAGCAGCACAGATATGTGCTGAGAAGAAACTGCAAGAACACTAGTCCTGCTTCTGGGGAAAGGTGTGACAGAGGCCAAGCCCAGGGATCTTGAGCGGCGCCGCAGAGCTACGTTTGCTGCACATCTGGTACGGCTCCCTTCCCTGAACCTGGCCTCACCTCCCTCAAACCCCCCGTCTCCTCCCACACACTCGCCCGCTTCTCTAAGAGCTTAGAAGCTCAGCAACAAATGCTTAGTCATAATACCTCTGTGTAAATATTTTACAGAATAAGTATATTTAGAAAGCCGAATAACTTACATGTATTTATAGACTTAAGATCTGTGTTTTGTAGCAGACCTCCTGTGAAGGAGAGAAGGCCAGTGGTTGGCTTATGTCCCAAATCAAGTCACAGTGACCCTGCACCTTTGAAATAAGAGGCCTCTTTGTGATTTGACATTTCGTAGAGAAAAGAGTTAATCCACAGAAAGTGCAATCTGTCATTTATTCTCAACAAAAACCAGTAATGTTTCAAATGGATCTGTAATACTGATCTCTATGGTAAGTTTTAATATATGATGTTCCTGAGAGAGCAAAATAAAGTGTTTTTTTCTCCTTTCCTTAAATGTCATTCCCCTTCCTATGCTGGAATGCTGCTTACTTTCAAGTTTGTCATCACTCCTGAGTGAGACAGTGGGATCGGGGCAGATCGAGTAAAATCCTTCAGTTCCTGATTGCCTGCAGGTCAGCCAGAAGCTCTAGAGGGAAGGGCATTTGAAAGCAACAACTTTAGAAATTCAGGATATTTTATTATCTGTAGCATAATTATGTCTTCAAATATTTATAAAGACCAGAGTCATTGCGATAAAACATGCAGGGATGATGTATAACTTATGCTTTCACATCACCGCTGAGGAGGAAAGCGCAGTCCCTCGCCAGGGTTCGTGATCAGTCACAAAAACAGCTATCAGGTGGGCTGGGAATCAGGGCAGAAGCGAAAGCAAGCAAGCAAAAAGAAGGAAAAAGGTGGCCCTACTTGCTTCCCCCCCTGCCAGGTGCATATATTCTTTGAAAATCTGTCTTTCTACACCAACGATGACTGGTGCAGTAGGAAATTAACTTGCTTGACTTCGGGTCATATTGGGGAAGGCTGTGGTTCTTTCCAGCAAAATCCTTACATCTTGCTGTTGTTCTTCTTCTCCTAATCATCTGCCCAGGAATCTGTGCCGCATAATAGCTGTATGCAAAAATCAGAACATATGGTACAGAAAACTAATGACTGTATCAATATTTCACTTTGTTGTCAGTAGACGGAGTCTTTATGGCAATTCTACAACTGTAGCTATGTAGCAATGCCAGCATGTTAAATACCATCAATAGTGATCTGTCTACTATCCTGCATGGCCTTATTGCAATGTCTTAGGGAGCTATGTTTTTGCTGTATTTATGAAGTAGTATAACCTCTTAGAGGGGTGCTAACTGACCTCTTAAACAGCTGTCCTTCACCATGATCAAGCCTAATTAGTATCCGTGTACTCCCATGGTTTGCACGCTGAGGATATCTAACTTAAAACCAGCTCAAAATCCAAGCTTTAAATGAAAAGTGTTTCTTCACATCAGGCTGTCCTTATCATTCAAACAAAGCCATTAGGCAGAGAGACAGTTGAAGTATGAGAGCAGATGAATATAGGGTGGTGGTAGCTCAGCAGTTACTGAGGACTCTAAACATTTTCCGCAAAGATTGTCTCATTAAACGCTTACAGGAATCTACTAGACAGGCATTTTTCCAAGAATCTATTTAACAGGTGAGAAGACAAAGGCAAGGGGGTTTAAATGTCTCAGCCCAAATTCATCCACCCCTGAAACTGCCAAGGTGGGATTTAAGTACAGCTGTTCTAAAACTAGATCTAGTGCCACTAAATGGAGCTCTACTGCCTGCACCCAACTAGGGTGACTGTGTTATCAGCAGCATGTCCCAACTCAGCCCATTGTAGAAATGCACTGCAGTTCATAATTGACATAATTTAGAGAAAATAAGGAAAATGAGTTTAAATTTTTATCTAAATTCTGGTGGTAGACATTTTTCCAACATATGTGTATACATGTGTACCTAATCCTTGTGGCATGGTCTCAGTAAAGACTGGAGACAGTGTAAAATTCTTTCAGTGGTTGGGCAGGAGATAATTATGATAAATCAGTATGATTAAATATAACAGCCATTTGGAAGAATAAGATAAACTTCTCAATTCAGATATGGTGAGATGTGTATGGTACAAGATTGTATGTAAACAGTACTTCAATCACGAAAAAAAAGGAAGTCAAGATGTAAAACAATGCTTAAGTTATGTGCCAATAGATGCAAAAATACTGTACAGATAGGATCTTGGTCTAGGAATTTGGGATCTTGGAGTCCAGAGGAGACTTGATTTTCACATTATTCTCTTGCTCTCAAACTTCTTACATAAGCACAATGTAGTATAATGAAAATAAAACCATGAGGTAACAGGTAAATTCACATAAAGGATAGCCAAACAGGTGCCAGGTTCATAATTTACCCAAAGGTGGACTATACCTTCTCATCATGAAGCTGACAGTGTTATACGAGAAGAAAGGCTAGCAGGACCTATTTGAGCTAGCAGTTACAGGGCGGCAGGCTAAAAAGCTAGTTTGGTAGAGTTCTGCCAATCATCTAGTTTCTTATGGAAAAATACATTCTCCCCTGATTTTCTGCTGCAAATCATAGTGGATTCACACCTCTATTTCCCTCCAAGGACTGAAGTACTTCACAGTCATGTCAAGTGCAGAAAATGAAGGAAATTGTCTAACACATGACACCTCTGGGTAGTGGTAGAGATGGAATCAAACTAATGGGTTTCTGATGTCAGATCAGTTCTTTGCTATATATAGAAGTGAGTTTCGCTTCCCTGAATAGGATGAGGAGAGAATAAGGAGGGAGGTATTAGTGCAGAGCACACTGTGCACCGTCAGTCATGTGCCACATGGCACACCATGCTCCATGTTCCATGTGGAATTTTCTGGACACAGAAAACACATCCTAGCTGAAGGTGCTCCAGGCTTGTACTGGTACCTGGTTAACTTTGATGGTGCATGAGTCAGATGCGCTAGTAAGTTCCCGAGTGCACGGAAGTCACCTACCAAAATGACAGTTTTCGACAACTGATTGTTTGAAACAAGCTGAAGGGGGCCTTCTCAGGCCCTTACATGGCGCAGCTCCCGTAATGGGGGCTTTCAGGTAGGTGGCTGCACACTTTGGCTTTTATAATGAGCCTCCTAACCTGGATTGACAAGTTTTCTTTTGTGAACTCTATGAGATACCTAACTGGGCCTCCATGCTTTTGAAAAGCAAGATATGATTAAAATGGCCTCATGCGGACCTTTGCCCCTGCCTTCTCTTCCCGACCTTCTTACCCTGAAAGGGGTTCACATATCACGTACACATGTGCGCACACACCAGTTTGTGTATTTATTACTATATAGTTAAAGAAACATTGAGTATGCAGTTGTAGGTTCTTTTTGTTATGAGTTTCTACCATATTCTGTTATCACAGAGAAGTTGTAGAACCTTCTAACACAGTTTCAGTGAGCCCGGATAACGTTGCCTGCCTTTGAGGGCTTCTGTGAAGTCACACGCGTCCTTACACACCTGTCGGCTGTGCAGTGAGTGCTGCATGCCGCTGTTCTCATGTGTCCTCTGCCTCCTGATGTCTTAAGGTCCCAATAGGGACGTGATGACTTCCCAGTTGGGTACTGTTGAAGGCGTGGCAAACCTGAGCATGTTGCTGTGATGTCTGCTGAGGATGACATGGGTACAAATCACCTAGAAAAGGGAGAATGCCAGAAGTGGACTGAAATGTGGCCTTAGGCCAGTACTATGCACAGAAAGGAAAAATGAAAGTAAGTAAAAGAAAAAGGAAGCTTTACTCTGTAGCTTTTGTTTCTCCCTGTGCTCTACTCTTTTATATGCCTCCTACCTTCAAGGTCCAAGGTCAGACTAATATAATTCACACTGTTAAACTACATTATAGGTTAAATAGACTGGCCTGGGACTATACCATTTGTAAAAACAAAGTATTTCTGGAAGAAAATATGATCTAATTCCAAACCACACAAGGGTCTTTTGAACTAGAAACTACTAGTCACTAAGGACTAATTGCACTTCAAAAAATTTAGCCATTTAAATCTCACTTTCCAGTTTTATTATTTCAGATGCTTTGCCATCTTATAATATGGGTGATACAGCATACAGAATCACCACCCAGTTGTCATAATATTCTTTCCTAGATATTGCCAATTAATTTCTGTTATTCCTTTTCTCTTTGTGACAAAGAACTATGAAGTTCTGTAAGATTCATCTAATTTAACTTAAAAAACTCATTTGTTATAAAATTAATTGTTTTAAAAATATTTTTTTAACTTATGTATGTGTACACACATGCACACTGACTAGGGAGACTACAATTTTTTATTAAAATTATTGAATCTTACAGGGAAAACATTCTAATAAAAAAATTAAAATAGCTACTTCAAGCTTAATCAATATTAAGTCCTTCAACAGAATCACTTCAGTAACAATTTAAACTTGCAATCAACTTCTTTCCATGCTGACAGAAACCAAAGCAGTTATATTTTATCAATGGTAGCTTTTTAAATTACCCAAATAATGAGCTTTCTTGAATCCATTTTTCCCCATCTGTAGCTATTAACCTCCTATCCAGCAGTTGATTATTACTGAGAATGGATTCATCGCTGCTGCTTCACTGAGGAATTTAGAGAAGTTCTAAGAACAGCAGAAATATCTACATAGATGTCTTTTAAAAAGGAATATGTAATACTCTTTAACTCCTTAGCTCTGTTAGGTAGAGACACTTTTTTTTTTCAGATGGACAATATTATAGATGTGAGCTTTTTATTCTTTACCATATTTGCCAATATAGCAATAAACTCTAGAGAATTTCTAAAGTGAAAACCATATCCTAAAGATCCCTGATAGCAAACCTCTGCCTTGCAATATAAATGTACAGTAGCAATGATATTTTTCTAGGCTTTCACACAAATACTTTGGTTTTGAAGTTTATCCAATGTGTAAAAGTTAAAATGTTTTACCACTTGTGAAAATTATACATATATGGTTTCTTCAACCACAGTTTTCCCATTAGACTTGAAAATTAAAAAATAGAAAAATGAGTATTTCTCAAATATTGATTTTAAAGATGTCTTTAAGGGAATATGAACTTGGTTCCACTAAAGTAAATAGAATTTAAAAATTTCCCTAAAGAATTAAGAGAGAAAGTTAACAGTAGCTACACAAGAACCATCTGCTGCCTGTTCAGTAGCTCATCCATTGCGTGTTTGTGGCTGTTACTTTTCCCGGGAAATCTCCCGGTACTGGTTCCCTTTCTTGGCCAGGATCCTGGAAGACTGATCTCTTCGTCTTAGACTCCTCTGACTTTTTAATCTCTTCTCTGGCCGATTCATTGAATACTTAATTTTTCCTAAAGTTCTTATTTATTTTCTTGCCTCTTACCTTAGAGAAAGCCTTGAGGAGCCTCACTTTCTAGGGAGAAACACTGAGTATCTCAAATCTGTCACTGAAATAATTACACAATTTACCATTTGCTAAAAGCTCTGATCTTACTTCTGTGTGTACCTGCTCAGATAGTCGGTTCATTAGTAACTGTCACTGGACACAGGCCTCGAGGGGGCAGAGATGAGCAGGGCAAACGCCTTGTCCTCATCATTCCCACCAGAAACACAGATGCTCATGGAAGCACGTGGCACTTCGGGACAGACACATGCCGTCATCATCCCTGATAACCTGGTGGCCTTTCAGTAAAGTCAAGTCTTTTACTGTCTCTGAACCTTCTAGTCATCCAGGACCACATCTCTGGAAAGTGTCTGATGGGCTTTATATGTGTGAATGTAGATTTTGTTATCGCTACCTCTCAACTAATGTTTGCATTCTACATTTGTCCTGATTGTTGAATAAATTGATTCTACTAAGTGAGTGTGAGTTAACCAGTGAAAGAAGTGTTTCTAAAGAGAGAAAGGCTATGAGGGTCAACTATTATATTTTACCACTGACTTTTTGTGTAGCCTTATGAAAGTCTTCAGAGACCACACAAATGAGAGCAAACAGAAGCTATAATTTCCGAGTTCAAGTAGTAAGGAATTGGCCACTGTCCATTGCCTTTGGCAGAGACACAAAGGCAGACACGGAGCGTGGCATCTTTGTCATGGAAAAGGGCAGGCTTCCAGTGGGCTCTGTTTGGAAGATGTTGGCATGGGGAAGCTGGAGGTGGCTAAGTAGAAGCACGATGTCGTCCATCATGCGGGGAGCGCATTTGGATTTCTCTGGTTGGCCCTGAGTTGAAAGCAGGGGAGGTCCGAGGGAGGGAAGGGAGGCAGTCAGTAGGGAAGCTGTCACTGACCAAGTGCTGAGCTTTCTGTAACAATTGCTGTGCAGGTTGTAGTTCAGGCTGGTTGCTGCTGAAGTTGTGGGTCAGTGTCCTCTCTGCCATATGTGATCTGCCAACTGTCCACTCATATATTCACTCTCCCAGACTTGAGTTAAAATACATTGACAAGTTAATACTTATTTGGTACGCCTGTCATCACATAGTAAATTTTTAGCAAAACAAATACTCAGTGAACTAACTAACAAGTGAATCTGTAACTGTCTGACTTGGCTATGTTGGTATCAGGTCCTTAACAAGCCTTCTTAACGGAGATGTTTTAAGGAAACTCACGGACTGTGTGTTGGAGATGAAGAAAGCTGTGTCAGGTTAAATGTGGACATGCTTTCAGTTTTACAGAGAAGGTGCGGGAAACCATAATAATTTAAAGAACATTTTTTTTTTGTCCCTAAAAAATGATGCTAATATGGAGGGGAACAAATGTGCCTGTAATTTGTTTTTTGTAACTTGTCTGTAATATGAAGTGTCTGTATCTGTGCCTCGGCTCGATCATTTTAATGATGGGCCTTCAATATGGTCAACATTAATATCTCAGGTGCAGATTTATGTTCTACACACACAATTGCAGGAATAATTGAAAAACCTGAACTGTAAATGTAAGTTGGAGTATTGCTCTTGTCAGTACTGATTGGACAGTGTCAGTATTCGTGTGCCTGCTCTATTTCTCTTCTTGCAAGAGATCAAAATAAGTCAAAGCAAAATCAAAGGTTACTTTGAGAACATGTCAATAGATCAAATATACCTGAAATACCTGTTTCATAACACAAAAATATGTCTGCTGAGCCCATCCCTAAATGGGCAGGACTAAATTCCTCCTGGGCTGTGCTTGTAAGCACATTTGCTTAAATTATTCTTTTTTTTTTTAAACAGATTCCTCACATTACAAACTATTGTCTAAATTTTTCTTAGGGTTATTGTAATACAGGTGCACTTTTAGGTAAGTTCTATGCCTCTGCTTTGATGTTTTCCACTCCCTGCACTATGTCCAGGTTTCAGTCAACCGTGTGAATTCTTCATGATTTCAGAGAGAAGCTTTTTGAAAAGTGCCGAAATTACTTCCTTCAGCTGCCAACAGCTGTTGCTTTGCCCCTCGTCCCAAGTCTGTTATGTTCTATTGTTGTTAAAGTCACTGAGGAATGTTCCTTAGCTCCATCCGTAAGACAGACTTTGGTTCTAATTTTGCCTCACCTGGCTGATACTTTGATTCCTCTGGAGACCTCTTACCCCTTTCTACACACAGTGGCAGAAAGTTTCACATATGAGAAAGAGACTTATTTTTTTAAATTACAGACACTAGAATGCATAAAGACTTTGTATTTGGAATACGTTAACATTTGTAGGCTTGAGAGGCTGAAGAAAAATAGAACTGGGCAAAAATAATAGAAAGAGAGGCTGGGAGGGAGGGAGGAAGGAGGGAGGGAGGGAGATTCCGGGAAGTCGCATGGAGAATACTCTTTCTGGCCTTTGCCTGGAAGGTTAAGCTAAGCAAGAGTTCTAATTCTTGGGTTGGTGGTTGCAGGGCTGATTAGAAATGATTCCCATAAACAGGTGTGCTAAGAAATAGTGGAGGATTCCAAGTAGTTTGTTTTTAAGGGAAAGAGACTGGAAATCTGATGGGGGTGTAACAGCAATGCAGGACTGAATCCTAAGAGTTGTATCTTCACATAACTACATGAATGATATTCAAACTCCTAAGTAATCAGGAAACTAAATATTAAAATAATAAATATAACTCCCTGCTTATCTGTCTGGAAATAATTAAAAAAGGAAAATATTGCCAAGGGGAATGTCAGCATAATGCACTCTGATACATTATCTTGGAAAGGTAAATTGTTAAGACTTTGTAAAATAGCCCTTCGATAATACAGTTTATTGTATACCAGCAATTCCACTCCTGCGAATCTCTTCCATATAAATACCAACACATGTACTTAAAGATCTGCATATCAAAACATAATTTATTGTAGCAAATCGAGTCAAATTAGTACCCATCATAGTGGAAGAGCTGAGTGAATGGTGATATATCTAATGATGATACTGAAAAATATAAAAACAAAAGAATGTAAATTTATGCAAATATGTAAAACTTAAATATATGCCTTTTTTACTAAATAATTACTATATGACAAAACTGCTTTTCAACTAATATGTCAGTGCACATTATTTATCAGGTCTTTCTAACAATCTCTAAATCCTGTGTAGATTTTTAAAAATAAATGTTTATTTGATTGAGGTAACTGTCCCTAATTATATACTGGGCTATAATTTGGTATATGAAACCGCAATCACTTTTTTAATGCTTCAACAGTAAATTGGTCATCAGATTTCCCTCAAAATCCATGAAGGTTCTTTTATCTTCTGTTAACAATTGTAATTAAAATAATTTGGCCCTTTGCTGATGTAACCTTTACATATTTAATGCGTCCTTAATTATCAACCTTTATTCAGCAATGGTTAATGGGAATGTCCATTTAAATGTGTAACTAATCCATTAAGCAAATATATGGTCAAGTTTGAGTGTAAATGATGTTGCCAAGCCACACCTCTACCCCTTACTTTGAGTAACCTGTCTGCTTCTGTTTCTTCATATGCAAAATGACAATGATGGCCTGTTTCCTCAGTCTCAGGTAAGTTAAACTTCAGCACACGCCTGTTTCAGAACAATGGTTATGTCCACATATTATCAATGCTTCTGTCTGGTGGGATATCTATAGATTTTAATCACCTGGACGTCTTCAGTGGAGAATGGATTTATTACTCCCAGTATTCTCTGGATTCCATGGCAACCTCCAAATAAAGGAGTGCCTGCTATGCCAATCTCTGCTGTGTGAAATTTACAAATATTTCTTTTTTATAGATAATACACACACACACACACACTAAATCTGTTCTGTATTATATCTTGATCTAGAATCTCTCTCTCTGTATGTCTCTATAGAAAGATGAACATATGCCTGTCTCTATTTGTTTTCGTTGAGTGTCTTCATTCTAGTGAGTGTGAAAAGAAACCACTTCCTGCCGCGGCAATTCACGATGCTGAGTCAACAGCATTCGTTTGTTCATTATCTGTTTCAATGTGTGTCATCTGAGCCGCCCATCCAAGTTGGTTCCACGTGTTCTGGTGGGGGCTGAGTTTCTCCCAGTGGGTAGACAGTCCTCTCTGTGTCACAGACGTGTGCCCTTTGTTGACAGTGTGTATTGCAGATCCTGCCTTCCAGTATGTGGCCTGCTTTTTCACTCTTTTAAGAATGATAGGCCAAAATTTTACTTTAATGTATTCTAATATATCTAAATTACATTACTTATTAAAGCTTTGTTATTGATGTTTAAGTGGTACTTAAGGAATTTTCCCTCAGTTAATTTCTTCAGTTTTCCTGTTATCTGCAAGAGGGAAGATTGTCATAATTTTCATGAATTGATGATCTGTCTGGAAATAATTTGTGTGAAGAGTATGAGATTGTACTCTGTTTTCCACCCCTCCCCTATCCCCCTGCCCTGACCATCACCTCCTCCTTGAACATGGATGGATGTGCAGTTGGTCAGCACCCAGTAAAAGGAGGCCCTCCTTTCCACATTGTTCTGTAACATATCGCATGGCTGTGCACATGCGTGCCTGCTGCTGGGGTCTCCTTCATTTGACTTTTTGTCTATATCCTGTTACTGATTCTTCACAATATTATTTATTGCAGATTTATAATAGTCTCTTGACACCTGGTGAAGCAAGATCTTTTTGTTTCATGATTGCCTTAGTTATCTTTAGCTAGTCTTGGGGGAGATTCCAGTACACCTCCAATTAGCCATTTTAAAACTCTGTAAAGCTTAACAAAATAGCATATCCATAATTTTACTTGGCTTTAAGGCCAATGTAACTCTGTATTCCATATATTATAAACCTGGCTGAAAATCTCTGTTGGTGATTAGACAGGTTATATAGCTGTCTAAACCAGGACTTTTTTCTTTTAATAGTTAATTGGGATTTGATTGCAGTCACAATCCATAAATATTTGACAAAGCCATTACCTTTCTTTATGTTAAAAAAGGTCTTAAGGTTTAAGGCTTTACTGAAACTATACAATCATTTTCATTTGCGATATTTTCATAAATACTGTCTTTTCTCATTCATCGGGAAGAATTGGGGTAGGGTGGGTTTCACAAATAGCATTTTATTCAAGAAAACAGAAACTATTTCAAAGTTGCCCTGTAAAAGAGGGAGTTATTCTGGTTAAAACATTGTTAGATACAGAAATAAGAATGTATGAGATCCAGAATACTCCATTCATTTAAGCATTCAGCCCAAACATCATATATGAATAGCTCTGCCTGTGTAGAAAGGGAAGGGTGTGTTTGGTGTTCTAGTTTCTGTAAGATTAAGCCAGAACATTTCTTGTGCATTTCTTAACTAATTAACACAACCTCTTCATCTTCTCTGCCATTATGTATATTCTGTAGGCAATGCCGTATTTCCCTTCAAAATTTAATTCAATGGAAAAATAAACAAATCTGCTTAATTCCCCAAAGCACTAAGTTGTAAAATATAGACAAAATAAGGAAAATTTAATAAAGAATGAACATGATAAAATTAGTCCTATTAATGATGCATTTCCAGTATTGTGCTTTAATTGTGACATGTATTTTCACTGAATTAGAAATCCAGAACTTATGCATTTAGAATATAACGATAATATACATTTTCAAATGTGTGTGTGTGTATGTGTGTGTATGTTAAAGAAATGATGAGCTTATTTAATTGATATAATTTAATATATCACTCATTTAAAACAAAAACCCGTGCTCCATCCTTTACTTTGCTTTCCGGGCCCTAAATCCGCACCTGTTCTGCTCTCTCTCTCTCCCACTGCACATTCCCACTCTAGCATTCTATACAATTCTTCACAGTATTTACTGTTAGTTTTCTACCCAGATCACCATGTCCCCATCTGAGTGCCAAGAAAGCAGGGACCAGAAGCTGTTTCCTTCAGTCACACGTTGCAAGTGCCTAGAAGGGAGCCTTTAAGCACCGTATTCCAGGGTAGGCCCTGTAGGCAAGGTGGTATTTGGAAATTACTAGAAAGAAGCAAGGAGGTTAGTCTCTCAGATATTATCTGAGTATAGGTTATAGGAAACGAGAAGCGCAGCCTTCCTGTGGGGCGCAGTGTGTTGGGATGACAGCGAGGGTTCTAATGACCCTGGGATGCAGTTACCAAGGTGCCAGGCAGCAAGAGAAGACAGCGTGACGCGGTCTCACAGGCTTGCATCGCGGGGAAATGAGAAATAGCGACTAATTTTGAACAGAGGAATGACACGAGCTGACTTAATGCTTTAACGAAGGCGCTCCGTGAATATGGGATTGAATTGAACTGAATTGATTCTGAGGAAAGAAAAGCTACAGCTCTTGCAAGCAACTCATCAGACACTGATCTGTAACAATTTTTTTAAAAGACTTATTGTGAAGTATGTTTAGAACAATGTGAATAAGTTTAATTTATATGAAATAGTGACTGGAGTTTAGAATTTTGACTTTTTCCTGATGATCTAAAAGTAATTTCTCAAAAGAACTTCAATTGAAAGTACACACACACACACACACACACACACACACACACATACACATACACACACACACGTACACACACATACACGTACACACACGTACACATACGTACACACACATGTACACACACATACACACACACATATACACACATACACACGCACACACACACATACACACACACAGTGGTACACACAGGTTTCAATGGAAGGTTAAAGTTGTAAATATTTACAAAAGAAATTTGCAATGCAGAGTTAAACTATCCAAGAAAGAGCCATATTCCCAGTAACACTTTGGGAATTCCCTTTTATCTTTCAGAATATTTTAAATTTTGGAAAATTTTGAATATTTAAAATAATTAGTTGCAAGCTTTAATGAAAATACAGAAAATATTTGAATATTCTAAGGAGAGTTACAAGAACTCAAAATGCATACTTTTTTTGCTGGAAATCTTACTATAAGATAATATAAAAGAATTATATGTATACAGTTAAACATTTAACAGATTTTATGTACTCACAGGACATTTGTATTGATAAAAAAATACATAATATTTTAATTTGGAAAGGGAGTTGGGGTTTTCCTATGACAAAAAAATTTTCATTTGGTCTTTAATATCTGCTTTGATTCATGTTTCGGAAACAGCTTTTAGACCCCTCTCATCTCCCTGCTGTCTGCAGTGGTCGCCTCTAGCTATTCCCAGATCAGTACTGGAATTATCAATGACACTAATACAATTTATCATCTAGTAAACAGAGACAGAATCAGGCTTCTATTAGGAATACTAAGAAAAAACAGTGTTTTCTTTAAAAGAGGAAAAAACAAAGCCTGACAATGCAGTTAGAATATTTTCTTTTCAAGTTTCGTGGGGAGCATTTAACCAGAAACTAAGATACAGATGGTCCCCAACTCACTATCATTCCACTTACAATTTTTAAACTTTACAATTGTACAAAAGTGATATTCATTCAGTGGCAACTGCACTTGGAATTTTGAATCTGAATCTTTTCCCAGGCTGGTGACATGCAGGATGACCCTCTTTGGCGGTGCTGGGCAGCCCCACCGGCAGCCACACAGTGACAGGATCACCAGGTGAGCTGCTTGCAGCCTTCCCGCACCCATACAACCATTCTGTTTTTCACTTCCATTATATTATTCAATAAATTATGTGAGATAATCAACACTTTATTATAGAAATAGGCTTTTTGATAGATAATTTTGCCCAACATCAGGCTAATGTAAGTGTTCTGAGCATGTTCAAGGTAGTCTGGGCTACACATGTGTAGGTTAGGTGTATTAAATGCATTTACAACTTAGCATATATTCAATTTATGATGAGTTTATTGGTACATGACCCCATTGTAAAGGGAGGAAGACCTGTAGGTGCATCAGTAGAAAAACTTAAGCATATTAAGTGTAATCCATGATAGATACATAGGAAAAAACAACAAAGTAATACACAGGGGAAATCTGAGTTAGAAGAGACAAGTTGATGTATTGACTTGTAAGTTATTTTGATATCTCCAAGATACCCTTAGGAAAATCTATAAATACTGAGGGAACTTGGAGATAGTTTGAGTATGTTTTATGATTTCACTCAGGAATTCATATTAATAGGACATGTTAGAATGTCACTTCTATTGATAGAACATACCCCTCTCACTGAGGACAACTAGAAGTGCTTGATATATTTTTCTGACAAAAACTATAATCTATTATTAGTAACATTCTCATGTTAAAGGAAATTCTAGAAGTTCTTTTCATGCATGAGAAGAAGAATGTAATTTGTTAGGCTTTCCATAAACATATGTGGAATATATGATAATATAGCATACAAACAGAGGTAAATGTATTTGAGTTTTAAAGTTACTTGATTGGAAAGGAATAAATAAGAGTAAAATTTTATATTCAACTTTGACTATTAATGAAATATATTTTAATTTCTAGACAACCATTAAAACAACCTTAAGTAAATATATAACAGGGAAATAGAGCAATAAAAAAATAAACAATCAGATCATAAGGGAAAGCATGAAAGGGGATTTTTAAAAAGGAAAATAATACATCTGGAATACTTAAAAAACAAAGAGTAGGACTGAAAATTTTAAAAGCCATCTATGAGTAATTGGATTACATGTAATTGAAATAACTCTTCAAAATAAAAGACTTGAAAATAAAAAAGAACCATATGGTGCTTTTAAGAGACACATAAAATGTAAATTTGGGGGCAGTATGTTGATGACTAGAGAAAATGCATATAATAACCAAAATGTAACTGATATCTCTTTGTTAATGCAAATAATATTTAATTGTAGATAGGATTATGGATAAGAGAGAGAACTCATTATGATAAAAGTTTTGATTCACAAAGCAGCTATAGCCATTACCTATTGACATGCAATCAATACCATCTCTATTCCATGTAATCAAAAATGAGAGAAAAAGAGAAAAAGTAAAATCCAAAACATGTAAGTAAATATAAGCATACTTCTCTTAGAAACTGACAGGTGGAATGAGTTACAGAGCAATGAAACAACTCAAATGACATTTTTGACAGACTTGACATCCATTAAAACCACAGACAGCACAAAATGCACATTATTTCCAAGAACATAAGGATTAAATACAAACCTAATGATGTGTTGGTGTCAATGAGATTGCAACAAATTTCAAGCAGCTCAGTGTTTGGTTATCACTGTTTTTTGATATGAAGATAAATTAGTATATGCAAGTGTTTTGAGACAAACACATCCATTGTACAATTCACTATCAGTTTTTTCTTTTACTGTATTGATTTTAATAGTCATTTGTGATCATTGTCTTGAAATATTATTTAACTGGTTATACTAAAACTGTGACACTATTTTAGTAGCATTCTTCATCAAACCTTTGGTATGTCTGAGATGTAGTTCATGAGAAAAGAGAAAAATCCTCTGGCTTATTTTCCTTTGTGATTTTCAGATAGTGGCTAGTTTTCACAGATTTTAAAGTTGAACAATGTGTACTGATGTAGAAGTCTGGCCCCATGCATCATATCATGTTGATCATGTCCAAACAAGTTGCAGGTGTGTCTCTTTTGACAATCAGAAAACCCTGACTTTGTACAGGGCATCCTGTTATATTCACACTGTTATCTCCTTCGTTTCTGCCTTTGTTTTCAGTCTTTAATATTTTTATTATATTAAATTTTTCTTCATATTGAATTTTGTTATGTTTATCAAATAACCAGCTAATAACAGCCAGGGACACAGAATCACTCTCAAGTACTCACAGCCAACGAGAAAACTGAAAAGCTTTTTAGTAGTAGTGTTTATTTTATTAATTTATCTTTACTATCCCCTGTTTTCTATTTAATTCAGTTATAAGTATGTTCTTTTATTGAAATGGAATCTGAGATCATTAATTTTCAGCCTTCTTTTTTGATATACAACTTTAAAGTTATACATTTTCCTCTGGCACTATTTTAGCATCATCCCACAAATATATTTTATTATTTTTAAATTAAACACTCTAATTACCATTACATTTTTTTCTTTGGCTCATAAGTTACTTAGAAGTATGTTTCTTAAATTCTAAACATATAAGATTGTATTACTGATTTCCAACTTCTACTACATTTAGAGTATATTTTTGAGTGTAATACAGTCTAAATAATACTTTACACTGAATATATGATTCAGAAAACCATGCTAAGTGACACCAAGGAAGTAATCAGCAAGAGTCAAAGTGTAAAAAGTTGATCTATATTCTTCATGTACTAAATTTAAAAAAAACCGTGAAAGTAGGGCAGGTATTGAAAAGCGTTTTAGAAACATAGGAACTGGACACAGACTGTGGATGTGTTTGTATTACAGCTCAAACCAACCTATCATAAAATAAGCGTATCTTTACTGGAAGAAATATATTGGGGAAAACTGGGGGGAGTAAGTAGTGGATGGTTGTGATATTAGGTTGCTCATTAACTTTGTCAGGTGCGAAAGTGGAATCGGGGAGCACTACAAAATAGTCATTGGGGAGTGGGGGAGAATAGATGAAATGCGTATTGGTAATTATTG
Source organism: Manis javanica (assembly GCF_040802235.1). Lineage (NCBI taxonomy): Eukaryota > Metazoa > Chordata > Mammalia > Pholidota > Manidae > Manis > Manis javanica. The sequence continues at coordinate 119,574,841 of NC_133164.1, forward strand.
AATCTGGGTGGTAGTTACATGGGGATACACCGAACCATTGTCTCTACTTTTCTATATGTTTAAAATGTTCAGAAAAAAGTTTAAAAATCATTCAATGTAATTCATTAAATTAGAAGAAAAAATCACATGATAACTGTTGCAAGAAAATTCTTTTTATGATATGGAAATTCTGACAAAAAACGGAAATCATTAATCTGAAAAAAAGAATACAAGAAACTACAGGACATGACATACTAAATGTTAAACTTTAACAAAGATGTTTGGCCTCACTATCTGTATTTAAATTTACTGGAGTATCGTAAGTGCAGTAAGTCAGAAGAAAGAATTTAAAATGGACAGAATGAGACAAAAATAAAATGTTAATCATTTCCGAGATTTCATATAATTACTTGGAAAATTCCAAATATTATACAAACTATTGGTTAATAAGTGTATTGGGTAAGGTTGTCAGATACAAAACCAGTGTATGAAACTCATTTAAATTTTTATACTAGAATTAGTGAGAAAATACGATTTTACTATTTACAACACCATAAAGTCAAATTCCTAGGAATAAACACATAAAAAAATGTACACGATTTCTGCTCAGAAAACAACTGAATTGTGTAGGGCGAAAAAGGTAAATAAATGGAGTGTGTGTTCATGGATGGATTGGAAGACTACATGTTTTATTTAAATAACCATTTCTTATAAAAAGATACCCTAGAGATTTAGTGTTATACCAAATAGAAAATATAAATCCCAGAAGGCGTTTCCCTCAAGCAGGTTACAACATCTAGGTGGCAATGCAAGGGGCCACCATTACACAAGGCGGTGAAGGAAGAACAAGTAGGCGACCGTTTTCTCTAGAGGTTAAGTTATGATGAGGGTGCAGCAAGTAAGTGAGTGTAATATTGGTGCAAGGACAGCGGAGGAAAAGTAATGCAACAGACCAGGGACTCTGAAGGCAGCGCATGCATGTCAGGAGAGAACGCTCTTCGTTATTTAGGACTAACGTAATCTTGGATGCCTTCTTCAGACTATACATAATGTTTACTCCAAGTGGGCTATAGATTTAAATTGTAAAAGACCTCTCAGAAAGTAAAATAGGGGAATAACTTCTTGTCCTTAGAGTAAGATATTTTTTTAATTGCACATTACTACAAGATTAAAGGAAATCATCAATAATTTGGAATGTATTAAAATTAAGAACTTCTGTTCATTAAAAGGGAATGCTAAGAGAGTCACCAACAAGCCATTAGTTGAGAGAAGATATGTGCATATATGGATAGACTAAAGCTGTTGCCCAGAATATACAAAGATTTCCTAAAAACCACTAAAACTACTTTTCAATAAATAAATGGACACAAGACTTGAAGAAGTACTTTAAAAATGGAATGTCTGAATGGCAAGGTGCTGCGCCTTGCCAATAATCAGGTAAACTAAAATGTAAGTTACAACTGGCACCTGTGGAAGAACCATGTGGACTTTCCTGTATTAATGATCTTTTTCTGTGTTATTAGTAATCTTAAAATGGACCCTGTGGCACATGGGTTCACAGAGCCTTTATAAAGACATGAATGATGTTTTGCTTTTGCATGACTTACTCCCTGCAGTGAATAGTGTAGGTTTTATGACGATATAGTAACAGAAAGACAATAGTGAGCATGCTGACTGCCAGTCCCGGTCCGAATGAAGGGCGAGGAGGGGGCGGAACCGGGCGGGCAGACTGTTCGGCGTTAACAGTGAATAGGAAGCGCAGGGGCGTATATCCCCTTCCTCCGTGCTGAATGGAAGCCTGTGTCGCTGTCCCAACACTAGGCTGAGCGCTGTCTTTGGGAGAAAAAAGGCATGAGGCACATGGACCGAAAGACCCATGGGGACAAGAGTAAAATCTAGGAAGCGAGTGGGTGGGTTACATATAATCCAATTCAAAAACTGACTGCCTGTGAATGGGGATGTGTACTGGAAGGGAAGGGGGAAGGGACCTAAACATCTCTCTAGGTAAAGGACTCGAGGGCCTCCGTCACTGCCTCACTGGCTTGGGCTCTTAGTCCGGGTTGGCATTCACGGGGCAGCCCATCTCTGTAGGGTGTGTGGCCCTCTGTTTCTGGAGGACGATGCTGTCTTTCTGTGGATTTTCTGTCAGCAGTTTCTAATTTCTGTGTGCCTCACTTTATCTTTCTTTCCCTATACTATACTTCTCCTACTAGGATGAGATTTTTATTAGAATAGTTCATTTCACAGTTGAGGCTTAAGCTAAAACAGCAACAGTAACACATTTCTTCCAACAATCTATCCCTGTTGTAAGAGTGAGGTGCATTCCGTGTCCTCCTGACGTGGTGGCTCAAGGCCCTGTGACTGTCCCATTGCCCTGCACCTCACAGGTCCTGGGCAAGGGCCTGGAAGGAAGCCCAACCCAGGGCAACCTGGGTGAGAAACGGCCAACAGCCCAAGTCTTTGGAGCAGGGGGGATAGGAGGGCAAGGGGCAGGGCGGTGGGGGGGTGGGCTGCTCACCCTGGACTCTAAGTCATAAGTCCTGGATGCCATGAGACCTGACCTATGAATGCCAACCCGGACAGCTAAGATACAGTTTAACTCGACCTGCCTTCGCCTATTTTTATTTCATATTTTTATGATTGTGAGCACTTCCTTCCCTTATATGCTATTCTGTTATCTAGACTCACATTTTCTATGGCTTCCATTTTATGACTTCAATACTGTTTTGAGGATCATCTAGATACACTTTTATAAGATTTTGACAGAGGGATAAGTGTCAGTTTTTCAGAATCATCCAAAATTATGGAATTAAGAAGGTGATTTTTCAGATTTGGTGTCAAAGTATATAAAAATATCTTAGAATAGTGATGAGTAAGTATCATTTTATAGATACTATTCAATATCTTCAAAATTGAATCATGAATTTTTAAAATCATAGATAAAGCCATATCAATTTATGGCCTAAAGCATGCATAAAAGATAAGTAAAAATTATGCTGGCTTTTCATATTAAAAAGTCTGTATTTCAGTTTCCACAGAGGTGTTTTTTTCTTGTTTTATCTCTGATTTAATTTAAATGGCAAGGTGGAACTTTGTAGATGTTTCTTTTTTCCTTCTATCTTATGAAAAGCACGTTCTCTTTAATCTGTCATTTCACTGGGGTTGTTTGTTTCCTTTTTAGTATATAGTTGGCATGCATGTACCTCCCTTTCAGAGGGAAGCCAGAAACATTTTTCAAAGAAGACAAAGAAAGTATTTTTTAAAAAAGATATTGCACATGGAGAAGGTAAGTCTGAATTATTGATAGGCTCGTTCATCCAAGTGGGCTGAGCAGGGTGACCGTGGTTACTGTGTGCCGTCGCCTGGGTTCTGCCAGGTGCTCTCTGCTCTGCCAGAAACAGCAGCCTTCCTCTTTGCTCCTTTTCCTGCAGGGCAGGTTTTGAAAGCTTGACTAGTTTACTGGTACATAGCGATAACCCAGCAGAGCTCTAAGTCCAGTGAAAATATTCTATGAGCGGGTCTGGCAGTGGGATTTTGCTGGCTGCAATTATGACACAGAGAAAAGAGAACAAAGCCTCTATTGAGTGTTCACAGGACTAGCTGCAGATATGATCTAAGGATGATTTTCCAAGACAAACATGGGGATGGATTAGCTGTATCACAAACTCTGTTCATTTGTTTTCATTCTCGACTGGATAGTTAAGTCATGTGGGTGATGGTTATATCTCTTTAAGGACAGAGGGCTTCCTTTGTGTGAGCTTTGACTGCTCTGAGGTGGGCAGGTGTGTGTGAAGAAGGATGTGGCTGTGAGAGAATGCATAGGCGTGCAGCCTCATTTTTAAAGAAAGATTCTGGCAGAAAAATTTCTTGAGATTTTGTTCTCTTTTTGCTTTATAGATAAAGTTAAATGTTGGAAGAGGATGAAACACTGTCATTTTTTCCCCCCAAATGTTCATTAACAAGGTGTTCATATTTCCCCTTACCAAGCATGGAGAACAGGGCGTGACACCCTCTCTCTATCAAAGAACGATTCAGTCACCAGAATCTTTCTTCTCTCTGAACCCATGTGGCTGAGAGGAAGAAAAATATGCCGTGACTGATATTTGCCAGATAGAGTCAAATTTAATTTATTAGTGTATTTCCAAAAAGGCATAGAAATGGCTAACCTATTACTGTGAAGGTCAAGCAATGACAACACCTGTCCATTTGTTTTCATAAAATCATCTTACCCTTACCTACCTGAGATGAAGTGTATTCAACAAGTGATGGTATTCTTTGAAAATGAAAGTGTTGTTGCATTTGATGTGCTATTATTCTCCTTAGGGTTTTTGTGTTAATGTGAATATACTAAATGTAAATTTAGTAAACATGTTAAAATTCAGCCTTCCCAAGGAATTCCAGTTTCATAAATTGTTAACTGAGCATTTAAAAATATTGAGCTCTAGTTTGTAACATGATGATGTATGAAGGGGTAAATAAAGTGTGAATATATTAAAAATAAAGAAGCATTAATGGGTGAATGTAGGATTGGATAGAGATATGCAATAACCAAGATAGAATAAAGCAGTCACCACAGAAGTTAGGAGTCTTCGTATCCAGTCACTATATACGTGCTGCCAAGTTTGTTTCAAGGTTTTATAATGAAATGTTGGGGACCTTAAAGGATATGTGTTCTGAAAAATGACACCCTGTTCATGACACATTCTGACTGTGAGGCCTTCAGTACATTCTGCTGACTCATAAGGAGTGACTTTCTATTGCCACCTTTAATAATGTGTCATCCAGCAATGAAGAGACCCAGTAAGATCATGGATTCCCTAGTGACCACTTCAGGATGGAAAGAGGATGCTTCCTGTATGGAGGATCCTTAATGCCAAACAACTTTACTCTGTCAACAGAGAAGCTTAATCATGTGGGAATCACCATTCTGAGGAAATTTCCTGAGGGCTTTTGGGAGTAAAGTGCTTGCCTGGGGACTTGCATACTCTGATTCATAAAATAGTCCTTGGACTTTGGGCCCCAGCCCAGTTTGGCAAAAAAGTGGAAAAGTACCAAACTCTTGAATGGCCTGTCAGTGTGCTTAAGCTGAGTTACATTAATGATCTAAAAGAGAATGTTTCTTTCAAGTATTTCCTTCATATCTCACCCACCAATGGTAGAACTTTGACTAGATAGAATTTTAAACTATTCTAACTTTAATATTCTGGGATCAGAAAGAAAGATATAATTAGGAAATTTTAATTTCTCCAATATGGATTTATAGGGTTTTATTTTATGCACACACTCAAGATACTTAACAAAAATATGTAGAATGAGATCAAAAAGTGAATGAACACAAGGCCCAGTGTTTAAAGAAATACTCGTCAATTATTGCTTAAGAAAAAGTACCCCACTCATGTTCGGTGAATATATAAGCTGCCTTTCTCAAAGGCAGTGGAGATGGTACAGCCTTTGAGCCAACCTGCAGAATGCTGAAAAGAAACGTGCAGGTTCCAGGAGCTGTTTATATTGTTGAGATGCCCACCAACAACTGGCAATGCCATTGCTAGGGGCTTTCAAGGAAATGTCCCTCCTCACAGTGAGTGATGGGATTTGACAGTTGGCTTCAAGGCATCATTAAACCCACACCTGCTGCAGCAGAGGTTGCATCTTTCAAGAGATTTCCAGGCAGAAAAGGTTGCATTGAAAATCCGAAAGACTAAGGTTTATTCCTTTTTTTTTTGGTCAGATAAGTAAATGTTCTAAAGAAAATGTAAATTGCATAAACACATGTAAGAAAAAAACCTTTTGCAGCATACTCATTTAAAAAAATTATTAATGTGATACTTTATTTTTGTATTGCTAGAACATACAATATAAACTAATAACTCAACAGTATTGAGTTCTTTGGGAAAGGCTCTGTCATGAAACATAGCAGATGGGGGCCTGAAAATGTCATGGTTTTTCTATTTGGGAAAAATCTACTTTTTAAGAACTCTCCAGCTATGTTCTGTATTATGTTTCCAATTATTAAAGAGAAGGCAATATAATTTATTGAGCATTAACTGTGTGGCAATGGTTTATGTGATTTATCTCCTATTCCACTTTTACCTGGTGACGTATATAGGTAAAGGAACTGTGTCAGGGTGGTTAAACAATTTTGGTGTGCTTCTAACACCACAGTGGCAGAGTTGGAATTTAAGTCCAGGTTGGTCTTAAAGATGCAAGAAGTTTATTCTTGTTTCTTTATGCTCTGCTATCTATTATGTTCAAGATTGGATGATATGTATCCAACAAAGGAAAATAAGTGTTGGTTTCTAAGTACAGATGTTTTATAATGTAGTCTGTGAGATAGGGCATATTCATAAAAGACGAAGAAACATGCTGTAGCAACAGTTAAACATTAAATACGTAGTCCTGGCAACATTGCCCTGCCCCCACCCAGTGGAGAGATGATGAGACAGTGGGAAAGGCTCATGAAGGGCATAGGACATGATGTGGGGTTAGATGAATAGAGAAAAATTTAAGTGAAAAGCTTGATAGACCCAAGATTGGTAGAATATTGGTAAGAATATTTATCTTTAATATGAACAGTTCACTGAACTCCTGAGTCGGCTTCTGTTTTTGCCACAATGGACTAAAATATAGTTAGTCTTTCTCCGTGTCTCCAGTGCTGACAGATTATTATGGCAACCTTTCTCTTCACACATGATTTATGGAAATGATAAATACTTTTGTGATAAGATTTTCATATTATTACCAAGTTTCATCATTGTTAAGAAATATTTATATCTCAACCAGGAAAAAAATGTTTCCTATAAACAAAAAGTAGTGTAATTTTCCATGAGAAATAAAATTTTAATTTTAGTACATCCTAGGGCAGAATGAAGGGTGCCTTCAAAAATGTTTCCAAAAGAGAAAATGATAGACTACGCAGTAAAAGTATAAATTGAAATATCAGCCCAATGAAATGCATACCCCACACCCTGTATTTCAGGACATGTATGGAGGAAATACTATTTAGAAAAATCATTTAAAGTAGAGTTATTTGAGGACACACATAGTTTAATTTTATTATGTATTCCATCATTCAAAAATATGTCTGGAATGTTTACTATGTTCAGATAAGATGCTTAACTACTAGACATAAATGAGTGCAAACAGACACATTCCTGCCTACTGGGTGGAAATGAAAGTGTTGCGTGATAGATATTATATGTTAAAATCCCATAAGCCCCGGTAAAATTGAAAACTGAAAACTTTTTGGAAGCATTGCAAGAGAAGATCCTGAATCAGTGTGGCTGATTTAAATAAACTGAAATTCAAGAAAAATCATTCTGGAGAGAGGGAACACAGATCAGTTCCCTGATTTATGAGGGACAACTGGGTATTTAAAGGAATAAAGGCCAGTCCTTGTGGAAGAACAGACTATGATGGGAAAGTGGAGCCTTCTGTGGCCTGAGGCCAGCAGAGGCAGGGTACGGGTGTCATAATTAGAATTTACTTTAATGGCGGTTAATATAATGGCATTTTATTCCACTTTTCAAGTGATCACTGCAGCTCAAGTGTGGGGAGTGGCCGGTGGGGTGGCACAAAGATGACGTGGGTTGGAGCCAGGGAGGAGGGGCGTGGGTCTGGAAAGGAGGTGACAGGCTCGCCTCGCCTGCGGCTGCCCTGCCTTTCTCAGTCCACCTGCTGATGCCGCAGAGTGAGAGGGAGCGAGCCGGGCGGCAAGTCTGGAGGAGACCCGGGGGAGGAGGAGGAAGTGGTCCTGAGTGGAGAGGGAATGAACCGCAGATAGTTTTCCTACATGTGGAGATTTCATGGAGAAAATGTATAGGAGAAATAGTATGGCTGGCTTATTGTTAGGTCTGTTCATCTTTGAAACAGATTGATGGCATTTTCTATTTGGGCGTCAGTCTCAGAATCTGCTCTGACGGGAGCCCGTCCTCAGGAGAGAGGGTGCAAGTGCAGACGCGGACTGAGTGCCTGTGTCGCCGAGGTGCGGCCAGGGTGTGGCTCCCAGCACATTAGGGAACCGCCTCGCTGCAGGTCTGGGAGACAGTGTATCTTTTCCTCATCTCTCTTGATTGACACTACTGATCGGAACGTGCAGCACATTTCCCCACTCTCACGTGAGAAGGAATGACTGGGCAGTTCTTAGGGAACAGATATTTCATCCAAATAAGTTAGTCAGCTAAAATATCTAGACTATTGCAGCCAGTATTATTTGGGAAGAATAATGAAAATGAAATGAGGTTAACTTGATTAATCTCTTATAAATGAATTGATCTATGGGAAAGAAACAACTTTGAGTTCACTAATGTTTTTTATCATTAAGAAATACAGAGGTGAACTATGTTTCTGGCCAAGAGACTGGATCAACTGTTGTGCCTGAAACAATCAAAGCAATAAAAAAACATAAAATAAATGAAACAGCCATCTCCAACACACTGGGCAACAAAGTACTGTTATCCCTGAGCAGCAGGAAACACAGAAGGCGAGCCCTGGAACCGCCCCAGTGGACCGAGCTGGGAGTTTCCCATTTTGAGGGTAGGGGACTTACTCTGTGACTGCTGCAACATGGTGATAGTTAGTGGCTTAAAACAATTCAAATTTCTCACACTGCAGCTCCAGGTGTTAGAAACCAACACACCTCATAATCGAGGCGGCAGCAGAACTGCATTCCTTTCTGGCAGCTCTAGAGCAGAATTTATTGCTTGCATTTTCCAGCTTCCAGGAACTTCCTGTGTTCCTTGGCTTGCACCCCTGTTTCTACACTTCAAACTCAGCACCAGAAGTCAAGTCTTTCTCATACCACATCGATTTGACCCTCTTAAAAAGTCCTTTGTCGACTTCTGAGAACCTTGTCATTACATTGGTCCTACCCAGAAAATCCAAAATAATCTATTATAAAGGCCAGATATTTCACAACCTTACTTCCATCTGCAACCCTAAATTTCCTTACATGAATAATGGTAAATGTATAGGTAAATATTCTTATTTAAATGCCCTTAAAAGATGATTAACTATTTAAAAATATGAACAATGTAATGTCATATGGGTTTTATAATATATATAAAAGAAAATGTGGGACTTTTTGCCAATGGGTGTCTGCCCCGGGCAAGTTCACTATGAAGTCAATGTGGCCAAAGAAATGACAGTAAAATGTTCTTGGGGTGAAAGGGTTATACCCAACTTTACTTCCACGGTGGCAGGTCAATACACTAGAATCCCGTTTACTCAGAGCAAGTCCGCAGGCAGCAAGCCGTTCTCTGCCTCTGGGCCTATTGGCGTGCACAGCCAGCTTTGTCCTCAGCACTGCCATCCCCCAATCTCTGCTCTCCTGCAGCCTTGCAACCATGCCACCATGTCCCCCAGAGCACTGGGCAGAGCTCTTTATATAGAGTCAATAGCAGCATATTGCCCACGTGTGTGATGAGCTGGCCAACCAGGGCCAGGTGAGAATCCTGGCCACAGGAACTTTCATTTTATCCATAGGGACAATAATAGGATAAAGGCTGGGATAGGACTTGTGGAAGTTAAGAGATTCTATTGTAAGTTGTATGATTCTTACACAATGCATTAGTGGTATAAATATTTGAAGACAGATTGGTAAGTTAAAGGTGTACTCCAACCTCTGCCTGCAAAGAGAGAATGCGAGGTGACCTATCATGCTTTTACTGTAAACTAATAAATTTAATTTCACTTTTACCCTAATCATTCTTTTTTTAGTTTATCCATCTGTCAGAAGTATATCTGTTGTTGGTGTGACAGTGACATGAAAGTGAATTTATCAAGGGAACAGATGTAAAGCATCTAGGACACAGTTACTCCTTTTTCTCAGGTAGCTTTGCAGTTGATGCAGCATCTCCGTTCCCCACTTCCTCTCCTCTTCCTCCATGTTACTTGTTCTGTTATTATTGTACGTAGCACATCTCCACTGGTGTGTAGTAACAGTGTCCGGCCTGGACTATATTTTGGTTATCCCAGCGTCCCCATACCCACCTCTTAGAGTGCCTGGTTTGTAATACTTTTTCAACAAATATCTGGATTGGCTTTTATGCCTGCATTTTATTATTTTCCAGAGTAACAATTTAGTGAACTCTTTTATTTATTTCAGAATGTGAATATTGAATTAATTTTTGAAAGTGTAGAGGTCAGGGTGATCCATTACATTTTCTCAGCCACTTTAACCTATCAGCTATGCCTGCCTCTCTTGACTGATGGAAGTATCTCTCTCCTTCTCATGATGATGAAGGGTGGGGAAGGGGATTTCCATTTGCATAAAGATGTGTACATAGTCATTCCAAGAGATTGTCTCATCAAAACTCAACTGGTGACACCAGGCTTAGTGGCGGAATGTAAATAATCACTCTAGTTGAGCTGCCCGTCCTTTATAGCCTCTCCTCCGAAATGCTCCAGCGATGCTGTGGGTGCTTCTTGTTTCCTAAAGCTGTTCTTGCCTCTTTCCCCACAGCTCCTCGTTCTTGTCGCTGTTTTGGTTTTGCTGAGGTTCATTTTTGGACTTTGAATAAAAATCTACAGTGGATCAAGGAAGTCTTTTTTAGCTTTAAGTGAATCTATGAAAGGAGGTATGAGACTCAAAGAAAGACAGGAGATTAAGAAATCTATTCTGGCTATTAAATACTTTCTTCTACATCTTAATTTAATAAATGCATTTATAATTTGATAGAATCATTTTCATGTCAGTGTTATGTGCTTGTGGTTTCTCTGAAAACTGCTTGTCCCACTTTAGGCTCTGAATACAAGTACCAAGTCCACGCCCATTAACTTAGTAATTAAGGTTACAGGCTCAACAGTCCCGGATAGGTGGGTGTGTCCTGTGGCTGTGGCAGATAAAAGTAGAGGTCAGGGTGGCTGCAGGGAACAGGTAGTGTTCCTTCTCTCCAGGCTACTATTTTGAATCTTTGTGTAAGTATCGCTGGCAATCATTTTTCCTTGGTTTTACCAGTTTAACTCCCCTTTCCCTCATACAATATAAAACTAAGTTACGCTTTTTCATACATGCTCCCAAAAATCTATTTCCTAAAGAATGATTTTTCTTTTTTAGCTCTCACAATAAATATAATTCAATTGTAGCCTTCTCATCCAAATCCAGAAAACCTCTAAATATCCTGTCAAATTTGGAGTGTGTCCCTTTTGTAACAAACTTCTGTTCACTGTCTCTTGATGAGGGACTGTTTACTTATTGGCTTGTTGTCCTGTTGTCCGTGCCTGGGCCCCTACTCCAGGTGCTCATCGGAAGCAGCAAGAATATCAGCCCAAGTCCCAAATGCGTGTCTTTTTCCTGGAATGGAACATCGTCCTCTTAAACAGGCCAACCATTTGTCAAAAGGCATACTGAGAAAGAGAATGAGATTCGATTATAGTATTCCCATCAGCCTGAAGGAAAAAATGAGAGAAAAAAGAGGTTGAAAACATATTTTCAGGTTGTAGTTTATCATACATAATATATAATGAAATTCAGCTCATAAAATACACTTATCTGAATATATTCTGCTGGGAAATATTATACATTTAAAATTCAATGTAAAGATTATAGATTCAAATGACATGGATATAATGCCTCTGTCTCAATCATGGTTAGATAGTTCATGTTAAATGTAATTTCTTTCCCTTCAAGACAGTACAATTGAAAATAAAATGAGAGGGTGACAGGTGTTTTGACTTTACTCTCCCATGCTCCTTTGCTACTCCAGCTGAGACATCTCATAAAGATGTCAGCTCTCCACTGGCAAAGCGTGCTGCACCTGTTTGCCATGTGCTTAGTGACTACTAACATTTATGTATTGCTGTATTCCAAGTCAAATAAATTGATAAAATGCAACTCGAAAATGGAGCATGTTGTACCTCTAATGCGTTTTAAGTAGAAACGTTTTCTCCTCCAGTCTTAATGCAGAAGAGCCATTCCTTATTCTATTCAGTAAAACATAGCCACTTCAGTGTTCAATGTAATTTGGAAAATGGTGCTGAAAAATATTAAAATAAGATATATGCACTTATTTAGACAAACTCTGTCTAATCAATTTTAGGGTCACTTACTAATGTCACAGAATATGCTAAGCCAGCTAAGATTTCATTCTCTACTAAGGCTTGCATGAGTTAATTTGTCAATTCATATAGTTTTCATTAGAGATGAAAAAGCTGTAGGTGATAGCAGAAAGTGGTATTAGCATTTTGATGTATGTAAACTGTGTTTGGTGTAGCATTCCATTTTCATGAAAACTTTTACTTAAATGCCACCTGAGGTTTATTTATTTATTTTTTTGCCTCAGCCTGCATTATTGTAACAGGTGTATAACTCAATTTATCAGAATAACACAAGGAAAAATGTCTTCCCTCAGTAATAATAATATAGATTTCTAATAACTAATAATTATTATTTCAGGTGCTCTGAATGAGGTGAATTTAGTGGAGTCTATTTTTCTTTTAATTTTTAATTAGGTACTTTACACCCCCATTTTAAATCCATGCCTTGTCTTCTCATAGGTCATCAGAAACCATTTCCCCTAAAAGCTGGCATGTCATTTCAGAGTAGGGATGCTAAATGCATGTTATGTCTCTTCTCATATTATTCATAAGAAGTTAGGATGTGTGTTTCCCTTGCAGTCTATTTGTTTGTTTGTTTTTAATCTTGAGACCCTGTGAACAGGCAGACCTCCCCACCAAGGTCTGGACCAGAGAACAGAAGTAAAGGACTGCAGTAGCCTGAAAGATAAAAGAAATGGGCAAGGCCGGCGAGAGAAAGATCATACTGTCTCTGATGAGACACGGGCTAGTTAGTATTTCCAGGGAGGGATAAACACCTGCATGGACAACTTCCATCTTCTGTGTCAACAGTGATAGATTAGCAATGACCTTCTGGAGATATACTATAAGCTGGATCCTGAATGTGGGAATATACCCATGATCAGTGGAAAATATATCACCATCAATTTACTAGTCTCTCAAACTTTACAGGCTAACATAAGACAAATTTTGTTTCATTCGACCTGCAACTGCAAAATGATATAGGCATTATTAATATTTTTGTGATTGAAAATTTTTCAGCAGGTTGCATTTTGAGAAAACTCAGAAACTTATATGCAAAGGCCTTGGTTTAGATTGCATTTAGTAGCATTTATACTTCAAAATTTAATTGGAAATTCTGCCCCTACTAAGATAGAGAAAACAATTAAAAATCAAGTAAGTATATAAGATGAAATCCATAATGCACACATGTTAAAGGTGTATTTCATATATTCTGATTAAAAAATAAAGGAAATAATAATTGATATGACAGTGGTATTTTTGAAATTATTAGATTTCTTCTATTTAAAAATAGATGATTTTAGTGTTTTGAAATCATGAGTCCAGTGTTAGTAAATATTTTTAAGCATTTCTTTGTTGAGGGCTACATAAAAAGAAATCACCAATATAAAGTGAAAGATGTGTAATTTTTATGTGCTGAATGTGTTTTTTATCTTATTTCTTTCAGACTGCATTATTTGAAGGTCAGAATGAGCTATACCCTAAATAACTAAATGATCCTATGCAGTTAAATTTAATACCAGCTTTGGAATTATTACTTCTTCATTAGACTCTATCAAGGACACATAGGAGCACAGGAATGATTCTTGGAGAGTCTAGTATTCTAGTAAAATGAGGGAATTAGTTAACCTAAATCATTTGTAAGGCTTTTCTTGTATCTGCTTTATTATCTAAACAAAGATAAATAATGGTTTGATTATTAATGCTCATTATCAAGTTCTTTTTTTTTTTCCATATAGGACATATTAAGATAGTAGAAGTAGATTCAGGGCATTTTCAAGAGCTTTGTTATATTTAAAAATGTCTTAATTGTGTAGGCCCATTCTTAATCTATCAAAAGTTTATATATATTAGACATTCATATAGACATAGACATTAGCTTAGATACATACAAAATTGAAATTCTCGTTACCCATTATTTTGTTACTCTGCTATGAGTATCTGATCATTATATAGTTATCCCTGTGTTTAACAGCTGATAATGTAGTTTTTTTAAGAAAAATAATTATTTCTCAGAATGCTTTAATCATATTCTCTGGGATAAAATAGATAATTCTGAATGCCTAAGTTTGAAGAGGCTACTTAAAGAACTAGGTACATTAAAAATCGGATAACACTAATCTAGTTTAAAGGCATTTTCTGTTGTTTGGAAAATCAGGAGTGACAGGCATAATAACGCTGTAATAGCAAAGAGGCTCTAAAAGTTTAATTGAAGAATATCTTGTACGCTGCCACATTCTCAATACCCTTCAAGGCTTATCTGAATGAACTATTAATAATACTCTGTACTCCATCTAAAAATGTTATTCCTCATTGGGATGAATGTCTTTGTATCATTGTGTTGCCTTCTGGGTTCTTTGTCATACATGTTCATATTACTGTAAAAATTGCAAGACCAGATCTAAATTACTCACTTTTTATGTCCTCCAGTGTTTTTATATAGTATCCAATAAACTATGGCATACATATTTATTTGGATATTTATTGGGTTCAATAATATCTATTAATGGGATGTGAAATTTTTAAGAAAATATTTTCAAGACTAGAAATGACTTACACATCAAAAATAGCAATTCATTTGAGAACCCAGAAAAAGAGGTGGAGTCAGTATATGAGTGTATATGCATGTTGCTATTTATTTTTCTACACATACAAGTGGCTGACTTTATTGATCCTTTGAATCAAAACCTATTTGTTAAGACATTTAAGGTGTAAGTTATATTGAAGGCTTCATTTTCAAGATGATAATTTCAATTTAGTAAGGAGGTTCATACTTGTGTTCAGGTAAAATGAATGCACCAAATGTGTGTAAAACCTTAAATTGAGCAGTAGAATTCTTTTGGAAGTTAGAATAATGACCCCACAGATTGTTACATTTCAAAAACTCGAATATTCTATTTCTTACTGTGGACATATATGATGCAGATATCTAGAAAATCACCATGGCCTGCTAGTGGCCAAGATGAATACATGAAATTGGTCAAGGTTTTAACTGGTATATAAAGTCCCTAAATGAACACCCTTATTTACAGGTCAGTTTTTTTTTCAGAGAAAGGCAATAGTCTATTTACACAGCTTTGTCTTGGATGAGGAGTCTCACTGGACAAGAACTCATGTTTTCCTCCTATTAAATCATAGGTGTTTGACATTTTTATTTTCACAGTATGTATTTAACAGAACAGACTCATGAAAGTAGGGATAAGGCACCATGTTTCTAGAGTTGTTTCTGTTTTGGGGTGTGTTCTCAAACATTGAGGCTTTCCAAGCCAATTTTAACCATCTTTTAAATAAAAGGTTTGATTAGAAGACGTACATTACTACAGTGGGTAACAACACTACTGACACTGGTCTCCAAAGTATTGAGTGCAAATTTCACTTCTGCTACTTCGAATGAGTCAATCTCTATAGACTCACAATGATTAGTTTGTTTGGTTTTACTTTCTTTCACAATCATGGCAATAATACTCACAGAATGTATATTGCAAGCATCTGTCAGGTTTATGAGAATTCAGTAAATACTCCCAAATTAAAGCTACATTATTATTGCGTGGTAACTAATCCTTCTTTCAGCAGCATCATCTCATGAGAACACACACACACACTGTTGATGATTAGTGCTAGAGGACTCGTCACGCGGCTAGGAGATACGCACTGGGAACTTCCTGAAACACTGGTCAAAACACACATGAAAAAACGTGGCTGAAGAGTGAAAAATGGAAGCAGCTTTAGGGTATTTCAGCCACCTCAAATTATTATCAGCGTTGTTTACATTCATTGTGTTCTGTGGCTTAGACTGTTTGATTCTTAGGACAAAACCACACAATTAGTGACTGACAACCCATGCATGGCTAATGGATAACACTGAATGTCAGGTCAACAACATGAGGGTCTGTAACTCCAAGGGGAAAATATTTTCCCAGCCCAAGGCGAAATACCTTTAAACTGAAATCAGTCAAAGGGAGAAATCAAGTGGGAGAAACCCATTTAATGTCTATGCAATCGTCTACTTCTGCTTGTCCGTGTGTCTCGAAACCCAGCTGCAGAAAGACGCCCCGCAACCTCTCCCATCCAGATATGCCCTTGCTCCCCCAGGTAATTAACTATTAATATGCAGGGGAACTACTTCTTTCCACCCCTTGGAAATACTTATTGATATGGAGATGCACTAAGGCCAGGCAAGAGATTCTGGAAATATTGCAGTTTTGCCCACAGGGTCTTAGAGTTGTATCCAAGCTATGGTAGTCCTCACGGGATTGGCACAAGCAACTGCAATTCCTTCTTAAACTTTATAAGCAGAAGGTCTTGACTTTTGTTTTCTGCTTTGGGGCCTTTGGGTGCCACTGTTTGCCTCAGTATGGAGAGCAAAGAGATGAAACTCTTGTGCAGCTTTTTGGGTCCAGACGCATGAGGTGAACGCAGCTGATCCGTATGGAGGGAGGTCTGGCCTGGGGCTTTCTGTACCCTCTTCCCATCTCCCTCTGTCCTTCCCTGGAATTCTGCCAATTACAGAATTGCCTGTAGAAATGGTTTGAGCCTCCTCCTCGCATTTGTGTGAATGATGCTATACTTGGGGGATGATTTTACACCATGTGTCAAGTAAGATGCTTTTGCCTACATGATTTGTAGTCAGAAATTTGCCAGTTTCTACTATGATGAGTTAGGGAGAATATAAGAATCCAGATGGCTTAAAGAATATACGTGTTTTGTGCATATAATTATAAATAGAAATAGAAATAGAAATACGTATTTCCCTGCACCAGGCTGCCTAATAGGCCCAGAGCCCCAGCCATCACATTCAGAAATCCAACATCATGTGTGCATGAAACCCACTTCCTACAGGTGCTCACAGCCAAGGACTGCACGTGGGTGGCATGGAGGCAGACTTCGTCCAGGAAGACATGGCCAGGCCTTGCCTTGCAGAAGCTTCCTTACAGTGCCCAGTAGCCTAGGGCACTTTTGCACAAAACTCGTTTCCTCTCTTCTGCCCTGGGGTTGGACTTCAGCCATGGCCGAGGACTGCCGCCCCTTCTCCTGATCCTCCCGCCCCCCTCCAACTCCTGACATAATGAAATCCTTGCACCTGTAGTTCCGTCTTTGTTCTGTGTCTCGGAAGAGTGGAGTACTAGCATAGCTCATCTCTTTTTAATCTTTCAGCTCTGATGAAGGGTTAAGATCATCATACCCTTCAGTTGATGGCCCATTAAAATTATTGGTCCCTGCAAGTCTCCTCTTTCATTTGATTTAAATCACCCCATCAGCATTTCTTACTACTAGCATCCTGCTGTCATTGCACTTCGGGGTTATGTTGTTTGTGTATGCTCTTTCTAAAAATGCATTTTATTCATGCATTTTTCTTTTCAATTTCAAATTATTTTTAATTTTAATGTTTTAAACCATGGTGTGTTATATAAGTTCACTATATTTCCGTTTCACAATATTTATATTTTTCATGTACAACCGTGCTGTTTTATATATTCCTAAGTGTTTTTTTCCAAGTATGCCTGGCATGTGCATCTACCAGCTGCTACCTGTCTTTTTACCTTAGGATAATCAGGCCGCCCACAACCTATATCCTCTAAAAGTGATGCCATAATAAGAATTTTTATATATGTGCTTTTATAAACATGGGTTGAAAATTGTTGCAATACATTCTCTGGAGCAGAATACTGGGTTCATAGGCTATGCATGTACACCTTTTATTATCTTGAATTGTGCCCAAATTTTTACTGCTGTCGTCTATCCATGAGGATTATAATGCCAGCTCATCTCTACCCTGGGGAAAAAACCTCGTTCATTGTCATCTTAATTTACTTTTTCTAGTCACTACTGATTTTAAGATTTCTTTCACATGCTTGTGGTTTTGTGTGTTACCATGTCTGAAATGACTTGCTCATATTTTTTATACATTTTTCTAGCCCTATTTTCCAGTGGCTATTCCCTTCTTATGCGTTCTGCTAGTAATGCTTAATATATTGCTAGATCATGCTTAATATATGTATGCTAGATCATGCATATGTGTAGCATTTCCTTTCCTTAAAATCTGTCTTATTTCACAGTACCTATTAATAT
This sequence comes from Manis javanica, assembly GCF_040802235.1. Classification (NCBI taxonomy): domain Eukaryota; kingdom Metazoa; phylum Chordata; class Mammalia; order Pholidota; family Manidae; genus Manis; species Manis javanica. Next base: position 119,592,922 of record NC_133164.1, read on the forward strand.
TAGTACCTATTATCCTTAATTTTTAGGTAAAAAAACCTTATCAAACTTTTATTATGGCTTCTATAGTTTTCATTAACAAACCCCTCCCTATTAGATCAACACTTTTCTACAACTATTTTTTAAATCCACCTTTCATTAGCTTTAATATGTAGCACTTAATACATAGGATTTCACTGTTCCATGTGGTTTTAGGAGTGATCAAACTTATTATTTTTTTTTCTTTTATTTTTCCTTTAATATCAAAGAAAAAACTTTACTACACTATGAACATTAAAAATCATTTCCTATGGCTGCAGGTACCAAGAAGAAAACATACTATGAACCATTTACTTCTTTAGATGACATTATGTTTCTCTTTTTTTTTTAATTTATTTATTTTTATTTTTTTGAATAACATTATGTTTACTAGGCTCTCTCCTACCCCCAAGTCTCACCCACAAATCCCATTACAGTCACTGTCCATCAGCATAGTAAGATGTTGTAGAATCACTACTTGTCTTCTCTGTGTTGCAAAGCCCTCCCCTTTCCCCACCCCCCACATTATACATGCTAATTATAATACCCCCTTTCTTCTTCCCTGCCTTTATCCCTCTCTACCCTCCCATTATCCCCAGTCCCTTTCCCTTTGGTAATTGTTAGTCCATTCTTGGGTTCTGTGATTCTGCTGCTGTTTTGTTCCTTCAGTTTTTCTTTTGTTCTTATACTCCACAGATGAGTGAAATCATTTGGTATTTCTCTTTCTCTGCCTGGCTTATTTCACTGAGCATAATACCCTCCAGCTCCATCCGTGTTGTTGCAAATGGTAGGATTTGTTTTCTTCTTATGGCTGAATAATATTCCATTGTGTCTATGTACCCCATCTTCTTTATCCATTCATCTACTGAAGGACACTTAGGTTGCATCCACATCTTGGCTATTGTAAATAGTGCTGCGATAAACATAGGGGTGCATCTGTCTTTTTCAAACTGGAGTGCTGCATTCTTAGGGTAAATTCCTAGAAGTGGAATTCCTGGGTCAAATGGTAAGTCTATTTTGAGCATTTTGAGGAACCTCCATATTGCTTTCCACAATGGTTGAACTAATTTACATTCACACCAGCAGTGTAGGAGGGTTCCCCTTTCTCCGCAACCTTGTCAACATTTGTTGTTGTTTGACTTTTGGATGGTGGCCATCCTTACTGGTGTGAGGTGATACCTCATTGTGGTTTTAATTTGCATTTCTATGATAACTAGTGATGTGGAGCATGGTTTTATGTGTCTGTTGGCCATCTGAATTTCTTCTTTGGAGAACTGTCTGTTCAGTTCCTCTGCCCATTTTTTAATTGGATTATTTGCTTTTTGTTTGTTGAGGTGCATGAGCTCTTTATATATTATGGATGTCAAGCCTTTATCGGATCTGTCATTTACAAAAATATACTACCATACTGTAGGGTACATTTTTGTTCTATTGATGGGGCCTTTGCTGTACAGAAGCTTTTCAGCTTGATATAGTCCCACTTGCTCATTTTTGCTTTTGTTTTCCTTGCCTGGGGAGATATATTCATGAAGAAGTCACTAATGTTCACATCCAAGAAACTTTTTTTTTTTGAGAGGGCATCTCTCATATTTATTGATCAAATGGTTGTTAACAACAATAAAATTCTGTATAGGGGACTCAATGCACAATCATTAATCAACCCCAAGCCTAATTCTCAATAGTCTTCAATTTTCTGAAGCATAACCAGAAAGTTCTTACATGGTGAACAAGGTCTTACATAGTAAATAAGTTCTTACATGGTGAACAGTGCAAGGGCAGTCATATCACAGAAACTTCAGTTTTGGTCACGCATCATGAACTATAAACAATCAGGTCAAATATGATTATTCGTTTGATTTTTATGCTTGATTTATATGTGAATCCCATATTTCTCCCTTATTATTATTATTATTATTGTTTTAAATAAAATGCTGAAGTGGTAGGTAGATGCAAGATAAAGGTAGAAAACATAATTTAGTGCTGTAAGAGGACAAATGTAGATGGTCAGGTCTGTGCCTATAGACTAAGTATTAATCCAAGCTAGACAAGGGCAACAAAACATCCACAGATGCAGAAGATTTCTCTCAAAACAGTGGGGTTGAGGTTCTAAGCCTCACCTCTGTTGATCCCCAATTCCTCACCTGATGGCCCCCCTGCGACTGTGCCTATCTTAGGTTGTTCCTCCCTTGAGGAATCTTACCCGTCTCTGGCTAACCAGTCATCTTCCGGGGCTATACAGGGAAATGTGAAGTTGGTAAGTGAGAGAGAAGAAATATTCTTTGAAAAGGTTAGCTTTTTACTTCTTTGCAGATTTATTCCATGTGGCTTCTGTGCCCAGCATTTGTCTTGAGGTATCTTTCCCACTTGGAAGAATTATGATACTCGGTAATTTCGATATGAGGCACGAATTATACTAAAGGCATGTAATTAGGAAGGAAGAAGAAAAGTTATAGAAGTAGCAGACGGAAGAAAACATAGGAAGGTTGATTATTTCTTTGACATAGCTTCTTGTAGAGTAACATAAGCATGTATAGGTTTTAAACTACTAACTAAATTGCGCGCACACATTAACATAATAGGAATACGGCTACATAACAAAAGCAGACCTACAATTACCAGCCATCTCCAGTGAAGCCAAGAAAACCAGTTAGGTACCCTAGGCATTTGTGAAAACTTATCAATGATATGATGGATATTGTCTAACTGAATTTGAATAGTTTGAGAAAAATCAGACAAATTAAAACAACACATTCCTGGGAACTGTTCACATCCCATGTGTTCTTTTAACAGTAGATAGTCTATAGTTGCATGATTTTGGAGCACTGCAACTTACACTTCTCCTAATTCTTGGTTGAGTTCTGACAGTATAGATCCAGTCAAATTTGTTGTTTTACTGTATGCACAGGACAGCTTAGATATCTCCTTCTTCATTCCAATGGCAAGTCCAGGAACCGGTGGGATGAATGCAGCTACAACTGCAGCTGCCCCAGGATCTTTGTAGAAGTTTTTGATGATCATCTTCTGGAATGACTTTTCCAGAGGATGTTGATGTTGGAAGTTCTTCTTCATATCGTATCTTAATTTGTTTTCTGGGTGGCCAAATTAGGCTTTGATCCTTTGTATAAACACAAACAAACCCTTTGCCCACACTTTGATATGATCTTTATACCATTGTGAAGAACTTATTGGAGGTCACTCCACAGGAACTGCTTTTTTTTTTTTAAGAGAAAGGAATATTATCAGAAAAATGTACTTCCATAGCTGATCATCTGACACCCTTTAAATGATCAAAATTAAGGATATGTAAAGCATGCATTAATCATTGGTTTGCAGTTAGTTTTATCCTATCAGGGAGTAATCCCCCTTTTCTTTCTCTTTTTTTTTTATCATTAATCTACAATTACATGAAGAATATTATGTTTACTAGGCTCTCCCCTATACCAGATCTCCCCCACAAACCCCATTACAGTCACTGTCCATCAGCATAGCAAAATGTTGTAGAATCACTACTTGTCTTCTCTGTGTTGTACAGCCCTCCTCTTCCCCCCACCATTATGCGTGCCAATCATAACATGCCAATTCTTCTCCCCCGTTATCTCTCCCTACCCACCCATCCTCCCCAGTCCCTTTCCCTTTGGTACCTGTTAGTCCCTTCTTGGGTTCTGTGATTCTGCTGCTGTTTTGTTACTTCAGTTTTTCCTTTGTTCTTATACTCCACAGATGAGTGAAATCATTTGGAATTTCTCTTTCTCCGCTTGGTTTATTTCACTGAGCATAATACCCTCTAGCTCCATGCATGTTGCTGCAAATGGTAGGATTTGTTTTCTTCTTATGGCTGAATAATATTCCATTGTGTATATGTACCACGTCTTCTTTATCCATTTATCTACTGATGGACACTTAGGTTGCTTCCAATTCTTGGCTATTGTAAATAGTGCTGCGATAAACATAGGGGTGAATCTGTCTTTTTCAAACTGGCATGCTGCATTCTTGTGGTAGATTCCTAGAAGTGGAATTCCTGGGTCCAATGGTAAGTCTATTTTGAGCATTTTGAGGAACCTCCATATTGCTTTCCACAATGGTTGAACTAATTTACATTCCCACCAGAAGTGTAGGAGGGTTCCCCTTTCTCCATAACCACGCCAACATTTGTTGTTCTTTGTCTTTTGGATGGTGGCCATTCTTACTGGTGTGAGGTGATATCTCATTGTGGTTTTAATTTGCATTTCTCTGATAATTAGCGATGTGGAGCATCTTTTCATGTGTCTGTTGGCCATCTGTATTTCTTTCTTTGAGAACTGTCTGTTCAGCTCCTTTGCCCATTTTTTAATTGGAGTATTTGCTTTTTGTTTGTTGAGGTGCGTGAGCTCTTTATATATTTTGGATGTCAAGCCTTTATCATATCTGTCATTTACAAATATATTCTCCCATACTGTAGGGTACCTTTTTGTTCTATTGATGGTGTCTTTTGCTGTACAGGAGCTTTGCAGCTTAATATAATCCCACTTGTTCATTTTTGCTTTTGTTTTCCTTGCCCGGGGAGACATGTTCAAGAAGAGGTCACTCATGTTTATGTCTAAGAGATTTTTGCGTATGTTTTTTTCTAAGAGTTTTATGGTTTCATGACTTACATTCAGGTGTTTGATCCATTTCAAATTTACTTTTGTGTATGGGATTAGACAATGGTCCAGTTTCATTCTCTTATATGTAGCTGTCCAGTTTAACCAGCACCATCTGTTGAAGAGACTGTCACTTACCCATTGTATGTCCATGGCTCCTTTATCAAATATTAATTGACCATATATGTTTGGGTTAATGTCTGGAGTCTCTAATCTCCTCAACTGGTCTGTGGCTCTGTTCTTGTGCCAGTACCAAATTGTCTTGATTAATATGGCTTTGTAGTAGAGCTTGAAGTTGGGGAGTGAGATTCCACCACTTTAATCATCTTTCTCAGGATTGCTTTGGCTATTCGGAGTCTTTGGTGTTTCCATATGAATTTTTGAACTATTTGTTCCAGTTCATTGAAGAATGATGCTGGTAATTTGATAGGGATTGCATCAAATCTGTATATTGCTTTGGGCAGGATGACCATTTTGATGATATTAATTCTTCCTAGCCTTGAGCATGGGATGAGTTTCCATTTATTAGTGTCCCCTTTAATTTCTCTTGAGTGTCTTGTAGTTTTCAGGGTATAGGTCTTTCACTTCTTTGGTTAGGTTTATTCCTAGGTATTTTATTCTTTTTGATGCAATTGTGAATGGAATTGTTTTCCTGATTTGTCTTTCTATTGGTTCATTGTTAGTGTATATTAAACCCACAGATTTCTGTGTGTTAATTTTGTATCCTGGAACTTTGCTGTATTCCGATATCAGTTCTAGTAGTTTGGGAGTAGAGTCTTTAGGGTTTTTTATGTACAATATCATGTCATCTGCAAATAGTGACAGTTTAACTTCTTCTTTACCGATCTGGATTCCTTTTATTTCTTTGTTTTGTCTGATTGAAATGGCTAGGACCTCCAGTACTATGTTAAATAACAGTGGGGAGAGTGGGCATCCCGGTCTTGTTCCTGATCTGAGAGGAAAAGCTTTAAGCTTCCCACTGTTCAGTATAATGTTGGCTGTGGGTTTATCAAATATGGCCTTTATTATGTTGAGGTACTTGCCCTCTATACACGTTTTGCTGAGAGGTTTTATCATGAATGGATGTTGAATTTTGTCAAATGCTTTTTCAGCATCTATGGAGATGATCATGTGGTTTTTGTCCTTCTTTTTGTTGATGTGGTGGATGATGTTGATGGATTTTCAAATGTTGTACCATCCTTGCATCCCTGGGATGAATCTCACTTGGTCGTGGTGTATAATCCTTTTGATACATTTTTGAATTCGGTTTGCTCATATTTTATTGAGTATTTTTGCATCTATGTTCATCAGGGATATTGGTCTGTAATTTTCTTTTTTGGTGGGTTGTTTGCCTGGCTTTGGTATTAGGGTGATGCTGACTTCATAGACTGAGTTTGGGAGTATTCCCTCCTCTTCTATTTTTTTGGAAAACTTTAAGGAGAATGGGTATTATGTCTTCTCTGTATGAGGTAAATCCATCTGGCCTAGGGGTTTTGTTCTTTGGTAGTTTTTTGAATACTGCTTCAATTTCTTTGCTTGTAATTGGTTTGTTTAGATTTTGGGTTTCTTCCTTGGTCAGTCTTGGAAGGTTGTATTTTTCTAGGAAGTTGTCCATTTCTTGTAGGTTTTCCAGCTTCTTAGCACATAGGTTTCTATAGTAGTCTCTAATAATTCTTTGTATTTTTGTTGGGTCCATCATGAAGTTTCCTTTCTCTTTCTGATTCTGCTGATGTGTGTTGATTCTCTTTTTTTCTTAATAAGTCTGGCTAGAGGCTTATCTATTTTGTTTATTTTTCTCAAAGAACCAGCTCTTGGTTTCACTGATTTTTTTCTATTGCTTTATTCTTCTCAATTTTATTTATTTCTTCTCTGATCTTTATTATCTCCCTCCTTCTGCTGACTTTAGGTCTCATTGTTCTTCTTTTACCAAGTTTGATAACTGTGATATTAGACTTCATTTGGGTTTGTTCTTCCTTCTTTAAATATGCCTGGATTGCTATATACTTTCCTCTTAAGACTGCTTTCGCTGCGTCCCACTGAAGTTGGGGCTTTGTGTAGTTGTTGTCATTTATTTCCATATATTGCTGGATCTCCATTTTAATTTGGTCATTGATCCATTGACTATTTAGAAGCATCTTGTTAAGCCTTGTTAAGCATCTTGTTTGTGAGCCTTTTTGCTTTCTTGGTACAATTTATTTCTTGGTTTATACCTTTGTGTTCTGAAAAGTTGGTTGGTAGGACTTCAATGTTTTTGAATTTACTGAAGGTCTTTTTGTGGCCTAGTATGTGGTCTATTCTGGAGAATGGTCCATGTGCCCTTGAGAAGAATGTGCATCCTGTTGCTTTTGGGTGTAGAGTTCTATAGATGTCTATTAGGTCCATCTGTTCTAGTGTGTTGTTTAGTGCCTCTGTGTCATTACTTATTTTCTGTCTGGTGGATCTGTCCTTTGGAGTGAATGGTGTGTTGAAGTCTCCTAAAATGAATGCATTGCAGTCTATTTCCTCCTTTAGTTCTGTTAGTATTTGTTTCACAAATGCTTTTGCTCCTTGGGTGCATATAAATTGATAATGGTTATATCCTCTTGCTGGACTGAACCTTTTATCATTATGTAATCTCTTTCTTTATCTCTTGTTACATTCTTTGTTTTGAAGTCTATTTTGTCTGATACTAGTACTGTAACACCTGCTCTGCTTTTTTCTCCCTGTTGTTTGCATGAAATATCTTTTTCCATCCCTTGACTTTTAGTCTGTGCATATCTTTGGTTTGAGGTGAGTCTCTTGTAAGCAGCATATAGATGGGTCTTTTTTTTTATCCATTCAGTGACTCTATGTCTTTTGATTGGTGCATTCAGTCCATTTGCATTTAGGGTGATTATCGATAGGTATGTACTTATTGTCATTTCAGGCTTTAGATTCGTGGTTACCAAAGGTGCCAGATTACTTTCCTTGCTATCTAAGAGTCTAACTTAACTCACTTAGTATGCTGTTACAAACACAATCTAAAAGTTCTTTTCTATTTCTCCTCCTTTTTCTTTTTCTTCCTCCTTCATTCTTTATATATTAGGTATCAGATTCTATACTTTTTCTCTATCCCTTGATTGGCTTTGGAGATAGTCAATTTAATTTTCATTTGCCTCCCAATCAGCTGCTCCACCCTCCCTACCATGATTTTAATACCTGTGGTGACAGCTGTACAACCCTAGGAACACTTCCATCTATAGCAGTCCCTCCAAAATAGACTGCAGAGATGGTTTGTGGGAGGTAAACTCTCTCAGCTTTTGCTTATCTGGAAATTGTTTAATCCCTCCAAATTTAAATGATAATCTTGCCGGATTAAATAATCTTGGTTCTATTATTAGTCTGATGGGCTTTCCTTTGTATGTGATCCTATTTCCGCTTTGGTTGCTTTTAACAGTCTGTTCTTATCCTTGATCTTTCCCATTTTAAGTACTATGTGTCTTGGTGTTGTCTTCCTTGGGTCCCTTGTGTAGGGGGATCTGTGGATCTCCATGGCCTGAGAGACTATCTCCTTCCCCAGATTGGGGAATTTTTCAGCAACTACCTCCTCAAAGACACTTTCTATCCCTTTGTCTCTCTCTTCTTCTTCTGGTACCCCTATAATGCGAATATTGTTCCTCTTGCATTGGTCACACAGTTCTCTCAATATTCTTTCATTTTTAGAGATCCTTTTTTCTCTCTATGCCTCATCTTCTTTGTATTCCTCTTCTCTTGTTTCTATTTCATTTATTGTCTCCACTATATCCAACCTGCTTTTAATACCCTCCATTGTTTCCTTTAACAATTGGATCTCTGACCTGAATTCATTCCTGAGTTCTTGGATGTCTTTCCGTACCTCCTTTAGGATGTTGATTATTTTTATTTTGAACTCCCTTTCAGGAAGAGTAACGAGGTCCATATTATTTAAATCTTTCTTGGGAGTTGTATTAACAATTTTACTCTGGACAAGTTTCCTTTTGCATTTCATGTTTGTATATGGCGCCCTCTAGTGTCGAGAAGCTCTATTCCGGAGCTGCTGAGCCCCTGAAGCAATGTCAGTGGTTGCAGGGGAGCGGTACTGGGGGTAGGAAAGAGCTGTTCCCTGCCTCCTGGCTGCTGTGCCTGTCTCCACTGCCTGAGCCAGTGGGCCAGGCAGACAGGTATAAGTTTTTGTCCCAGAGCAGCCAGATATGGATCCCTGCTTTCCACAAGCAGCCGTAATCCCAGTCTCCCCAGGAACTCTGCCTGTATTAACTTTTCAACCCAGTAGTCATGCGAGTCTCAAGAAAGCACCATGAAATGTAGGTTTGTGCTCCCAGCGTGTATCTCCAGAGCTAGGTATTCAGCACTCCCAGGCTTCCACTCCCTCCCTGCTCTGTTTGTCTTCCTTCCACAGGTGAGCTGGGGTGGGGGAGGGGCTCAGGTCCCATGGAGCCACACCTCTGGTACGTCACCCCGTTCGCTGATGTCTGCTCTTTTCTCTTGGTGTGTTCCTGTTGCTCTCTCAGGATTAGTTTTGCCAATTAAATTTTCTAATTGTATCCATTTTTAGGAGGAAGCCTCTGTCTCTCCACTCACGCCACCATCTTTAATCCCTCTCCCCAACTTATTTTTTATATAAAGAGTCAGTGTTTCCAAAATCAGTAAACAAAACACCATTTTCCCATTATCTTCTTATAGCATCTCTTAATATATTTAGCCTGAATTTTACCTCTTCATATTGTCACATTAATCTGTTTGTTCTTGGAGTAATATTTCACTCCTTTAATTATTATTGCCTTGTTATGTTAGTATCTGTTAGTATTGTTAACATGTTAATATCTGTTAGGTTACATTCATTGTTTCCCTTTTTTCTTAATGTTTAGTGTTGACTTCACAAGTATACTGTCATCTTCATGTTCCTTAAAATTCATGCTATATATATATATACACACACACACACACACACATGCACATCCTATCAAATGTATTTTTCTGTATTGCTTGTTTTGCATTCTTTTTTTTTGCGTGTCTTTTCTCATCTTCATGTATTAGTGTGGTTAAACACATTAATAAATATTCTTACACTGAACCATGCTTGGCATCCCTGAAATAGATTTTAGTTTACACTATATATAGTTTTAATTCATAGTTAGAATATGCCATGGAATACTGTTTGGGGAGAATTTATGTCTACTTTCATACATGAAGTGGCCTTATAATTTTCTTTTAATGTATTGTACTTTTCTGGTTTTAGAAATATGATTACCAGTCCCATTAAATGATCTGTTCAAACCTCATTGTATTTCTATATCCTGTAAAATATTCAAAAAATAAGAATTAGTTTTTCCTTGAATGTGTGGTAAAAATTGCGTGTAATCTTCATTGAGGAAGGGGCATTTGAGTAAAGACCTGAAAGTCTTTAGGGGGTCCTATTACATGGGTATGGAGGAGACTATAGCTTCTCATGCAGAATACAGGTACAATAGCTAGTGGGAAGGCTACAGTGTAAGATGGTAATTGGTGTAATCAGTGGATATCAAGAAGTCCAGTGATTTAGAAAGACTATATTTTGTGGTGTGAGTGTGTAAGTTTCCAGACCACATAGGCATCATAGGACTCTGGGGAAATGGGGGACCTTGGGAATTTTTCTGGTAGAAAAGATTTAGAGAACACAAGAGTTCAATTTTAACCATGTTGACTGGACACTTGGAGATAATTTGCTATTTGACTGTATACAAAATTGAAGTGGTCCATATAGATATTTGTATGTAGGATATTTCAGACACAAAGGAGAGTTACTACAAAGACTGTGAGGTGTCCTGGTATGTGTATAGGGTAATCACATTGGAAATTCACAGTAATCAAGGTGGGTGTGGATAGTAGGAGAAAACATCAGGTGGCAATGTAGCAGAATGAAGAAAGGAGCCACTTGAAGGCCGAGTCGATGGAGCTGGGGTGTTCAGATCATCAGGTGTGCAGGGCAGGGCAGAGATTCGGTCAGTAAACAAATGGGAAGCAGACAAGATGTAGTGTGAGGACATGAAGGGACACTGCCGAACATGAACAAACAAACAAAAACCATAAAACCTCTACCTGGGCCCTTATGTAGCTAACTCTTTCACATTCAGGATCGACAGCCTTAAGTCTTCTTTCAACCTTAGCTGATAAGTGGTCCAGGAATCGTAACCGTTTAAATAAGGTTAGCTTTAGGGTCAAACAAAGTTCTGAGATAAAAGATGATTTGTAGATGAATTTCATTTCCATCTCCTGATCGTTGGCCTTTCCCAGTGGCAGAGCCAGGCTCTGAATGAGTTGTGATGTCATGAGGATCATGCATATGTGTAGCATTTCCTTTCCTTAATGCTGCCCATTATCTTCCCATTAAACAGCAAATACTTGGCAGTCTGTTTTTATTAATCAGAACAGTAAATAATATTTTCTTGATGAGATGCTGAAAAAAACTGAAGGAATACTGGTGGCTGATTGAGGTGCTTCTATGATTTATTCAAAATGAGAAACTAGTTCTCTGCTTTCTCTAATCCAGTTGCTTTGAATAACATGTATAAGAAGATAGCAAATAAAACAAATTGGCTTCATATTAAGAATGTTGTCATCTGGAATCATTCAAAGAATGTGCTATTACACCATCCTCCTTATCAGATAAGAATATACTCAATACAAATACATGTATTCCACATGAATCCTCTAAATCCAAAAATGTATGATTACTCTGAAAATATCACTCCACTTTAAAGGTACTATTTAAGCAAGTGTACATTGAAAGTGATCTCTGTACTTCTTAATTAAAAATTAAATTTGAAAAGTCTATTAAGAATCCACAGTGCACATAAGTAGCTTGGCCATTTTCACATTAATTAGTAATAACATTAATCAGGGCATATGGTTCTTGAGAGTTCCTTCCTGCTTTCTCTCTCTCTGTTTCTTTCTTTTCTTTCTTTCTTTCTTCCTAAAATAGTTTTTCAATTGGTACCATCTCTATATGTATGTTAAATGTTTTTAACTGAAGATAGAAAACAAGCCCCTCCAAGTGCCTCAAACCCTAAGGATATTAATTGTATCACATACCTGGAAGTCCATTTGGAGGAGAACTGAAGTTTAGCTAGCAACAATATTTAAAACATCCGAACAGTAAATGTTAGAACTCTAATGTGGAAATGGGAACTACTTCCTTCTCTCTGGTGGAAGTAGTTCAGTAGTTCATGCTGTATACATTCTAAATTGTAAGTCCAAATAAATTCTCTAAAACAAGAATTGAAACCAAACACCTCTAATGCACCTCATACTTTTTTTTTACCAGAATCTATTTTTTGCATTTTAGCAAATGATGAAAGATCAGTTCTTTCAACTGGAAATTGATGTGTCACATCTTAGAACTATTCTTTTGATCTTCACACATGGAGATGGGGCTACAGGTCTTCACTATGTCTCCTGTTGAATTCACTGTGTGGCACTGTAGACTTTAGAATTCCCAGTGCAGATGAGCTGACGAGGCCTCCAGAACCACATGAAGGCCCCTGCATGTTTAGAACAAAGCTTTTGACAACTTATCAGAAAGATTGTTTTTGCTGAAGAAACTTAATGTTAAATAGCATGAAGCTAGCAAGTGTGTTCATGGAAATCCAGTACTGTATTACTGAACACAGGAGTGCGCTGATTTGCCACTCCAAAATGCAAACTTTTTGTGTGACTCTATCAGCATTTAAACAAAATAGGGTGCTCTCAAGACTGTGTGCAGGGTGGCTCCATGATGTGTAATTATCAGTGCTGGGGTCTTGGGTGTTATTCCTGGCACAGTTGTTGATTTGTTTTAATGTCCACACCATTTGTCATTCCACGGGGCAGCCATGGAGGTCTTGTTGCAGGGGGCCTTGTGTGGACGGTTATGGAGGTGGTCATGGCAGGGGTTGTGGGGGATGATCGTGGGTAGCCTTGGGGGTGGTAAGGTGGGTGGAAGCTGCACCTGTTCAGAGGCCTGTCTTCTTCCTGAGGTCAGACCGCACAGCCCCCCTTGAGGTCTCTGACTTGAGGAATCTGTGGACACGTTCACAAGCTCTTGCCTCGTCTTCTCTCCCCCACTACATTCTCAGTTCCCTCTATTCAGGCGTGCTGGTTACTTTGTTATTTTGTGAACACCTGGCAAACACATCTGTCCTTTATTTCATTGCTCATTGACCCCCATACTCCTTGTCATCAGATTTTGTATGACAGGTTCCTGCCTGTCATTAGGTTTCAGCATAAGCAGTCATCTTGAGAAGGACCAGCCCAAACCTACAGACAGCTGCTACCACCACTTCTCAAAGGGCGCTTACCCATGCCTTAGCCAGTTTTGTGCACAGCATAACTTAACCTTATTGGAAACTATGTAATTTGTTGACGGTGTGTGTTGCCCAAGTTTTAAGAGTATATCCAGCCCTTGCACCAAACACACTGATGATATGTTGCAGGTGCTCCATAAATATTTTTCTTGAAAAAAATGAACAATAGTTTATAGAGGACAAACTGTAACAGGTGCTGTTTTGGGTGAAGATATAGTGGTAAGCAAAACAGTCATTATTCTCATGTAGCACACAGAGCTGTTGAATAAAATCCTGATGGAGAAACTGTAATGAACGTAAAGTGTTTCGCATGGAACGAGTGTTATCTTGTTTTTTAATCCAAGGACTTACCCTCCTTATATATATATATATATATAGACACTGGCCTGTTGCCAAAAGAGGAAAGAAATAATGAAGTGTTCATAATTATTAAAGAGGATAGAAATGTCTATGTATCTGACATTATTAGCAAATGTTAAACTTCTAAGTCTGTTCATTTAAAACTATAGTTGTATACTAAGGAAAATATACCCTAACATTTCATATCCTCTACTAGGTAAATCATTTTAAATATTTAAAAGTATCCTTTGAAATAAAACATCATTTAAATTCCATGGTTATTAATAAATTTGTCTAATTACAGCTATGGAAGTTCACTTTGATATTTGATACTGCTTTATTTTATCCCTTTTTAATTATGTGTGTGCATGTGTGCACTAGTAAACACTATCTTAATGGAAAAGGAAATAGTTGACTTCCATAGTACAATGGCTTTTACATCAACAAGACCTTAAACATCTAGACATCTAAGAAAAATATCAACTATAAAATAGGGTAGAAAACTTCAGACAGAGCCCAAACATTTACGGGTTGCTCATAGTGCACTGAAAAGGTAGACCGCTAATAAACATGTCTAATCTATATATGAAGACTTTTGCTCTCTTAGAAGCATCCAAGAAAAGAAATCCCCATTTTATATTATTTGTGCTTTTGAAATAACAGACCACAACTGTTCCCTGTTCACCTTCCTTTAGCATTAATCATTCTTTGCTCTAACTTCCTGCTTGATGTTCTTGGCCACAGGATGGCTAGACTCCTAGAGGGCAGGGTGTGTGTGTAATGACCTTTGACCCATAGTATCTAGCACTCAACTTGGCCCTAAGTACATTTTCAAAGTTATTTTGAAGCAAAACGTGATACTCAGCCTGGCTTTTGATTACTTATGATACCTAAGTAATAGTGAATGACGGCATCCCCACTCTTCCTGCCCTGTTATCCTGAAAACCACTCACCTTTCTGTCAGTTTCCTCCCTAACAATGCCTAAACTGAATGTCTCTGTCGAGAGAAGTGGGCAGCTTTCTTTTTTGAGACTGATGGGTCTGATCTCCTCTTACAGTATGTTAGACCTGAGGGAATTACTTTTAAGAGGATTAGTCTTGACATAAAGCTGGCAACATGGAATTTTCCAAAGTTGAATTCAGGACAATAGAAATAATAAATGGTGAGAAGACCTTTGCTATTTTAAAATTACTAATTATAAAGGAAACAATTTACTTAAGAGTTGAATTTGAAGTTCTTGTATCTTGAAAATAAATATAAATGGATATGCTAATGTTACTGTTCTCTTGCAAAGTATTTCTTTATGAAGTAGAATTTTGAATTATAAGCATTTACAGTTCAATTTTAATTATATAATTATGCTCAGTTATTAAACTTTGGTGAGATACCATCAAAGTAAGTAAGTGTGCTCTACTGTCCCAAATTAAAATCCATATATAAGTAAGTAATTCTTTCAAGAGTGATTTAAAATGTTAGGTCCATGGATGGTTGGTTGAATTTTGAACTCTTAAAGTTTGATACAAACTGTCACATGTGAATTTCTTGGGGAGACACTGATTCTTCAGAATCTCAGAGGGTTCCCTGATCCCCAAAATATAAATATAAAAATGTAAATACATATCTACATATACAAGTAAGATGAAGGTGAAAGCTAGAAAGGGAACCTTTAGAAAAATATTTTGTGACTTATTTTTTGCACAAGATATTTGAAAACTAAATATTGTACTTCTTTAAGTTTTTGCCTATGTGTCAATAATAACAGTTTACAGTTTTAATCATTCAGTTATTCCTTCCTCAGCTTTCTTCAATCACTTAATAGCTTTTGTATGCTAAACACTCTTCACTCCCAGAGGACATAAATAGTCCATGACTTCACAGAGCACAAAGTTTTACAGCAGGGACAACCGTTAAACTGGTGTCTGCTGTTCAGGGTGTACAGATTCACAGCTATGCTGAGTGCAGGGCACGGCCGAGTTTGTAAAACACGAAATGCTTCGCATGGGGTACAGAATAGTGGGCAGACGTGAGAAGTCAAGGAAAGGAAGGACATTTTGGGTGGCACACAGCATGTGTAAAATGCATAGAAGAGAGTTCTTACATAGCTTTGGAAGAATGAGTAGTAGTTCAATAATTATTTTAAAATTAAATATTTTTAAAACATAGTCATCCAACAGTTTATTTTTGCTGATTAAAATGAATTGTGTGAAGTCAAATTCTACACATAGAATCCTGAAATTCTTGAAATTAGTTGTTCAGACTCAATAGGATAGTATAGAAGCTAATATGGGAAAAAATGTATTAGAACCAAGTCATGGAAGACCTTGCCTGCTATGATAAAGGAATTTGTGGGGCATTAGAATCCACTTGCTCTCTTTTCCTCTTGCAGGATAATATTAAGATTTGTAAGTTGTATCACCAAAGAAAGAAAAAGTAAAAAGTACAGTTCATAGGAAGTAGATGAAAAATTATTTTTACTGTGCTCACTTTTGACTTCTGGAATGCTGAGTTAGAAATATGAAATTTGACTCTCATAATTGTAAAATAGTCTGACTTTAATAAATAATTTATGTCCTTTACCTTTATCATTGAAGCACAGAGTTCTACTTTTTTATTTGCCCAATAAATTAAAAAATATTTAAAACATTTAAAAATATCATTTAAACTCTGTGTGTATGGATAAAACTATTAACTTGTTCCCTATAAATGAAAGACTTGAAACCAGGCATTTGTTTCCAGAAAAACAAAAATAGGAAAAGAAATAATGGGGAAACTGAGGGGTGAAAAATACTACTGTGAACAAATATCAATCGGTGCATTTGTGTCTATGATAATTTAAGAAGAATTGTGCTGCTGATGAGGCTAGTACATAGGGATGAAGAGATACTGAAAATCATTGATTTAGGAAAATGACTTCTGTTGAGTAGGGTCCAACACTCTACCCGTGGGAGTGGCTTGCTTCCCTAGTCAAGCGGTCTCCTTTTATGTGTTCTTTATGCAAGTCTGCTTGGAGAATACAAAATAATTTGACCAAGAATTTATTATCTGGAATATATAGTTTTCTCTAAGAGTCTTTGTCAAAAATATTTTCTAAATTTCTATTTCTCAATTTAAAGCATATATTTCAATAATTTTGTGTGGAGTTATGAGAAACAAGAGAAACAAATACTTTTCCTTGCTGCCTTGAAACTATATTTTTGAACTACATTCTGACTAAATACTTTTACTCTGTTGCACTGTAGAAGCAGTGTGGGTTTCACAAATGCCCTGTCTCCCTCAGATATCAATCATCAATTAAATTTGGCAGTCAAAATCAGCCTGCATTGTACTAGCAGAAAATAGAATAAATAAATGAGGAATCTTGGGTTTTTCTTTAAAGTATACATGTGATATTGTAAATTATAATACAGTTTTGTGTTTTAAATTCAGTGACTTTCCATAAAGCATACTACTGAATTTTTTATGAAAATAATCAACAATGATCACATGTGGCAAAATGTGAATTGTTTATAAAAGAAAGTAGAATTTTTCCATGAGAAATATTTTAGAATTATTTCAGATATTGTGTTACTTTGCTATTTTAATACTTTAAATATTATTAATGTTCTTACATATTAAGTCTTGACATTTGGGGGAAATATTTTTGTGACTAAGACAAAACTGTTACAACATTGTCATTGTGACTGACTACTTACAACATTGCTGAATCTCTAAAGAAAACTATACATCATCTCTTTTATTAGTTATGTCTCATATGTTTACAAAAGGAAATTTGGAGTCTTTCTTCACAAGCTGTAGTCACACAGTCTATATAACACCACATCTTGGAGACTTGTTAAGCGTGACATTACTGCAAACTTTTCATTTGTTTTGGAAGCTGATGCCACTGACCCAGTGGATTTCTAAGTACCGTAATTAGCTCTTTGTCAGTAAGTATAGCTTTGGATAAAACTTTGCAAAGTGATGAATTTCTGTAATGGTTCAATTCGTGTTGTCAGTGGACATGTTGGTATTTTCTTACCTATAAGATTTCTATAGAATCAGGTTATTAATGGCCCAATTCTTGTTTAGATTTTTCCCACAATGTATATGTTGAGCTCTGTATTCTTTTTTTTATAAAGTGTTCTTTTTGGTTTCAGGAGAGAACTTTCTCAAGTGAACTCATATGGTGATATGCTTTGAGAATAACTGATTATTAATATTAGGTCTGGTTTTTTGCTCTGAAGTCTTCCTGTTCCCTATTAAAATATTTCTGTCACTTGTAATGGCACTCCTCATTTTCAAAGTCACATTGACTCAAATAACATCATTCTCACAGCCGTGTGTGTGTGTGTGTGTGTGTGTGTGTGTGTATTCAGTCTACTGATCCAACCTCATCTATACTTTCTCTAATTTCCCCACTTTCATTGTTTTAACTTAGTGTCACTTACTTTCCTGGGATACTGAAAAGTTCTTACTACATATAATACACTTTCAATTTACTCTTACTATTGTCCAAATATACAATTTATGAAATTTCCCCCGTCAAAATGCCCCAAGACTTGTCAGTGCCTGTACAGACTCTCAGCCTGTACGCACTGTGTGCTCTGCTTCTCGTCCATGTGTCCCAGCCTAGGTTTCAAGTATAGGCTTTCACGTGACCAGACTAAAATGTAATGATATTACCCATTTTATGAATATGTCCTGTGAGTTATCCTAAATCTCTGAGATCCACTCTACTTGCAAAAATTTCCTTCAATATCTAACTGTAAAAATTGTTATCTATTCACAAATACTTATCTATCCAAGGGCATCAAACATGAAATTTCCCATAAGCCTTTGTTCCCCCAAATCACACACTAAGAGTTTATTCTTCATTTTCTGTATTCCATATTATTCTTTTCAAATTGTATGCATGCTAATGCCCAAAAAGAGGTTTTATTCCCTCAGAAGATAAGGTAATTTAAGAAAACAAGAAGAGTAACTTTCTTAGGATTATTCTTAGAGGGAACCTTGAAATCCTTGAATGTAGATTATTAATAGGATGGACTCATGGAAAATACACTGAAGAAATATCCCTAAGAAAATATACTGTCTGTTTTGTATGCTTTTTTTGCTATACAATTCTGAAGAATTGACACAAAACACAGGAAACTTGATTCTGAGGCCTTGAGATCCAAGCAGGCAACGATGCGTTCCTGCCCTCGGGCCCAAGGAGACAGCCAGATCCGGGCCTGGGTATGTGACCTTCTGGGGTTTTCTCCGACACACCTGGAATCGCGTATCCTTGAACGCACTCCAAGGAGCGGCCTGACAAGCCGTGTCAGTGCCTTGGAAAACCTCTTCAGGCAGCCCCAGATTGGGGCCCTTGTCTTGCTGTACTGTGAGCAAGAGTCCCTGCTCCTGTGCAGGAGTGTCCCAGGCCATCCCCACCGCCGACAGGACTGTCTGGGTGCCGGCTCAGTCTAACATCTTGTCAGATGGTAACTTAAGTCCTTTGGATTCATTAACACCCTTAAATCTTTAGATAATTTAGAGGAAGAAGGTGTTTCAAGAGAGTGAATATGGATTTTCTGATAGGAAGCAAGAGGCTAAATGAATGCTTCCTTGCAAATGTTATTCCAAATAGCAGTTTATAATGCCAGTAGTTGTTGGTACACAATGTGTCCTTCTCATTCATTAAAAAATAGAGGCTTATCTGCAGCAGGCACTGTCCCAAGTGCTGACGGTGCACATGGTCGAGAGGGACAAGTCCACGTTCCGTGTGGTGGGCAGACTCCGAAGTCAGAGCTAGCCCCAGACAAAACAAAGACAAAGCAACAAAAACAATAAATGACCTAACTGTTAAAATTAAACTACTATGGAAATGCAGCGAGGGTGGTGGAGGAAACACATTTTACCTCTTCCTTCCATGTGGTATAATGCGTGCCTCAAGCTCAAGGCTTTTATTTCAACTTGAGACCTAAGACTCCATTTCTACTTGGTTATACATACCTTAAGCTCAACACATCCAGATATTTCCTCCAAACTTAGTTTTACTTCCATGAATATCTATAAATAACAGGAAGACAATCTATTCAGATGCAGTACCCCAAATCCTGGAAGCATTTCTGGCGTCTTCCACTACAACGCAACCTCAGTGGCGAATAATTCCAGGTCTTGACAGTTCTGCTATCAGCCGTCCGTTTCTCTCCCAGCCCACTGCTGCCACTTTAGGTGGAACATTCGATTGCTAGTCCATCTTGTGCTCTCAGTAAGTCAGTCTGTACTCCTTTCTTGCTTTCTGTCAATTTATTCACGTTGTGATCGGGTTGATTTTTTTAAATTAATATGTCTTAAGAAACCAAATCCAAAAATGTTAAGATTTCTCTGCATTTATAACCCACTATATAACATATATCAGTTTATAATGTTTATCTCATCAATGTTATAAACATATGCTATTCTTGTAAATGGTAGTAATAAAAGCAACATGCATTCTATTTAACAATAACATATTCACTCAATTTTGTAATTCAGATGGATGCTGCATTTATCATTCATCAGCTATTTACTTTTAGAAGTAGACAATTCAGGATAATTTCGGAGGACAATGGACAGGGGTTCTTAGGCAGTGCTGTCTAAAAATCTAAAACATAAGTCATTGGTAGTGGGGACGGAAAAAAAGCTAATCTTCCTTCGCCCTTTCCTTCAGCCCATGAGACAGACACTCCTGTCATTATCTGCTAGAAATAGATAAAATATTCAATCAATCATGTGATGGATAAATGATGGTCAGACATTAAACTTTCCTTTCAGGGCTATGTGAATTTTATTAAATAGAAGTGGATGCACCTTACTGTAAAAAATTCATTATCAGCAAGTAGTTGGCATGGGTGACACTTGACTTTCTCAAGTGTATAAAATTATGTCAAAAATTAAGTTAAAATTAGACTAAAATAAAACATTGTGTAACTAAGACTGACTTAGGAAGCATCTGATTCATGCAAACTCAACACTTAATATAAGAATCAATACTAGATACATATGGATGTTAAGGAAAGCATGTTAACTTATCATTTTTCTTAACTATTTCAACTATCCTGTATAATTACTTTTCATATTTTTTTGATAAATAAGTAGAAAATCCATTGAAAATCATCTCTGGCATAATTCAAAGGGGACATATTCTTGTCAAACCAATACTTCTTACTAAAGGCAGCATTATTTAATGCAGTTTCCACAGAATTCAGTCTTTGACTACCTCTGAGCTGTTGATGCAACTTCCAGCATACTGCATTTACTTTGGTATGTGGCTTTTAAAGCTGATAAAACATTATTTTAAATTGTGGATTTGATGGTACAGAAGAAATGTCAATGAAAGTAGTTTTAAGCGTGATTTTTTAACTATCACTTTGTGAGAGTGTTTAATAGCAACAAAAATGGCAATTGTACAATTCTTACATTTTTTTTTTCTGAACAATAAGTTCTTAGTTTAAGATGCATTTGAAACCTACAGTGATTTAAATTTACATTCAAAGGATTTGTTTCAAATGACTTCAAAAAAGGATATCAGAACACCAGTCATCAAATGCTTGAACATGACACTTCCTCATAACACAAGACAGATGGATTATTGAAATTTCAGTATACCAGGGTTTTAAGCTTATTCTTCTAGGTTATAAAATAGTATATATCCTTATATTTACATCTAAGTTTTTCCACGCTGATCTACTGCACTGAAATGTCATTGCTGGAATTTCAGTATGTCTTCCCAGAAATATATTTTAAAAAATATGCTGCTGAGCCTGCTGGAAAGTCTGACACTGTTAAATAAGACACGGAGGGAACGCAGTGTAAAGTCACATTTCCAAAGTCAGCGGGTGACTTTTTTGCAATGTCTGTTTTTTATCATTTCATGAGATAATTACTTTATGAATCAGTTTATAAAATATACCCTCACAATATTAAAAGTATATTTTGAAGGAAAAGCATGCAGTGATGTACAAATATGTTTTGCATTTGCCTCTGCTTGAAATTGCTTCATGTTTACAAAAACAAGTGAATAGATTTACAAATATTTTTTATCTTACAAGATTAAATTTTGCCCCAAGAATGAATTAAACATTTCCAGTATATTCATTGTACAAACAACCATTTAACTCTGATGCATAATTTTTAGCCTTTTAGCATTGCCTATTGTGATCCTGGTTAACAGTCAAATTGCCATTTTAAAAGAGTCACAGGGTTAGGGGTTTCCATTGTCACATCATTGTCATTAATTAGATCCATGGTTTAAGAACTTTTATGTAATAATGCTTTAGTGGGATATGATTCTGTTTTTTCCCATTTATCAAATATTGTGTTTTAGTTTGAAGACCCTAAAACATTCTATGGAAGGTAGATGACATTCATCAATTCTTTTAGTAAATTATAATTAGTCCAGTACTTGGACTGACATGGTGACCTCGGCTAGATCAAGGTTTCTCAGTCTCAGTTCTATCAGCATTTGGGGCTGAACAATTCGATGTTGCCAGTGCTTTTACGGGAGTTCTAGGATGTTTAGCGATATCCCAGGCTTCAGTGCCCTGGATGCCAGAGGCGACGCCCTGGCCAGTGGCAGCGCCAACCGCAAACATCTCCAGATATTGCCCAATGGCTCCTGGAGCACAGAGCCTCCAGCCGCACAGCACCGAGTTAAGTAGCAAGCACTAATACTACCTAGGAGAGAAAACGGTAATACCCACTTAATTTTTATTTATTTATTTTGATAAATTTTTATTGAGGTGTTGTTGATATGTAATATTATGTTGATTTCAAGTATACGTCGTTACTCAACAGTTACTACAGTATTAATTCTCACCCCAACTAGTGTAGTTATTATAGGTCAACATAGGAAGATGTTACAGAAATACTGACTATTTTTATTTTAAATGTATATTGCTCCTTCTTCCTGGAAGATTGATGAATTAAATTCATCATTGAAATTTGCACCTGAATGCATTGGAGGAAATGATGACTAGATCTTTCTCTGTGGTCATCTCTTCTTCCTTTTAAGTACACTTTATACAACAGAGAATGAAAATATTTTAAGTATGAATTAATTTTCAGAATTGGGGAAAGGGTTGGAAAAAGCACAGTATAATGCAGTGGTTGAAAATAATGAATTATAACAAATACAACTAAAGTTATAAAGCTGATCATTTCACAGTATATACAAATATCAAATCATTATGTTGTATTGTACACTTGAAATGAACACAGTCTTTTATGTCAATTATACCTCACTAATAAAAGAATCACTATGAAAATATATCTGTTTGTAATTAAAGGTAAATGTCTATAGATTATTTATAAATACAAAGAAAAGTTTTACCAAAGTGCAGTGCTTCATATTTGAACGTCCTCTTATTTTTACTTTCAAGTCACCAATATTTCATAATGTCACTTTCCACTTCTCTTCAGGGTATCTCCAAATACAGGGTGGGAAGCAATGTTTAAGCATTTTTTGGTCATGAAATTTGAATTAAAGAATTGATAATCGTTTGATTTAAAGTTTTTCTTAACCCTTCCAAAATGTGTCATTTTATATCATTTTCAGTGGAGGTATCATTCTCTTCCCTTCAGGTCTCAAATGTCGGTCATAAAGTGGTAATTCCATCACATTGTTGGGAAAAAATATTAATTAGCCCCCCTCCCTCTTCCCTTATGAAGTGCAGTGACTTATCTGAAGACTGGGATGGGAAATACGTGTTTGTCCGTATGTTCTGGCTGGCTGTGTCTCTCTCCCTTGTTCTCTCTTTCCCTGCAAAACTTCCCTTCCTGTAGGTTATTCTTACATTTGTAGGCGCTTCTCTTGCAAACAGAGCAGATAAACTTAATAATGGAGAAAAGTGGTTGACTGAGTGTAACAGGCTCAAACTGTCTTCTCTGTTAATAATAATGGTGTGCTTCCATCTATCTCTTTCTGTATTAATTGGTTATAAAGAATAGATACTAGTCTAAATCTAACACCTTAATTAAAGTGATATATCAAAGGTGGAATTTTACTAAATTGAAAATGAAATTGTTGTATTGCCTGATATATATTTCTTTGGGGGATTAATTTAAAAGTACTAGCATAATATTACAAATAATATATTGTATGACTTATAAGCTTGTTATAAATATATCTGTTTGAACTGGGATGTTTAAGTTGTGAGACTTGTGAAGTCTTAAGGAGAAATGGAGTTAATTCTTCCTCATTCATGATGCTTTTTCAATTCAAGTGGTACTTGCCTTTAGGAACTAGTCTGCTGTCTTAATTCTCCCAAACAGCATCATCTCAAGAACACATCTTGCTATTGGTAGAATATCTCCATTCTTATTCAATCAGTATGTACTTTAAAAGTGCTTGCTTGCATGGATTGAAAATAAGCTTCCTCTCTTTATTTCCCTGAACATTACATTTTCAAAGCTTCAAAAGAGAGACTTGTCTATAAATGTCCCCAAACCAGAAGAATTGAACAGAAAACGAGAATATTACATTTCTCACATATTTCACATGTTAGAGTTAACATTTGTCTTGTCAATGTGTCATTCTAAATATAAAATTAATATCTTGTCTGTGTGGGATACATACTGGAATAACTCAAACATATTCTGAGTTACTGCACTACATTTATCAGACTAATATCTTTTGGTACATGAGGAATAATAGTAAACTTATACTTTAAGGAAAAATTTTTTTTCCCTCTTTTAAAAAATAACATCAGATGTTGGATATTACTGTTATTCACTATTAAAGGAACAAATTTATCCCCTAATTTCTTTTAATTCAGTTGTATAGACATTAGTAAGCAATTTCTCATAATGGCCTACCTACTTCAGAGGGCTGTTGAGAAGTACAGAGGCATATTATTTTTAAAATACAGGTAGACAATGATGAACATTATTTCTATAAAAACTGAATGTAAGAAACAAAATATAACAATGAAAATGAAACAAAAATATTTTTATTATCCTCTTTGAATGAGATATCTGAATTTGCTTCCTTTCTGTTTTTCTGGAACTCATAAGCTATGTAGCTTCACACATATTACTATAGAGTAAATTTTTTTTTAAATAAAGGAAGTTTTGGTATTGGTTCTAAAGTGTAAGGAAGTATTAGATCACATAGTACTCAAAACAGGAAAGCACTAGGCTGATTGCAGATAACTGACGCGTGGCTTCCTTTGTTAGATGCCACGACTCCTTTAAAGTGGGTCCTTTGATTTTACTGCAACATTACAAGAAAGGATTGAGTTTTAAAATGTTTAGCAAAGCACTTCCTTGAAATTCTCATATTTCATCATAATTATTTCTTAAGCAACATGACAAATTGATCTCCAACTGCATTTAATAATATAATTATATAAAACAAGGGTATAAAACTTCTTGTTTTTGAATATTATTATTATTGCTTAAGTCACTACTTGAATTATTCTGAACATATACCTCAGCTTCATGGAATTTTGTACCTTGTAGGCACATTTCTCTTAATAAAATAATACAAATTTAAAAGATAAAATAGAGCCAACAATATACTACAGAACTTGTCTTTCATACATGGTGGAAATAAAAAGGACTGCATTCACTTTTCAATTCTGCTTTATTTTCAGCTTTTTGTTATAAGGGTGTGATTTTATACTTCTATTTAAATTTTTAAAATAAATTTTACATCCTTTCAAGCATTTTTTTATCAAACAGAAAATTTTATGTTCAAGATACCAGATTCTCCATACTACCCTTCATCTTCATTTCGTGTGATGTAAAGTTAAGTAAATTATTTTTATTTCATCTAAGATATCTAACATTAAAAACTGGGCAGTTCTCTTATAGGCAATACAAAGACATATATATAGATATATACCACACTTCTGTGCCTCTGTTGTTGCCATTATAAAAATAGCAATGCTCTAACTTACAGAAAGTTATGCAGTTTAAGTCACTATCATTCAGTAACTTGAATAAAAGGTTTACATGTCCAACTGGCATAACCTTTTGTAAAGAAATCATGACAGAGAATGAAAGAGAAAGAAAATATCTTTCTCTTCCTGGAAGGAAATTGTTAGAATTTTCCTTTTTCCATGTTTAATAAAGACATATTTTTTGTGTCTGTGGTAAAATAGGAAAGGATAATAGTAATGTCCCTAAAAATCTAAAACAAATCATATGTCCTGTGATAGGTTATTTCCTGTCCTACATTTTTGATTCAAATAACCAGGTGACATTTTCAGTTTTACATGGTGTTTATTCATCTCTTCCTTAAAGTGGAAAAATTAGTGTTTTAAAATACTAAAAAAAAATAAATTTGTTTAATATAAGATAATGTAAGATTCAGCAACATGGTTTCTGCCTTTTAACTAAATTAAATAATTAATATCAAAAGAATTTTTGCAATCTGTGAGGAGGGAATGCATTAGTAACATTTGTCAAGTTGGATAATTGTGTTCATAGTTTATACATGTACTGTAGGCTGAGGCTCAGAGAGAGTCCTTACATTTCTAGGTAGTAGAAATAGTTCATAGCCTTTGGCCATTGTATTAATCATCTCAATTAAATTTATTCAGTATTAAGAACTGTGCCTGCCAAAATGTCCTGTTACATTGGGCCACATACTTGGAGACACACTGTGTTATCTTTAACAGTTACCCTGGTGTAGCAAAAGCACTGTGTCGAAACAGCAGTTAGTTTTCAGTAGTGCATATAGAAAGCTTTGATTCTTTCATATTCTTTCTCTCTCTCTCTCTCACACACACATACACACACACACACACATGGAAAATTAGCAAACACCAAGGTCTCTGTGCATCTGAGAAAAATGTGTATGTTACAGTATATCGATCAGTTTCTTCCATGTGGTGCATTTATTTGTGTGTATGGTTATTCTCTGACATCCGAGCACCCTGAGGAGTAGAGTTGTGATCATCTAATCTCGCATACATATGTTGGATAAAGGACTTTGCATTTAATCCAGGCAAAGAAAATGCAATTTTAGTGAGTGACCCAAGAATCCACAGGAATTTAATTCATTTGTCCTGTGAAATATGATCATCACCCGATGTATTTAAGTCACTCATAATTCCTATATGTTTATTCCTAATAGACTTGGAGCTCCTGTACTTATAAAATTGTTAAGTTTAAGGATTTTTAATGTATCATTTATTCCCCAGTATTTTGTTAGAAAAAATAATTTTTTCTCTAATATGGCATATTGAATATGTGAAGTAAATTGATTATAATTTACATATAGTTATTTTTATTTAATACAAGGTATGCTTTTGGTGTGTATATATATCCATCTTTTTATGTACCTACACATTCATCCATTTGCCTAATTATTGAAATTATTCTAAAAAGTTTATGTCCCTATTTTGAATATTTATATTCCAACCAGTTCTTTAAAGTAAATTTGATGAATAGATGTTATCTTCTTAGATTATTTTGAAAGTAAATGAACTAGTATAGTTTCACTGAGTTATAATGAAATGGAATTCCAAAAGTTTTTGTAGGAGCCCAGAAAATAACTTTTCCTAATTCTTTCGTGACTCTCGAGCCGTGGGGCCTCGGAGGGCCGTGTGAGCAGGGCCGTCCTCAGAGTGGGTTCCGTGCTGTCCCGGTGGCTTTGTGGACCCCTGCCCAGCCTTTGGTAGTTCTCCTCAGACTAGAGCTCTTCTTGAGCAGTGGTCTGTTTTCTAGCAATAATTATATAAGGTTACTACTAGAAAATTTTCTCATTTATCACAGATCTTGTTCTCTTAGGATAATGATAACTTCAGTAAATTGAAGTCGGTGCTAATTAATGAGTATCACTCATTTCTTATTCTTTGCTTATGTCCAGTGTCTCCTTCCGTGGGGATGTTGATGAGGTAAGGAGACCTATTTCAGTAATTCAATAATGAGCATTTTTCACTTCTGTATTATGCATATCACTGTATATATTAAGTAATCTGTGAGGCCTTCAATCTCGGTCTATGAAGTAATACATGACATAGTATATAGCATAATGGACTTATAATAGAGCCACAGATGACATATTATGTGATTCATGGGAGGAAATGATGATTTGATGAAGAATAGTGAAGGTTTCAAATGACAGTGTAGTATGTGGGCTGGGTCTTTGGCACTAGGCAGTATTAGATGTCAGCTAACCCAGAACGACCACCCAGGCATGTTCTGTCACCATCAGTGCACCAGCTTCACTGCCCCCACCATCGTGCTAGTGCCTGTTTGAATCCTGATGGCCCTGTACAGCTCTGGCTTAATGTTGAGAAGACGTCTAATCTGGCTCCCATCGTAAGCGGCATTCCAGATACACATCGTGTCCCATGATTGGTAGTTTAAGCATCATCAACATATATTTACAGAAAATGCATGTCAGTGTGATGATCTTTCCCAGTTCAGCATCTAATGAAGTCTCTTCAGAGGCAAGTGGCATCCCTGGATGTGGTACCTGCCCAATATAAAGAGTCTCCCCTTTGTTCCACGCTGCTCATGTCTAAGCACGTGGGTGTTACCCATATTCTAGCCTTGACATCAGAATTAATAGATTTGATGAGACAAAATTAGACACATTCTACATGTGTGGGAATGGACTGTAGTGACTGTGTGATTGAAATATATAATCAAATTGCTTCTTTAATGGATAAGGAATTATAGGGCGTTAGACCAAGGCAGGTGAATAATTTAGGGGGCTCAGTGCAAGGTAAAAATGTGGAGTCCTTTTTCAAGAATTATTAAGAATTCAAGATGGTGACAGCAGAATAGTGTATCAAACTGTGCCCTTCTGAGCAAGGACCCCTGTGTGACTGTTCAGCTCACAGCCAATGAACAATACCAAATGAGACTATGGGCACTAAACAGAAAGCAATTGTAGGATAATTAGAGGGAACAGGCTTGATTTAATAGAGTAAACAGGGGTCTAGATTAGTTTTCCAAATTTCAGAACAAAGTCTTTTCTCAGTCTGACTTTGAAGCCTGAGAGTATGTGACAAAGTGTGGGTGCTCGTGACAAAAGGCCTGCTCTTCCCAAGGTGAACTCCAGCATATCTATGGGAGAGGAAAGGCGCTCTTCGTGCTGACACTGGAATTCTCCCAGTCAGAAGATTCTAGCAAAACCTGATCCCAGAGAACAGTATATTAGCAGTTATAGAACTGAAAACAGTATATTTTTTAAATCACAATGACCCTAAATTGTGAAGATAGAACCACTTCATTGCACAATGTCAGAACATGCTTGATTTGTTTAGACGTCTGGGAGAATGAAGGTCTTAATGTTTTGTTGTTCTTTTCATGAAGAGCATCCGAGGTAAATCAACAGGCCAGCAGAAGTGGTAGAGCCTAAGTAGTAGCTTACAGTGGAAATATTATCAAATTCTAGTATCAAGTAAAAATTTGAAAACATGGGCCTTCAAGAAATTTGAGTATGAAATATTTGGAAAGCCTAATTAACTATCCCATGTCTAAGATGCACTAGTGAAGGAATCGTAATATAGAAGTGAATGGATTTTCTTAGTGTCCATAATAAAAACTATTATAGTAAGTGAATAACAGTTAATAATAGAATATTTAATCAAGGCTTTATTGTTAGGCATAAAAAGATTATCAGAAGTGCTTTCATTAAATATAAATGTTACTCAGAGACATTTACAAGAAATTCAAATAGAAGGATTTTACCAACCAATTAACAAATGTACAGTTCGTCTGTGAGGGAAGTTATTTGCAAACAGAAATCTAATTTGGTTTCATTGATTACATTTTTATCCCACCCTTAAGGTCATTATAGGCATACTATATTTAATTTTGCTGAGGCTGTTTGGAAAATAAACTACAACTCTAGAAGACAAAAGCTTTATTATGAAATATGAACATCCCGAGGAAACAAAGCACAGTGATTTTATAATGCAATCATTCTAGAAAATAGGCTAAAACCGTAAGCAAGGTTACTTGGTGAATCCTAGTTGATATTTCTCAACTTTAGTGACAGCAGATTGTTTTAATACTATTACTGCTCCACCCCTTTATGCTGTAACTTACATAAAATGTCCTGTGCATGCAGTTTGCATTTTTAAAATCTGATAATTTTTTCTTTGAGAGTTTACATGAAAAATAAGCTAGTGTGGAGGTCCAGAGGAAAGCAGACACACTAAGAGTGGAATTAAGGTTCCATGGGCAAGATTTTTTATTCTGTACCAACTCATTTATTTTTTATAATGACTTTGGATAATTTCAGAAAATACAAATAAAACAAATGGGGAAAAATTAAAATGACAGTCCTTCTTTCCCTCATATCTAGCATCTGTTATTAAAACCAAGTGAGATGATATTGTCTATCTTTTTAGTCAATGTGCTCTTCTTTCTTTCCAGACTTTTCCAATCTTTTCCTTTCAGTCAAGTTTTACTCAATACCTAGCTTTTTTCAAAACTTCCTATTGACTTAAAGACACTTTTTTTTATTGAAGAACAATTTACATCAATATTATATTAGTTTCAGATTTGTACTATATTGTGACTTGGTAATGATTTCAGTATCTTCTTAACTGAGAGTTTATCCAGCCTACACCTACATAAAATGTGATGTTTCGATATTTGTGTATCTTGCATAAAAATTACCACGATCAAGCTCTTCAACATATCCAGCAACTCATACAGTTACCATTTTGTAGTGTGTGTGGTGCGAACCCTTACTGTCCTGGCACATTTCAAGATATAACACCGTATTGCTAAACAAAGTCACCGTGCTGTACGTTAGAGATCGAGAACTGGTACCCAAGACTTTGTATGTTTGGGTCAACCTCTCCCCATTCACCCTAGTCCCCAGTCCCCAATAACCAGTAATCTACTCTGCTTTTGTAAGTTCAAATTTTTTTAGATTCTATTTCTCTCTCTGTGTGCCTGGCTTATTTCACTTAGGAGAATGCCTTCCAGTTTTGTCCATCTTGTTGTAAATGTCAGGATCTCCTTTTTAAGACTGAATGGTATCCCAGTGTCCATAGATGCATTCACTGCATTTTCTTCATCCATTCATCTGTCCGTGGACACTTGGATAGACACAGGCCATTGTAAATAATGTTGCAGTGAACACGGGAGCACAGATATGTTTTGAGATCCTGAGTTTATTGTCTTTGGGTATATAAGCACAGTGGAACTGGATCATATGGTAGTTCTATTTTTAATTTCTGAGGAACCTCTATGCTGTTTTTCCATAATGGCAGCACTGATTTATATTCCCACCAACAATGGACAAGGGTTCCCTTTTCTCTACGTCATTGCCAATCCAGTTCCTCCCAGAAAGGCAAGATGAATGTGTGAACTCCTTCCTAATTACCTATTTTTAAACAATAGGTTTATTTGAATATCTTCCTCAAATATTATAATGAGGCTATTTTTTTTCTTACTCAAATATTATCATAAACTTATAGGTTTTAATGGACTCAGTACTTTCAATACACTCAAATTCTTCTTCTTTATTTCCATAGTCGCACCGTTTCTCCAGTGGCGTTCCCTCCAAGTCCGCAGAATCTGATGAATCTCTGAAGGGCGCTCGCTTTCTTGCCCGTTGAAGGGTGCTGTGTGTTTTGCGCCGCGTTGCGCCAGGCTCGCGTTGTTTTGCCGAGCTCAGACCAGAATTCGACCACTTCTTCAGACTCAAGTCTCCTAACACAAGGGAATGATATTAGAAGCTATAACTTGAGCTTTTGAAGTTGTCATTGCTACTGGGGTAATAATTTGTTTCTAGATGATTCAAATGAACTTTGTAAATATCATGGATTTATGGTGATAGTTTTAGTTCAATTTCATTGCACGTCATTTTGTTTCAAAACCGTTTCTTCTTTTGTAACATGGTATAGTAGGCAGCAGTGGCTAGTAGGGGAACCATTATCTAAATGACTCTCAGAAACAAATACTCATTTCTTGCTGCTGTTATCAGAGGCTCCCAGTGCGCGGCAGCTCTGCTTGGCTCTGCTGACCTTGGTCCCGCTCGGCTCCGCGTCTCCTTTGTGTGCACTGCTGACTGGTGGAGCTGCGCTGTATTTCAGATTTGGCCAAAGACTATCATTTCACCAAGCTGAAAACCAAGGGGCAATAGAAGGTGCTTTTCCTACAAGGCAAATGAACAAGGCATGGTATGCTGAGGGGATAGTACACAATCTGTCATAAGGAGGGACAAATAATTAGTAGCAGTACCCACATTGCAACAGCCTCCTGTGCCACAAATATTTGCTTTGTTCTACACATGATACAAACTGAAGTATTTCCCCAGGACTCCCAAGAATTTCCAGCAAACCCAGCATAAGGTTTAAATTCCAGAATTCTATCATCCAAGTTATGTTATGGAGCAACTTTTTTGAAAAAAATCTGGAGTGAAAAGACAATTTATCAGGGTTCCCTGTGCATGTTCCAAAGGACCACCGTGGATCTTGCTCTTTTGGTGAATGTGTTCTGACCTTCCTTTGGTGAACCTTCCTGCTAAGGACAAGAAGATCACGTGGACAAGGGAGGTGCACTCCCCGCTATTCCACCTCTCAGTTAGGAGGACCTTTGGATTCTGTATTCAGATGGCCTTGAGAGTAATCTGGGGCTGCACAGCCCTTCCCTCATCTATCCTATTGTGACTCTGCCATCCTGTCAGTGTGTCCTTCCCTAGGCCCAGTGGGTGGCAAGTGGCAGTGGTGTGTGGGATGAACAGAATATGGATTCTAGATTGTGACATTCATATCTATTTGTACCCAGGGACTCTCCTGATCCCAGATGGGTGTGGAGTTAGAAAGAAGGGGATGAAGGAAGAATGAAGGGGGTGCCCCTACAGCACCCCATGGGGGACGGTCTGTAAGGAATGAGCAGTGCTGAATTCTGTCCTTACTTTCTATGTCGGTATGGAAAATATAGATAAAGATATGCAACAAGTTTTTTTTAAAGGTGCCATGGCGAATTTATTCTGTAGAAGAGCAATATGTAGGGAATGCCACAAATAGCCCTAGTATGTCTAAAGTACACATAAAAATAGCTGTTGCTGATAATGACAGCACTGAATCCCTGAAAGATCTGAGTGTGTAAATGTATTCTGTTAAGTAATTAGCTCAGTTTACAAATCTGTACACATATAATATATGAAGCACTATTCATTTATCTTTGACATGCACACGTCAGGAGTAGCCCTGCCCGCTGTGAACCGGCTGATGGTGATCAGACGTGAATAAGGTCACTGAGTCAATCCCTGACACGATAGAGGACAGCAGGAGACACAATCCAGTCACTGGTCTTGGGCAAATCTAATTCCACAGGAAATGTGGCAAGGTTTATCTGCTGTGATGGTTAATTTAGGTGTCAGTTTGACTGGACTCAGAGGTGCCTGGATAGCTGGGAAAACACTTCGGGGCAAGTCTGTGAGGGCGCCTAAAACAAAGCTTTAACGTTAACTGATGATGTTTATTGGTATTAACTAACATTGAAATAAGACGTGTATACATGTAGATAATGTAAAATAGTTATATAAAATATGTGCAATTTATTTTAAATCAGGAAATGTTCATGATATTGCCGATTCTATTGAAGACACATGGGTATTATTAATAATTAAATGAAAGCCAATGTATTTTTGGAATCTTTGAATTTATCTTCTAAGTGGAAATACAGACTAAGACTTGACTCAAAAGAAAAAAAATACATCATTAGTAAGGAGAAAACTTGCTAGAAATCCAATTTGGCAACATTTTAATGTGTTTTTCCAGATAGTACAGGCAAACTCGAATATTCTGAGTGAAAGTAGTTTTCATTCTTAGATCTAAAGTTTAAGGAGCAGTTTGACTGTACAAAGAAGAAAACATTGAGCAGAAAATGATTCTTGAGAATTCTGTTGACTACAGCTTTTTGAGCTCACATTTATAAATATTTATCCACATCTTTTAATCTCTGCAGTCTCTGAATTTCTTGACTTTTTCTGTCATGGAAATTCATTGTTTATCCTTTACCTGTGTGTCTGTATACCATTTGTGCTCTAAGTAAAACAATAAAACAAGAGAGTTGGCAGTTTGGGGATGCCCAGGACTGGTCATGATGGGAGAATAAATGGGACAATCCTTTTCTTTGTTGTTGCTCGTAATTCTCTAACGGAACGCGACTGTACAGCAGTACCACCGCTCAGGCGCAGTGCTTTCGAAGTGTCATTTGTTAATGAACAGGACACATAGGCCATGCCAGACTCCAGTTTCATAGGCTAACATGATATAGGAAAAATAGCAATGGCAGTTCATTTTAAAAATTGTTAACTTTATTAAACTGCAGTCTGTTCACTCCACTTTTTAACGTAATGAATGATATTTGTAAACCCATTTTTAAAATTCTCTCTGCATGGGCAGTCTTATAATTATACTCCAGATTTTTCCACCATTTAACAAATACATGAGGCCTCTCTCCCAAGGGTCACATGCCAGGGTGGTCCATGAAGCTACAGCTGTGAAGAGAAGATACTGTTACTAAACCTTCAGTGTTCATGAGTTTAGAGTGAATATAGAGAAATAAACACTAATCAAAATACAATGTTGGATATGCTCTCATTTATAGAAAACTTTTTATAACTATAGAAATTGCTTCATGCTCTATAGGTGTAGCTGATTAGAAAATATGTAACTTCATAAGGAAAACCAGTTACATGGGGATTATGGTTCCTTATTGCTATTTGTATACTCTTGAAATATCTTCATATGTATGCATTTCTAATCCAATTAAAATAAACTGGCTTACCACATGAATTAGCACAGAAATACACCTTTGAAGATGCAGTGAAAGCAGAAGTATGGTTTCATCTTGAAATACAAGCATTCAGTCAGAGAGGGTATCAGAGGGCAAGCCATCCATGTGTCAGATGAAATTTTAAAACTTGCTTAGGAGATTGGGAAGCAACAGAAAGTGATGATACTTGGTAGGAGGTGGGGAAGAAGTCCAGGAAGGAGAGGGCTTCCTGCCGAGGAAAGACCCACCACGGGTTGGGGACGAGGGAAACGAGAAAGCGGGAGTGAGACATGCAAGGTTCAGGAGCGTGGGCCGTGGACCCTGCAACAACATGGGTTTGCAGTGCATGGGTCCGCTTATGTGTGATTTTTGCAATAAATGTATCAGAACAACTTTTAGGCTTGTGACAGTATAAAAATTTTTCTTATCTCTAGCTTATTTTATTTTGAGAATATAATACATATAACATACAAAATATATGGTAATTGACTGTTCATGTTATCAGTAGGCTTCCAGCCAACAGTAGGTTATTAGTAAAGTTTTGGGGGAGTCAAAAGTTGGATGTGGCTTTTCAACTGTGCAGGGGATCAGGGCCCTCACCCCTCCATTGTTCAATGGTCAGCGGTGTACAGTATATACGTTGTATGAATAGTACAAAGAAATGACCAGTGACCCTCATGAGCACAGATGCAGAAATCCTTAATAGAATATTACTAAATAGGCTTCAATACTGCATATAAATATAATAGTAGTACATCAGGGCTAATTGGAGTTTATTGTAACAATGCCAAGCCAGTTCAATATTTGACAATCAAGTGTAATACATCAATATTAACAACAAAAGAAGGAAATTAATAGTGAAGGGAAATCACATGATCATATCAATTGATGAAGAAATGGCATTTGAAAATTCAGACATTCTGGATAAAAACTCTCAGAAAATTAGCATAGAAAAATTCTTTCTCCACTGGATAATTAGGGCCTGCAAAAAAATTCCAGTTAATGTTATACTTAATAGTGAACATCCGAATGCTTTCCCCCTAAGATCAGGAACAAAACAACATTAGATTCATATCTAAATACTTCTTGTTTAGTAACTGTGAATGGTATTATATTTCAATGTTCATTGTCTATGTGTTTCTATACCTAGCAACAAAAGTAATTGCTTTTCTTAATATACCTCAGTAAATATTGTAGTTATTAAGCTTACAAATACTTATCCAAGCTTAAGTCTGTTAGGTAATAGAAACATCAAAGTGAGGAAAGCAGAACCCATCTCTGTGTGGAATTTACAGTCTCTGAAAAAGGGAGAGTCTATTCAGCTTTCTCAGTAAACATAATTGCACACTGAGCAAAGTCTGTGACTTATAAGTGACAAGAAATGTGAGAGCATATAGCCGGGTGACACGATTTGGTTCATAGATCTAGGGGATGCTTCCCTGACAAAGTGGTGTTTAAGCTGTGATCTAAAAGATGCACAGGAATTCTCTGGGCTACTGGTCGACGCAGTCTGGGCAACGAGAGCTCCATGTGCCAAGTCCTCAAAGAGCACATTCATTTTCAAGGAACGGAAAGCTGATGTAAGGCATGCAGTTGGCAAAACCTACGTTAAGGGGCATTAAATGAGGTTAAACAGGAAGGTGGGGGCCAAATAATGGATGATAAGGCAGGTAAAATCAGAGTTCGGATTTTTGTTCTAAGAACCATAGAAAGCAGAGGAATAATTTGGCCATGTTTGTATGTCTCGAGAACCTTCTAGCCGCACTGCAGATTCTGGACTAAACGCTGAGTGAAGGTTTTTCCATAGTCCCTGTGAGGAAATGACAACTTGTTCTAATGGCATAGCTGTAGAGTTGAGACCCAGTCACAATATAAAATTATTAGGACTTGGGGACAAATTTTTCACGACAGTTATGACAGTGCTGTGGCTAACCTCTTGGTCCTGGCTTGTCCAGCTCCTGTGTTAAGGAAATGCTTCATGGCCACAGGAAATGCAGGGCATGGGGTAGAAGGGCACAGTATGAGATGCCTTTGGAAAACCTGCACAGTTGGGTAGCTGAGTCTGGATGCCAGAGGAAAGTGCTCTCTAGAAACAGGAAGTTGTGTACCCTCCATAATATTTGGTAAACGGACAAGGGGCGTAGATGGATCCCACAGGACATAATACAGAATAAGAAGGACAAGCCTGGATCTTGCATTTCAGGGAGGTAAGCAACAAAAATCTCTGAGGCACTGTTGACAAGAAATATAGAAAAAATACAAAGTAAAATATTATGGAAGAGGAGAAAATTATTTCAAAGTATAAATTAGTTGCAAATAAAAATCAGTTCTTGATATGTGTGTGTGTGTATGTTTGTAAAATCCACCTTTTACTAAACAAAGACTTCTTTTTCTCACACATTCTCTTTGACCTTTATAAACCACTAGAAGGTAGAAGGTCCTATTTTAGTTACTTTCTGGCCCATATGAGGAAGAATATGAAGTTCATAAAAACAGTGGCATTGATTTGAGAGCTGATCAAACATTTAGGTAAGAAGGCCATGTTTTTCTGAAGAGCCCAGCCTCCTGCTTTCACTGCATTATCTCTTGCCCATTGGCATACTGTCCCCAGGTACCGTACGCACCTATCTATACTTTCGACAAATACGGATAAAATCAGGAAAATTTTCTCTGATGGATGGTAAGATGCATTAGCAACCCATAGGAGTAAGAAGAGGAGCATTGGCATGAGCACAAACAGATGAGAGCACTGAGTGGAACGCGGGGAGAAATCATAGATATTTGGAAATTTAATGTGCAACGTATTTAGTGCCATAAATCAATGGGGGGTAAAGCAAAGTACTAGATGGAGAAGAATGGAAATGATTCCCTAATTCCAGCTACATGGGTCGATAGTTGATTTGTTTAAGACCAAAATGTGAAAGATAAAATTATAAGTTTAATAGAAAAAAGCTACAAGAAAATATATTCGTGAGCTAAGTGCAGGGGGATAATAGCATGTTTAACAAAGCTTTAAAATCACAAATCATATGACAAAAATTGATGAATGTGATGAAGCGAAGTCAGAGCTGTACATGCCACGAAGATGACGACACACAAAAAAGCTGCATGTGGTGTTTTAGCCGTAACAAGTACAAACGAAGTCTATGTACTAAACCTATGTGCCGAATGGGTAAGGTGACCTTTCAGCCCATTTCTGGTTTTGCTGCCTGAATGGTGTTGTCCAGTCGGAGGGCAGCTTCTGTCAGCCATTATCTGTGACAGAAGAGAGGGGAAAGACTGGAGCACGGGGACAAAAAAACAATACGTGTACAGTGGTGTGCTGCGATATGCTTAATGACCTGCACTCCAAGAAAATAGGTACACATGTATGTAAGTTTATTATACATTTCACTGATACAAAAGATGTATGATATACAGTTTGCCAAAAATAATAAATGATAAGTAATATTTATTGTCAAGTTCATAGACCCGAACAGAGTGTCGCAGGATGCTTCGGCTGTCTTTGGCCACGTCCATGTATTCACAGCGGAACTAGGTCTGCCACACAGCCTTAATTTGACTCAGGCAGTTACATCCCACTTCGAGAATGCTTTTCCCAATAAATTCATGGTCAGTAAGCCTGATATAGAATGTACTGTTAAGTGATTCACTCCCTTAAGGCAAATTTTATTTGTAAAACGAAAACCACCTTCAGCTTCGGCCCTGCATTTGTCAGGATTCCACTTGTCCATCAACGCTGTGGGCATCTTCTCCGCTGAATCAGTTAATAGCTTCAAATACTGGTAGAAGGCTCCTTTTTGGTGTGTGTGTGTGCTGTTCTCAAAGTATGTTACAGACAATACATATTTTAAAGTTTATCCTGCACTCCTAACATGCCTTCTATCACTGTAAATCTGAAGAATAAATTGAAAAGTAAGTCAGCCCCGATTTGTAGCATTTACCAGTTCCTGTAGTGTAAATATTCCCACGATGGCAGATCCCGAGCAGCCGGCATGATGTCACACAGTGAGTTGCTGAGAGTTGTCCAACCAAGAATAATGTCTCCACCCTACAGATCCTACTAACCCCAATAAATCAAGTCATAGAGAAGAGCAAAGTAGAGTGAAATCATTAGGGAGTGATTAGTTTTGAGTATGTATTACATTGTTTTAATATTATTTATTAAATTTTAATTTTATGTATCGTAATTTTTAATAATGGCTGTCAGTTACAAAATGCCTAAACATTTAACAATTGCTTCTTGGGAGGCAATTTCAGGTACCTCTGTTACACCGCTGATTATCAATGCATATGTCAAACAGATCTTTGATTCTCCCTTAATTTCTAATTCAGTGTAGTGAGGCCTGAAGACTTCGTCTCATCCCACCAAGCTCAAAGCCTTTCAGCACCTCTGATTCTTAGCAGAAATTCAGTTTTATGACACTTAATCACATTTAATAAGATTTGGGAAGATTTCTCATCTTGCCCTGGATGCGCCCTTCCTGGGTCTGTGACCATGAGCAGGTGACTGTCTTGCTGCCACAAAGGTCTGACCCTGAGCACTGTGTCTCTCTGGGCACCCCTGTGGCTTCCAGTTGGTTCAGGCCAGGAGAGGTCCTGGCAGGGTGGCAAAGGGCAGGAAGAGTGAGAAACAAGGATTTCCTGCTCCAACCCGACTCTGCTTCAAGCTTTGTCCTGTTTTGGTGTTTTGGACAGTGGCTCTCTCCCTCCGGGACCACCACTCCAGTAGGGTGGCTTTCCTTTCTGGGTCCAGAAGTCACAAGGTCCCCATAAAACTGTCTCACTCCTGGGAGTCTCCAGCACAGGATACAACAGTTTCTCACTGATAATTGCTGGTGCCTTGGCATCCGTGTGACTTCCCCGACAACACAGCCAAGAATGCTCCGTTAACACCTTCTGAACCCGCTGTGCAGGGCTGTGTGTCTTGCTAGGACCATGACCATGGCAACTATATAATGAGAGGGGTGGGCTCAGTGACTGAGAAGGCCCTTTCTAGCCCTGTAATTATAGAGTCTGCGATTCATTAAGGTCAGTGTTCCAGAAAGCATTTTTGTTATTAATTCAAAAATATTTAAGTGATGAATTCCCATAAAGCCAGACTGGGAAAAGGATGTTGAATCAGACAGTCATATTTTAAAAATATGCAATGAAATGCACAAGTCAAGGAATTGTGAATTATCATGACACAATGAGCTTTATAATACATAAGAGCCCAGCCAGGGGAGCGCTCGTTGGCAGTGGGTGCCTGATAGACTTGGTCTGGCGTGCTGTCTTATTGCTGTCTTTTTGTTTTTTATTTTAATATACACATTTTTTTTTTGGTTCATGTATTATAAGAGTTTCCCCATATTGGCACTAGTAACATTTTGCCTGGAAAATGTTGTTCCAGTGAGGGTTGCCTTGTAAATACAGAATATTTATTAGTATCCCTGACCTCCACACACTGGATACCAGTAGTTCTTCCCCCAGTTGTGAGAACCCAAAATGTTTCCAGATTTTGCCACATGTCCTCACAGGGCAAAATTGCTCTTGCTTAAGAATCACTTATTATATGATTACACACA
This sequence comes from Manis javanica, assembly GCF_040802235.1. NCBI lineage: Eukaryota > Metazoa > Chordata > Mammalia > Pholidota > Manidae > Manis > Manis javanica. Next base: position 119,632,484 of record NC_133164.1, read on the forward strand.
CACGCACACACACACATGCACTTGTGTGTATAGATAGAGATATATGCCAAGAAGGTTTAATAATTGCCTTAGAGTCCTGTATCAGTATTGTTCCACATTGTTGTTATTTTTCATATTAGTCCATGTCCAGGTATGATGGCATATACGGTTAGGATGTATGATTATCCCCCCTTCCCTCTGTATCATCACCTTCTGTGCTATATGCTAATGGCCACTCTTCTCTGGAGTAAACATGCAGGTAGGGATCCTGACAAAACCAAAAACCTAAGAAATAAACATACTGCACTGTGTGTGTGCGAGCTTTTCTGTTGCCATCCCGAGAGGGCATAAGGTGCAACAGCACAGCGTTGTTTTTCTCAGAGGTGGAACATTTACAAACTGAGAAAAAACAACAGAGGTTCCACTTCCTGCAACATCGCTATGAAGGGAAGATGGTCATTTACATGGTCACCTTCTGCAGCCCTTCCCAGATTGCAAGTGCCTGTGTCAGTAGCAATCCTATTTAAATCAACATTTACTTATGTCTCCTACAGCTGATAATAACCAAGCCTGTGGCTTACAGACAGTCTGTGCTCTGAACCTTGTCCTCTCTCTGCAGGGGAATGTGATCATCAGTGTCATGGGGGAGGTCGCTCTGTTAGATGAGATATTTCTCAATATTTTAGGATTTTCTTATAAAATTACTTCTGCCTATGCTCTCTCACATTTACTGTGTATGTTCTGACAATTTTAACTGAATTTCCTTTTAGCATCATGCGTATTTTCCTCTCCCATCTCCAACTATTGCATGTTTCTCACCCAGACAAAATCATTACTACCTAGAAAATTTCCCTGCTACTGCCATAAAAACTGTTTCCCCTGGGAGCCTAAACATGAGCCACAGAAACTATGGCATGGAATTTACTTACAGGTAAATATATACATTCCACTTGCCTCCCTCATCTTACCTGAATTTTGAGAGAAATAAAATGACAGCATTTATTGTTATGAAAATATATATTTGAAATAAAAATAAATTTTTACTTGCAGTAAATTTATCTTTTAACAAAAGGTTCTGTATCTTATGTAAAAAAATTGGAAGATAAAATAATCACATAAAATTACAAAATCCATCTCCAATGGTGAGCCTTTTGTAGGCACATTTTTTCAAACCTTCTGTAACATACACATACGTGCCTGCACACACCTTTTGCAAAAATTGATGCATGATGCACATATTGTTAATCATATTGGTTTTTAAAATTTCAGCAATATAGCATAGTCAAATTTCCATACTAGGCATAGAGAATTAACCCATTATTGTTAATAGCTTTATAAATATCCATGGTGTGATTTCTTTCCACTTTTCACATATGGGAAAACAACGACAATAACAAAAAGTGGTTATAAACAATTCTAAATATTCATTCCTGGGCCTGCATCTCTAAAAACCTCTTAAGGTTGATTATAGCCTTTTTTCAAAGGTTCTTTTTTGATGAATAACACCCCAGTGGCACTGAAGAAAGAGGGCCTCAGCCAAAGTAGTAGCTATCTTGTTTAATGCACGGCTGATAAATTGACCCCAAAACCTTTGAGACCCGAAGAGAATGGTGTGATCTTAAGGATGGTAGCCATTATTCTTTGCTTTGTGACATTTTTCTTATCAAAACTATCCCATTATTCAAACATTATTTTAAATGGTATATTTGACTCAAACAATCTTTAGGTAAATATATGATGGATCCTTTCTAAATTCCTATCAGTGGACATCATATAATTTACATAAGTTAAAAGCCAGGAATAAGAATTAATGCTCTATGTAGTGATCTGTTTCTCTTTTTTAAAGTCCCGAAGTGCCTTGATATTTCATGATATACTGTCAGAATCAATAGAATTTGCAGTATAAGTGAAGACTATCATTTCTGATTTCTACCCCTCATACAGTAGGATGAGTAATCATATTCTTTTGACTGCTGCATGTTTTAGTGTTAACCACTTTTACGGAAATTTATATATAGCTACTATTTTGTACTGAAAATGTCACCTTTCATCTCCTTGCATTCTTCGAATTCAGTTCTGTATGATGAAAAATGTTATGAATATATATGTATGACCTGAGTCTAAAGGCCTTAAACTACAGTCATATGAGTAACAACTTATGACTATCGTATCCTAATTGTTATGACACTCGCTGTGACAGCTTATAAATAAAACAAAATCAGAAACCAAATAAAGAAAAATTTTGAGCACCTGACGTCCAGCACAGGCGAGCTCCGAAGAACTTGAGCTCTTTGAGGCCTAGAGTCGGAAGCAGCTTCAAGGAAGCAGCAAGCAAACACGGCGAGACCTGCAGCCCGGATTTTGCTTCCCCTGTTGGTGAAGTTCTGGGCCTGTTGGTGTCGGTCCCCTGAACTGGCCCTGTCGCCGCTGCAGGAAGGGGGTTTGTGCCCGAGGGAGGCCGCCTTTGTCCCCTCCCACAGCCCCTCCCAGGCGCCCCCGTCCAGCAAGTGTGGTCGGCCTAATCTGAAGGAGTTCGGAGCACGCCACCCCCAAACATGCCGTCCTGGCATGTCGACTGTTTTGAGTTAAAGGCACTGGAAAACCAGCAAACTCAAAGAAAACGCCCAACCTTCCTAATTTTTCTCAAAAGCAGGAGATGGAATTCCCACAGGAAAGGTGCCCTCCTGGGACCAGAGGGACGTGCCCTCCCCCGCGTCGCGGAGGAGAGGTGGGGACCGTGGGAAGCTGCGTGCACAGGCTTCCCGAGATGGTCCCCTTCGCCCACCTCCCCAGGGTTGGTCGGTGCCCGCAGCTGCCCCTCCTCGTCCAACCTAAACTAACTGTGAGGAGGTCTCGCCGTTTCTTTGGCTCTTCATTCCTTGTGAGGGCGCCGTCTCGTGTAAAACTTGTATTAAATATAAAAGCATGCTTTTGTTGGGGACAAGAATCCCCCACTACCCTTCAAGGTTCTTCTAGGTGGTCTAAGGATCAAGTTACCATGAGACAGATGAACAGAAGAAAAACACCAGAGTTTAATCACATATGCATGAGGAATCCATAGACAGGAGACTCCTAAGACAGTGGGGACCGAGAGGTGCATGTGTCACCCTGAACTATGGAGGGCCTGGGGGAGGAAGGCCATGCACAGGAATATGTGAAAGAGCAAATGTTTCAGAAACGGATGTTTGCTGGGTGACACAGAAACAGTGGGGCACAGAGAGGACCTTTCACAGACCCTGCCAGCCCCTCCCTGCCTCCCACCCTAGTTCACATGAGGTGGCTCTCTGCGGGGGTGGCTCTCTTCCTGGAGCAGTCCTTCCATCTAATTCTTTTTTTAATTTTTTTTATTTTGAGAGGGCATATCTCATATTTATTGATCATATGGTTGGTAACAAAAGTACAATTCTGCATAGGGGACTCAATGCACAATCATTAATCAACCCCAAGCCTAATTCTCAATAGTCTCCAATCTTCTGAAGCATAACGAACAAGTTCTTACATGGTGAACGAATTCTTACATAGTGAATAAGTTCTTACATGGTGAACAAGTTCTTACATAGTGAGTAAGTTCTTACATGGTGAACAGTGCAAGGACAGTCACCACAGAAACTTTCGGTTTTGATCACGCATTGTGAACTATGAACAATCAAGTCAGATATGATTATACATTTGGTTTTTATACTTGATTTATATATGAATCCCACATTTCTCCCATATATATATATTTTTTTACTAAAATGTTGAACTGGTAGGTGCAAGATAAAGGTAGAAAACATAATTTAGTGCTGTAAGAGGGCAAATGTAGATGATCAGGTGTGTGCCTATAGACTAAGTATTAATCCAAGCTAGACAAGGGCAACAAAACATCCATGGATGCAGAAGATTTCTCTCAAAACAGAGGGGTGAGGTTTTAAGCCTCACTTCTGTTGATCCCCAATTTCTCACCTGATGGCCCCTCTGCGACTGTGCCTGTCTTAGGTTTTTCCTCCCTTCAGGAATCTTACCCGTCTCTGGCTAACCAGCCATATTCTGGGGCCATACAGAGAAATTAAAGTTGGTAAGTGAGAGAGAACAATATTCTTTGAAAAGGTTAGCTTTTTACTTCATGCAGATTTATGCCCTGTGGCTTCTATGCCCAGCATTTGTCTAGAGGTATGTTTACTACTTGGAAGAATTATGATATTTGGTAATTTTCGATATGAGGCATGAATTCTACTAAAGGGTTGTAATTATGAAGGAAGAAGAAAAGCTATAGAAGTAGCACATGGAAGAAAACATGGGAAGATTGATTATTTCTTTGACATAACTTCTTGTAGAGTAACATAAGCATGTATAGGTTTTAACAAACTCTTTAAATTGCATACACACATTAACAGAATAGGAATACAGTTACATAATAAAAGCATACCTACAATTACCAGCCATGTCCAGTGAAACCAAGAAAACCAGTTACATACCCTAGGCATTTATGGAAACTTATCAGTAATATGGTGGATATTCTCTAACTGAATTTGAATAGTTTGAGAAAAATCAGACAAATTAAAATAACACATTCCTGGGAACTGTTCACATCCCATATGTTCTTTTAACAGTAGATAGTCTGTAGTTGTAAGATTTTGGAGCGCTGCAACTTGCACTTCTCCTAATTCTTGGTTGAGTTCCAACAGTATAGATCCAGTCAAACTTGTTGTTTTACTGTATGCACAGGCCAGCTTAGATATCTCCTTCTTCATTCCAATGGCAAGTCCAGGAACCGGTGGGATGAATGCAGCTACAACTGCAGCAGCGCCAAAATCCTTGTTGAAGTTTTTTGATGATCATCTTCTGGAATGACTCTTGCAGAGGATGTTGATGTTGGAAGTTCTTCTTCATATCGTATCTTAATTCGTTTTCTGTGTAGCCAAATTAGGCTTTGATCCTCTTTATAAACACAAACAAACCCCTTGCCCACACTTTGGTGACCTTTATACCATTGTGAAGAACCTATTGGAGATCACCACACAGGAACTGCTTTTTTTTATTTTTTAAGAGAAAGGTATATTATCAGAAAAATGTACTTCCATAGCTGATCATCTGACACCCTTTGAAAGATCAAAATTAAGGATATGTAAAGTGTGCATTAATCGTTGATTTGCAGTTAGTTTTATCCTATCAGGGAGTAATCCCTCTTTTCTTTCTCTTTTTTATTGTCATCATTAATCTACAATTACATGAAGAATATTATGTTTACTAGGCTCTCCCCTATACCAAGTCCCCCTCACAAACCCCATTACAGTCACTTTCCTTCAGCATAGCAAAATGTTGTAGAATCACTACTTGTCTTCTCTGTTGCACAGCCCTCCCATTTCTCCCCCCCATTATGCATGCTAATCATAATACCCCCCTTTCTTCCCCTCCCCCTCTTATCCCTCCCTACCCACCCATCCTCCCAGTCCCTTTCCCTTTGGTACCTGTTAGTCCCTTCTTGGGTTCTGTGATTCCGCTGCTGTTTTGTTACTGCAGTTTTTCCTTTGTTCTTATACTCCACAGATGAGTGAAATCATTTGGTATTTCTCTTTCTCCACTTGGTTTATTTCACTGAGCATAATACCCTCTAGCTCCATCCATGTTGTTGCAAATGGTAAGATTTGTTTTCTTCTTATGGCTGAGTAATATTCCATTGTGTATATGTACCACATCTTCTTTATCCATTCATCTACTGATGGACACTTAGGTTGCTTCCAAATCTTGGCTATTGTAAATAGTGCTGCGATACGCATAGAGGTGCATCTGTCTTTTTCAAACTTGAGTGCTGCGTTCTTAGGGTCAATTTCTAGGAGTGGAATTCCTGGGTCAAATGGTAAGACTATTTTGAGCATTTTGAGGAACCTCCATACTGCTTTCCACAATGGTTGAACTAATTTACATTCCCACCAGCAGTGTAGGAGGGTTCCCCTTTCTACGCAAACTCGCCAACATTTGTTGTTGTTTGACCTTTGGATGGCAGCCATCCTTACTGGTGTGAGGTGATACCTCATTGTGGTTTTAATTTGCATTTCTCTGATAATTAGCAATGTGGAGCATCTTTTCATGTGTCTGTTGGCCATCTGAATTTCTTTTTTGGAGAACTGTTCAGTTCCTCTGCCCATTTTTAAATTGGCTTATTTGTTTTTTGTTTGTTGAGGTGGGTGAGCTCTTTAGATATTTTGGATGTCAACCCTTTATCATATCTGTCATTTACAAATATATTCTTCTATACTGTAGGGTAACTTTTTGTTCTATTGATGGTGTCCTTCGCTGTACGGAAGCTTTTCAGCTTAATATAGTCCCACTTGTTCATTTTTGCTGTTGTTTTCCTTGCGCAGGGAGATATGTTCAAGAAGAGGTCACTCATGTTTATGTCTAAGAGATTTTTGCCTATGTTTTTTTCTAAGAGTTTTATGATTTCATGACTTACATTCAGGTCTTTGATCCATTTTGAGTTTACTTTTGTATATGGGGTTGGACAATAGTCCAGTTTCATTCTCCTACATGTGAGCTGTCCAGTTTTGTCAGCACCATCTGTTGAATAGACTGTCATTTTGCCATTGTATATCCATGGCTCCTTTATCAAATATTAATTGACAATATATGTTTGGGTTAATGTTGGGAGTCTCTAATCTGTTCTACTGGTCTGTGGCTCTGTTCTTGTGCCTGTATCAAATTGTCTTGATTACTATGGCTTTGTAGTAGAGCTTGAAGTTGGGGAGTGAGATCCCCCCACTTTATTCTTCCTTCTCAGGGATTGTTTTGGCTATTCGGGGTCTTTGGTGTTTCCATATGAATTTTTGAACTATTTGTTCCAGTTCATGGAAGAATGTTGCTGGTAATTTGATAGGGATTGCATCAAATCTGTAATTTGCTTTTGGCAGGATGGCCATTTTGACGATATTAATTCTTCCTAGCCAAGAGCACGAGATGAGTTTCCATTTGTTAGTGTCCCCTTTAATTTCTCTTAAGAGTGTCTTGTAGTTTTCAGGGTATAGGTCTTTCATTTCTTTGGTTAGGTTTATTCCTAGGTATTTTATTCTTTTTGATGCAATTGTGAATGGAGTTGTTTTCCTGATTTCTATTTCCATTGGTTCATTGTTAGTGTATAGGAAAGCCACAGATTTCTGTGTGCTAATTTTGTATCCTGCAATTTGCTGTATTCTGTATCAGTTCTGGTGGTATTGGAGTGGAATCTTTAGGGTTTTTTATGTACAATATCATGTCATCTGCAAATAGTGACAGTTTAACTTCTTCTTTACCAATCTGGATTCCTTGTATTTCTTTGTTTTGTCTGATTGCCGTGGCTAGGATCTCCAGTACTATGTTAAATAACAGTGGGGAGAGTGGGCATCCCTGTCTAGTTCCCGATCTCAGAGGAAAAGCTTTCAGCTTCTCGCTGTTCAGTATAATGTTGGCTGTGGGTTTATCATATATGGCCTTTATTATGTTGAGGTACTTGCCCTGTATACCTATTTTGCTGAGAGTTTTTTTCATGAATGGATGTTGAATTTTGTCAAATGCTTTTTCAGCATCTGTGGAGATGATCATGTGTTTTTTGTCCTTCTTTTTATTGATGTGGTGGATGATGTTGATGGATTTTCGAATGTTGTACCACCCTTGCATCCCTGGGATGAATCCCACTTGGTCATGGTGTATGATCCTGCTGATGTATTTTTGAATTCGGTATGCTAATATTTTGTTGAGTATTTTTGCATCTACATTCATCAGGGATATTGGTCTGTAGTTTTCTTTTTTGGTGGGGTCTTTGCCTGGTTTTGGTATTAGGGTGATGTTGGCTTCATAGAATGAGTTTGGCAGTATTCCCTTCTCTTCTATTTTTTGGAAGTCTTCAAGGAGAATAGGTATTATGTCTTCTCTGTATGATAAAATTCCGAGGTAAATCCGTCTGGCCCAGGGGTTTTGTTCTTAGGTAGTTTTTGATTACCATTTCAATTTCTTTGCTCGTAATTGATTTGTTTAACTTTTGTGTTTCTTCCTTGGTCACTCTTGGAAGGTTGTATTTTTCTAGGAAGTTGTCTATTTCTTCTAGGTTTTCTAGCTTGTTAGCATATAGGTTTTCATACTAGTCTTTAATAATTCTTTGTATTTCTATGGAGTCTGTCGTGATTTTTTCATTCTCATTTCTGATTCTGTTGATGTGTGTTGATTCTCTTTTTCTCTTAATAAGTTTGGCTAGAGGCTTATCTATTTTGTTTATTTTCTCAAAGACCCAGCTCTTGGTTTCATTGATTTTTGCTATTGTTTTATACTTCTCAATTTTGTTTATTTCTTCTCTAATCTTTATTATGTCCCTCCTTCTGCTGACTTTAGGCCTCATTTATTCTTCTTTTTCCAATTTTGATAATTGTGATGTTAGACTATTCATTTGGGATTGTTCTTCCTTCTTCGTGTGTGCCTGGATCACTATATACTTTCCTCTTAAGACTGTTTTCACTGCGTCCCACAGAAGTTGGGGCTTTGTGTTGTTGTTGCCATTTGTTTCCATATATTCCTTGATCTCTATTTTAATTTGTTCATTGATCCATTGATTATTTAGGAGCATGTTTTTAAGCCTCCATGTGTTTGTGAGTCTTTTTGTTTTCTTTGTAGAATTTATTTCTAGTTACATACCTTTTTGTCCTGAAAAGTTGGTTGGTAGAATTTCAATATTTTGGAATTTACCAAGGCTCTTTTTGTGAACTAGTATGTGGTCTATTCTCGGGAATGTTCCATCTGCACTTGAGAAGAATGTGTATCCTGTTTCTTTTGGATGTAGAGTTCTATAGATGTGTATTAAGTCCATCTGTTCTAGTGTGTTGTTCAGTGCCTCCTTATGTCCTTACTTATTTTCTTCCCAGTGGATCTATCCTTTTGGGTGAGTGGTTTGTTGAAGTCTCCTAAAATGAATGCATTGCATTCTATTTCCTCCTTTATTTCTGTTAGTATTTGTTTCACATATGCTGGTGCTCCTGTATTGGGTGCATATATATTTAGAATGGTTATATCCTCTTGTTGGACTGAGCCCTTTATCATTATGTAGTGTCCTTCTTTATCTCTTGTTACTTTCTTTGTTTTGAAGTCTATTTTGTCTGATATTAATACTGCAACCCCTGCTTTCTTCTCTCTGTTGTTTACCTGAAATATATTTTTCCATCCCTTGACTTTTAGTCTGTGCATGTCTTTGGGTTTGAGGTGAGTTTCTTGTAAGCAGCATATAAATGGGTCTTGCTTTTTTATCCATTCTGTTACTCTGTGTCTTTTGATTGGTGCATTAAGTCCATTTACATTTAGGGTGACTATTGAAAGATATGTACTTATTGCCATTGCAGGCTTTAGATTGGTGTTTACCAAAGGTTCAAGTTTAGCCTCTTTAGTATCTTACTGCCTAACTTAGCTCGCTTATTGAGCTGTTATATACACTGTTTGGAGATTCTTTTCTTCTCTCCCTTCTTATTCCTCCTCCTTCACTCTTTATATGTTGGTTGTTTTATTCTGTGCTCTTTCGTGTTTCCTTTAACTGCTTTTAGTGGGTAGTTGATTTTATTTTTTGCCTTTAATTAGTATTTGGTTGGTCTGCTTTCTTTGCTGTGATTTTATTTTCTCTGGTGACATCTGTTTAGTCTTAGGAGTGATCCTGTCTAGAACAGTCCCTCTAAAATACCCTGTTGAGGTGGTTTGTGGGAAGCAAATTCTCTCAACTTTTGCATGTCTGGAAATCATTTAATCCCTCCTTCATATTTAAATGATAATCGTGGTGAATACAGTATCCTTGGTTCAAGGCCCTTTTGTGTCATTGCATTAAATATATCATGCCATTCTCTTCTGGCCTGTAAGGTTTCTGTTGAGAAGTCTGATGATAGCCTGATGGGTTTTCCTTCATAGGTGACCTTTTTCTCTCTAGCTGCCTTTAAAACTCTCCTTGTCCTTGATTTTTGCCATTTTAATTATTATGTGTCTTGGTGTTGTCCTCCTTGGGTCCTTTCTGTTGGGAGTTCTGTGTATTTCCGTGGTCTATTCGATTATTTTCTCCCCCAGTTTGGGGAAGTATTCAGCAATTATTTCTTCAAAGACACTTTCTATCCCTTTTTTTCTCTCTTCTTCTTCTGGTACCCCTATAATATGGATATTGTTCCTTTTGAATTGGTCAGACAGTTTTCTTAATATTGTTTCATTCCTGGAGATCCTTTTATCTCTCTCTCTGTCAGCTTCTATGCGTTCCTGTTCTCTGGTTTCTATTCCCTCAATGGCCTCTTGCATCTTATCCATTCTGCTTATAAATCCTTTCAGAGTTTGTTTCCCTCCTGTAATCTCCTTCCTGGCATCTGTAATCTCCCTCTGGACTTCATCCATTAGCTGTTGTAGAGAAGCTGTTGTATATTTCTCTGCATCTCTGTCAGCATGTTTGTGATTTTTATTTTGAATTCTTTTTCAGGATGACTGGTTAGGTCTGTCTCCTTCTCTGGTGTTTTCTCTGTGATCTTGGTCTGCCTGTAATTTTGCCTTTTCATGGTGATAGAGATAGTTTGCAGAGCTGGCACGAGTGATGGCTGGAAGAACTTCCCTTCTTGTTGGTTTGTGGCCTTCCTCTCCTTGGAGAACAGCGACCTCTAGTGGCTTGTGCTGGGCAGCTGCATGCAGAAAGGGGTTCTGCTTCCTGCCCGGCTGCTATGGAGTTTATCTCTGTTGTTGCTGTAGGTTTTGCCTGCCTTGGGCTGCTGCTCCAAAATGGTGGAGCCGCATTGGAGGGGGAACAACCGGGAGGCTATTTATCTCCGTGAGGGGCCTCCATGCTCCCTGCTGCCCAGGGGGTTAGAGTGCCCAGAGATCCCCTGATTCCCTGCTGCTGGAACAAGTGTCCCAAGATGCTTCCAGCCAGCTGTGGGGTCCTTGTCCCTTTAAGACTTCCAAAAAGCACTCACTTTTCTTTGTCCCAGGTGCAATGTCTGCAGTGACCCGCTCACAGGTCTTACTGTCCTGTTTCCCTAGTTTCCAGCTCCCCACACATGCACTGTGTCTGCGCTCTGGTGCGTATGGCTGGGGATGGGTATTTAGCAGTCCTGGGCTCCCTCTCCCTCCCCTCTCCAACTCCTCTCCTCCTGCTGGGAGCTGTTGTGTGAATCGCTTGGGTCTTGCCAGGCCAGGGCTTGTATCTTTCCCCCTTCATGAGGTGCTGGGATCTCACAGGTGTGGATGTGGTCTGGCTGTTTTCCTGTGTCTTTTGGTCTCTCTTTTAGGAAGAGTTTTCTTTGTTGTATTTTCAAAATTATATGTGGTTTTGGGAGGAGATTTCTGCTGCTGTCCTCAAGCTGCCATCTTGGCTCCACCCCCATCTAATTCTTTTTATGCCATTGTGGTGGGGAGGAGATCAAACCTTCTTCCTGAGTCTTTGGGCCTTAATTGGTCTCCGTTTGACGTAACCTTCATGTCAGAGTACCACGTCTTAGGGCGGCCTGCCTTTGGTCCCTACTTTTCTTCTATTGGGCACTAGGTCAGTTTAATTCTCAGGCCCAGCCGAAAAGAATGCAGAGGGAAGAGGCGGGTCCTGATTATTTAGTGGTGTTGATGTCAGGAATAGACAGGTGCTTGGAGGGGAACGACTTGGTGACAGAGGACAGGTCTGTCTACATAAGCCAAAGTGGAAAAGGGAATAGGTCTGAATGACTGGCATAAGGAGGGAGAAAGGAGGGCAGAAGCCCCTTCCAGTTTCCTGTGGTGCTTTGGTAGGTGAGGCTGAAGAAGGTGTGAGTAAAGACTGAGTAGAGAGGAAAGGGAACACACATTAATGAAATTCATGTTTTGGACTGTACTTACGATCCTTCTAGGGACTGGAATCAACATCATTAGCAACTCTCAATTAATTTTCAGTCATTTAAAGTGTGCTTTTATTTTTTATTGCCATGTAATTGACATATGACATGTAAGCTTGTGTGCAGTGTGCAGATGGGATACATCCTGCATTGCAGTATGACTACCACCTTAGCATTAGAGCGTACCTTTATCTATTTTAACACATAGTTATTTTTTTTTTTGCAGTGAGAACATTTAGGATGTAATTTCTTAGCACCTTTGAAGTATATAATACAGTATTGTTAACCGTAATCACAGTGCTGTGCATTCAATCTCCCAAACCTACCCATCTTCTAACTGCAAGTTTGTGTCTTTACCCTTTTAAAATGTGACCTAGTTCTTGTATTAACCACATGGGTTGAGGTTCCAATAAAATCATGCTCTTAAATAATAATACTAACGTGCTAGAAATGCTCCCAGCACTGGGGTTTCTTACTATGCAGCCTGCGTACTCTTCATACGTCCTGGGAGGCTGAGAATTTATGTTGGATTAATCCTGGGAGGAAAGGGGATTTCACTCTCTGCAAGTTCAAACTATTGAAATGAATTGAAACACAGGCAAAGAAATTTGTTTTCAGAGGGAAGTGCAGAGGCTTTTCTGTAAGATCGCTTATGGAGATGAGGAATTGAAAGAGCCCACAGCTGTGCCCTTCAGCTGGTGGGAGAGAAATCCCGAGAACGGCCCTGCGCCTGCACCCAGGTCAGAAGAACATGCCAGCGGCCCCCTGCCGGGAACAGGAAACGCTACCAGAAGCACCCTGGCTTTCCCAGACCCGTAAAGGTTGGTTGCAAAGTGGAGAGAAAGCTGGTGGGGAAGGCGGAGACTCTGGGAGCCCATGGCCTTGAAGGTGGACGGAAGGCAGGGACGGAGAGCGCCCGAGCAGACAGTGAAGGGCAGCCCTGGGGACCCGGGAGGGGCGGGGCTGGGTGCAGCCCCAGGGAAGGCTGCCGAGGGGTGGCAGCCTCACTTCTGCATCTGATTCGGAGGAATTCTGCTAAGCAGAAGTATAGGTGCCTGAAGGGAAAAAACAAGGAGAAAATAGAGGCAGAAAGGAAATGAGAAAAATAAAAGAACAGTGGCCCTGACGCAGCGCACAGGCCTCTGCCCCCCACTCTGGTTTGTTGGACGAGGCAGTTAGATGGGCAGGAAGGGAGAAGGGAGGGTGGCAGACCAACCCCTTTTGCAGTTCAGCCCAAATTGTTAGGCCGAAGATGCAATGCTGTCCCCGGGACCGTCCTGACTGTGGAGCATGTGCACTCGAGGACGACCCTGTCCGCGAGTGACCCTGTGGCCAGCGTAATTCCATTGTAATCGCATGTGCGATACGGTTTTGCCCGCACCGAGGGTTTTGCTTAGGAAAAATGACCAACACAAATGCAGGCAAAAAGGCTGATGGGGAGGAACCAAAGGGTGGTGTGAGAGTGACAGGATGGGGGCGAGCAGACCAAGTGAACCCCCGAAAAGACACGGGCGGCAACCCACTCTCGGGGTCACCACGCCTCTCCTCTCAAAGGGACTTCCCTTTCACTTTGCTAAGTGAAAACCCCTTGCGGCTTTAATTCTCCTGACTGGACTCTTTCCTTCGGGAAGATAAGAGCCAAGGAACTCCACTCACCATCCACCGCCCTGTGAGAGTCTGCAGAGGGTTGATGTGTGTATTTAGGAGCAGACTGAGTGGGAGCCACCCAGGTCCCCCGGAGAGCCGCAGGCCGCAGACTGAGAGAACCCGGCGGAGGGGGACCCTCAGGGTCAGCCCCTCCAGGTGACCGGGGCCTGTGAGGCTGGGGCTGAAGGAAGGGGGTGTGGGGGTAATCTGCATCTTACCTACCTGTCTCTCATTTACTAGGCCATGTTTCTCAGTGTATTTATTAACAAAATCTGTTTGTATTAGTTTTCTATAATTGTTTCTATAATAAATTGTCACATACTTGGTAACTTAAAAAATAATAATTTACTATATCACAGTTCCATAGACGTCTGGTGGGGGCCTCCGGAGGCCAGCCTCACAATGTTGGCAGGACTGGCTCCTTTCTGGAGCCCCAGGGGAAATCTGTCTCCTTGCCTCTCCCAGCTTGCAGGGGACTCTGACTTCCGTGGCCAGGGCTCCCTCCTTTCTCCCAAGGTCGGTACTGGGGCTCTCTCTGACTACATGTTCCTGGTCATGCTCCCTGTGTCCCGACCTCTGCAGGGACATTTAACCTTCATGAGATTAAATCCAGCTGCCTGACGAAATCAGGCTCACCTCCTCATCTCGGAGTCCTTACCCTTGGTCCCATCTTCAGTGTCTCTTCTATTACATAATATATTTAAAACTTCCTGAGGAATGGACTGGGCCTTATGGTGAAAGGTATTATTCTGCCTAACAAACTTTGTAAACAGAACTTTTCTCCCCACTTATTAAATGAATGGGGAGAAAATGATATTACTATATGTGGTTTGTGGTTCCATCTCAAAACTGTCTTGAAAAACTTTACATGGATTAAAACATTCATATTACATGACAAACATTCAAGCAGGCTGGAAAATCACAGAACACAATAATAGGGTTAAGAGTAGATGGCCTCTGTAGTCACAAATATGTATTTCATTCATCTTTGAGTTAGGCAAATGCATTTCTTCTTTGAGTCCAGAAATGGAAGTCAGTGATGACTTTCTGGAAATGTCATAAAATATATATAAAATATATTGATCCTTCTTGCCTTGAGTATATTTCTAGTGAGCAGCCCATATTCATTCCACCACTCTTCACCAGACAGGTAGCATCAGAGTAGAATTTAAACCTAATATCATCCCCTTTGCTCTGACCTTATTCTTTGGTCAGATGTTTAGGTCTACACAATGAACCATTTTCCTGATAGCATAGCATCTGTTTATCTTATTTCCAGATTCAGTGATTTGAGAACTACTGCATTTAGGGAGCCAGTGAAACATTGCGTATTTTTACAATGAAGGTCTGTAACCAACCTGTGAGCATTGAGCTGAGGAGAAGACAGCTTTCTGGGTGGTTAAATTCTGTGATAAAATCCCTATTGTAACACCAGTGACAGAGTCTGTGATCTGACTGCTTTAGCAAAGCTCATGATTTTGGGTATAAATTTTAAAGTGATATTAAGAACCCAAGACTGGGACATTGGGGTAAAATTTAGGTTGTAATTCTCCACTTGGATTAATGGCAATGTGTGTGTGTATAGCTGTGCATGGGTTTTTAACAAAAGAAATGGATTAATCAAGTTGATTCAACAAAAGCCTTCTCTTTCTCATTAACAATTAAAAGATGCAAATTTTGGCAAATGCCCATAACCAGATCTTGTAGCTGTGATAGTTCTATAAAATACAAAGATGGTGTGCATGATAATTTGAGCATGTGTACTGAGGAAATTTAAAAATAAATTTGAAAATATTTAATTGAGAAAATGCTACTTTAAAAATAGGAACAAAGTACCTTTTTCCTTTAAGATGCAACGTCCTTTGGATTTTATAGAAATAACTCATCTTTATTCCTACGTGTTGGGGAACAGTGGCCTACAATGAGCTGTAAAAAAACAAAATTTATTCAGAATAAAAAGACACTGATACACAGCATTTCTAATTTCTAATTGAAAAATCTCTTGGTTTATCCTATAGAGTCAACAGTTTTGGACACTTAAGTCTAATTCTCAATTTCTTTGGAAAAATGCCGCTTATGAGTTCCTGTTTGGGGGAGGGTGTACCAATAAATAACAGAGCAGTATCTTTCAGCCAAGTTTTGAATTAACTGAGACTATTGAAATCTGGGAAGTAAAGGAGAAGATATCAAGGAAAGGAGAGAGATTAGAATTTATTCACCATATATCCCTACATTGTATTCCATAATTGATTTATATCTTTAACAGAAGGATAAGGTTTGGAACAATTAGGATTAATAGCTCACTTTTCACAATTTCAGGAAAGTCTTGGTTAAATTTGCACTGCAAAACCCTTCACATGTAGTTTTATTTATGTTATGTAACTAATTTATTAAGTTCATTTGACTATTTTAGGTTCTTTGGCACAGTATACACTGCCTATACTCATCACATTGCCAAAGGAGTCATGCAGAGTCGTCATGAGCTTTATAGATATTCAGTCCTACAGTCCAGCATAGCTTCATTTTGTCACTAAGTGTGTAGCCCAGGGGAATTTATTATTCTCAGAGAGTTAATATCCTTCTCTATTATATCTCACATATGTTGTGATTAAATAAACTAAATGGATATGAAGATGGTCAGAAAATAAGTAATCATAAAATCACCTAATTAATTTCAAAATTGAATTTTATTAAAACAACAGTCAGATACCTCTACACACCTATTAGAATGTCCAAAATCCAGAACTCTGATGACACCAATTGCTGGTGAGGATGTGGAGCAACAGGAACCCTCACTCATTGCTCGTGGGAATGCAAAACAGTACAGTCACTTTGGAAGACAGTTTGGAAGTTTCTTACAAAATTAAATATATTCCTTCCGTAAGATTCAGCAATCGTGATTTTAGGTATTTACCAAAAGAAGCTGAAAACTTATGTCCACACAAAAACCTGCACACAGATGTTTATAGCAGCTTTATTCGTATTTGTGAAAATGTGGAAGTAACCAAGAGGTCCTTCAACCAGTAAATGGATAAACTGTGGTGCATCCAGATCATGGGATATCATTCAGTACTAAAAAGAAATGGGCTATCAAGCCATGAAAAGACACCCAGGAAACTTAAATATACATTACTAAGTGAAAGAAGCCAATCTGAAATGACTGCATACTATACGATGCCAAGTCTATAACATTCTGGAAAAGGCAAGACTGTGGAGATGGTAAAATGATCAGTGATTTCCAATGGCTAGCAGGAGGGAGGCTGAGTATGTGGATGACAGAGGGATGTTAGGGCAGTGAAAGTAATCTCTATGGTGCTGTAGTGGTGATTGCATGGCCTAATGCATTTCTCCAAATTCATAAAACATATAATACCAAGAATGACCCCTCAGGCAAACTATGGACTTTGGCAATTATGATACATCAATGTAGGTTCATCATTTGTAACAAATGTGCCACTTTGGTGGGGCATGTTTATAATGGGGAAACTACGCATCTATGGGAACAGGTGGTCTGGGGGAAATCTTTCACCTTCCTCTCAATTTTGCTGTGAACCTAAAGCTGTTCCCAGAAAATTGAGTCTTAAAAAATTTGAATGTCACAAGAACTATTAAGCTTTCTAGAATTTCAAAATCAGATGATAGAATATTTTTGACAAGAGATCATACACACGCACATATAGATACATACAAATGTCCTTAATTTAAAAATTAAGAATTCACTTAAGCTGGATAATTTGTGAATGTTGGTTTTCTTTATTTTAATGAATATCTCAAATTATCTCCATGCCTTTTCTTGAAACATTTTATTTGTAATAAAATATTACAATAAGGTATAATAATTGTGTCAGATTACATACATGAGTTTTAATTTGCATATGTTAAATGAGAATTAATTCATATTTTCTAATTATGCATACAAAAGACGTGTATATATATTTCTCCATTCCACTGGTATATTATGATTGGCTGTGTTTTTACAGTGAGTTCACTGTGCTTTAAAATATGCACTAGCATGTTATTGTATCCCTTCTCTCCCTTTTCTGTTCCATCCTTTTTGCAGTGAAACACTGAATTCTAAATGAGCATCTGTCTAAAGAGCTTCTGTTGTAGAAAAAATGGATTTATTTACAAAGCACATCTTGGCAAACATTCTTAGATTTCACCTAAAATCTCAGGAAAACCAGAAACTCATCATTCATAGGATCGAATCAAAGTACTTTACATCACTTTGTGTCACCAACAGGGAGCATATAAAATATTTAAATTATATGATAGAGCCTAAAACTCTAGTTTGTCAAATTTTTCATGCACTTGCCCATCCACGTGGCTAAAATAGAAAGTTAGAATGCTTCCTGTCTCTCTGTATAGCCCAAGAAATCAGTCATCACCCTCTTCTTAAGGAAATGCTTTATTAGCTCACATGCAGAAACAATGACAAACAGAAAAGCTAAGGAATGAGATCACATGAAGAATTTACTGAATCCATTTCTGTGGAATAAACATTTCTTTAAAGGAAAACAATAGTACACTGATGTTTA
This sequence comes from Manis javanica, assembly GCF_040802235.1. Lineage (NCBI taxonomy): Eukaryota > Metazoa > Chordata > Mammalia > Pholidota > Manidae > Manis > Manis javanica. Next base: position 119,650,464 of record NC_133164.1, read on the forward strand.
TCACATAAAAGGTACTTTAAAACTATTATCCTATTAAACATCTGGACTCAGATAAAAAGGAAAGCTACTGCAATAGTCAGTTTGTGTTATGGGTCGTTTCTATGCTGTGTACAGACATGGTTACCCTACTTTCTTATCTTTACAAAGAACTACAGGCCACAGCATAGTCAGATACTAAATGTATTTTGGTTTAAAATGCACACTTTTTAAGGTGGTTCTGTAATATTCAGTGATATTATCAGTGTTGTTAAATATCCAAGTACACAAAGTAGATTAATTTATACGAGGAAAATAACAGTTTCTTGTTTCTGACCTAAAGGCTTTGGGTAGTGCAGGGTGAGGAAGAAGGTAGTTCCTGTGGGAAGGCCAGACCGGGCGAAGGAGATGAGGAGGGTGGGGTGGGGTAAGAGCACTAGTCACTGGCTCAGAGGATGTTCCCGAACCTAAATGTGCAGCGATAGAAGATGAGAAAAACAAATCAGTTGACCAAAAGGTTTAGGCAACAGTAGGTGAGTCTCGACCCAAAGGCATTAATATACATGTGCTACCAGCCACGTCGCACTGGAAGAAGACAGCTTGGGACAAAGAATTTTTTCCCTTGGGGAAAAAAGGGGGTAGATTCAAACAGAAACAAATTGCATTTCTATCTTTTCCTCTTTATTCACAACACCCAATAAATAGCTTCTTAGAAAAAACAATATATATATAAATTAGCCTCCATGTTTCACAGAAATCTCTTACTTCCATTGAATTAAATCATGAATAGGTATGATTAAAATAGTCTACTCAGCAAATTCTGGAAGCCATTTTTCAATAATCCATTATCAGGGGACTAATTTAAGAAAATTAAGTTTTTTTTTTTCAGTTGGGGTACCAATTTGGGGCACTGTCAAACTGGCAGTAGATATTGGAATTATAAAAAACAGGGAAGTACTCAGTTATCTTGGCCTTATTAACATGTTTCAGAAATAAGAATGTCAGTTTTCCTATTTTCTACTTTGTCATTATGAAAATTATTTCCAAATCTTCATTTCCCTTCTCCTTGGGAAAACTTAAAATACATTAATCTTATGTATTTAACTTTCTCCTGGACATTTTAGCTGAGATGCTCTATTCATAGTTGAAGTCAGTATGTCAGAAAGCCAATTCTTTACCTGTGTGGAAATGTTAATAATAATGAGTAAATTTATGTGGCATTTAATTATCTACATCAGACAATTTTGTATATTAGGCATAAAGCAAACAAACATTAATAACCTGGCAATGATCATGTAATTAGTGACACAAATCTACATATATACATGCAGTTATCTCTTTTCTGCATACAATGTATTCATTCAACATGTATTTACTTAGCAGTAGGAAGTTTTATTGGTTCCTGGGATGTAAGCATGACCATGAAACTTTTCCTTCCTTTGTAGAGTTCAAGTGACATTTTGATATTGAATTAGCTTCCTAATAAGTCTTCTTGCTTTTTGTTCCCTTTACACATCCTCCTATATGACCATATTGACAGAATCAACTTTCTAAGATTGTCATAGAGCATATATTCCCCCACAACCTGGTAATATAAATTATTGTGTTATTAATCACAAATTTAAGCTTACCTGTCTTAGCTCACCATGTGTAAACCATGTTGAATTGTCTCCTATATTTCCAACAACGTTCTTGTCTATTAATACTGGTGCGTTCACTATGTTCCTAGGGAAATGTTCTAATATATTCCTTGTATGCCTTGGCTGATACCAATCATCTTCATTGGCCTCAACCATTTTTCTACGTGAGACTTACCACCAAAGCTGAAGATCAATCCTTGATGTTCCTTAAATCCTCCCCTAACTAACAGTCTCTGTGAAGATCTCACTTTCTAATATGCCAGAGCAATTATGATTTCTGTGATTGCTGGCATTTATCATTTTTTATCATTGTTTTTATTTTGTATGTGTGTGTGTCTTCTCAAACAAATTGGTAATTCAAAGAAGAGTTTTTATTATATCTTCAGTACCATTCATTATGAAGTATGATTTATTAAATGACAGTATAACAATACTTCGAATAATTCATTAATTTGTCAATTCTGTTACTCATTATGGGTTGTTCCAGATTAGCTTCTACAGCTTAGAAACAAATGGAGAACAAAACAAATGATTAGTAACAATAATAAAACTAACAGTTCAATAAATGTAAAATGTTCACAGTGCTTATCTTTATATGTGGCATTGAATTTTGCCAATATATATTTATTTTTATCTGACAGACTAGTTTTTAATAAAATAGAATTGTTATTAAAACCTATTACATGATTTAAATAAATAATTCATGTAATTTTTATACATGGATTATAACTAATTCATATAATCACATTTCCTTTTACAGTAACCTAAAAATGAATGTTACCCATTTAGTAAAAGCTATTTTGCTCAGTGATAGTGAAGACATCTTTATTCTCTCTCTGTATTCATCAACAATCTGCCAAAAATGAGCAAATATCAAAATGTAGGAGAAATATATGAAGTTACATACTCAGGAGAAATTCAGAATATGACAGACAAAACAATGCAATTATGGAAAGGAAAATAATTTAGCAGAAATTCAATAAAACCTGTTTTTGAATTAACTTGGGAATGTTATCAGGTAGAAAAAGAAACACTAGTATTTAGTAGTTATATTAAAATTCATTCAGTAATAAAAGGAAAATGCCTTAAGCAAATCAAAACGAAAAAACTAATATCTTTGAGTCAATTAGAGTAATTAGAAGGCGTTGGAAGAACACTAACAGGAACCTGATTGGTATACCTTCTCCCATTAGTGAACAAATGCAATTTCATAGTTTTTGTTGCTATAAAACTGTTCTCTCCCTTGTATTGTTATCTTTTCTTTTCTTTTCCTTAAATTAAAAAGTATATAGTTGTAGAAATTGTAATTTAATATTTCTTTTCAATGATGTTCCCTGACATATCCATTAGATCGGTTTATTGCGCAGGTCTCAATACAGTTAGTAAGGGGCAAGCACGTAGTGGAAATCCTCCCCTGCAATGAGCACTGTTTCCTCTACAGTCCTGCACGTTGTGATCCATGGGTTATTCAGAAATGAGGATGGGTCAGAGGTGGAAAGAGAATTTGGGTGCCACCGAATCCATGCTTTATACTGAAGAATTGAATCGAGCTGAATCCCAGATGTCTCCACAATCAGAAAGTGAGTCAGTACAGGCCAGATCTTCTAGCAGGATATGGACCAAATACATTCTTCTTTTAATTTACACACTAATAAACTGCCAGCAAGTATGTGCAAGAGTTCTGAAGATTCAGAAACCAAAGCAGTGCATTGTCCCATTGTTCAGAATTGTTTCACTATTCAAAATATTATCTCTCTCTTTCTCATAGAATACAATGAAATTATGCATTAAAATTAACAGATGAAACATGAAATAAGAAAATATATTGAGAGGTAAAAATGTGATAAAATCATCCCCCCCCAAAAAAAAAAAGTATTACTAGGTAATAGGAACAAAGCAGAATTTGTCCTAATAGATGGATCATTTAAAAAGCACTAAAAAAATTGGAAGTAAAACGATAAGGAAACATACACCAAGCAAACAGACAAACAGCAAGGACGCAGTATAGTCACAAGACCAAGGAGAAGCTGGTCAGTGTGGAGTGACGAGCGTGGAATCCAAAATGAACGTCCGGCTTTTATGTCACGATGCAGGTAACACTATGGATCAGTAGGAGCTGCGGGAGAAATAGCTTGTTGTACTGTGAGAGTGAAGGCTTTAGCTGTCTTATCTCAGGACACGATGGTAGGTGTAGCAAAGTAGTCCATTTCCAAGACAGAGTATACTTTCTTGAGCACATATTTTAAAAAATCATTATTTTGAAATCATATGGATGATAATGGAAAAATAGCAACAGTTACATAGGACGTTAAAAATAGGTAATATTCAATAGTAAATACATTCACTTTAGAAATCTGGATAAAATTAATGCTTTTCTTGGAAAACATGTATTATTGTAACTTACCAACAGTGTCCTGCAGAAATTATTAAAAATAAATGATAACAATTATATATGTCATAAGAAATTTTCAAGCCAGTATCTAGGCTAAATATTCTAAGAGGAAAATTCTTTCAAACTGTCAAAGACAGATTTAATTCCAAATTTATTTAACTCATAAAATGCTGACAGATGGAAAAGTGTTCCATTGTTAACGAAGCCAGCATTACATTAATAAAACAATAAATAAAACCCAAATACTTTCAAATATCCTAATTAAGAATATTGATAATAATGTTCTTAGATGATAGATTAACAATAAAATTTTCAGATTATTTTTTAAGGTCATTTAGGTTTTTTTTTTTCCAGAAATTAAGACAAGAAACAGACATAAATACGTACAAACTTTCAGTTTATTACTTAATTACAGGGAGAAGATGGATTATTTAACCAGTACCTATGGAACAATTTAGTACTACTTAGAAAAAAAGTGTGCTACCCAACTCCTTAAACTAGATCAATTCCAGGGTTAGTGGGGGTTATTTTACTTTTTAATGCCTTCATATAGATATCCAGAGACATTCATGCAAAATTATAAATATCAGCAAATACACTTTTTCTCTGTCAATACATCCCCTTGCTCGTGTACTTTTCTTTGTTTTTGGCTCTTCTCTCCTTGATTTTCATCTATTCTATGTAGGAAAAGCCATCGTCCCATAATTTCTGCAGTAACACACGAGGATGGATTTCCCATATTTTCCCCACAGTCATGTGACCCTAAAACACGCCCATCCCACGTGCGGATGTTTGAGTCACAGTCTGAGCAGGGGCCGTTCTGGGCCCTGCTTCCTTAAGCCGTAGGATGCTCCTCTGAGTCGGCTGCTCGGCTGCTCTCCTGCTCCTTTCAGGGCCCTGTGGTCGATGGCAATTTCTGAGATAGCTTTTCAGGATTTCTTTCTGTGTTTTTGTTTTCAGCAGTTACACTGCGACGTGCCTTGGTGTAGTTTTCAGTGCATTTTACTGCTTAGGATTTGCAGAGTTTTTGCATGTGTTATTTGATGCCTTGTGTCAGTTGTGTAAATTCTCAGACTTTGCTTCTTCTAATATTACTACATAATAACTTTTCTCCTCTCCTTGAATTTCATTTTTTTTTCATTTTATTTTCAGTTTCATTTTCGTTTTTTATCTTTGTCATCTTTTTTCCCCGTTTGAGTGCTTCAGTTTGTTCTCTTGACCTGCCCTCTGTTTCACTAACCTTTTCATTATTGTTGATGAAATAATGAGCCTGGTATTTTAAGAACTTTGCCTGATAATAAAGCCAGTATCTAGATCCCCAGAGATCATTTTCTAATATCAGTTTTTTCTCTTCATTTTCCCTGACTTGATCATGGATTGATCTGCCATATAAGGTTTAAATGGGTGCCAACTGTTCTGTGTGAAAAACAGTGGAGATTCCAAGTGAAATTAGATTAATAATAATAAGCAATGTGAAAACATGTAATTAGACTTTTCTCCTGATAACAGAAGGTATAAATTGGCAAGAACCTTTCTTAGTATATTTTGATAATTGAAATTCAGAATTATGTATCATTTTTACCTCAGAACTACTTTTTTCTTTAGAAAGCTGTACTTAAAAAAGTACTCAGTGTTACAAAGATATATGTGAAGGATTTTATTGTAGCATTTTTATAAATGAAAATGTGGCTATTGGCATAAATATTGATTGGGCACCTGTATAATCACATGATAGATGATCAGAAATACATAGAATGTTTAATTTATAATACTAAGTATGAAATTGGATCTTTGGCTTGTTTTCACAGCATCCAACTTATGTAATACACAAAAACACACATTTAATTGGATAGAATATATTGAGATTATTTTGATAAATAATCATAAAATAACTAAACTATAGCTTATTCATATAAGCTATAGCATTTAATGAATATTCCTGTAGATACAAAAGCATGAATCTGATTTACACTAGGTAGAATTTTTGACAGTCTTAATGACAAGTTAAAATAAATACTTAAATTTCCTTTTCCCTCTACTTCATGGCCTCTTTTTACCTCAGCGCTCAATGGCCTTGGCTTGCTTTATATAATTTTACACTGTTAATTTAGTTTCTTTAGAATCACCTTCACAAGATTAGATGAAATCACATCCATGAATAAGATAAGTGAGAAGAAGGGATGTTTTAATATAATTAACCAGCAAGGCTTAGTTCTGTACAGCTTCTTGTAATATTTTTTTACTTAGCTGGATTTTGAAATTCCTCTGTTTTACCACACCTCTTTCATTAATCTGAACAGGAGGAAGAATAAAAACAATACAGTTGAAATGATGTAAACAAACAAATCACATTTCAGATAGCAAGTGAATAAAGAATTTCATCGCAATATGTTCCCCTAGTTGTTAGGAATTCATTTTTTCAATGTTTTACTTGATGGTAAACAATACAACTGCTAATCCTGTGTTTCACTGGCATAAAGATCTAGGCATATATGGTCTCTGTTATAAAAGTCTGAAGCAGAAAGGTATAGTTAACATTTAAAGATTCCTTGACTGCTCATGTGTATGCTTAATAATCCCATAACAGAAGCTCAAATTGCCAGTGATTGATCAAGCAAATCTATCAATTCTTAAAATTGAATGAATTAAGGAAATCGTGGTTTAAATGAACTCCTCAGTCATATATCTCATTTTCAGTTATTCTCTTCTTTTGTGTTATTAATTGTTAAACATTAGCACTTTCTTTTGAGGTCATAAAAGTTAGAGCAAGCTGAAGAGAGAAGCTTCCAGCAGGGATGATGGGCCAATCGGATGCCTCTCTGCTCAGCATGAGGCTTCTTTAGCTGCAAAAGTAAAATGAATCAACCATGGAATTTCCCCAACAAGCTAATAGCTAGCCCTGTAATGGTTAGACAGGCTATCTCTGTGTAATTAGATTTCTAAATAAGTAATTACATAAAATAGGTGGATATTAAAATTATAAATATAAAAATCAAGTATCATAGTAACAAGAAAGACAAGAAGAAATGAGGTTGTCTAATTTGGTAATTTGCAGTTTACTTTGACTTTATAAGACTATATTATGTATCATGAATGAGGAGATATTTATCCAGTTGCTTCTTTTTTTTTCTGGGATGCATACTTATTCTAAAAAGGGTTAGATGCACATATATCACTTTGATTATTCTTATATAGCACTTTCTTACCTTATTAAAAATATATATGTAGTTCATCATTTTACAGGTTCATATTGAATTGTGATAGTTTTCACTTGGGATAAATTATCAACACTGATTTAAAACTGAAGCATTGAGGAATTCTCTGTTACTGTAGATGCATTTATGTTTCATTCCTTATTTTCATTCTCCCTGAATGTTTCACTTTAATTTCAGTCAGATTAGCAAATCAGAAGAAAAAAGTTAAATGTCAACAGTTAGATTATCAAAAAAGATTAAACCACAGGATTATAAATTTAAATGTTTTATATCAGATATTTTCACCAATGTTGAATTTGAGTAATTATTCTTGTAATGAATCCATACATATTCAGTCACATAATTTGACAATCATGCTATAGACCACACAAATACTAAGTCCCTTTAAGGATTAAAAAAGTAACTTTCGGTTTTGATCACGCATTATGAACTATAAACAATCAGGTCAAATATGAATATTCATTTGATTTTTATACTTGATTTATATGTGAATCCCACATTTCTCCATTTATTATTATTATTTTTATTTTTAATAAAATGCTGAAGTGGTAGGTAGATGCAAGATAAAGGTAGAAAACATGGTTTAGTGTTAGAGCAATTGTAGATGATCAGGTGTGTGCCTGTAGACTATGTGTTAATCCAAGATAGACAAGGGCAGCAAAACATCCACGGATGCAGAAGATTTCTCTCAAAACAAGGGAGTGAGGTTCTAAGCCTCACCTCTGTTGATCCCCAATTTCTCACCTGATGGCCCCCCTGCAACTGTGCCTGTCTTAGGTTGTTCCTCCCTTGAGGAATCTTACCCATCTCTGGCTAACCAGTCATCTTCTGGGGCCATACAGGGAAATGTAAAGTTGGTAAGTGAGAGAGAAGCAATATTGTTTGAAAAGCTTAGCTTTTTACTTCTTTGCAGTTTTATGCCCTGTGGCTTCTATGCCCAACATTTGTCTTGAGGTATCTTTCCCACTTGGAAGAATTATGATACTCGGTAATTTCCATATGAGGCACGAATTCTACTTAAGGGTTGTAATTAGGAAGGAAGAAGAAAAGCTATAGAGGTAGCAGACGGAAGAAAACATGGGAGGATTGATTATTCCTTTGACATATCTTCTTGTAGAGTAACATAAGCATGTATAGGTTTTAAATTACTAATTAAATTGTGCACTGACATTAACATAATAGGAATACAGCTACATAACCAAAGCAGACCTACAATTACCAGCCATCTCCAGTGAAGCCAAGAAAACCAGTTAGGCACCCTGAGCATTTGTGAAAACTTATCAATGATATGATGGATATTGTCTAACTGTATTTGAATAGTTTGAGAAAAATCAGACAAATTAAAACAACACATTCCTGGGAACTGTTCACATCCCATATGTTCTTTTAACAGTAGATACTCTAGTCACAAGATTTTGGAGCACTGCAACTTGCACTTCTCCTAATTCTTGGTTGAGTTCCGACAGCATAGATCCAGTCAAATTTGTTGTTTTACTGTATGCACAGGCCAGCTTAGATATCTCCTTCTTCATTCCAATGGCAAGTCCAGCAACCGGTCGAATGACTGCAGCTACAACTGCAACAGCGCCAGGATCTTTGTTGAAGTTTTTTGATGATCATCTTCTGGAATGACTCTTCCAGAGGATGTTGATGTTGGAAGTTCTTCTTCATATCGTATCTTAATTCATTTTCTGGGTAGCCAAATTAGGCTTTGATCCTCTGTATAAACACAAACAAACCCTTTGCCCACACTTTGATATACCCTTTATATCATCGTGAAGAACTTATTGGAGATCACCACACAGCAACTACTTTTTTTTTCTTTTTAAGAGAAAGCAATATTATCATAAAAATATACTTCCATAGCTAATCATCTGACACCCTTTAAATGATCAAAATTAAGGATATATAAAGCATGAATTAATCCTTTAAATGATCAAAATTAAGGATATTTAAAGCATGCCTTAATCACTGATTTACAGTTAGTTTTATACTATCAGGGGGTAATCCCCTTTTTCCTTCCTTTTTTTTTGTTATCATTACTTTACAATTACATGAAGAATATTATGTTTACTAGGCTCTCCCCTATACCAGGTCCCTCCCACAAACCCCTTTACAGTCACTGTCGATCAGCATAGCAAAATGTTGTGGAATCACTACATGACCTCTCTGTGCTGTACAGCCCTCCCCTATGTCCCACCCCCCTATTATGCATGCTAATAATAATAATACCCCCTTTCTTCTTCCCCCCAATCCCTCCCTACCCACCCATCCTCCCCAGTCCCTTTCCCTTTGGTGCCTGTTAGTCCATTCTTGGGTTCTATGATTCTGCTGCTGTTTTGTTCCTTCAGTTTTTCATTTGTTCTTATGAGTGAAATCATTTGGTATTTGTCTTTCTCCGCTTGGCTTATTTCACTGAGCATAATACCCTCTAGCTCCATTCATGTTGTTGCAAATGGTAGGATTTGTTTTCTTCTTATGGCTGAATAATATTCCATTGTGTATATGTACCACATCTTCTTTATCCATTCATCTACTGATTGACACTTAGGTTGCTTCCAATTCTTGGCTATTGTAAATAGTGCTACAATAAACATAGGGGTGCATCTGTCTTTTTCAAACTTGAGTGCTGCATTCTTAGGGTAAATTCCTAGGAGTGTAATTCCTGGGTCAAATGGTAAGTCTATTTTGAGCATTTTGAGGAACCTCCATACTGCTTTCCACAATGGTTGAACTAATTTACATTCCCACCAGCAGTGTAGGAGGGTTCCTCTTTCTCCACAACCTTGCCAACATTTGTTGTTGTTTGTCTTTTGGATGGTAGCCATCCTTACTGGTGTGAGGTGATACCTCATTGTGGTTTTAATTTGCATTTCTCTGATAATTATTGATGTGGAGCATCTTTTCATATGTCTGTTGGCCATCTGTATTTCTTTTTTGGAGAACTGTCTATTCAGTTCCTCTGCCCATTTTTTAATTGGATTATTATTTTTTATTTGTTGAAGTGGGTGAGCTCTTTATATATTTTGGACGTCAAGCCTTTGTCGGATCTGTCATTTACAAATATATTCTCCCATACTGTAGGGTACCTTTTTGTTCTATTGATGGTTTGTTTTGCTGTACAGAAGCTTTTCAGCTTAATATAGTCCCACTTGTTCATTTTTGCTGTTGTTTTCCTTGCCCGGGGAGATATGTTCAAGAAGAGGTCACTCACGTTTATGTCTAAGAGGATTTTGCCTATGTTTTTTTCTAAGAGTTTAATGGTTTCTTGACTTACATTCAGGTCTTTGATCCATTTTGAGTTTACTTTCATATATGGGGTTAAACAATGGTCCAGTTTCATTCTCCTACATGTAGCTGTCCAGTTTTTCCAGCACCATCTGTTGAAGAGACTGTCATTTCACCATTGTATATCCATGCCTCCTTTATCAAATATTAATTGACCATATATGTTTGGTTTAATGTCTGGAGTCTCTAATCTCTTCCACTGATCTGTGGCTCTGTTCTTGTGCCAGTACGAAATTGTCTTGATTACTATGGCTTTGTAGTAGAGCTTGAAGCTGGGGAGTGAGATCCCCCCTACTTTGTTCTTCTTTCTCAGGATTGCTTTGGCTATTCAGGGTCTTTGGTGTTTCCATATGAATTTTTGAATTATTTGTTTCAGTTCATTGAAGAATGTTGCTGGTAATTTGATAGGGATTGCATCAAATCTGTATATTGCTTTGGGCAGGATGGGGATTGTGATGATATTAATTCTTCCTAGCCATGAGCATGGGATGAGTTTCCATTTGTTAGTGTCCCCTTTAATTTCTCTTAAGAGGGACTTGTAGTTTTCAGGATATAGTTCTTTCATCACCTCTTTGGTTAGGTTTATTCCTAGGTATTTTATTCTTTTTGATGCAATTGTGAATGGAATTGTTTTCCTGATTTTTCTTTCTATTGGTTCATTGTTAGTATATAGGAAATCTGCAGATTTATGTGTGTTAATTTTGTATCCTTCAACTTTGCTGTACTCTGATATGAGTTCTAGTAGTTTTGGAGTGGAATCTTTAGGATTTTTTATGTACAATATCATGTCATCTGCAAATAGTGACAGTTTAACTTCTTCTTTACCAATCTGGATTCCTTGTATTTGTTTGTTTTGTCTGATTACCATGGCTAGGACCTCCAGTACTATGTTAAATAACAGTGGGGAGAGTGGGCATCCCTGTCTATTTCCCGATCTCAGAGGAAAAGCTTTCAGCTTCTCGCTGCTCAATATAATGTTGGCTGTGGGTTTTTCATATATGGCCTTTATTATGTTGAGGTACTTGCCCTCTATTCCCATTCTCCTGAGAGTTTTTATCATGAATGGATGTTGAATTTTGTCAAATTCTTTTTCAGCATCTTTGGAGATGATCATGTGGTTTTTGTCTTTCTTTTTGTTGATGTGGTGGATGATGTTGATGGATTTTTGAATGTTGTACCATCCTTGCATCCCTGGGATGAATCCCACTTGGTCATGGTGTATGATCCTTTTGATATATTTTTAAATTCGGTTTGCTAATATTTTATTGAGTATTTTTGCATCTACATTCATCAGGGATATTGGTCTGTAATTTTCTTTTTTGGTGGGGTCTTTGCCTGGTTTTGATATTGGGGTGATGTTGGCTTCATAGAATGAGTTGAGGAGTATTTCCTCCTCCAGTTTTTGGAAAACTTTAAGGAGAATGTGTATTATGTCTTCTCTGTGTGTCTGATAAAATTCCGAGGTAAATCCGTCTGGCTAGGGGGTTTTGTTCTTGGGTAGTTTTTTGATTACCATTTCAATTTCTTTGCTCATAATTGGTTTGTTTAACTTTTGTGTTTCTTCCTTGGTCACTCTTGGAAGGTTGTATTTTTCTAGGAAGTTGTCCATTTCTTCTACGTTTTCCAGCTTGTTGGCATATAGGTTTTCATAGTTGTCTTTAATAATTCTTTGTATTTCTGTGGAGTCTGTCTGGCTAGAGGCTTATCTATTTTGTTTATTTTCTCAAAGACCCAGCTCTTGGTTTCATTGATTTTTGCTATTGTTTTATTCTTCTCAATTTTGTTTATTTCTCCTCTAATCTTTATTATGTCCCTCCTTCTGCTGATTTTAGGCCTCATTTGTTCTTCTTTTTCCAGTTTCGATAATTGTGATGTTAGACTATTCATTTGGGATTGTTCTTCCTTCTTCATGTGTGCCTGGATCGCTATATACTTTTCTCTTAAGACTGCTTTCACTGTGTCCCACAGAAGTTGGGGCTTTGTGTTGTTGTTGTCATTTGTTTCCATATATTCCTTGATCTCTATTTTAATTTGTTCATTGATCCATTGATTATTTAGGAGCATGTTTTTAAGCCTCCATGTGTTTGTATGTTTGGAGAGGCTTTTGTAAGTTATTTTTCTACTTTTTTTCAAAATATCTACTTTCATTTTTCATATCACCTTTTCTTGGTGTCCAAAATCTGGATAATATTTTGTTTGAGCATTTCCCCTAATTTTTAGTTAAATTATATGTCATCTGCTTGTAGTGCCGAGTGTTTTCTTTTACTATAGATGCAGGCACTACACGTATACCTCCCATTAACAGCTAGTGGAGGGAACACGCACGCACACACACGCACACACACACACACACACACACACACCATTTCAGTTTCTAAATATTATATCAAAGGTTGTTTGCAAACAACAAAATGCTGTATGCCGCTGAGTATAAGATGGAGAATGAAGTGTCCTGAGTCGTCTTCTAATGCTTAGAGCACTGTTCTATTTTACAGTTAATTTTTCCTTTAACTAATGTGAGATAGAAAAATATAGTGCTGTGCTATTGGGAAACAACCCATACTTAAAGGTGAAAACTAATTATACTTGTAAAACCCTGAGCTATTTAAGGTTTGCTATGTGTGTAGAGATATGGTAAAACACAGCTTATGAGAACATAGATATGTTTATACCTTCACCCACTTATGTTTAGTAGAGGGTTATTTTATGTGTGTGCACATGTGTGTGTGTGTGACAGTGAGCATTTACATAAGAGCATTTCACATGTTCCTTGCACTAATTGTAGAGCTATGAGGAGGTTGCAGTGTTAGAATCTGTGGCAATTAAGTTGACTGGATAAGCTCCCAGTTAAAAGAAATAAGAATAAAATAGCTCAGTGAAAACAGTTTAGAAACAGCCACATTAAGTATGAATTTGCACATGAGAAGGAACACATCTGTGTGAATGTATTTAAAGCAAAATATTTTGCCCTCATTTCAGTAAAAGCACAGTTGTTATGTGTGATATCTGTGAATATGTCAGAATATCTCAGAAATTTTGCTCTGAAATGTCACAAGATGCAAAGTACTGGCTTGTGTCATTACCATTAAAAACAGAACAACAAAAACTATGTACCAAATCATTAAATGACCAAGAAAAATATCTCCTGGGAAATGTAGTCTTCTGAACAACTCCGTAATTGTAAATATTTAGAGAATACAGTGAAGAGACTTGGAGAGAAATCTCACGTTTGATTTTTTACCCAGTGAGTCTCATATTCTTCCTGCAGAGAGGAGATTGAGGGAAACTCTAGCCTAGCAGTACTATTACTCTGGGCTAGATTTTTATTATCATCATTCCTTGGTGGGCTCCAGGTTGAACATAAATCATGAAAAGGGCTCAATGAGTTGGTGAGAAAATGGATTTTCCAGCAATATTTATTGCCATTCCAGCACTATGGAAATGGTATGTGCGTAACAGATTGAATGGCTCTGCAGAGGTTAGAAGACATAGGTAAGTGATATATAATAAATTCTATAGACGTTTCCTTCAATGGATTTGAGACTCGCCTTTGAGACTCATTTGATTTCTTCCATAGCACTTCGCCTTATCGAACTTCTATTTTTCTCAGGAAAATGCAAAGTAAATAAAATTAAGCTGTCGCAGATTCATAACTTTTCAGAATTGTATATAGCTGAATATTTCTAGATTCATAGGTCATTTCCAGACTATCATTAAGCCACCTTTGCCTCCATCCAAAGAGTTTCTGAATCATATTCCTCTTAGAAACCACCGTCTGTATTGTATATCCGTAGGTTTTGCAGTTTTGCTTCCTGTTTGCAGTCAGACACTCTGACACGGTGCATCTTAGGATCATCTTGTAGATACACAGTTACTGTCAGAAGAAAGGGGTCAGGAAGAGTCATGAGAGGGCTTAAGAGAGGCTCAAAAGGAAAAAGACTGGTTCAAATTAAGCTTCATTGTTATTTTTGGGCATGAAGCTTATTTCTTATTTAAATAAGTAAGACAAATGACAAATCATTTTGAGAAGAAAAATTGCACATGGATGTGAAAACCAAAAATAACTGATAAACCCCTCTGCAATACAAATGATTATATTGATTTGTGCACTCGCTATTTCAAGTCTGAAATGAAATAATAGGGTGCTTCAGAAAAGCTCTAGTCTATCAGCTGGTGATGCAATGATAACATGATTGACACATCTCTGTATTCATACAAATTACAACATAGGATAAGAGAAAGAATAATTATTAGATATGTGATTATGTATAGTGTCCTGTGTGAGAGTGGAGAGAGTTTCTAACCCTAAATTAACCAAAAAGCAGGAACAAGGGACAGTCTCAAGGCCTTGATATGTTAAGGACTCCGGAAAAAATATCTACATGGGGAGCAGAGGATGAATTGAGAGTAAGGAACAAAGCTACTGGGAAGGGGTTCATGAAAGTTCTAGTCTGATTTGACAGGAACTTTGATTATTTCTTCAGAAACCGATGAAGGATTTTTATGCTTCGTGGTTTTAGATACTTTTCTATTTCAGAAAAGACACTGTGGTAGGAATATGGGTGGCAGAATGGACAGGGACAGGGCCGAGGCACAGGAAGTGACTGGGCTGAGATGGGCTGGCAAGCAATCTGAGAGTCGGTGGAGCTAGCGGGGATGGAGAGGGAAGGGGATTCGAGTTGGATCTTCTGCCACCACAGCAAGTGTCTATGCTGCCTAAATACCCCAGTCTTTATCCAAAGTGCTGTGTGATGTTTTAACCATATGAAGGGGTAAGTAAAACGCACACATATTTTGATGGCTATTGTATACAAGACATGAGCTAACATTGCTCTCTACTGACACAAAGTATCCATAATCCCCCTGCTAGGGGGAAACGAGGATTAGGTCATGCATGGAGTCCCTGTGTAGGCCCACTAATGGACATCCACACCCAGTCACCTCACAGTGCCCCCAGTTAATGATTCATAGAGATGTTGTCTCAGTTTGTTAGTAAACACCAAAAGTGGCTGCTGAATACAGTTTCATTCAGAGGTGATCCTGAAAGACAGAGTTGCAGGGAGATCCTCCCCTTGGGCAGATACTCAGGCAGTGTCCCTGGCCATCCGTTTTGAATGGGCAATGATGGATGTCTTTGTCCAGTTGGTCAGGGTCCTGGAAAGATCAAGTTTATAATATTCCACATACAACTGTGTACGTGGTCCTTTAGAAGGATTCAGTAGATTAGCTCTTGTCCATTTGTACAAGTACTGGCTTTCAGAGATCAAGCTGGGCTAGGAATGACCCTGGATATCCACAAATACCCTGCAAGGGTTCACAGTCAGGTAGAGCTTTAAGGATCACTGAACAGGCTTTCATTTCCTTGGCACAATTTCTCCAGGCTGTTCTTTCTGGGAATGCACTTGTCGAAGGCGCCGTGCTTGTTCCGCTTTATCCCCTTCCATGTGCTTCCTTCTCCAACTTCAAATCAAGTGTCTTTCCCACCTGTCCTCACTTATTTTGTGCATTGACCTAGGCTATAAAAACTGGGGGACTCAGAGGAAAACTGGAGGTATGGATTTCCTTAAAGCCTCCACTAATACACAAAATGAATGAGGCAAATCTTCAATCTCAAGGTTTTGTAGAAAATGCATTTACAGATCACAAAATGATGTAAACATTTTATCAGTAATAGTAAATTAACATTTCTATTTGTCTCCATTAGTTCTGAGTATATGGGATAAATGTTTCTAAATAAAATAGTAACGGTAAAATTAATTGTAATTCGATTATTTTTTTGTAAAACTATTGGATCTATTTCCCAAATGTGAACAAAAATAAAGACTAACAAATCTTATAGCAAATATAATGCTTTAAAGTCTTTTGCTTTCAATAACATTGAAGAAACAACTAAATGATTCACCAACAGTCCAGGTATCATTATGCAATTTTGTTACGTAAGCTAAAAAGAATTTTAGAATAAAATTTCATTGCTATAAAATAGTCGTTTGATTCTAACACACCCATTTATGTACATAAATTTTCTCAATTCTCAAAATGATATACAAAATTAGATATAGAACTGGTGCTGAGATGTGTCTTATTCTCATATAATAAAAAATTGAGACCCCAAAACACCCATCTGTCTCATTGAGAAATGCATTACACATAAAAGTTCTCTTTTTTGTTTTGTAATTATCAAAATGTGAAATATATATTTTGGGGGAGGATATTAAAATGTAGACAGAAGTTGAAAGAAAAGATGGATTAATGTAAAAGTCTATGAAGTGTGTGTGTGCGTGTGTGTGTGTAAATACATATAGATACAGATAGTTGTGATCCAGCTGCTGTTGTATATGGGGATCCGGTTAGATAAAATTATAGGAATGATGCCTCATTTTTATTTAAATATGTCAGTAATATCAGCAATTATATCGTATGGCCATCTCAACTACTTGAAAATTCATGTTTTTAATAAGAATATTTGAGATCCTCCATTATTATTCAAAAAACTAAAGTTTAAGAGAATAAGAGAGGCTGAAGTCCATAGTTCTAGATGGTCATTTAAGCCGCCCTGGTTCAAGTATTTCTGATATTATATTATCTGAAAAATTTCCTTATAATGACTGTAGGAAAAAAAATTAATACAAATGAAATAATAGAGAGATTAATAAGAACATTTACTAAAATTTGTTTTTAAACAAGGTTTAACCCTTCTGGAAGTTTGTTTCTAAAATAATGTCATGGGTCACGGGCATGCGGATAACATAAATTTCAGCTATTTGACCAACTAGGCTTTGAATCCTCGTGGTAGACTTTTCTATCTTCCCACTTGTATTACCTAGAACAGATGAACTAAACTGCCTCTACACAATGCCAACATTTATTTGATTAATTAAAGATATATTTAATTTATCATGTGTTCTAACAAGTCAGCTAATATTTAATACAATCAAACTAATTGAGTACACTCTCTAGTGGCAGAAATGGGATCACGATGGGATTGATCTGAAATTTCTAGTTAATTTTTTAGCTATAAATTTAGGGAAAATTAAGAGGCTTTGTTTTTGATAAAAATTATATGTCATCTGTTCAAATCCAGTTAAGTTGGAAACATTCAATAAGAAATATGTATATTTAATCAGTCCTTGAAAAATCAGACACTTAATTTTCATACTCTTAAACTCTAGTATATGTCGTTAAAAATGGTAAACTTCTGGAGAGCTATAATATGTTATTAAAGTTTTAAGTATTTTGTGGAGAATATTCATTGCTTTGTTTTTATTCAACTTACATCCTACATTTCAGTCTTCAGGTCACAACGGCATTATTGTAGCCAGGGTGAGTGCTGATAAATGAAATGCATGCTTACACATTTTAATTTAACAATGGGCACTATTAGTCTTGGCAATGAAGCTCAGATGCATAGTTAATATCTTCTGTTACAGGCACTCACCAATTTACCTGTTGTCATGTCTTACCTTTCAAATGGAAAGATAATGATAACGCTTTTCTTAGAATGAAATCATTAAAATAACATTCCTTTGGTTACATAGCTGAATGTCAAGACAGCCAAACTCCAAAATCTCAAGTTATAAGAAATAATAGTGCATTATTTGGAAAATATCCTCATTTATCTCCCACCTCATTTTTTGCATCTAGTGCATCAAAAAAGGATTGGATGATTGTTAAATGACTAAATCATGCTGTTGTCAACAAACATTCTGAGTTTGAGTATTTAGCATTTTTGGTCACTTTTCCATGGGGCAGTATACAGTATCCCATGACATAATGTGTATTAGGATTTTTCCTGGCAAGAAATGGGTAATTTCCTAAAGGGATGAGTGAAGAAGCTGTTTAAAGGGATTAGGTTAAAATTTTGGATAGAAATAAGGGAAACAAGAGTTAGCCAAGGACCTAGGGACCTGAAATGGAAGAAAATCCTGCACATGCTATAGTCTGAGGGGCCAGGACAAGGGACACCAGGCATTCTGGGGGAACTGTCGGGGAGGGACAGGGGCCACCAGCTGGCTTTCAGGAGCAGAATGCGTCACTGCCAAAACTGACTCTGCCAGCAGAGACTTGAAATAGTCCCGTTTCTCACCCCCTCTAATCTCTAATCCCTCACAGATTCTTCCCACTGGCTGAAGAGCCACATATTAACATATATTTTCTAGAGACAAGCCAAATAACATTTTAATTCAGTTTTTGTTGAGGAATACCTTTACCGAGCTCACCAATCATCGCCAGCACTCTGAATGAACATAAATTGCCCAGACCATTTCCTAATAATTTTACAA
Source organism: Manis javanica (assembly GCF_040802235.1). Lineage (NCBI taxonomy): Eukaryota > Metazoa > Chordata > Mammalia > Pholidota > Manidae > Manis > Manis javanica. The sequence goes on from NC_133164.1 coordinate 119,669,254, forward strand.
AGACAGTGATGGTTATAATATGCTAAAATATTTTGAGATGGCTCTATTCATTTTAAATCCCCAGGAAATGCATGGAAGCCTATTTCCCAGAGATGCAGAGAAAATGACTGATTATTTTCTTTCAGTGTGCATTTCCTGTTTGTGTGTGTGTGACAGAGAGAGATTAAATGACTTCCCAGTGCACTTGGACTCAAGAAACTTGCAAAATTTGGAAGCTGCTTATGTAACGACTTCCAAGAGCTTAAAAGACTGGCAAAGAAACATTTCAAACCAGCAACTTTTCAACATTTTACAGATTATTTTGCATGAAGTGATATAGTAGCAAAGTAATGGAATGAGACTTAATAGACAGAGATACATGAGGCATCTTCAAGGCATCTTTGCACATTCTGAATGTTCCAGGCAATTTGTGTTTGGAAAATAGAGCAATTATTTCCTCCAGGTTTAGTCTGTCTGACACCAGGGGACTGGAGGAAAGGGCAAAGGTCCAGTTGGGGCTCCTGTTGTCACGTTCGTCATTTGTCTTCACAAACCTGTGTCGTTTAGGGATGTATTTTCGTTTGTTTTTGAGTCACAGAATTTAAAATGCTCTAAGAAAGGTACTGAATATAAGGATGTTAGTTACCATAGATCCAGAAAATGCACATTGTCGAATAAGTAGTCATTAAAGATGAAACCTGATATAAATCCAAAGGTTATTTGCAGTTTAAAAAAATGTCATCCTTAATATTATCCCCTGCTTCCTAAAATATTAAGTTACTAGGTTCTGAGATAGTAAGTTATCTAATATTCAAGAGTCTCTGCATTTTATGTGAGAATTCATTTCAGTACTTAAAGAACAGCAAATAAAGTCACAGTTTAAATATTACCTATGTAAATCTATATAAACAAAATATTCCTGAAAAAGAGCAAATAAGTGTATGATTATAAACAATTAGCTTTTTTTAAGTGCAAGATATTTTTTTCCTATTTCATTTGAGTATAAAGAAGCCTCTGTTTAAATGTTGGGAAAAATAAAGATGAAATTATTTAAATATATAAATGTATATGTTTGGGTTATAAGACTACAATTAAACATATACTTTAAGAATATATTAAGGTCTTTTATACCATACTGTTTTGTCAAAAGGAAAAATATGCAGTTTCTCCAGAGAATATTCCAACTACAGGGAATATACCTATTAAAAGAGCCCCACTGGTGGAATATCATTATTCCTTTATGTTTAAAGTAGTGCCGTGATAGTCATTTAATACATTATGAACGGTTTCACAAGGCATCAACTATTTTATCCTTCAAAGCAGGTGAACTGTGAAGTTTTGTTTTTTACAACAATTTACAAAAATATTTCCCAAAGCTTTGTTAAGTAATTGGGTATATATTACCATAAATACAAATAACCAAAATTCACAGTAGGCTTGAATGGAATTAAACTTAGTATAAAAAAATCTATATGACCTGTCATGATGAACATAGATTATACCTGTTTAAATACAGATAAATCGATCCATATATATATACACACATATTTACTTGTACATAGTACAACTGGGGTATATTACATATATGTGTATATATATAAAACAAATGATGGAATGGAGCAGTGTGTGTATATGTGTGTGTATGTAAATACATATATGTGTATACACACATGTATATATAATCAATATATGTATATAATCCACATGTGTGTATACACATACATATATGCCTTGTGATTAACACACATATATAAATATACATATATACTCAGAAAATATAAATCACACATAGTTACATATATGTCAAAGATCAAGTATCTTCATACATGCAACATTATATGTATATGTAAATCATAAACATGTTCCATCTGTATATTGACTAAGCATGAAGACAGGAAATAGCTCATAAATTATTTTTTGATGTGATAGAATGAAACTTTCAATATAAAAGTTTTATAGAATGATTTGCATTATTAAAATGTTAACATAAAGAAGTACTGGCACTTATTTTGAAAAATGATGGCTAAAATGAATACAGTGTCTGTTTCTCCCAAAGCACATGATGCTCTGTGGAATTTCAGTGAACAAATATTCAATTTTAGAACCTTTATCACAAAAGGCCAAAGTCCTTGTGGGGAATATGTACACACTATGTGTGTAATTTCTGGATACTAATGAGCAATAAATGGTATTTAAAATTGTTCTTGCAAGGATTAAAAAAATATCAAATGCATATGTTAGAAAATTGTACTTTCTCATTTTAAGTCTCATGGAAGCCTAACAGTGGTGTGATCAAATTGTAAAAAAAATAATTTTTGTGCATTCTTTATATTCTGTATTTTATATTTTTAAGAGAAAACAAAAATATTTATTTTGTTATAAGTTTGAATCCCTTAGTAATTCACACAGAGAAAAGCACATGTTTTTCCCTTTCACTCATATACATTTTCCAAGCAAAAGTTTTTCTCAAACTAAGAGTCATTGTCTTGTCAAGCCATTTGATTCAGTACCTTCCCAAGCCACCTATTAATAAATATTTGTAATCAAGTCATTTCCAACAACTAAGATATTAGAAATTATATTCTGTATTACTGGCAGTTTTTGGCAGTAATTCCCTGATTTAATATGGACCACATTGAGAATAGTAAGTGTTAATATTTTTATATTCTATAGTGAAATCCGAATACACACACACACACACACACACCCTCTAAAAATATAGAAATTCATATAACAGGTGATTTTTAAAATAGAATTCACTGCATATGTCAGAACATTTCAGTTCAAATGCAGAAATCAATTTTCCATTTAAAAAATCAAAGGAATGAACAGACAAGAAAAATAAATTAGGGGGTATGACCATGTAATATTATTGTTCTTTGTTATCCAGTTTCTCTGCTTTACTATCATAGTACCTTCATAACAGAAAAATGTTAAAGTGAGTATTAAGGATATGAGATACACAGTACATGTCATTAAATAAGTTTTGAATCTAATGAAAAAATTTCAAAAACACAAAATACTGTTTCTTGATATCATTTCTTGCTAATTCAGCTTGCAAATCCCGTTTCTGTAATATAAGTACATGTCTTCATGACAACCAAACAGGATTATATATTTTCCTTTTACTGACATTTCTAGGGACTAGCTTTGACGGTCACTCAGCCTGGTGTCCTGCTCCCCTAAACCACAGCCCCTGGGACGGCAGATGGAACAGCCATGTTAGTGGTCCTGGGGAGGAGGCGCATCAATGGTGGGGGTGTTGGCTGTGAATTACTAGCACACACGTGGAGCATCTCAGCTAAAGACGGACAAGGGTACAGTTATCACAGACCATCATCTCTTGACCTTCTCCACTCTGCCATTGCTCTTCCCCCCAAGGCTGTCACCCACATCCCTCCCAAGACTGGTGTAACAGCCGTCCCCCCTTGCCCCCCGGGGGAGTTGAGCACAGATGGCCCCGCATCTGAGGTGGCCCCTCCTCCCTCCCACCATACCGCCACCCACCGCACCTGCTAACTTCTCCTCGCCCGGCGTCCCTCAGGTGTGGGTTCAGCCTTCATTTCCTGAGGGAGCCTCTCCTTGTCCTGTGCACACCTGCACCTTAGCGTTTCCCCCTTTGCTGTGTACCTCACTTCACGGTGATGTCTTGTTTTAACTGTTCACATTCTCCATTAGTGAGTCAGCACCATGAGACCAAGCCTAGTAAGCAAAGTGCTACCCCACGCCTGGGCCACTGGGGACCATCACCCCTGCATCTCTACAGCCTGCCCCCCACTCCTTCATCACCACCCCACTCCCAAGGGCGGAGCCAGTGTGACTGACCAATAGGTGCCAGGTCTGCAGTGGGCTGGGAGGTTGGGGTGAGCCTGCAGGCCTTAAGTGGGGAGGGAGGGTGATGGCGGGGCAGGTACTTGGCAGGTAGTCTGTGCCTGGTCTGGAGTGGGAGGCAGTCCAGATTCTAGAGACACCCTCCATGAAAATGCAGGGTCCTCCAGGCCCCACCAGGGCCGGGCTTGACAGGCTGAGAGGGCCTTGGAGAACCAGGAGTGCCAGTCTTGGAGTGCGACACAGTTTGGGGCTGAAGTCCATGGCCGGCTGGCCTGTGGATATGGTACATGAGAACAGGCCATAGGGCCCTGGAGGTGTGTCTGAGCGAGAGGATCGGCTCAGGGCTGTTGCCAGGGCGTCAGCGTCGACACACTGAGGTTTTGGTGAAACTCTGCAGTCCAGATGTGGTGTGAGGAGGAAGGAAGCTGGGCCAGGCTGGGAGAGGGATGCCATTGAGTGGTAACCAAATGCTCAGTTTAAGAGGCATAGCGCTGAGTAGTGACAAGTCTGTAGGAGTGAGGGAGGGCTGTGCATTTTTACTAACATTTTCAGACTTGAAAAATATATTAACAGTTTAGATTATTGGGTCTGAGAAACATGCAGCTAGTTTTGAGATTGATTATGAAAATCTCCTGCTCTAGGAAGGGTACAGGTCAGAGCTGTTTGCAAAGCTACACTTGCCAGCAAAATTTAGATACTTATTTAGACATTATTTGTTGAGTGAATATTGTTAGATTCCTCTTTAGTGGAAAGGTCACGATGGAGGCCTGGATCTTAGGTCACTTATTTCCTTTTATATTTGCCTTAAAAATGCACCCACCCTCATATGCACTTAATTTTTTTAAGTAGACTGGAATTAAAATTAACCATCTTGTCTTAAGTAACAGGGCTTGTCAGTACTGGCTGGTTCATATTTCTAGCAGCTTTCGCTCTGATTCAGCACGTCAGAGGTGGCTGGTCGGGCACCTCTCTTCCTTGGAAGCGTCATGACTTGGATGGACTTACGTTCACTTCTCCCAAGATTTGGGGATCACAGAAACACATTTATGTCAAACCTCTGTGTTTTCTGATTTGTTCTTTTCCCATGTCAGGTGGCCCTTTTTACCTTTAGATAGACATATACTTATTTGTGTTTTCATACCAATTTTAATAAACTACGGTTTTCATATTTGTTCAGCTTTAGATGAATGTGACTACATTTTCAAGAAAGACGGGGGAAGTAGTAGAGGAAGGAATTGGCCATTTGGGAAGTTAATTGACATTTAACACCACACTCCCATTAGGCAGGCAAGATCATTCCCACACTGCAGGTGAGCAAATGAGGATCCGAGTGGTGAAGGCCCTTGTCCAGCGTCACTCAGCAGTTGAGCTGGGATTCAAACCCAGTTGTCTGATGCTAAAGCCTGTAGTTCTATCAGCAAAGAAAATAATATTTTAAATAAGTAAATGAAAAAACTGAAGTTCACAGTGACTCATCACACACATCGAGGAAGCTGTGCGAACCGGGGAATGTATCACAGGCTGATGTGGAAATTGGTTGTGTTCTTTTCTGTCTGCATCTCACACTTTTCTGTATCTATGCCGTGAACCTCAACAGGTATGTTATTTAACTATCATTTAACTAATGTTTTTGGTCATTTGTGTTGTGCTCAGGATACTGCTAGTTCTGGAAAGCAGGATGTTAAGGGCATAGTGATTGACATGAGGAACAGATTAGAGGATTAGATCTCAAAGTTTTGTGTTTTGTTTTTCTTGGTCTTCTGACCATTCTTCCAATTGTAACATAATTCTGCCCCTGGAAAGATGGTAATATAAACACTATGCAAACAAAGCATCAACAGTTGTTATATTACAAACAAATGAAAAGTTAGGGTGTGATGTCTATGATAAAACAGTGGGGGGATTTATCCCACTGTTCACTGTGTTGAATTGACATGCTAATGGTTAAATCTCTCACACACTCACTTACATAAATCTCCTGAATTCTATTAGGGGAAAAAATAAGACCCCTCCAGCTCTCTCCAGCTCTGTTAGCCTTGCCTTTCCATGTCACAAGAGCGTGAGGCATGAAGTATCACACAAAAGCTGCCCTGTTTTCTGCTCTTGCAGATGAGGAAACTGGGATTTCTAAAATGGAAGCAAGTGCCTCAAAGACTGTGCAGTTAGTGTCTTTCAGTATCAAACAAAAAATCAGACCTTCGAGACTCTAGGCACTGCTCTTTCATTAGGCATGATTATCAGATAGAGGAAGATATCTTAGATTACATCAATGTATCACCTGTTAGTAATATATTAAAGTTAAACCAATAAGGAAAGAACCAGGGATGATATTTATCTGTAACTCTATATATTAAGGTAAGTATGTGACAGGCAGTGGCAAATAGCAGCCACCACAGCAAATTCAGGGAAGTGCCGGCTTCCAGTGACTGCATGTTTGATGTAAATTAATAAAGAAGTTGAGCTATTCTACTCTACATCAAATTTTAATTTTTAGGTCATGGCCCACTGAGAGAAAAATTGCATTAGTTTCCTATGGTTGCTGTAACAAATTACCACAAATGTAGCTGACAACAGCAGGAACTTATTACCTTAAGGGAGAATCCATTTCCTTGTTCTTAACAACTCCTGGAGGCCTCCCAAGTCTCCTGGCTGTTGGCCTCTGGCTCCATCTTCAAGCTGACAGCGTAGCATCTTCAAATATCAGTCTCTCTGTGATCTCTGATTTTATAATTGTTCTTCTTCCCTCTTATACACTCTTCTGATTCTAGTAGGCCTCCCAAAGGCCGGGATAATCTCCCAAATGCAAGGTCCTTAAACTCAGTCAAATCTGCAGAGTCCCTCCTGCCCTGGAGGGGACTGTATTTCAGGGGCTCAGCCAGGGCTGTCTTTGGGAGGGGGGTGTGGTTGAGCCCACCACCGTCTCCCACTGGTGCACATGGTTTCTTTTGAAGGGAAATAACGGACCAGACATGTACTGCTGAAATGGTCAGTAATTGGTGTTGGGCTGTTCATTCATTTACCTGTTACCAGTCTTGCTATAATTCTTTTATCCAAATCCTATTTTTTCACACATATGTGAAAGAAATACATTTCCTAATATGTGTAGAGTTAGAAAGCATCATATTAGGAATGTAGAAACCATTAGAAGATGATTATTTGGAATCTTATGAAATTACTTCTCAACAGTATTTGGTTTCAAATTGAAATTCTTTTTTTTTATTAATTCCTTCCAAGAAGTCCAAGAAAAGGAATATTTTTTTTCCTCACTTCCATTAGGGTGCTAATTTTATTAGCATTTCCTGAACAAGCTCTGTTTTTCTATGTCTATCAGAAGGGAACAGCAGTTATGCATGCATCCTTCCTCGCTAGACATATTGGACTACTTCTGGCAGGTGTCTGGGTTTAAATGGAAGTAATTAATTAAAGTCTACTAATATTTATGAAGTTATTGCACAAACTATTACAACATAACAAGTAGGATAGGCATATTGTAATAATAGTTATATTGTTCTTCAATGAAATGTAGCAACAATTTAATCAAATGGATGTGTATTTTGAACTTAATCCATATATTAGAGTAGAAATTCTTCAGACAAAGGCTGTAGAATGGCCATATGTGCACTGAGGAGACATATAATTTCCAATAAAACTTTTCCTCTATAGGGTATGGTGTCATATCAATCACAGTTTTATAGGCAATTTTACTGCAGCACAAATAATAGCTCTATTGTTTGTGCACAATTTGTGCATGGAAATAATGCATAATTCCCTTGCTTTATAAATTGTCTTACTGAATGCCTTGAAGGACAGTAATAAGAGAAACAAATCTTTCCCTCCTTATTAATTTTCAAGTTGGGTATTCTTAATCAGGTTATGGTACGCTGGAAGACAAAGGTATATGCACTGTCCTTGGACTTCAGATGCATTTCCAGTGTAATGACCTTGTAATAGAACATGAAAATTTGTGTTAATGTATTGTAAAAATGTTTAAAAGTTATTTTTTATCATACACATTTTAGGTTACAATTTTAAATATGTAAAATGTTCTTTAATTTAAATTTCTCTTTAATACAATGTGCAGATGAATGTCACATCTGTTTATGAAATTTTGATAGTAATGTTCAAAGTGCATCCATCCTCAGTTATGGTAATTTAAATAACTCTTTTATCTATCAAACCATTGTATTCAGTGAAGGTTTAAAAAAATGTTGGGCTTATCCTAAATTTAATGAAATATGCAACTGTATATGAATCTAACATTGTGCATCTTGAGTCAAGTCACTACTTAATATACAAAATGTGTTGCTTATTCAAAAAATTGAAAATATCAGCATAGAAAAGTGTTTCTTTAAGTGATCCAGGGCTTTAAATAAGGCACCATTTTAAGGAATGGTACTATTTTTTGGGTATAACATGTACAATCCCATCAACCAAATGGAATTATGTGTGCATATGTACACACAACACACACACACACCATAGGCACTCAAGAACTTTCTGAGCTCTGATTACTTCTTGGAAGGAGTAATAAGTCTGGAGAAGTCCAGTAGCCATATATTTTGAAGTTAAATAAGTTCTATTAAAGCAGATGGGAGGAGATTTTGATCACAAAAACAAAAACTCGGTTCATGTTGCCGACAAGATTACAGCAAATTAACCTGGCTATTCCCTTGTTCGTCATCAAACTGTCACAGCCACTTTTCATTAGAAATAGATCCGTATGAATCATAAATAAAATTTATGTTGATTCTATGGTAATCTCTAATGGGGATATTTATTTATGTGTAACATGGCATTGCTTGCAGAGACCATACTTGGTGATACATATGAGGTAACTGGAAATACAGAACAGGAGTTTAGAAATAAGGTCAGCTTGTGGATAAAACTTTTGAGATATCCTTATACAGGTGATATAACAAATTATAGAATTAAATGAAATTGTCAAAGGGATGAATATGTGCAGTGGTAGTTCTCAGTCTGAGGGGTATATAACAACCACTAAGGGTGCTTTTTAGAGATGAGAACCTGGGTTACAGCTCCAGGGTCTCTGACTTGGTAGGTTTGACTAAGAGCTGGAGAGCCTACAGGTGCATGAATTCCCTTGGCTATTCTAAAGCAGATGATCATAGTATTGATTATGAGAAAATTTCCAGAAGGTTGTGAGTAATAAAGACAGACAGTTATTCCTAATGATTTATATTCAGAGATAAAAAATGAGGAGTAGAAGAAGGCATTAGTTAAAGAAGAAAAAAAAAACTGTGACAATACATTAAAGAAAACCAGAGTCTAATGTCATTAAAAAGCAAAGTAAGAAATGAGTATTTGGTGAAAGGAATAGTCCATGTTTTTCAATATTGCAGGAAGTTACAAAGTACTGCGGACATATGCAAGACTTTGCAATGAAGATTACGGTGATGTCATGTTGTACACATGGTGAGCTCAAGACTATTACTAGGAATTACAAAGTGCATATTAAAGCAATCAATATAAACTCTTATTTTAACATGTGATGACAAAGGGTAGCAGTGAAGCAGGGCAGCATTATTTTAGGAAGATGTTATTTTTTTCATTATTTAATCTTGGGAGGAAAGGGGAATAGTAACAAAAAATGGACTCAGTGAAGAAGAAATTAAAGCAGGAGAGAAAGGAAGAATAAGAACAGTTTTGGAGCATTTGGGAGTAGCTGAAATGGTCCACTTATGAGCATCTCTCTGGACAACAGAAGCTGCGTGTGTGTGTGTGTGTGTGTGTGTGTGTGTGTGTGTGTGTGTGTGTGTGTGTATCTGTGTGTGTGTGTGCGTGTGTGTGTGTGCGTGTGTGTGTGCGTGTGTGCGTGTGTGCGTGTGTGTGTGCGTGTGTGCGTGTGTGCGTGTGTGTGTGCGTGCGTGTGTGTGCGTGTGTGTGTGTATACACACACAAATTTATTCCTCTTTTCCTTCAGATGGAAGAGAAAGGTGAAAGAAAGATGAAATCACAAAGACGATGAGGAGACACAGTGCATATTGAGAGCACATAGACCCGTGTTGATACTCTCAGGGAAATGGATAAAAGGCATTTGAAAAAGGGGAGAAGAAAACAGACTTGGTTCCCACGACTTGGCAGAGCTGGAGTGACTTGGAAGCAGCTCTTGGGAAGGATTTAGAAGCGGTGCCCTCGAAAATAACAAGGGCAGTTCATTAGAAATAGATAGTTTAGGACATCATGTGCTAAGTCCATCAAGTTGTGCTAATTTATTAGGTTGCATTACTTCATAGTAAAAAAGGCATATTTTCACAAAATCTGACATTTTGAAAGCAGGAAAACAGGAAGTGAAAATGGTGGTCTACCCATTGTAGACATGGCAAAGTGACCAGGATGAGCCCTTTAAGTGCATCCGTCTGCTCGTCACCAACTGGTTGGAGGGGGGAAGGAGAGCTGGAAGCGGACTTGAGAGGCAGGTGAGCCGGCGAGCAGCCCGTGCCACGTTCTGATGGACGGAGGGCGTGGGCGAGTGTGAGCGCGGCTTAGGTGGGCAGTAATGGAATCGTGTGTCCGATACACCCAGCACAGACTTAGTCTGAAATATGAAATGACATTTATCTGACCTTTAAAAGGACATAAAACATGTCAGAGGTGTAGGTTCTATTTTAAGAGTTAAAAAAGTAATGATCTTATATGGTATAGCATTTTAAACAAATAATCTTAAAATACTGGTATTTCTTTCCACATGTGTCGATTTCTGACTAGATCGATGTCTGTTTTGATTTATAGTTCTTTAAACTGACATGTTATGACTACTTTTCAGCAGTGTTCCAGTTTTTCTGTTGGGTACACATTTACCTAAAATATATGGGAAACATGTTCTCTGTCCCCTTGGTTGTTGAGTTTAGATAAATTTTAACATTTTTGCTCTTTGTATACATATCGAGCATTAGTTACATGAAAGTGCATGGTAAATATCATTTAGATCATAATAAATGGTCATAATAATACCATGTGGAATAGAAATGTGGACTTCTTTCACAGGACCCCATTGCACTTCGTAGGTTAGTTGTTCCATGTGCAAAACAACTGCCCCGTCATGTCTGGGCAGGTGTGATCTGTCTGTATGCAACTTTGCTAAAGAGCTACATATTCAAAACAGAAGAAAAACCAAAGGTTTGATTTGATTACTACACGTGGTCTAAATGTCTTAATGTGACAGATTCTAAGTTTCCACTTCTGTCCATAGTAGACTGAGCCATAGTCTCGAAGTTCCCTTAGTTTATCTTCTAATTTCAAGTAATGGTTATGATTCATATAAAAAAATGCAAGTTAGAAATACAGAAAGATATATTTAAAACACCACATGAAAATCTATGATGTGAAATCATGTGTTTTTATGAAGAAAGCTTATCTTAAATGTACACATATATGTATATATACACGTATACATGGGATAAATAAGATAAAATACAATATACATATATCTAATACTGCATTTTTACTTAGTGATCATAGGTACAGATAAAGGTTCAGATAAGACAGAGAAATACTGAAACATTTAGAGAGACAGATGAGGTAGAGATAGAGAGTGTCTTTTCACATTCTAAAAGATTCTCCGTATCATGTTTTGGGAGAGTTGCTCTGAATTAAGAATAGCATTTCTATAATCATGGAAGAATCCATGGGGCTGAAGTTCAGATTTTATTTATTTTTTGCTAAATCAATAAGTTAAACACCAAAAAGGTGGCTAATCTTGATAATGAAATAAGAATCTAACTATCCATCTCTCTATATAAAACAAGTAGTAAATAGTAAATTTTATTACATAGTAAAAACATTCCTTAAATTGCTAAATTCTGGTATTTAAACACTAATGTTTACTGTATCTTTTGCTAGAACCAGATTTATATTTGCTGTCAACACCACAAAAGAAAGTAGATCAATACTGGTAATAAATCTTTAAATGCTTTTTAACCTTACAAGCTCTTTATATTCTGAAGGATAATCAATAAGCACAGCAGAAAAACAGTGTGCGATTCATCTTTTAAGGTGGTGCTATTCTATGACATAATGCCGATAACTCTGAATGTAAATGCCAGGATCAATTTTGCTTCTAAAAAATTATTCAAACAGAGTGGTATGAAATAATTACTTTCATTTATACATATACTAGATTAATTTTAATATAATTATGTCATCTGTGATATTTTAAACAACAGCAATAATTTTATTCCACTATGATTATCTTCTCTTGAGATATTAATAATCACTAAGTTGTGTCTATAAAACGGATGCCAATTCAAATATGGAGTTTTACCTGCATAGGATATGGCAGTTCATGCAAACTTAGTGTACCTGATTCAATTAAAAAAGACCTTCTTTAGAAAAAAGGAGGACAGTAAATCAAGATTCTTTTTAGTATTCTTTCCTAGTATGTACACATTTTATATCACTTTAAGAACTTTTAAAAAATTAATGTTGTTTTAGCTGTATTTGGTTATACTTATGTGTATGAAATACATAACAGAGAATCTCCCAATGGATAATTACATTGAGGCAAATGATTTTAGTATTTTTATTTCCTGATACAGCAATAATTTGAATAATAGGGTTTCATATTCATTATTATTATTATTTCCCAATAGGTAAATTTTATGCGTTTGTCAAAATTCATAAAACTTCATGAAGATTCAAGAGTGAATCTTTCACAGCATGTAAATAAAGCATATAAAAGGTTGGGGCATCATGGGACAGAATGCAAATTGCAAGAACATAATCTGCGTTACAAACATATCAAATTATCTCACTGAAGGGGTAGGAGGGAGTAGTTGACCTAAGTAACTTTGCAAATGAGTGGATTTTTTTAAGATTAAAGGCAAAAGGAACTGCATGTGAGCACAGTACTCTAGTAGGAATTGTTTCCTGCAGGAATATATGTCAATTCAGAATCCATATGCATGTTTACTGGAAGTGAGAAGTTCAGTAAATGACTTGCAGAAAATGAGAGCCAGATGCATCACTGTGGCCGTACAGCACGGGGTTCACACCAGCAAAGGGGGTACGGTTAGAATGACACATCTAGTATGGGAGTAGATCTGTCCACATCAGTATCAAGTTGTGTTACTTAATATAGGTGATAAAGATACATGATACAACACCACATCTGTTCCACTAACAGCTGCTATGGCAGATGAAACAAAATAACTGACGGAGACATGGGAAGAAAAATTCCTGAGGGAAAATCTCAAGCGAATAAGAGGATAGGGTGTGATGTAATTTTTGAAAAACTTTTCATGCCAGGATAAAAAGAAACAAACATACATGTATGTCATTTGAAAAAAGGGTTACCTATGGACGGCAATAAGGAAAAATACTTCTCTGTAACTTCCAAAAGAATGAGATTCACAAAATAATGTACACATTATTTTGGGTTGAAGGCTCTAGAAGTACTGAGTCCAGACACTGAGTCAGATAACAAGGGTTGTAAAATATTACTCAAAGATTTAACTGTGGACTTCTAAGACATTAGTCAAAATAAAGAATTTAATAAAGGGGAGTCTTAAAATTTTTAAAGGGTTAAGAATTAGTAATACTTAAAATTAATTTGAGTAGTTCTGTTAGCTTAAATATACCATAAAACAAAAGATAAAATATTCTTGAAAAAGTAAATAACATGATATAAGATAATTTTATTAATATTATTTGTTTTTTAACAAATATTATTTTTGTTCTTAAAGCAATAATATAAAGAACAGGGGAGAAAACATAAGTGCCACTTTCTCATCAATAGGAACTAATAGGTCCTTTTATCATTTGTGATATAAGGACTAATTGATCCTTTTTAAATCAGATTTTTATCATCAAATTATATGAATTTATGTACATGTGCATGTGTCTAGGAAAACATAAACATTGACTTAAATAGTGTTAATTCTAGATTGTATGGTATTAGTTAATGTTTATTTAATGCACTATTCTAATTTGTTTTCAAATTGTTCTGGTACAAATAAATGGCTTATCTAATTAAAAAGAAAAAGAAAACGTGACTGTGAGAGAGCTATTGAATTCTAGATAAATAGTTTGAAGTCATATAATATTATTCCAGAGTGCCACAGTACAGTCCTAGTAACTACTTCTTTCAAATTTATCCCAAACTGACTTCTGAACCAGATGTAGGAGGAAATCTTTTTGATAGGGCCTAATGGTTCGTCTAAATCTTGTAGATTTTTTCTTAATCATGCCTTCAGTTTTTTAAATAAACTACTATATTCGTATGACCATGTGCATAGAGACACTCAATTCTCAAATACCCCATTAAATGTAAGCAGTTAAGATAGCAAATAATGTATTAAGTAATCTTTAATTGAAATATCTTATAAAGGTCTATGTTTATATAAAACTTTCTTGAAAACAAAATATGATAATGTTTTAAAATTCTGAAAAGTAGTCTTAATGTATGTGTTATTGTGCATACGGGTAACAAAATACACCGCAGTATGAAGATTCCATAGCAATTCTGAGAAAAATCTATTGTTGCATATAGCACAAGCTTGATATATATCTGATCATTGTAATTTCAAACCATTTAACTGGATAGCTGGTCAGTTGAATATTATATTTTATATATATATATTTTTTATTTATATGTTAGTAAATGTCTATAGATGTACACTGCACAGCAAGTTTCCAAATGAATACAGACTAGTTTGAAAAAAATCAATGCAATATCTTTGTTATGGTGTGGCAAGTACTTATTGATTTTAGACATTGCTGCTTTTTCCTGGAGCCCCATGCTTTCTACATTTTTCATTTTTATATGTCACTGTGCCAGCTAGATGCCACTGGTGTTTTCAAAATTAAGTAATGTCTTTTTGCTTTTCCTTTTCTTTAGTGTTTTGGTGATACTTTAATTAATGTATTTTTTGCAACATTTAACCCTTTTCTAAAACGAAATAATAATCAGATAAAATATTACTCTGGATCTTGTCATTTACCTATCATCATTTATATTTATTTTTAAATACATTCAACATAAAATTGAGTTCTTATTCCTCTCCTTCCTTATTAGGAAATAATGGGGAAATTTGCACAATCATAACAAGTTTCTTTGGGAACCTGACAGTTCTCTTTTCCTTACATGGGAAATGGATTGATTGCCTATCACAGAAGTTATGTTCTAGTGTAGAAATCAGGCAACATATAAATTTCCCCAAGAATACATACTGGAGTAATTGCCCAAAATGTTCAAAACTACGACATATAGTGGGTTTAAAGGATAATTTTCAATCCCATATTAATGTATTTTTATACTATTTCAGAGTAATGATACACTGAAATAACTTTCTGGTATATTTGTGGTATGCCTCCATTTTTTGGTTATTTATCCCGAGAGACACTGGCATCCACTTCAGTACTCACAGCGGCCGTTCTCTTAAGGGCCATTACTCTAAGTGCTCTAAATCTGAACCATCTTCGGGCTCCTCTTGGTGCCCAGACTTGCATTCTTCCTGTCTTTCCAGCTGGGCGTGCTGACGTTCACAGGAAACCATAGCCTCACTTTAAACCTGGCCATGCCTAGTGAGGATTTAAGCACTCCTGGACCCATTATGTTATTCATCATCAAGTTACATTTTTGGATAGTCTAATTTTGACCAACATTTTGTATCATTTGTGAAAGTTGCTTTATTCCTGAAATCGGTGTGCATTTTATGTCTCTTTAGGATTAGCGACATGTGCCTCCTTCGCAGTGTCTATCCCTCTATCCTTCCAGGAGGCTTGATGCACTTCCCTGTTCTTGCCCTTTACCTTCCAAGAAAACTCTTTGAGGAAAAATATGTTGCTCTTGATTGTCATGTGTAGTGATCATGATTTAGAATTCTTTCTAGCCTCATCTTTGTATCTCTTCACCCATCCACCCCATAGACAGCTTAAGAAGGGACTGATTTCCTTTCTGTCACATCATCCGTTTTTAGCATACCATTTCCTCTTTTGCATAACTGGTATTCACAGATGAGACTCCCTTTATGTACAGTTTTTGTTTTTGTTATTTTTCTGTTTTGAGAAAGGTGAATCAGTTAGAATGTTTTTTAATTCAAGTATGAAAAAGCAATGAAATTTCTCAACTAACCAGAAAGTATTATTAGACACTCTCAGAAGAACAGAATTAAGTACCTACATATTTGCATACTTCAGTGATATCACCAAAACTCACATCATTGTTTAATCTTTCAGCTACGCTGTTCTCTGTTTGCTGGCAGTGTCTTCAGCAAATTTCCACAAGATGGAAAGGTGGCTATCATATCTCAGGCCACCATATTCAGTCACAGCAAAATCCAGAAGAAGATGAGGAATCCTCTCTCTCTCTTTTCTCTCATCTTAACAGTAATAAAACTACTCCCATAAATACCAGCATCCCTGTCTCATTGTCCAGTATTATCCCATGTTCCTTGATCTTAGCAGATCATTAAGTAGCACAGTGCCAGCACATTAACCAGCTTATGCCAGCCAGTATCTAACCCCTGGGGATTGAGCCAAGTCCGGCCCTCTCTTAAAAACAGGGTTTTCTAGAGGAAGATGGATATCTGGACAAATACTTGGTAGTATTGGAAAGAAGGAATGAAGGAGAGTGATGTTTGAACTCGGTGTCACACGTCAATAGAATAGACATGTAGTCCACTCCAGTGGGTGTCAAACATCCACTCTTACATTCATACTTATTAATAAACATTATGCTTGTAGAAAATGCCACTCTGTCTCTGAGAAAAGCCTCATCCCGCCACTGCATGCAGTTACAGCTTCAGACACTGTTTCCTGTGCAGGTCCTCATTTCATCTTGATAGAGGTATTTATGGTACGTAACTAAAAGATAGTTTAACCAGTGTCGTGTACAGGAAAGTGAGTAGGAAATCTGTGATATTAAAGAAGTTGCAAAAATAGTTACTTTTTTAAAGGAATCTCTCTCTGTAGCTAATTTTTTCAAAGCTTCATCAAGAGTTGACTTTGCCCTGCCTTCAGATGTGGGCTGCCCTTGTTAACTGGTTTTGATATAAAGGACGTGGCTGACTTTTCAGCATTGGTCTTCGATCCTAAGCCTCAAGGTGCTATACACAGTTCTGCTCTATCTTGTCTCTAACACTTGAAAAGCCAGATGAGCCTTATGGAAAATAAGCAGTCCCAAGGAAGAGAAGCCACTTGACGCAGCTGACAACCTATAGGCAGCTGACCCCCAGTACGTGAGGGGCCACAGCCTAGAACAGGGAAACTGGCCCACCAGGCCAAATCCTGCCCACCATCTCTTTTTGTGTAATGCTAAAGCTAAGAATGTGTTCTACATTTGTAAAGGGTGGGTAAAAAATAAGCAAAAGAGGATATGCAAAATAAATTTTATGTAGCATGCAGAACCTAAAATATAGTGTACTTCATCTAGTCTACTTCACAAAAAAGATGCTGATTCTTAACCACTTAGAGGCTTAGAGCCATGGACTCAATCCACATATGACTGCATTCGTGCTAGAATTGAAGTTAAATAAAATGAAAAAAATCAAGGGCAGTCATAATAGATTATTGTTTTAAGCCACCAAATTTGAGGTGGTTGGGTTAACAATGGCTGATGAAATTATAATAGAAACTTCCACTTAGAAATTAGAAGAAATATATACAATTAATGGATCTATGAAATGGAAGTTTGCATAATCTTTTCTGTAAGATGTCAGATAGTTAATTTCAGGCTTGTGGGCTATAGGATCTCTGGCATTACAATTCAACTCTGCCATCGTACATGAAAGCAGCCATAGACATAAAGTAAATGAGTGGGTGTGGCTCTGTTCCAATAAAACTTTATTTAAAAATCAAAAGACAGGCCACATTTGACCCTTGGACCGTATTTTCCCAAAGCCTGATCTGGAGCGCATGATGGATTTGGAGGATATTCCTATGGGACTAAAGTCATGGTGATCCCTTTGGAAAGAAAGATGAGTTGTTTGTATACATATGAAAATTAGGGCTGATTAACTTAGGCTCACAATTGTCTCATTGTTAAAATGCAGAAAATAATATTTTCTCTCTAATTCTTTTTTCTTTTCCAGTTTTATTCATTCTTTAAGAAATGAAACAGATAATTTGTACATTTATATAACTACATAGATAAATGCATTTTTGCTCAAGTGATCTGAAGATCTGTAATACACCCCAATAGTTCCTGCCAGTAACAACAACCACAGTCAGTGTGTTTTCTCCCTATTGGTTATCAAAACCTTCATAGTTAGAGATGAACTTTCTCATACACAAGAAGAGATGTTTCATACATATAGGACAGTCTATCTTATTCTTAATCTTCTTTGACTTCTACATAATGTACTACAACTGAGAAACAAAACGAATAAAATGTTCTCAGGATGTCAGTATGTTTTAATGAAAACAACTTGATTTATTGAATTTCAACCATTTTCCTTTATCTTTTAGAGAAAGGGAAATGAAGGAATCTAATTAAAATTTCCCTGAATCTTTGAAATCCATAGGAGTACACTTCAAAAGAGAGCAAAGCCATCCATTTTTTCCTTCTCAAACCTGACAATGAGCACTGCGCACCTGAACCGCCAATAGCAGCGTGTGTGTGCAGAGGAGCCCGTTTTCTTCACCAAGAGGAGAACATTCTCCAAGATATTCATTAATAAGATTAGGGATGATGTGAATTCACTATAATGAATTAACAATGCATTCATAGATACAAACATCACAAAACATTCATTAGCTGCTCTAACCAAATCACTTTATGAACCCCGTCATGTAGATTAGGGGTAAGGTGTTTATACTAGCCTATAAACCTTTCAGAAGATAGCAGAGCTGATTATCTTGGGTCCTTGATTATAAGCATGAATTAAAAAGAGAAAAGAAATAATAATTTTAGTTAGAAAGTTGGAAAATACTTGTATTTGGAAAGTTTAAGTGTAATTACTAATGTACAACAGTTTAGGGGTCAAAGCTCAGGATGACAGTAAAAATGAAAATTTGCTCAAAGCCATGTACACTAGCGTCACCTGATCTGTAACCTGGTACCCCGTGATTTCCCGGTGCCAGGGACAACAAGCCTGCCGCTCTGTGGCGCGTGGCGTGGCGGTCCCGTGATGCCGTTGCCAACCTAGCGATGTTGTACATGATCAGTAAGATTTTGTATAATTTGTATTTTGATATAAATGAGGAAATGTGACAGATTAGGAAAAAAAAGGAAGGAGAGAAAACTTGTTTAAGGTTACATCTACTGTAACAGCTTATTGGTAATTCTCTTGGAACAGAGAAGTGTACCTGTCAAAGATACTTTGGGAAGGTAGTTTTCTCGTTATGCAATCCAAAGGAAGCTGCCTCAGATAGAAAGGCAGACTAGCATAGACGGCGTCATGGGGAGAGTCACATAGGGGAACGAGAGAGATGCAGCCCAGGGCTGTAGGAAGCTGTTTTCTATCACCACTCATCCCCGTGATCCGGAGTGCTCAGAGACTCAGAATGATCAAAATATACTTGTAATAAATCTGTAATTTGTGGGAACTCAAAAGGGATGTAGTTCTGCATCCAGAATCTTGAGCAGCACTCTGGGACTTAGAGAAAAGAGGTGACATTATATACGCCCTTACAGATACATTGGACATAACATTAGTATTGATTTCTACAAATAGGACATTTGGACCACATTCAATGATTTCTTCAGGAAGGGGTGACCCAGAATACAACAGAAAGAGCAGGTCAGAGAAAAGGGTACAATAACTAATAATTAATTCTATTTTGGTCTCATCCATGAAAATTTGAATGAAGGTTCTGTCCACATACAAAGCTCTGATTCAGTCTTCAATCTGATAATGTGTTAGTGTTTCAAAAGAAGATCCAGATATATGCAGCATCAAGTGAATTAGCAATCAAAACCCCACAATTTCCATGTGAATCAGCTCGTATCAGAGTTGTCATTTTTAACTGAGTCCATTTGCAAACACAAGCCCTGTGGTTCTGGGTTGTAAACTCGCTGGGTTTTCCTGATTTATCAGTAGATTGAAGATCCGGGAAATGATAGTAAAAATCATACAAAATAATTTCACACAAGCTCTTAGAGGGGAAAAAAAATCTGTTTGGGCTCAGGAAACAAAACTCTAATGTGCTCTGATTTTTACCTAAAACAGAGGTAACCGATGCAAAAACACACTTGGCAGAATTTATTTCAGGCAGTACTTGTTGGTAGTTTGCGTTCGTCATTCCCTGAAACCTGAATATGAACAGAACATTCTTTTGAAAGTTAGGAGAAAAGTAGGGTTGTTGAAAAGTCAGAATGGATTAAACAGGAAGATGGAAAATATATTCATGTAATATACACATTTCTATCTATATATGCATTTACATGTATAAACATTCTCTAGAAATGTAAACAGTTTTTAAATGAATGGTGCACTTCTTTTAGTTATCCCTCAAAATGGTCAATGACTACTTAAAACACAGAAATCTAGAAACAGCACATTTGTTAAGAAAATTGTTTTAGGAAATTGTTCCATTTTAAATGTGCCAGGGGGAAAAGAAAAAGAGAGAGAGAAGCTTTATTCAGAAGAAAGAGTGTAAGTTAGTGAGAAATAGGGTCCCGCACGTAAAATGCTGAGATCAGATGCGTAAAGAGGGCCTGCCATGCCAGCAGGCGGAGTGAGTGTACCCGGTCATCACTCTGTTTTCCTGCGTGACGTCCCGGCATCCCAGCTGGCTCAAGCTGAGTGAAGAGCTATTTTGATGAATACAATACAACTAGTGGGGAACATACTTATTTTCAAACAAATTCAGCCAAATTGTTTTCACCCACGTGGCTGGAATTCATAAAGATTCTGTGGCCTGGACAGACCTCCTAGCGACGCTAACCCCCGGTGGGGGGAGAGCTGACCTCCTTCCGTCTCTCCCGCTGCCTCTCAGAGAGACAGTCTGCAGAGCCACCACGCAGCAGAAGCAGGGGGCGGGCCGGGCAGGTTCTACTCAGAGCTGGACGCAAGCGAGAGGCCAGCTGCCCCTGATCTTGAAGCACTTTACAGCAGTGCAGATGTATTATACAGGTTATGCAGTTATGATGGGGGCCTGTTTCCTTAGTCATTGGGTCTCATGGTGGATAATTTCACTTTTCCTTCTTAGGTTCAGTGTATTTTATTCATTAGAGTAAGGATTATGGGAATATCTGAAAATTGGGGGAGGTTCTCAAGGATCTATAAGAAGTGACATAATTTGATCACCACTTTTATGAATATTTGAGTCAATATTTTAAAAAGACAGACTTTTCAAACATGGGTAAAGCCTGAAGGTAATGAATGAAACCTTTGAAATGAAATACCTTATAGGAAAAGCAAAAATAGTGAGGCAGATATTCTAAATTTATAACATGACAAAATGTGATACAGATATATTTGCAGATTTTTATTTTTGGTTCAAGTAATGAGACATATAGTTTAGCAACTATCTTCCAAGGGATGTGAAGCTCTAAGAAATAAGCAGGACGATATAACCATTGCTGGAATCAAAACATACAAAATTTCTTCTTGGGCTGTGAAACCATAAGGTGATTGAAAAATTCTCACAGTAACAGCAGGTCTGTAAGGTGTCATCTGACAATGAATTCACTGTCAATTTATTCTAAGCACAATTAAATGAGTATGCAAGAGTAAAAATCTTTCGTGATAGAAATATTTTGAAAAAAGCTACAGTCATAACAGATAGATTAGGAGAAAGAGGAAATTGACATCATTACCAAGTTCTTCAGAAAGTAGATTATTATAATTCGTTAAAAAACCTTTCTGAATCTTAAAAAACTAAAAATAGAAATACCATTTGACATGGGAATTCCACTCCTAGGAATTTACCCAAAGAAAACAACTTATCAGATTCAAAAATACATATGCACCCCTATGTTTATCACAGCACTATTTACAGTAGCCAAGCTATGGAAGCTACATAAGTGTCCATCAGTGGATGAATGGATAAAGAAGATGTGGTACATATACACAATGGAATATCATTCAGCCATAAGAAGAAAACAAATCCTACCATTTGCAGCAATATAGATGGGGCTAGAGGGTATTATGCTCAGTGAAATAAGGCAGAGAAAGACAAGTACCAAATGATTTCCCTCATTTGTGGAGTATAACAACAAGGCAAAACTGAAGAAACAAAATAGCAGCAGACTCACAGACTCCAAGAAGGGACTGGTGGTTACCAAAGTGGAGGGGTGGGGGAGGGCATTTGGAGAGGGAGGGAGAAGAGGATTGTGGGGTATCATGATTGGTGCACATGGTGTGTGTGGGGTCACGGGGAAGACAGTGTAGCTCAGAGAAGACAAATAGGGACTCTGGCATCTTACTACACTGACGGACAGTGACTGCAATGGGGTATGGGGGGGACTCGATAATAGGGGTTAATGTAATAACCACTTTGTTTTTCCTGTGAAACTTTCGTAAGAGTGTATATCAAAGATACCTAAATTTAAAAAAAAGTTTCTGGAAATGTTAACTAAAGCAAAATGAGAAGAGTTTATAAGAATCTGTGGTTATAGATGTGAGGCTCAGTCTGAGCCATTTTAGGTCCAGTGGTTGACTTTTAGGGAGAAAATGCATAAAGTGTTGCGCTCATCTGTTTGCCAAGGATAAATGAACCCAACCCAGAGGCCTTTGTGTGAATCGAACACATCTACCATATTTTGAGAGTAGATTTCATGTCTTAGACCAAATTAGACTCACTTTATTAACCTTGGTTTTGTTTAATATATGTTACTCCCTCTGTTGCTAGGTCGTGCTACCGAATCAACCCGCTCACAAGAACCAACAGCTTAAAAAAACAAGGTTCATTCCATTATTCGTGCTACATGCTGTTTACTAGTTTGCTGTGGGTGAGTCGTACGCGTCTCCCTTACGGAATTTTGGCAGAAGGAACAGCCTTTATCATGGAGGGCACTGTCTCAGGAAAGAGGGAAAAGGGTAATGGTGGGAAACTAGATGTTACCTTTTTTTAATTGAGATATAATTGATATACAACATTATATCAGTTTCAGGCACACAACCTAATGATTCCATATTTGTATATACCACAAAATGATCAGCACAATAAATCTTTATCACCAAAAATAAATTGTTAATATCTGTAACCGTACATACTGACAAGCTTCTTCTCAGATATTGCAAACACTGCCTTAGCCTGCCTTCAGTGGGTCAAAAGGGCAATTACACAAGGAATTATAATCCTGTTAGGGAAAAGAAGAAATAGGAGCAATCATAAAATATACCACCCAGGTGCAAAGTTAAAAAAATGAATCTGTTGTCTCATGTGTTTCATGCACCAGAGCTAACCACACATACGTGTAAGAGGGGAGACAATAGTACATATTTTAGGTAAAATGATTAGAGAAATTATGCTTTTAAGTACAATGTATATGTATTTGTTTTAATAGCTAGATAGCTAGACAATGTTTCACTTTAATTAAATATTCACACAATTTCAAGAAATGTAATCAGTTTGGCAATGAGCACTCTTATCTGAACTCATGGTGCACACATTCTATATCACAACATATACCCAATGGTGGTGTAGCAGTCATAGGACACTCATCTGGTAATGGAAGTCATAGGACACTAATTTTAAATTTTGATGAATATTATCAAAAACGCATTCCAAAGATGTCTTACCAGTTTACATTCTCACCAACAATGCATGAGAATCATGATTTTCTTAGACAATGGTCAACATTGGGTATTAATCATTCTTTAAATTTACTAACCTCAGAGATGAAATATATCTCATTATAGTTATGCTTTGCACGTATTTTACTGTATGTGAGATTGAGTTTCTTTTACTATTGGTCATTTGTGTCTCTTTTTTGAACTGGTAGTAGAAAAAGACACCTAAATATACTGTGGAGTGCCATAAATGCTTAGAGAGTTGAACTATAGGTTCAGTACTGAATCAAGGAACCTGTTTATCTTAAGACATTGGAAGCATCTTTGCTCTTCTGTAACTATTGAAATGAACAAAATAATAAAAACATATTTAGCAGCTGTTTGCCAGAAAAATGCTACTTGGTGATCCACACTAACAAAGAACATATAGGTGAATGTGGATACAAGGCATAAACATAAAATATTAAAGACACTTCTAGTTGTTCACATTGCTACAATTTCTATAGACAAGTAGCAGTTATCGTCAAGGCGTTTTGTGTAATCAGTTCTTCAGGAGTATTTCTTAAGGAAAAGGTAACACAATATTCCCGCATAAGACTGCAGGGTGTAGATATGTAAAGAAGTCAGCTTTATATATGCTGCTGTAAATTATGATTGGATAAAACTTTTATTTAGTTACACCACAAACATTATTTAGGAATGCCCAAGTACTCTACAAATTATGGATTTCAACCCAAACTATTTATTAATACACTATTTATCCATAAATGATATAAAATGTGGTAGCTGACTATACCCGTAGATATCACTAAGACACTAAACAAACAGGCAGTGAAAAAAAGAAGATTCTAATTGGCCAAGGAGATATTAATAATGTGTAATAATAATTAATAAAGAGAAGAATTAGTTTTTGAATGAGACTTAACGGGTAAGTAGAATTCCCACAGACACAGAATGCTGGGGAAAGTCCATCAAATTGTGGGAGATACCATGAAAAAAGAAAACAGGTTACATACAGTTTTTAAAGAATATCTAACAATGCATTAAGAGAGCAAAAAGAAATTTGAAATATTCCCTGGCAATATTGTGAAGGTCATTGAGCCTTGGGACCTGAAGTTTATATATGACTTGAGATCAAATGAATCCACTATTTGAACAGTAATATGACTATCATAAACACACATTCAAAGATTAATGGCATATAAAAACTGATTTTTATCTGATCAATGTGTACCTTACAACATTACTGAATTTATTCATTACTTTTAACATTTATTTGTGGGTTCTTTATTAGGATCATCCACAAATATGATCATGTCTACTACAAACAGAGATAATTTTACTGATTCCTTTCTGATTTGTATATATTTCATGTCTTTTTCTTGCCTAATTTCTCTGCTAGGGTTTCCAATACTATGCTGAATAAAAATGGTGAGTGGATATCTTTGTCTTGTTCCTAATCTTAGAGAAAAAGCTCCAGTTTGCATCACTGAGTTTGGCAAAACTCAAACTCCTTGAAGAAAACATGGGGAAACTCCTTTAAATATTGGTTTTGACAATAATTTCTTGGATATAAGACCATAAGCACAGGCAACAAATACAAAAATAGACAAGTGGGGCTGCATCAAATGAAAGACTGTCTGTAAAACAAAGGAATCAATAAAATGAAAAGACAACCTATGGAATGGGAGAAGATATTTGCAAATCATATATATGGTAAGGGATTCATTTCCAAAATATATAAGGGATTCCTACCACTTAACAGCAAGGACAAAAAGTGAGCAAAGGACATGGATAGACATTTCTCCACAGAAAACATGCAAATGGCCACCAGGTATATGGAAAGGTGTTCTACATCACTAGTTATCAGGGAAATGGAACTCAAAACTACAGTGAGATATCATTTCACACTTGTCAGGATGGATATTTTCAAAAAAAAACAGAAGATAAGAGTTGATGAGAATATGAGACGCTAGAACCCTTGCTCACTGCGGGGGATGTAAGATGGTGGTGCAGCTACGGAAAACAGTGCGGGAGATCCCGAAAAAATTAAACATAGAACAACCATCTGATCCTATTTCTGTGCATATATAGGAAAGAATAGAAATGAGGTTATCAAAAAGACACACTCCCCTTATGTAGTGTTATTCA
Source organism: Manis javanica (assembly GCF_040802235.1). Lineage (NCBI taxonomy): Eukaryota > Metazoa > Chordata > Mammalia > Pholidota > Manidae > Manis > Manis javanica. Next base: position 119,694,852 of record NC_133164.1, read on the forward strand.
CAATAGTCAAGATACGGGAAAAACCTAAGTGTCTATTAATAGATGAATGGATGAAGAAGATGTGTATACCTGCGATACAATATTATTCAGCTTTTAAGAAAGAAGGGTGGTCCTGCCATTTGTGATAACAGGGATGAGTCTTGGAGACATATGCTAAGTGAGATAAGCCAGTACAGAAGGATAAATACTGCTTGATTCTACCTATCTGAGGCCTCTAATATAGTCAAACGTATGAAAGCAGAGTAGTGGTTGTTAGGAGCTGGAGGGTGGGGAGATGACTGTTGTTCATTGGGTATAAAGTTTCTGCTATGCTGGGGGAATACTAGAGATCTGCTGTACAGTAGAGTGTCTACAGTTAGCAATTCCATAATGTCTAATTCCCAATTGATTAAGAGTGTAGATCTTAACCCATAGTTAACTATTATTACCACTACAAAATAAATAAAATACAGAGACAAAAGGAAACTTTGGGAGGTAGTGGATATGTTTATTACCTTGATTGTGGTGACGTTATCACTGATATTTGCATGTGTCCAAATTAATCAGATTGTGCATATTAAATATGTGCATTTCTTTTTATATCAAGTATACCTCAATAAAGTTGTCCACAATATTAGTATGGCAAAAATGACTTGCTTGACAAGGCTTTGGAAGGAAACCTTAAGGAATAAATAAATGTGAGAGGGATTTCAAGTTTCCCTTCTAGAAAATGTCAGTGGATTAGGAACGTGGTGGTACAGAAGGGCTGAATAAAAGGTGATATGAAGTTTTTGAAATTGTGTTTAATAGTTATTGTGAGCTTCAACAGAAAGTCAGAAGGAATAGGTGATTTGGTATTGGAAAGATAAATTACTTTATGGTGATTATTTTCTTTCATTTTTGACTCAAACAAAATGAACTTAATGTTTTCTGTTAGAATTTCTTGTCACAGACTTTGAGACAAGTTTACAGAGACCTTCTTGTTGCCCTAGCTCAGTTACCAGAATTACAAGAAATTTAAACAGTAGAATAAAGCAATCCTAAGATTGAGAAAGTTCTCTAAAATCTGTCCCAGGAAGACATATTAAGTGGCATCTTTTATGCACATGCTATCTTAAGAAAGAGTCAATTAATACAGGTTTATTTACAATAACCTCATTCTAAGTAATGAGTGTATGAAGGGAAAAGTCAGCAATTACAAGTATACTTTGATTGACAGCATGTTATATAGTCAACTTGGTGTGAAATGCATGAAAGCACTTTCTCTTTATACATGTACATGTGGTTACTAACATGAATGTCATCCATCACATTGTATATTATTGTTTTATAGTGTCCCTAATATACTGTGAATGCAATATGGGAAACTTAGTGTCCATTCATCAAGTTGTATTAGCATTGTATTTTTTACTTATTGTATTAAGCTAATATAATACAGTTCTTAATATTTCATCAAAGTCCATACCAAACAGTAACATTAATATCAGGAAATTTTCAACTGGATTTCCATACTGCTTGTGAATCTTTCATGTACCAAGATGAAATAAGAGGCTAAGAAATATCTGTTGACACTGCAAGAATATTTGTGAAGAGACATTATGAATGTGTTATTTTTGGCGTTCTGAAGACATTCCGATGGAAGCGTGTCCCACATATGCTGGTAAATCCACTGTAATAGTAACAACATTTTGTTTCCCAGCACTCATATAAGGAGGAATAATTCTACTTAGAAAAAAAAAAAACTAGGGCATGTGTTTGTCCTCTCAGGCCCTGTTGGTTTGGTCACTGTTTACTGGGAAGTGAATATGCAGTTCAGGGGATAAGATACACACGTGAACTAGTCAAGGAACTGCTTGGTTATCAAACTGCTAGAGCTAATTACTGGGAAGACAAACAGTCCCAGACATAGCTGAGTTCATGAAAACGTGATTTTTAATATGATGGAGCCTATAATTTGATGTGGAAAGATAGCTGAGTAACCACCAAAATAATGGACAAACGATTCGTACTATAGAAATTCAAAGATGTTTTCTTGCAGAAGAGAAATGAAAAGTTACATGGAGGACATTCTGGGTAAAAAGGATGAAGAATTAGGACTGATTGTAGTATTTTTAGCTTACAGGAAAGAGACCAGCTTATTTCTAAAGAGGACTCATGTTGTTACAAATGGACAGAATAGGAGAAAAGGAAAAATAGAATCAGGTTATATTTTTTTGAAATCCTATAGAAATCTGTGAGGCTATTTGAGGATCATTAGTATGATATAGAAGGGATAAATTATATTTTCAGGATGGTAAATAAATTCTTATGTATGGTCTTGTAGGTAGGAGAGGAGGTATCGGGAGTCAGAAACAGGAGACACATAAGTAAGATTCTAGCCCCAGGTGAATAACAGAACAGGGAGATTGAAATTATTTCATAGAAATGACCAATAAGACATAAAATGACTTAGGAGACACTTCAAAAAGTCATCAGTTTGAATTTCTTGCTTGTATATGAAGCAGTGTTGGCATAATTTGGGACTATTTGCATATTGTCAATGAAAAGTATGAAAAACTAATTGAAAAAAATACATATGAACTAATGAAATCAGGAAAGAAAAAAATGAGGGTTAAGAAAGAGGAAGCATGAACTGTCCTTTGAAATATTAATTGAATCATACCAGGCTGAGCAGATGGAAGTGAATTTATGAGATAAATTATGGTTGTTAACATTAATCTTAAATCTAGTGATAACTGTTGAATCAACTCAAAAGAGACTATAGAAAAAAATCAGAAGATCAAAGACACCTGCCTCACATTTATGACGTAGCAATAACATATTTTCTGATATAAAATGGAAATCTAAAGAAAGGACAACACTCTGTAAAATTATACATTTAATGTGTGGAGTTAATACAAGGATTTTCTAAAGTAAGTGCTTGAAGTGCAAGGCCCAATTCCAATGTCATAAAACTGCAAAGCTCCTAGAGCAGAGAAAAATCACCATATTTTATTTTCACCATTTTCAATATTGATCTGAATATAAAAGAAAGGAAAGAAATCCCTATTTATAGCTCCCATTCCTTTTGGTGAAGAAGATTTTATTGCATTTTTGACACTTATTTAGATCAAGACTTTATATGAAATAGGTCCCCCCACCCCCCCGCCACATGGTCCACTGGGTAGAATGCCTTTTCTAATGTCGGAAAACATGATATATTTAATCAGCTCTGCCTTCTGAAGAACATGTTCAGTCAAGTAGTAGTGGAATTCCATATGGCTGAATGCATTTTGGAAGTATGTGGTTTTCTGCATTGCTGATTCAGAGCCCTCACAAGATGACTGAAGTGGTTATAAGAGACATTCATCTATAGCTGTCTGTCATTTAAAACTGGAAATAATACCCTGGAAGCAAAGGACTAAGAATAAACCTATTCCTCTAGCATCTCGTGTGTGTGTGTGTGTGTGCATGCACATGTATGTACACATACATGTATATGTAATGTTTGAGAGATTCTAAAATAGAAACTTCCTGCAGAGTTTTTAAATTTGAACTTTTGTAGTGAAAGGAATAATCGAGTACATCTTTAGCCTTCATGTATAAGTGTGTCGTCATAGAGGCATAACTCTGCACCAACCATTGAGTTTTCTCTTGAAGTCCTGAATGAACTGAATTTTGATAATCTCTTTACTTTGCAAAAATTATGAGCATGTGAGGAATTGAGTGGTGCAGTCTATTGCATAAATTTTTTTTGAGTGTGATTTGATATTGTGAGAAAATTGTGTATGTGTGTTGTTGCTTTTAGAACACATTCTATTTCACAAAAAATATTGTGCATATTTTTCTTTTCAATCTGACACTGGACTTTTTTTCCTTCTTACTGTATTTAAGAAGTTTTCATGATCCCTTCTAATTGACTTGAGCATCCCTAACATATCCATTGAGAGTCTCTGGCTTATCAGAGGAGAATCTGAGGATGACCTTTCTCAGTATCTGATTTCCAGTAGAGTTCCAAGTCAGAGTCTTCAGTGAGAGACAGTCACAGGAAATTTATTAAACAGAAGAAATAGAGAAGGCATCCTCCTCTGAACTCATTTTCAGGCAACACATTTGCAGATAGGAAATGCTTGAAAATTACCAGCTTTGTTACTGTTCAAACCACCTAAACCTCCACCCATCACTAAATTGAACTTAAATGAACTTTATGGTGTCCTAGCTTCCTTGAAGATGTTCTATAAAATAATTCCTTTGAGTACCTAAATGATGTTTAATGGATTTCAGTAGTAGAATCTGTAGAAGGATTTTCTGCCTCAAAAAAATCATTCAGGTTTTTGCCAAGTCAGATTCCTGAAGTGTCTGGACCATTTCCTGACTTAAACAAGCTGCTTCTCATGCCCCCATGACCAAGTCCCTTGATTCTAGTTAAATCATGACTTCTTTTAGGCTTGAATGATTCAATTGATCTGAAATCTTATAGTTTTATAAAATAACACCATGAGCCTCTGTATATTATTTTGAGTAAGATGAATTGTGCTTGCTGAATTTCTCTGGCACACTAAATTCTACACTGATTGTACTGAGAAATGAAGCTTAGTGTCATTAAAAATCAATGGGACATTAGTCAATAGCAGCTTTTTAACTCAGTCATTGGGTTAAAGGAATTTCTCAAGTGAACTGAATTTACCCAGAAACTCTCCTTGATCCTGTAATAGCAAATCATTTCCATAACTTCATTTTCAGTGTTGCCACTTGTGTATGGGGAGACACAAACACAACACAGACATAGCAAATGACTTTGTTAATATGGAAAACGTTACTTCAGAATTCTCTGTCGGCTTTAGAAACATTAAGATACCAGCAGATTCCAATATTAATTAATATGGCCTGGGTACCATTGTGTTCAGAAATCACGGGATTGATATGTCCTTGACTATAATTAGTGTGGACCTTACTGTCCATTTGTCATTATTTGGTCAACATGTTAAAACGTGCTATCTTAGTGAATTTAATGTTTGTTTATAACCATCATGTCTGAAAAATCTCTGAATCCAGTCTTGACAGACATCAAGTGTATGGTACTTAAAATTCTAGTCCCCTTAGCCAGGGAAGCCATATCTGGTAAAGAGAATAAAAGACAATTCTTAATGAGCCACATTCTCCCCACAATTTAATGCATCTGACATATCTCACTCTTGGGAAAGAAAGTTGATTGAATTCAGAATCTTTGAGAACCAGTTCATCTGCTCAATTGCATTTGTATCCAAGAGCCTCTGTGCTCAGACTAGAGCTACTAAGAGGTTGATATTCAGGAGAAAAATGATGGCTCCCTATGCTTAATAACTAGAAATCAGCTCAAAACATGTCCATGCTATTGGGAATTTCAACCAGCAATTATAACCATGGCTTGAAATATTTGCTTTTAATATGATCATTCATGTCATGTCTCTATTAAATATAATTATTTATGAGATGATTCTAATGTCTAATGGCTTGATATTCCCATTTATCACAATTGCCAAGTTTTATCTTCTGCTCTTCCTCTCAGGCATTCTAGATTCGAACCAGGCAAATTTACCACACACTTAATTTCCCACATCCTTGGTTATATTTATTTTGCTCCCAGTACCTAGAATGACTTTTTCTGTTTCATTTCTGTTTATTGAATTTCATTCATCTTTTAAAAGGACTAATTCAAATATCATCATCTCTGCTCAAATAGCTCTTCATTTTCTCTGTTGCCTTAAGTAATTGGTTACACACTTCACCGTTAAAGTATCTTGCCTCATGTTAGTTGCAGAAAAATTGATGCCTCCCCCAGTAGACCATATATTACTGGCCCCTAGCCGGGAATAGGGAGCAGTGATAGGACAAGTTAGATGGGACCTGGGAAGTCAGCAGGTCAGGAACAATTCTGGGGAGACCCCAGAATAGGACACTGTGTGTGAGCCAAGGCCCCAAACCCCTGGGAATGCTCTGCTATCCCCTCAGATTTCACCTTCGGAACTCAGGACACTGGCCCAGAACTTTACACTTAAAGCACATGATCTGGACTAAAGTGTGGGTCTGAGTGACTGTGCAGACCTCCTGCTGTGAAGGTGGTCCTGGCCAGATATGAAGGAAATCATGTTGTTTATGTAAGGTGGTTATGGGACTTAACCTTCTCTTAATCCTTAACGAAATACAGACATTCAGTTATTAAAATGCCAAATGTTTGTGCTTGAGATGGATGAATATTTTCATAATTCTTAAATTTGAGTGTTGTATAAAGAAAGATCATTTAAAATTGCTTGAGATACATTGGGAATCAGCTGATTCAAAATGTAAACTGGACCAAAAAACATTACATTGAAATACTACTATAATATTAGTACTCTGTCATTTTCATCATAGTGATATACCATGTTAAAAGTAAAATCTGAATTGGCAGACCTTATAATAACAATTAAAAAATTGTTGTGGAGCCTTAGTAACTACCAGCTCATTTTAGCTATTAACAGTCCTTGGTCTTAAAAAAGAAAAACATGATTTTCTTTCAAATATTGTTAAGAATATATCCCAAAATAAAGTCACAGTATGCAAAGAAGAAAGCATGACCCATCTGTAAATATTTCAAAAATCTCAAATAGGATCTATCTTGATAACAATCATTGTGTCATTGATTCACACTTGCAAATCATATTGATACATCTTTCAAACACTGTCCTTTCTGCATCAAGAGCTTTGCTCTTAATAACCGAATTAACTGAATTATCAGGTATCAAAAATCACAGGCTATGTTTGTAGTCATTCATTTGTCAGCACTCACCTATTCTGAATCAACACACACACAAGGACGTTATACACATAAACTTGAAAAAACACCAGTTACCTCTGCTCCTAGGTAGTTAAGAAAGGTGGGCAAGTTAATTAACACAATATAGTATATTAAGTAGCATGAGAGTGCATTTCATATACGAGCAGGGTCACCTCAGGTGGCTGAGATCAGAAACGAAATATGTCTTGTTAAAACTGAGATTGCAATTAAAGTCACTAGATAAGGAAGGATTAAGGTTATTCTGATTGCTTTTATCAAATTTAAAATGAATGTATTTTAATGTGTTTAGCAAGAGGGGGGAATGTAAAAAAAAAAATCCAACACTCCAGTGAAACCAACTTTCCTTAGTTTGGAATTCACATCTCTACTGGTGAATGTGAGTAACACATGACTTCACGTTTGTCTTTCCACTGAGGGACAAGGTTTGTTTAACCACACTGACCAGCTAGGCAGCAGTAAAAAGCCAAAGCTAATTTCTGTGTATTTATTACATATTTTTAGCTTTCATAGTGTAAGGTATTTGTAAACAGATTGTCCTATTTCTGTTTTTAGTAACATGGCCTCTCCATACAGTCTAGAGTGTTTTAAGACTAGTTGAACCTTGAGGCAGCATATACTTTTGATTGTGGGTTAGGAAAGATGTGGATAGTATTCCGTAGCTTCTTTGAAACTCTATCCAATGTACAACTGAAGAAAAAGTTTCTAACAAGGAGAAACGGAAGTTATTAAAGGATTTTTAAGGATGTTTTTTATTAGTTTGTATCTCTTTCTAAAGAAATAGACTCAGCTGGATTCCTCTAATATTGAAGGCTAGAAGTTCTTTCTCAGGATCAACACAAAAATCTCCCTTCAGAAGATAACATATCTAATGAATCCAGTTTATTCCAAAAAAGAGAGTTCAAAGACCCACCCTCCAGTGCCGGTTAGCAGGGGGCCCATCACAGCACCAGAGGTGCAGCGCCCTCGGAGAGATTTATCGCCAGACTGAGAGGGAGGCACAAGGAAGCTGCTCCCCCTCAGGTCACCCAGGCGCTTCCAATGAACTGGTAGTGACTCGTTGGCTTTTTATTTTAGGTGCTTTCCTGTTACCCAGGCTTACTGTTTTGTAACTACAACTTGTTATGTACACCCAGATTCGTTAGACACTATGTTTGCAGACTGAAAAATGCAGATAACCTCAGGCAGAATTTAGCTTTCCTGCAGTTAGCTATTGTTTTTTTTAAATCTGTATGTTTTGCACACTAAACTGATATTAAACTAAGAAGAATGCAGGTGAGAACAATTCTTTTTAATATATGCTAATGACTGCAGTTTGCCCCAAAATGTGCCGCTGTTTCTGGGTGACACTTTGATACTGCTGGGAAGATTTCCTCCTAAGTGGTTTTACAGTTAATTATTATCCTCCCCATACCTTAGCTTGGATTCTATACTACCATTTAATACCTTTTTCAGACTTCTAATACCTAGCAAACTAGCTTGTAGTTTTATCACCTATACTGAAAAGATTGAGAAAATAAATTGAGAACAATTTATTTTTGGATTTTATTTTCAAGCCTTGAAAAACATTTTGTAGAATATTAGAATTTCTAATATCTTATTGTATCCCTTTGAAAATAGGGAATTTTAAGTAGAAGCCTAGAATTTGAATTTAATGGATATAGTGAATGTGCTAAAAACCCAGTGGTTGGCTTAAACCTTGACCAATTTCAAATGGATGAATAACAATTTCAACATGAATAATTATTAGAACCTGAAATTATAGAACTTACGGGTAGTTTTAAATATTTGCTTAACATCTATTTTTAGACCTAAGAGAAAAAGCGGATTTCTTCTGAACCTTGCTTTTTGCTTAGTGTTGCAGTGAAGCTGGGACTGAATTAGGCCCACAGAGTCCGTACACAGAAGGATTCCCTATAATTGTCTTTGAAGCAGGTGTGGCGTGGGGACCCCAGCAGTCAGTCACGGCTCTCTAAACTTGCTTTGTAAGCCGGCTCTGTCGTTTGCTAGTTTTGTGACTTTAAGACATTCAACTTCTGGGCATCCAATTTCTCCTATGTCAGATTGAAAGAAAAAAGGAGGAATGTGGAAGAAGGGAACAGTTTCCTTCCAAATATTGAAATTCAATGACTGAGTACAAGTTATCATATTTGTGCTTTCGTATTTTTCTACTATATGATTGTACGGTGCCTTTTAAAGAAAGCATGTCTTCTATCTATTGTCATCTATAAGGCAAATTAGATACTGAAGATTTGTCTGTCCCCTGGAGAAGCACTGCAGTGACGCGCTGGAGAGTCCCGGGCTTCCCCAAACTGCCAGGGGCATCCCAGCTGCCTCCCTGGACGGCGTGTCCAACACCTTGTTCACAGCGCGCTGTCTGTGATCCTTCAGCCTTGCGCTGCTTCCCCACCCCAGGTTTCCTGTCACTCCTTCTGGCGTGGCCAAGGGGTGAGAGCCACAGAGACACGACGTTGCCGAGACACGTTGAACAGCCGTCCTGCCGCACGTGAAGAGCGCGCAGGTCTTAAGCCATGTCCGCCCATCTGGTAGGGCGCGTGGGTTTTCTATCTAATAATCTAACAATGATGTCAAGAGTATCGTTTTACATCCATGATATTTGGGATTCAAATGTAATTATGACTCAAGGCTGAGGGTTTCAGAGAAACTTTTATTCAGTCCATGACCTCATGGAAACAAATAATACGCTAAAGAAAAGGACATGACATACATTAGAAAAATGTCCAAAATATTTTTAAAAACCCTAAGATTAGAAGAGTTTCCTCCTAAACCTGTCTTTTATTTATTCCCAAATAAGCCAATTTCCTTCAAAAAAGGAGGTCGGAAACTAGCTCTTGATGATTATATTATTACTTTCTCTCTGCCACTATATAACCCATATACCATCTCATACTCCAGTAAAAATCATATTGGAAGAACCTAGGATATTTGAACCTTACAAATGTGAGGCTGGATTCCTGTAGTGGAGCAGTCCTTTTATTTATTTATTTTTTGTTACTTAATTCATCAGTATCCTTCAACAGAACCAACAGTGGAAAGGAATGGTTATTTTAATTAGAAAGATAATTTTATGTAGAATTGGCCAAGGTCACCATTCAGCAACCTAAAGCAGTTCCATAAGGACAGTTGAAACATTAACTTTTAAGATGAACTTCAAAACTGCTCATTTTCTACTGATAGTGGTGAATATTTCTGTCAAATATATTAATTTTTCCAGGATAAACACACATCCACATCTTTAGTAAAATTCTTTAAAAATGAATAGAGAACAATTGTAAGAAAATATACAAACTAGTATTTCTCAATAGAGATTATGACTACATTGAAAACTTATAAAACATAGGCCTTGAGTGACACGAAATTGTTTATATAGGCACAAAATAAAAGCTATTTTATTTAGCCAACTAATCAAGTAAGTGACTTTTAATTTGATGCAGCTGTACGGACAGTCAGTATCCCACATCGCTGAACAGTTAATGCTGCCTTTTATCCTTTATCATTTTCTTTATGAGCTGAGGGATTGTTCATTCAGATTCTTCTAATCCTCGTAATACCTGGGCCATTATTACAAATCCTTGCTGTTCGGAGAGCATCCAATTTCTTATGAATCTCATGAGTATTAAAAAAACCTTGTTAAATGAAAATGGAGGTATACACATCTTGCCTGGAATTTCATTTGCAATTCAATAGTTTAAGTGCTAACATAAAGCGAGGGCTCACTTGAAACTCACACTAGCATGCTTTTTCTCAGTCTGTAAGTACGCTGCATTTAGAAGCCTATCTCCCATTCTGTATGCAGCATCTAGAGAAATAGTGTTTTTGAGCGTTTTCTTTACCATGGGTAAGACTAGATAAACTGGAGGTGGGAGGAGAGGGGGAGGGATTAAGAAGGGGTGACAATTCTAGGAGATGTAAAATCTGTAATCAGTGCAATAACAATGTGGAGCACTTTTAGTCAGATAAATTAATTTAAAATATTGTGACCACTGTAGCCCTCATCTTGGTGGTAACACCCAAGAAAGAGCTTAGGATATTTCTACTCACGTTCTTTAACTTTAGTTCCTTGGGGAACTTTCTCCGCCTGATGAAAGGTATTGCTATGGACTAAATGTGCGTGTCTCTCAAAATTTCACGTGAATTCCTAACTCCCAATGGGATGGTTTTAGGAAGAGTCTTTGGGAGGTGATCAGGTCATGAGGGTCCTTAGGAAACAGACCCAGAGGGCTCTCCTCCCCCCGGCCACGGGAGGTCACTCATGAAGTCAGCCTCTGTGAGCCACGAAGCCGCTCTCACCGGACGCTGCATCTGACCGGGTAGGATTTACCAGCCTCTGGACCTGTGAGACGGGTTTCTTGTCTGTAAGTGCCCAGTCTATGGTAGTTTGTCATAGCAACCCAAATGGACTATGCAGAAATGGGTGGTGACACTGAAACGCCGCTGTAACTAATCCCTAAAATGTGGAGGTGTCTTTGGAACAGAGAGGTGAATAGAGAATGGAAGAGCTTTGAGGAGCAGGCCAGAAAACTCCCACAGTATGAACAGACTGTTAAAGGTGATTCTGGTAAAAGCTGATGAAGCAAAGAGGAGAGCTGTAGAGAAAGCTGCTGTCTTCTGAGAGAATACTCAAGTAGTCATAAACCAACTGCTAGGAGAACATGGATGGTCTGATGAGACTTAAGTGGGAACGAGGAATGTGCTGTGGAAACTGAAGGAAAGGTGGTCCTTTTTATGAAGTGGCAGAGAAGTCGGCTGAGTTGCATTCATGCTCTCATGTTTTTTGGAAGGTAGAATTTGTGAGTGATGAAACTGGGTATTTAGCTGAAGAGATTGCTAGCAAAGTGCTAAAGGTGAGGCCTGGTTCCTTCTGATTGCTTATAATGAAATCTAAGAATGGAGGAATTACCGAAAGATGGAATTGTTAAGCAAAAAGGTGCTAAAGTTAAAGATTCAAAAATTTTTCATCTTATCCCTATTGCAAAATATAAGAACACCACAATTGATAAGGAGGTTAGTATGGGATCAACCAACTCAACAGAAGCCGGATGTTACTCTTCAAGACAATGGCAGAATGACCAAGAAGGTGATTCAGAGAGATCAGGGCTGTGCCACTTCCGGTCCAGAGAGCATGGGTCCTGGGGGCATGGCTGCCTCCACCTATTTCAAAGGACAGGGCGGCTAGAAAGAGCCACAGGTTTGGGAGCCCAGCAAAGCAGAGCTGCGAGACCGTGGCAGAGAGCCATAGTCTACAGATTCCATTGAACAGTATGACAACTAGTAAACAAGTAAATCAAGATGGCAGGATACAAGATCAATATATAAAAATAAATGTTCTATGTACTAACAGTGAGCAATCTGTCAATAATTATGAAATAATTCAGCTTATAGGATCACAAAAAACAACATATGTAGGAATAAATTTAACAAAATATATGCAAATCTTATACATTGAAAATAGAAAACCCTGTTAAAAGAATTTTTAAAAGACCATAAATAAATGAAAATGTACCCTATCTTCATGCATAGGAAGACCTGAAATATTGAGATGGCAATACTTAGCAGATTGATTCACAGATCTAATGCAGTCAGTATCAGAATCACGGCTGACTTCTTTGTGTAAATCGACAAACATTTCTAGAACTTGTGGAAATGCAAGGAACACAGAATATCCAAAACAATCTTGAAAAAGATGAGCAAAATTGAAGGACCTTCAAATTTAAAATTGAGAGAAAATAAGTTTGGAAAAGAACTCAATTTTAATATTGAGAGGTTTCATTATAAGTTTTGGAACAAAAGGAGAAAAGGATCTGAAGGAGAGATAAGATGATATGAAGGAACCTGGATCTAAACCTCTGTATACACACACGCCACACACACACACACACACACACACACACACACACACACACACACACACACACATGCATGCACGCACACGCACATGCACACGCACGCATGCATGCACGTGCCCCGTAAAGCAAGTCACCATTAGTCAACTCCCCAGCCTGAGCTGAGGTTAGGAGCAGAGTGAATGCCGCCTTTATCTTCTCTCCATGAGCCCTAAGAGGAGGAACTTCATAAAATGGACAGGGGTAAATATGTGGAACCTTGTGTGTCCTGAATGGTATTAGCTTAACTTCAATATGATTGGTCTTTAAGCTGAAGAAATGAATGTCAGGAAGCCTATAATGTGATCAATGTAACGAGGTTCTCCCGCTGAGTAAACCCCTGAGGCCGGCCCTGTAACGGGGGAGAGCCCTGCCCGTGGGATGCGCGTTGGTGCCCGAGGTACAGCAGGACCGTTAGCGCAGCGTGGTTAGGGGAGCAGCAGCTCGGAAGGGAGAGCGACCCGTTTGCAAATTACTGGTTCTCTGCCTTTTAGGCACTTATCTAAGTCCTTTGAATCTTGTTTCAACCCTAAAATTGGGGGAATTTTGTCTACCTTACAGCACTTTTGTGATTATTAATTGATGTAATTTTATATAGTACATATAGAGCACTTCAAGAGTACTTAACACTGACTACATATTTAGTAAGTCATATCTATTGTTATTATAACTATAAATTATTTTTTATAGTGAATGAGTGCCCATGAAGAGATCTGTGGAGGAATAGGCCAAGAGTAACTGAATTTTTAAGGTGTTTTAGAGGGTCTGAGGAAAAAAAATTGCTAACATAAAACAAAAGCAATAGTAGAGGTTAAACATCAAGTGGAGACAGAAACTCAATAACTCAGTAAAAAAGAATATTGACTAAAACCAAAATAATTATAATGTTTTAGGGAGTTTATAACATGTGGAACTAAAATATAGCACAATAATGCAAATGAAGTGGTCTAATATTATCTGAACGTAGACTAGGTTAGAGATGCACGTTGTAAAATGTATAACCAAGAGGCCATTAGCAGATATTAAAAAATAATTCATTGAAATCTTTCCAAAATAAGACAGGAATAAAGGAACAATGAAACAAGGATCATGTGTGACAAGTGTAAGACCAAAAACCAAAGTGTATTCAAGTCTAATATTTTGATGATTTTGTTAAATTTAGTTTACACATATCAAATAAAAGGTGGTGGTTATCAGACTGTACCAAAAAAATAACATCTGTTACTCTCTCAAGTAACCTATTACTTCAAATATGAAAATATATTAAAAGTAAAAGGGTAGAAAAAAGATGTAGCATGAAAACAAATTTAAATAAAAGCTTAAGTTGGTAGATTAATACTAGGTAGACTTTGAAGTCTAGCTGGGATGAAAGACTCATTTCATGTGAGGAAAAATGACTAAAAAAAAATAAAGAGATGAATCCAGAATACTTGGTGATTTTTTAAGATGTTAATTTTCCTTAATTTGTTGATAGCTCAATGCGAACTAATCAAAGGCACAGAAAATGTTTCTACAGAAATTGAAAAGTGGATTTTTAAATGTATACAAAAACTAGTCAAAACAATTTTGATAAAAAAGAAGAAAGTTGGCCTCCTTAACCTAATTTAACTTTAAAACTTATACTAAGCCTGGCCTAAGCAAGGGTATTTGGAATTGGTATAAGGGTAAACTTACAAAAGTACAAGGATGCAGATTTCAAAAATAGTCCCCTATGTATGTAATCAGTAGATTTTTGACAGAGAGACCAAAGTCATTCAGTGGGAATAGTTTCGTCAACAGATATCCTGAAAAATTTGCCCCTTTCTCTTCTCTCGTGCAGTTTTCTATTCAAGACCCTCTCATTCCGCTTTCATCAGAAGTGTATGTTCTCTAAGCGTGTGAACTGGGGACTGTCTCGTCTACCGCAGTGTACTCAATAACCACGTTTAGGGTGATGAATCTCTAATCCTGAATTCTGGCCTCAAAATTCTCTCCTGATTTCTTGGCTTTTATAATTAAGTGTCTGATTTTTTTAGTCCATTCATAAATTTATTTATTAGGAGCTTATTTAAAATGCCGATACTTGATTCCGAGCTCATTGGGCATTTGCTGAATAGTTCAGTGCATGGGGAGCACTAATGACCGTCTAGCAGGTTCACAACCAAATAAATAGGCAGTTGCAACGAAAGTTATGTGTTCTGCTCAATACATTCTAAATACTGTTTCATTTTTTTTAAATTCTTCATTTTGTTCCAGATTAAGTGTTCTCGATAAATATGAGAATAGCTTGACGGCTTCCTTCATGACCCATGCCTCAGTCTTGTCAATGCTTCAGTGTTTTAACCTGAATATCTGATATTTTTTATTCATCACATGAAATAATTCTGATATGTGTAAGTGATTTTCTGTTCCCACTTATTATGGATTATCGGTTGATCTTCTAATGTCTAAGTATGTTTTACTATATTTCTAGAAAAAAAAATACTGCTCTGTTTATAGGGAAGTGTCTTATTATTGCCTTTGTTAGGCTTTCTACCTCAGGTTCCCAGTTACCTTCCTGTTAGATTATCTTTGCCTCTGTTGATATTATAGGGTTTCTCTCTGATTTGTCCAAGAGCTTTACTATTTTCACGTGGATTCAGCTGTGGCCGTATAAGCCATTTCTCTATGTTGTAAGTGAGGTTTTCAGCTGTGTTTATTCTACTTCTTGTGGTTCTGATTTTCCTTTTCCTTCTGTAATGCTGTTCATTTGGCATTTAATAAGTTTCCCTGGCTCTGCAATTTGTGTGTCATTAAATTCTACCCTTTACTTATCCCAATTTTAAATTCTGTTTAATTAAATTATTCAGAATCTTAAACATTCTTTATGGTATGCAACACAGAGGGTTACTGCTGTTCACTGGGGCCCAGTATGTTGTTCTGACTTAGTTTATATGCTTTGTGCATGTCTGCTCTTCCTTCTTTCCTTTTTGGCCCTTGTGGTACATTAGTATAAATACCACACCAATCTTTTCCTTATCTTCTTAGTATGAAAAATGTACAACCTTTTGCATGCCATTTATTTGCGCTGATGGATTATGGATGCATCCCCCTCATGTTTCCAATTCATCCTATGCTTTTGCCCCTTGTTGTGAAAGCTGCAGTTCAGAAACTATTTTTGATTTTCCAGAGGAGGCCTGGAAATCAGGCAGACTTACTCAGAACTTGGGGTCCCCAAAATGGAGGTTAAATTCCAAAGAGTTATGCCAAGTTGTGTTATGCATAATTTAATTCACTCATGTCTCTGTTCGTCCACCAATATTATCTTTTGTCCAATGTGTATTAGTAATGTTCTGCTGTTTATCTACTTAGTAACATACATGGAAACATAAGATTGTATATGTTTCAATTTTAGTGTAAGAGGACTTTAAGAGCTGGCATTATCCATTGTTTACATCTAAATTGTTCCTTTTAATTTCAAATTATCTGAAACATAAAAACATGCAAAGCATCCTAACACATTCTAGATCATTAGTATAATCATATCCAAACAACAGACAATGTTTTGGTTAAACAAGAAGCAGAGAGAAAGAGATGATTATTTTAAGACTAAGTAGAGTTGTTCTTCAGAATGAAAGGTAATTAAATAAGGTAAAATTTAATGTTCTTAACTAGATATTCTTAAAACCAAAGCAACCAGGAAGACTTTGATAATTGCTAGAAATTCATTTATTGAAGGTGGCGCTCATTCGTGAAGTGTGTATTTGATTCTTCTTTGGGCTTCCTTCCTTAAGGACTTCCTTCTTCCTAGTTATTTTCCTTCCAACATCCCATCGCTACCACCCACTGCCTCCTCGGTTCTGCCTTCTCTTACATGACTCGTATTTCTGGGACAAAATGTTGCTACTTTCATTAAGATCTTTGAGTACATTGCATACTTTGAATCTGATGATGTATATGATATTTTTCCCAGGAAATTCTCCACTTCTTTTTCTTTCAGCCCTTTCTTTACTATATAATTTGATGGATTCAATATGGCTTGTTCTTTCCTCATTCTTTTTTCTTTTTAAATGATGAACCCTTTATCTAAGAGAAGACAGGCATCATCATGTCCTAGTTAACAGAAATTCTGGGTCACAGTGAAGCCTTTAATAGTGTCTATTGGTGTGTGTGTGTGTGTGTGTGTGTGTGTATTTACTATCTATCTCAGCCAAGATAAATCTGCTGCTAGATTTCTCATAATTAAAACTCTAAGGCTTGTCATCATTTTCTGGAAGTTTTCTGCAGGGTATGAAGGACTATGCATTTTCTCAGTCAGCTCTGCTTTTCCTCTTAGATCACGGTGTCAGGTGGCGCTGGGTGCAGTTCAAGGAACCTTTTCCAACCCAGGAAGCTCATTGCTGGAGAGTCACCTATTTTTAAGAAGTGTATTTTGCTGCCATTTGACAGTTGCAGCTACTGCCTTCTCTTCTCTCACTGACACTCCTTTCTATGACTAAGGCTCCAAACCCTGAAAGGTACTTTTCATAAACAATAAGGCCACTAGTATCAGTTCAGTTTTACTGAAAATAAAATTTCTGCTCTCACTTGATGTTGATATCCTAGCAAATAAGTGCTCTTTTATTCCAATATCTTATACCTAGAAAGCCTACTTTTTACTTAAATTACATTTCTATCCCTGTTCCTACTAATCAGTCTAGATGCAGCACCTGGTGGATAAAAGAAACTGAAATTATATTTTAAAGTAACTAAAACACCTAGTTAAATTATGTCATATAATTTGTTGGTAATTGATTTGACTTTAGCTCTAAGTAAAATGTTTTAGCAATAAAATTGATTTAAAACCCTTTTTAATAAATTGAACTAAGCATCAGAAAAAAATAAAGAGAAAAATACAACAAAAGATGAAAAAAATCCACAGGAGACATTTCTGATTTACATTAGTTACCAAAGCTCTCGTTTTCTTTCAGTTTTAAGTTATCTTTCTGACTCTACCTTGCTCTGGTGTGGCTTTCTCTGTGAAGTGGAAATTGATGGGTCTACACTTCTTGACATTATAATTATCCACATTAATAAAAAGTATACTCTTAGTACCTGGGAGGAATTGTCAGGCATTCTTCTACACCCTGACGCTGGGCTGAAGGTATTAGATGCAATCACTTGAATGCCCCTTGTGCCACAAATACCAAAATTAGGCATAAGTGGAGATAAAAGATGTAAACTCTGCACATAGTAGTTATCAAGTAAATAGATGCTTAATCAAATATAATTGCAGCAGTTCTGACATCTTCCTGAGATATTAGAATGGGGTAACGCTGCAGGGTGGGTGGAATTAGCTTCTCCTCCTCTGAAGGAGGCGCTGTCCCTTCCTTGGGTGCTGAAGGAGAGCTCTGTGGGGAACTCTGCAAGGGGCCCTGTGTGGGCCCAGGTACAGCGCTAATTGGGTGGGGGATCATTTTGTTTGCAAAAAACAAATGAGGTTTGCTGGTGAGTTGAGTGAAAAATGAAAAAAAGTAAAACAGTTTGTTCCACTTTGGTAAAGAACTTATCCATGAGGTGAAGTTTAGTTTGGATTTTCAAGAAAATGACAAAATAACAAGAGGTTTTAACAGAAAGAAGAAGGCTAGTCAAAGCTGCAAGAAAAAGAGAGAACTTTGGAAGTTCAGCTGAGATTCCAATAAGAAAAATAACCTCTTGGTCTTGTATAGTGCTTTTGTAACATACAAAATATAGGCCATGAAGTGATTAAATATTAATGCGCTGGATGTTTCCAGGAGAATATTTAATTATAAAAGAAGTGTTATTGTGCAGCACAGTTGGAGATGGGCTCAGGGAGACAAAAATATTTGGCAGGAATTAGGATGCAGATCATTTGTCCATGATAATGAGTTGGACCTTCACTGAACAAGCAAAATACTTTATGAAAGTTTTCAAGTGCCTTATTTTGAGTAATACAAGAACACTCTTTAAAACAACACATAAATTTCCATTATGTAATGCCAACCACAGTGCTAACATCAAGTCCAGCTCTAACTATAGGGATGAGCTCAAGCCTTGTGAATTAAAATACAAAGTGTAAGATATTTAGAACAGAGCACATTTTTAAATCGCATTTATGATATTAGGTCAGGAATCTGGTTAGTTTCTCAACCTCCAATGGCCTGTCAGGTTCCATGCATTTGATCACTCTCGTTGCTTGATGGTTTATGTTCAGTGCTGCTGGTGGCCCCCAGAGGAGGCCCAAGTCATCGTCTGCAGGCCCCAGAAAGGGGGCCTGTATCTGTGCTTTGACACGGGTGGCATACAGATTCATGATGGAGGCCACGTCATCAAGGGCCACAGTGCTGTGGCCGCTAGGACAACTGGCACAGCAGAATGTGCTCCTGGCCCAGGTCCTTTGTGGAATGGCCCAACTACCCCTTGCCTTACACACACCTCATGCCCTCACTTCCCCTCTCGCTGCATCAAGTAACTGGCTAGGCATCCCCACGTGTGCTCTTTTACTAGAATACACAAAAGCCAGCTACATGTGGATTTACAAATGTAGAAAGTAAACTGTTGTCATTTTAAGAAGACATAGATGTTAAATCAAGTGTAAAAAAAAAAGAATTTAAAAATTGAATAAGAACTTCTGTTAATCAAAATATACTACCAAAATGCTTGGAGAAAAGAAACGTTCTCAACATGTACAAATGTCAAAATGTAGCTAATCTGAGAAGTGAAGTAGGAGGAAAGGGCCAACATCAGGGAGTATGGAATACTCTTTTCCTTTTGGGACACTAAGGAAATTATAAGCCTGGGCCAGACATTCTTAAGTACTTGTAATACTAGCAGAATGACACCATTTGGCAAACTTTATCTAAAAGGAAAAAATTTCATAAAACTCTTTCTATGATATCATACCTCATCTATTAGGATGTAGTACCTGATCTGACTAGATTGTCTATTGGAATGAAGCCAAGTATTTGTGGATTTGGGAGGAAACATAGCTGGATGGAAAAGGGACATTTAGTCACTTATATATTTTCTGTTTGATGTAGTATAAAACTAGGAAGCCCCCAAACCAAATGAATTTCCTTGAAAATACTTCACAGCCAGTACTAAACATTCACTCATTAGTTAAAAAACTACAAAGGCCCCATGGAATGAGGCAAATGGACATCACCTGGAAGTGGGACCTGATGCATGGGGCCCTTTGGGGAGGATGCTGGGCTGACGTCTCCTGCCTTGCATCCCATGACTCATCGGTGAGGTTTGCATTGGGTATGATTTATGCTTCACATGACTGTGCTTTGACAATTCATCCCACTGAGGCACTGTTACAAACATCTCCTATAAATAGGAATATGAAAAAATCCCACAAAAAGCCAAAAATAAGAACTAGTATTTCAAAAACAGCTAGTACAACTTTGAACAGATATTCATTCTTTATTAACTGCTATAGTACAAATTCTACTAAATATGGTAAGAAATAATTAGTATGGGCTAATTTTTCAAATATTTTGATGAAAGCTTATTGAAAGATAATGACAAGTTATAGAAAACACTTAACAATATTTATGTAAAGGTAAAAAGCATAAAGCAAGTTAAAACCAGACAGTATGTTGCATAATGGAATGCACATAGAATGAAGTTGTTAGGAAAAGCAAGAGAATAATAAATACAAAATACAGAAAAATTATTTCTGGGAGGAAGGAGTATATGATTACAGAATGCTATATGACTACCTAATACTGAATGGGAATGTCCCATTCTTCAGCTTAGTAAATGGTTCAAAATTGTCTGTTGTATTGATTTTCATACCTTACATTTATGTTATATACTTATTATTTTACCGTTTGCTTCAAATCATATTTTGAATAAATCTAAAGTGGATTCATTTAGGTAAGGTAACCAAAAGAGAGGGTATTTGGAAAATTTGGCATTTATTTTAAAACTCTATTCCTGCTCCTAATTGCTTGTCCTTTTTTTGGAAATAACTTCTAGGACAAAAGACAAGTTTTACTTTCAAGAAATATATTGTACCCTTGTTGAAATGTATGGAATACATGTCAAACATTTCACTTTCTATAAATCTCACAAAAAAATATTTCTGACATGTTTGACAATTGTTTTTCTTTCCCTTGCAGTTGTAACTAGACATTTTCAAGTCATCTAGCAAACTATTCCAGTATGTCAGCTCAGCATAATCATGTATGAATAACATTTTTAAATGTTCACTGGAGTATTTATAATGGGCAGAATCTACATATTATATAAAATGGGTAGAATATACTTGCAAAATGTATACTACATGTGTGTTAGCCAGTAGAATATTTACATTTAAGTAAGATTTAAAGCTGATATCTGGGAAGTAAAAATGGAAATTGATATTTAAAATTAATGTTTATACTATATTTTTAAATTACTTTTATCCATTTATTTTTATGATTAAGCATAATTAAAAGGAACTTTTCTATGAACTTTTTTACTTTCTATGAATAGAAGTATTTACGTGTATGTACAATTTTTAAATAGTTTTACAAAAAATGAATTTTACAATGGAATTATAATTTCAGCATAACATTACATAATCTAGACAGTCTAGAGGTAAATGATTTTCATTAGTATTTGCTCAATTAGATAATTTTTAATCAGTAATCAGTATTTGCTAAATGATATATTTTTAAAATAATTTTTACAGTCATAGAACTGATTGCAGATCTGTGTATTGTGACTGAACTTTTGATATATGGGTCTCATCACTCAATATTGTTCTTGACAATTACAATATTGAAATATCAACTTTTGAAGAAATCCTTTGCAGATACTTTCAATATATATTTCTTTTTCCTTTCTGTTGTTTTTTGTTTTTTATGTTTTGGCTTACTGCTCATGTTTACTTATTCCTGCATCACTTGGTTATTTGTTGATCAATTTGATTGATTACATTAATTCACAACACCAAGTTAGACTAAATTTAGCATCCTACGGATGTGTCATTTGGCAGCTAGACATCGCTCATAGTTAGGGGTTCATGGTGATCCGTTTAAATAAAAAGTTGATCTTGGCGTATTGTGTGATGGTTATGGTGAAGGTGTAAGTCCAGTGCCCATCACTGTTGAGAAGAATAATTAAAATGAGGTATATATATACTGTGAATCCTTTTCAGTGGTTCACAATATCAGATCAGATTTTAAATATTGTTGACCAAAAATTGCACTATTTTCCAAATACAAAATCACAGTGGCACATACCGAATGCATTAAATCAATCACCTGTGACAAGTAGGTAACCAGAAATGGAGAGTAGGGATACTGAGGGGGGGTTTCAGTCAGTCAGTCAATGAGAAGGACCTTGAACAGGCATAATGCATCTTCTGTGTTCTGGGAGCCACACTTAATGCAAGGAACTCAATCTGATTTTTTTTATAGAACAATATAAAGAATGAAACTATCGATAATATAAAAGCTTTGAGTAGAAGCAGAACTACAGCAAAAAAATGCCATCTTCCTTTCTTGGACCTGTGGAGGAGGGAAGATCATAGCCTGCAAAACCAAGAATGCTTTTTGCTACATGCTGTTGTCAGAGTTTTCAGATAATATGCAAAGTTTTAGGCGTGCTTGAGGAAATGTTTAAGTACAAAGGGGAATATAGTCTTCAAAGGACAAGGGTCCAAAGAGTTGACCAGAAGATGACAGTACGATTGAGAGTCAGTATTGAGTGCACTTGAGTTTAACTAACGAACTCCTGAGAGTGCAGGGAGCTCCCCTCATGGGGTGTGAGGACAGAGAGCGCTGCCCACTCAGTCACTGATGTCATCAGGAAGTACCTGGCAGGTAGAGATAATGCATTTCTGCCTTTAAAATTATAGTGGAATATAGGAGCTGGAAAATTCAGATCAAGTTAATTTTGAACTACAATATAAACATCAAAGTGTTTGTATATATAAAATTTGGTGATTTCATATCAAATGCATACTGTTCAAAAGCTTCAATATTTGTCAATAGAGACATTCTAATGAGTGGAGACCATGAAATTACCTTTGAGCTATCTGGCAAATACTTTATCATGTAATTCAGTAGCTCAGGAACTTTTTGAGTCATTTTCCTGAGCTGATCTATTAGAACAGCAAGTCTGCTGATTTGAAAAGATGCATACTTGTAGATGAACTATCAGTGTAAACCTTGTGCCATATTTTAATTCTTTTGCTGAGAACACATGGAAAAATAATATTAAAAATTTGTTTTAGCATTTTAAGTGCAAAGAATTTTAAACCAGCAGTTTAATTGGAAAAGTAAAAGACACACTGCCATATACTCTTTACCCAGGTTTAAGCGTTATAGTGTGTTTGCTTTATTATCTGTAGTCTCCTAACATATGTTTGAGTGTATATATAAATATACATGTAATTTTCTGAACAATTATTGATAAAATTGTGTGTATTCTAGCCCTCTACCCCTAAATACTTCAGTGTGTATTTAGAATAGAGACATTTTGTTACATAACTATAATACATATATCAACTTCAATAAATATAATATTAATACAATATTATATTTAATCTACCATCCATATTTCACTTATTCACAGAAGGACTTAAAGTTTCCTTTGCATTTTTTTCCTCCAAGATAGTTTCCTATATAGGATGAGATATTGCATTTAACTACCACAGTGTTCTCAGTCTGGACCATTCCCACAGTGATTATTTTTTCTGGTACTGTTTTTTTTTAAATCAAATCATTCTCCTTTTATTTTTATTAGTAAAATGTTCCTATTGGGAGTTTGACTGATATTCCCTTATGTTTGAATTTAGGTTATGTGCCACAGACATGTATATTCCCTAAGCCCCATTGTGCCCTTTTCTGAATATCACATCTGATGGCCATTTATCCATCACTGATGATGCTAAGTTTTATCATCTGGTCCAGATGTCAGATTTATCCACTCTAGAGCTTCAAAGTTTTCTCATATAACTAACAATCATTGGGAATACACTTTAAGATCATCTTCATATCCTCATCAGAATTGTCCTTTGAAGTCAGAATCCATTAGTGGGTTTGCCTGAGCCAACCTTCCTAATCGTATCCCAAAATAATGGTCTTCTGTTTCAAGCATCCCCACAAATATATTTGTTGACATATTCTGTTATAAATAAGAGTACTCCCTAAATCTCCTTGTAGCTAATATTATTTGAAAATGTACTACAGCTTTAGACTCATGGATTTCAAATTTTTAAATAATTTATAACTTATTAAAATTGATCATTCTGTTGTTCAAATTGACCTTGATTTGGCTAAATCTTCTGTCCTTTTGACATACCCCCCCTTCCTTTTCAGGGGGACACCAAATGATCTTTTTGGCATAACAGATTACTGCAGGTCATCTTGGATCTCTTCTGCCCAGCCCATTAATTAGGCATTTCTCCCAGGAGGCTTGCTCAAAGCATTTTATTTAATCTTAGAAAATCCAAATATTGTCTAGAAAGTTATAGTTCACTATTTATAATTTTATAAAAGACCCACCACTCATCTGGAGACAATTAAATGTCCTGCTTATATAGTTTTTTTGTCACTAACCATTCATAAGAGCAATTTCAGTTAACATACCATCAAGAATTCATAGCAGAAGATAACATCTACTATCTTATTTTAGACTTGTAACAATTTTGACAATTTAATTTTTCAAGAAGTATGGCAAGTCACGAAAATTATGGAAAGGCCAACACCATCTAAAACTAAAATTATTTCAAATGTCAGCTAGTGTCAGGTGTAGTTTTGTAGCTTTTTGCATTAAAATATGCCAACAGATTGTATAAAATAAATATTCATTATCACATTTTATGCGGTAATTTAGAAAGCAGTTGAATTTTGTCATTTGGCTGTATTAGGAACTGTAAAATGAATCAAGTAGAATATAGGGACTTCAGCTCAGACCCTTGGGGCAATCAGGCTTGTCAGAACAAACTCCCAGGTAAGGAAAGCAGTGTATTTCTCTGGAAACACTCCTGTTTTTTTTTTGAAGGAAGGAGACATTGACCCACCCGCTCTATGCCAGGGTCACTGCCAAGGGAGAAGCAGCAAAAGCATCCAGAATTACACATACTTTGGAAACCTACAGTGAACTCATAGAGCACATGGAGTAAGTGGCATAGAGGCAGCCACAGTTTCTCCCTCCGCCGTGTATCCCAGCAGGTGGTGGAACGTGACCACGGCTGCACCCTGTGGGTGAGATCGTCTCTCTGGGAACTGCCAGGGAACAGGATCTACCTCTGGGTCAGATTAGGAAAAGCTTTGAGTGAAATGGTATTGATGTGTTTTCACTGAATATGAAACACTTAGTGCCCTAAAAACATAAGTGTGTTTTACAGTAATTACAGGTTGATTAACTTACATTTTAAAATGTCTTGTTTAAAAAGTAATAAAATAACTAGAAAAGTTTAGCATTACACTGGAAGGAAAGACTATTTTAAAGGTGTCAATTCTTTCAAAAGTGCAGTTGTAATTTTCTTACACTTTCAAATATATACATCTATCTATCTATCTATCTATCTATCTATCTATCTATCTATCTATCTATCTATCTATCTATCTATCTAAACCTGACAAATTCTAAGTTTCTAAATCTAAGAAGAGTAGTGATAGTAAAAATATGAAAAAATAAGAAAAAAGAAGGGATTTTTGAATCTATAATTCTTTAAGAAACAGTCAAGTAGGAGTCCTAGAAATGTGCCTCCTTCAGGAAAAATTTCCACCTGCTACTTGTCCCTGAGGGCATGGTGTGCCCACCTTCCTGCTGACTATTGACGAAGCTCACCTTCCTTTTCTCTGCTGTGTCAGCTACCCCAGGAAGCCCAGGACCCCTCATTCCATATGTCCCTCTGCCCATCCCCCTATCACCCACCCTGCCCACATTCCAAGCTTCTGAAACCGTTTCACCATTTTTTACCTCAGGAACTTAATTCCCCAAAACCTCACCCACTTGCATGAACTCGCTCTTCTCGCTGTAACCGAGACTGACTTTCTCCGGCGGACACTGTCGATTTTCTCCACGCAAATCTCCTGAGCTGGATCTGGGGAGTGTAATGTGCTCTGTCTTGTGCACATTCCCTCTTCATGAAAACGCACAGCAACGAAAGGTGACCGAAATACTGAGCACCAGCCAGTCGCAGGTCCCTGTCTCACTCCACCACTCTTCCCGTGTAATGGCTGCGTGTCTGTCTGGGGGGTGTGCATGTGAGTGTGATAGGTGCTCAGCATCTTCCTACAGGGTTCTTCCAATGTGCTGGTTCCTCATTTTCTTCCCCTGTTCTCTGTCGGTCGTGTCCTCTACCCCACCTCACACGTTAGTGTTCACGATCACACTCTCCAGCTTTTCATTACTGATAATAGTACATCTACCATAATCACAATCTTAAGTGTTGCACACTCGGTTTGTCAGTTAGACCCCCAGCAGGGTGAGCCACCTCCGTAAGTCATCCTCTGCCTCCAGAACTTCTGATCCCTTTCTTTCACTCTGTCATCCCCGTCTACCCGAATCCCCCTTCATATCCTAAATTCCCTAAATTTCAAGGTTAAAATTCATGGAGCATCACCGTAATCACCTCCTCACATACAACTTAAACTGGGTTTGTTCCTTGATTCCTTTATCATGTTCTTCTGTAAAAGCCACAGATCTTTTAGGTGTCAC
This sequence comes from Manis javanica, assembly GCF_040802235.1. NCBI lineage: Eukaryota > Metazoa > Chordata > Mammalia > Pholidota > Manidae > Manis > Manis javanica. The sequence goes on from NC_133164.1 coordinate 119,721,153, forward strand.
TCTCTGCCTGTTGTCTTTGGCCTCATAGATGAACTTGGGTTGGAAAATATACAAAACCGTCGTGACCTCCCTTGGTATCAGTTCATCGTCAGTGACTTCATGCAGGCACTCGAGCTCTGCTGGCAATCAGATGACCCCTCCACGCTACACCCACTCCCTCACCCCACTGGACGTTTGTCTCACAATTCTTGCTTTCTCCAGACTTCCCCTACTCTTAGTTTCAGTTGGTAGTCATGTTTCCTTCTCCACTAAAAACTTGAAGCCATTTAAAAGCATTGAAAACCAACTAATTACATGTTTCTGAGCTCACTTATCCACCTTCTCTCTTGTATGAATTTTTCTTGCATCTAGCTAAGATCCATGTCCCTCTTACGCATTGATCCATGCCTTCTTGTTCCAGAAACCCCCTTTTTTCTGGCTTTATTAAGTTATCTTCCATTGAATTACTCATAGCAGCAAACAAAATTTTGGTTTTACTTATATATTTTTAGTAAAAATTTTCATGCATTTAACGTGTACAGCATGAGTTGATATGCATATACACAGTGAAGTGATTACTACAATCAAGCTAGTTAACATTACTATTTGGGGGGATATTTGATTACTATTGGGGGATTGAGAATACCTGAAATCTACTCTGTAACAAAATTTCCAGTATTCAGTGGAGTATCATTAAATATAGTCACTGTGCTGGACATTAGATCTCTAGATTTATTCATACTGTGTACCTGCTACTTTTTACCCTGTGACCAACCTCTCCCACTTCCACCATTCCGTCCCCCACCCACAGTGATCACCATTCTACTCTCTGCTTCTATGTATTTGACTCAAAATATTCTACATATGTGTGATCATGCAGTTTGTGCCTTTTTGTGTCCAGCTTATTTTACTTAGCATCATGTCTTCCCATTTATCCCTTGTTATCCCAAAAGACAAGATCATTTATAAGGCTGAATAATATGCCACTTTATATTTATATAATTTTAATGCTTCCCGGCTTGCTAATTCCCAACTCTTATTTTGTTGTTGTCGGCTCTTCTCACTGATATCCCGTAACTGTTCGCTCCTGCGAACATTGCTTAACATGCGTATCTCCCATTAGAATATAAGCTCAATGAGTACAGAGAAAAGTTCTCTATACTTTTTGATTCTATGTCCCAGCCCTTATTGAAGTATCTGGTGCATCCTTGATTCTTTATTCAATTAATTAAAATTGAATAGTCAACAGTCACTTTATTGTTCTCCTGCTTTAACACTGAGCAGAATCTCATGGGACTGAATGCACTGTACAGTTTATCCCCTACCCAAAATGGAATGCCTCCACCCCAAATAACATACCCATCTGTTTTGGGAAAGTCTGTCGAAGTTGTGAGGCTGCACATTTACTTGAAACATTGCTGGCATTATTTTCTCAGTTCCTGTTACATGTGAGAGACACTTGAGCTGTAGGCATAGTTTCTAAACCACATTCAATTTTATTAGTCTTTGATATCATGTGGGGAAGATTGTCATGAAGAACATTAGGTTATTTGTTATTGTTTTGACCTTTTCACAGCCTTTGATTCTCTGAGCGGAAATTGCTTCCAAGCTAAGCTCAACCAGCTAACCATAGTCTCCCATTCACTTTATCATGGGCCTTGAAATATTATTGCAAATTTTTCACTGGCAGGAAAAACCTTCTGCCATACATTTTTTAACTTCTGGGGAGCAATGTGCTATCCTAACCTTTTCCCTTTTCCCACCCGGTCTATTCCTTTTGGATGTGGTAACTGCACTGCACTTTCTCTTTCCCACTCCAGCCTAAAGACACATGTACAAACATTATTATTTTCATCATCTCCACAAGCCATAGGCATATAAGTTTCAACGAGGTGTGGAGTGAAGGGAAAACTGGCCAACCAGTCTGAGCAGCCAGCCATGAGCACTCAAGAGCAATAATTAAAGATCAACCTTTCTGAAAATTAAGTATAATTTTAAGATTCTGGTAACTTTTAACTAGCTTGCTTACAAAATCTAAGACCTTAAAATACTGCACTGTAGACTTTTTTGCAAAAAATTTTTTTATTTTATTTTTTTTCTGGAGAATATGGAGGAAGTGAGACTGTCCAAAGCTGAGCAATTTCTGGGTCATTTTGGGTGAGACACATCTCTGGCTCTGCTTTCTCAGGATTAAGATGACATAAATTTGCAGAACAGATGCAAAAGAGCCTAGTTCTGCTATATATATGTGTGTGTATATAAAATATATATAAAAATAAATATACATATGCAATAATAAATATATAAAAATAAAACACACCACTTTCAAATTTGTAAAGTGCTTTCAGAAGCATAAATCATTTTTTTCTCTTAACAAACCCTACCATTTGTTTATTGCCCTCCTAAAGATTAGAGATGAGAAAAGTGACAGGCACGATGTTGGCAATGTTATGCAGATCGTCAATGACAATCCTTGTTCAGTTAAAATCTGCTGGCTTTTGTGAATTAATTCTAAAATTGCTTGTAGCAGGCATAAAGAACATATTTTATTTGTATCACAGTACAAGAAAGTAAACCAAATGACACTTAATTCGTATAAAATTGCCAAATGACCTGGCCAACAAACTTTCTCATAATTTTTTCTCACACATAATTCTGTCTCACTTTCTCCTTTCCACAGTGGTCATTTCATAGGAAAACTAGAAAATCTCCCTTTCCTTTTTGAAGTTTGAACAAAATCATTTTAAAGTGATTTAGAAAGTCTATTTTGGAAGTAACCTGTTGAATAGCTCTGCATCTGTTATTAAAACATTGTAGCGTAAAAACCTTTGTTGGAAATTTGTTAGTTTATTAATTATTCTGGATTTTTCAAGAGTTTCACTAGCACTTAGAGGACTTTAATTCTCAACTCATCTACAAGACTTCCTGCATTAATTACACTGTTCTGGGGTAATATATGCTTCATCACTCTTGTCTTCCTAGTTGAGACATTTCTGAATTACAACCTCACCTCTTTATTAGGTATAAGCATATGAATTTCTGAGCTTCCTTTAAACTATGATCAAAGAGCATGACACAAAACATTTTCAGTTTGAATGATATGTAAACTTATCAAATTCATTTCTTCTTTTTTCTTCTGCACTTTCTTTTAAAAATTAAGTTTATTGAATGTATGTTTTTTAAGATTAAAAAGAGGAAATATTCTTAAAGGCAAAATTCACAGCCTTTATGAAGTCAAGTTCATGGGCAAAGTTAATAACAGGTAATAGTAAACAAGGCAATAAAAGTATATTGTTGATGTAGGCCAGTCACAGTGACATTGAAAACAGTGAATATTCATGTTTTATGTGAAAAATGTATGATGAGCTCCTATGCCTAGTTTATTTCCCCAAGAGCAAGCATTTATAATTCAGAAAACATGCAGTCGGTGGTGGGAATTTTAAATGGCAGCCAGAATCTAATCTGAACCCTTATTTGAGAAAAAAGAAAAAGACATAAAAAATTTTTTCTTAGATAGCTGGGAACCATGGTATTAGCTAATATCCATGAAAAGAAAATATGAATCATTTTATGAAAATACTACATTTCTTATATTTAACCTTTTTTATATCTTTTGGTAATATATAACTTACTTACAGGTAATTTCATCTATTCTAACGTCAAAAATGGTTATGCATCCATTTATTTACATGCATTGGATTCATTTGTGGATCCCTAGATAACGTTTTTGTTACACATTAAAACTGAAAGAAAAGTTTCACAACATGAAATACATGTTATTTAGATTCAGAAATTGCACACTTTAAAACATACAAGCATTAAAACTTCTTTTGAAACCTTAAAGCACATTGCTGTTTTAAAGTTTTCTCATGAGCTTTAACATTTAGTTTTCTTTTTAATTCAGCTATTTTTTTCATTAGGCTTTTAATGTGTAGTGATATAACCACATTTGCCTTCTGCTTTCCTTGGTATCAACCTTCCTAAACTACCTGGCATACTTCTCTCAGCTTCCTTTTCAAACAACAGTTATTTCAGCAAAAAATAAAAAGAAGGAAAAAACATGTCTCGTCTCTTTTCTTTGAAAGTCAATATAAATTAATGCATTTATAAGTGATTTGCAAATTACACTTTTAAACCAATATGTTGAGCATATCACATGGTATTCTAAACACAAGTAGGAATAATGATTTTATATAGTTAATATATTAGGAATATTCAGCATTGACAATATACATCTGTATTTTCAAAGTTGAACTTTTTTCCTGAGAATTCCATGATAATAATAATAATAATGTTTGAGAAACATGTCATGATGAGCTATTTCAGAATATTTGCACCAACACATAAAATACCAACTTTTGGCCGCTCATGCGTGGATAGTGACCAGTGATCAGTGATCCTCAACTTTGAATGTGTGTATGAATCACTTAGGGACCTTTTCAAAACTCAGATTCAGGTTCAGGGTGGGATGTGAGGTTCTGCCCTGCTGAAAACCTCTTAGGAGGTGTCCTTGAAAGACTCCAGGTGTGGCCCTCGACAGCCTGTTTCTGGTGCTTTGATCTCCTTTGTATTTCCCAGCATATATTATGACTCTATCATTAAGTTTATGCAGACAACCAGATTATTAAAATATTTTATATTTTATAGAAGTCCACTGCTATTAACTGGCTCATTTACCTTTTATTTTTCATTCTTGTATTTTTTGTTTTGTCTTTTTTTTCCTTTGGATAGAAATCTGTTTATCACAGATAGTTAAAATTTTTTTCCTGAAATCCTTTCAACTCTAGCTTTACATTTCATTTTTCAACTCATAAAATAAAAATCAACTTTTGAAATAATAGGAGTCATTAGAATTTTAAAAATCTATAATGGCTAATAACCTTGAAACACTTTAAACCACAGACTAATGCTCTATAAACTTGAATGGAATTCACATTATTCCATAGCAAACTAAATGGTGGACATAATGATGTAGTTTTAAATAATATTTTATTATATTCAAGCAGTATCTTGAAAGTTCTTTTTCATTTGGAAGTCATAGCCCTTACCCTTTTCAACAGAGAAGACTATAAATTTTCATTAAGTATCGTAGCTAGAAGCAATCTGTTTATTTTATTACTGAAAGAAACAAAAATCAAGAAGTTTGCATTTAACCAATGTCCTTTGTACGTTATGTAACACTGTGAGCTGTTAATCTGGGGGTCAAATTGCTGGTATTTAACTATGATGTTGCTCCTCTCACTGCAAGTTGAGACAAAGCAAACAAACTGTGACTATAGGGTCCCCATTCTGCAATGGCTTCTTTTAATTTAGAAATTTATAATAACTGACTTAATTGTCTCATAAAAGGTAGGCAATCAATATTTTCCTTTATCTTCTTTTATGGTAGAAAATGCAATATTCGATGATTTGTATATCCACCTATGAAAATTTTAATTTATTTGCTGTCCATAAAATTAACATAGTTGATTATCCACAGTAAAAGATGACATTTCAAATTATTCTGTTGCATTTATTTCTAAAATAAAATCCCCTGCTAATACCATATGTTTCTCTATTAGCTAATTATCCTCTATGAAGCACATTCCATTTTTTTGAATTAATAGCGCAAGTTGGCGTTTGACCTTTCACAGAATCTATTAAAGCCACCTAACAATGCTTGTGCACACTGCTTCCTCAGTAGTCCTGAAAAAGGAGTCTTCCTTCTTCTCATTTAAAATTTATTTGTCTCCTTGGTCAAATCCTATCAACTTGCTTGAAGTGATAATCAGAAAATGTCATCTGTATTTGCTCTTTAAACATCATTGGATTCATTTAGTAGTTCTAAAAATGCATCTTACCTCCATTCCATTCTTCCTGATGTAATTTGTATGATGACTGTGAATAAAAAACAGCGACAGGACATTCAATTAGGTAGGTCGTTCACAAGTCAGCAACTGGGTGATTTGTGATCCCCAGTTAAAAATATGAGACAACACTTAAACCTGTGAAAATGATCGCGTAAGTTTATTAAGTGAATAAATCTGTCAATGCGCAATCCCACTGCCACTAAGTGATCAAACCTCTCACCATGACTGGTTCAGTAAAAAGTATGCTCAGATATAAATCTCAAAAGAATCAAAGTATTTTATTTATTACATAATTAGATTAGAGGAATTCTTCATCTCCTGTCATCTGATTTATAGAAATAGAAACAATTTTATAATAAAACAGAAATTGAGAAAACATCAAAATAAATGGAATATCAACCTTTAGAATATGTGATGATAATGATATGGATAATCACAAAAAGCAAATCCTCATATAAGCATTACTCTTCTGTAGATCGATATTTGTTTTAGGTTTAGAGATGTACAAATATACTGCAACTGGAATTATAGTATAATTGTAAGGATAAATTTCAGAATAACTAGAAAAATTGTTTAAAGCATTTCTAGAATATAAAATATTTTATTCTAATGTAAATAAACTTCAGATACTTTATTCCAATGTAAGCTAATAGCAAATCATTCTTTCATTCTTTTGACATGTTTAATCTTTCATTTCCCTCTGAAATTTTCACAAGCAAGCCTGCCAAGATTCTACCATACTATATAGTTAAAAGTCCTTCTTTACTTATCTGACCGAAAGTACTCTTCAGGGATTATGCTGAATGAGTTTTTGATGAAATATTAAGTGTAAATGATTTTGTCATTCTGCTGTGGCTCTTACGGACTTTAATGATTATTTACTACTAAAAAGATGCTTAAATAGGGTTACCAAGAGTTCCATGAAAACTGTTCTCTCTGCTTTACATGTTCACTATAGTACTTCAAAAATCTTTCTCCACCTGGCTTATTTCACTTAGCATAATGCCCTCTAGGTCCATCCATGTTGTTGCAAATGGCAGGATTTCTTTTTATGACTGAATAATATTTAGAATGATCTTTAGAACTCAAGCCTTCTCAAACACTGTCTCTTCAGTATGTCTCCATATTCAAGGAGGTTCATGTTCTTGAGGATGATCCCAGCTAAGGCATTCTGTCTTCACCCTGATTCTCAGAGTCACTGGTTTCTCATGTCAGCCTCTTGCCGTCTCTCTGCCTTGTATCTACTTGAATGTAGAGCTTCAATTCCTTCTCATCGTCTCCCACAGGAGATTAACTCAATGAGTAAACAATAGCATTAACTAAAACTGAGTATTGGATATCACCACCCCTTAAAACCCATCGGGCTGTCCAAAGTAACATTATTTTCTCAGAGCCAAGAGCAAAAATATTCCTGCATTTATTTTGCATATAAATTCAGCACTTTCCATTGTTTGCCTCCACACTCAAGTTCAAGATCACCTGTTACTGACTTATTAAATAGCTCTGTTAAAAGAAAGGTCACCTATGAGACTAAGGCTCTCTCCTGCACAATAAGTTATAATTCTTTTCTCTTTCTTCTCTCGACATGTGATTTTTTTGGTGGAACAACAGTTTTTAAGTGTTTGATGTTTGCATTAAAATGGGACTTAAAAAGGGGGAATTGAGGTTCTTTCTCAGCATGTCAGTTGGATTCTCTGTAAAACCTTCTCTTTCCTGAGTGAGAGTCCATCCTCAGGGTCACATTGGAGAATGTTTTCGTCCACAAAGACTCACATGGATAAAGAGTAAGGGGAAAGTTGTCTGCCTTTCTGTTCACCATCCCCACCTCACAGGGACTATATATACTTAAATTTCACATTTACACACACACATATATATACATGCAGTTGTATAGTTTTTATGATGCTGTATTGTCAGTATGGGCAGTGTAATTGGAGAAAAGAAACTTGGGAGGCAATTGTAACTTCAGTATTTAAAAAACGGTGTTACCTCTACACTTACTATGTTAAGTGTGGACTAGTAGATTGATTGATGTGCCAGTTGTTTGGCAAGTGGCTTTTAAACTATTTTCTTTTTCTGCCATCCAAATGGCTTCTGATTATAGGAGGTTAGCCTAGGTTCTCAATAGGAATAGCTCTCTGGACAGGGATTTGTTACTCAGCATAATCTTTAAAGTATTGATGAGAAAGAAATGAGTATGAATGAAATATAATGTGCTTTTCTATTAACCTGTTGATAAGAAACAATAAGTACATAAGTGAACATTTAATTTTCTAATGTTAAATGCTACCCTATGTATTTTAGTCTGGATTATTTTGCCCTATTATTTTTAATTACCACACATCAAAGAAAAGTCAATAGTTTAAAATATACACCTAGATGAATTTTTAAAATTAAAGTATAGTTGATATACAATCTCAGATTGGTTTCATGTATAGAACACACTGTCAAGGAACATTTTACCTATATTATTAAATCCTCACCTCAACTAGTGCAGTTACTATCTGTCAACAAAGAAAGATGTTACAGAATCATTGGCTGTATTCTCCATGATGTACTGCCATCCCCATGATCAACTTACAGTATGATTGAGAATTTTTGAACCCCCTTATCCTTCTCACTCTCCCCATCCACCCTTACCAACCCCCCCACCCAAGGTAACCACCAGTCACTTAAAAGTGTCTCTGAGTCTACTGCTCTTTTTTTCATTTTGTTTTGTTTTTATATTCCACAAATAAGTGAAATCATATGTTATTTGTCTTTCTCCACCTGGCTTATTTCACTTGGCATAATACCCTCTAGGTCCATACATGTTGTTGCAAATGGCAGGATTTCTTTTTATGACTGAATAATATTCCATCGTATATATGTACCACTTCTGCTTTATCCATTCATCTACTGATGGACACTTAGGTTGCTTCCATTTTGGCTATTGTAAATAAGTGGCAATGAACATGGGGGTGCATATATCTTTTTGAATCAAGGATTTTGTTTTCTTTGGGTAAATTCCCAGAAGTGGAGTTACTGGGTGGATTATTTCTATTTTTACTTTTTTGAGAAACCTCCATACTGCGTTCCACAGTGGTTACACCAACTGACATTCCCAGCAACAGTGTAGGAGGGTTCCCTTTTCTCCACAACCTTGCCAACACTTGTTATTTCTTATCTTTTGGGTAGTGGCCATTCTTACTGTTGTGTGCTTATATCTCATTGTAGTTTTAATTTGCATTTCCCTGATGATTAGCAATATGGAGCATCTTTTCATGTGCCTGTGGACTATCTGTATTTCTTCTTTGGAAAAATGTCTGTTCAGATCTTCTGCCCACTTTTTGATCAGTTTATTTGGTTTCTGGGTGTTGAGGTGAATGAGTTCTTTCCATATTTTAGATGTTAACCCATTATTGAATAATTATTTACAAATATATTCTCCCATGCTGTAGGTTGCCTTTTTGTTCTGTCAATGGTGTCCTTTGCTGTACAGAAGCTTTTTAGTTTGATGTAGTCCCACTTGTTCATTTTTTATTTTGTTTCCCTTGCCCAAGGAGATGTGTCCAGAAAAAAATTGCTCATGCTTATGTTCAAGAGATTTTTGCCCGTGTTTTCTTCTGAGTGGTTTATGGTTTCATGCCTTACATTTAAGTCTTTAATCCCCTTTGAGTTTACTTTTGTATATGGAGTTAGATAGAAATCCAGTTTTATTCTCTTGCATGGAGCTGTCCAGTTCCCAACCCCATTTGTTAGACTGTCTTTTTCCCATTGTATATTCATAGCTTCTTTATCATGTGTTAATTGACTGTATATATGTATGTGTGGGTTTATATCTGAGATCTCTATTCTGCTCATTGATCTGTGGTTCTGTTCCTGTGCCAATACTATACTATTTTTATTACCAAAGCTTTGTAGTATAGCTTGAAGTCAGGGATCATAATACCCCAAGGTTTGTTCTTTACCTCAGAATTGCTTTGGCTACTCGGGATCTTTTGTGGTTCCATATGAATTCTAGGATTACTTGCTCTAGTTCATTGAAAAATGTCACTGGTATTTGAATGGGGATTGCATTGAATCTGTAAATTGTTTTGGGTAGGATGGCCATTTTGACAATGCTAATCCTTCCTATCCATGAGCATTGGATAGATTTACATTTATTTCCATTGTCTTCTTCAGTTTCTTTCATCAGTGTCCTATAGTTTTCACAGTGTAGGTTTCAGTTCCTTGGTTAGTTTTATTCCTAGGTATTTTATTCTTTTTGATGTACTTGTAAGTGGAATTGTAGTTGAGTTTTGTCAGTCATAATATTGACTATCTCCGTAACTTACAAATTTCCATTGTGCACCTTTGCAGCTTACCTCTCTCATCCTGGCACCATCTATTTGCTTTCTCTCACTATGATTTTATGTTTTCTAGAATTTTACTTTTCCTAGAATTTCTTATAGATCCGAATATTGTGTTTCTCTTGTTGCCTTGCTGTGGTGGTTAACCCATGTTCTATAAGAATTTGTCTTATTACTGAATCATATTCCATTTTTACAAACTTTTCTTTGCTTATCCATTGGCTTATTGATGATATATGTTAGTTTTTTTGTCCCCCCCCCTTTATTTTGTCTACCATGAATAAAGCTTCAAAAACATTTGAGCACATGTCTTTGTGTGAACATAGTTTCTTTTTATTAGTCTTGAGTAATTATCTAGGCATGAAATGGCTGGATCTTATGAAAAGTGTATCATCAGCCTTATAAGAAATTGGTGCCTTTTTCCAGAACAATTATACCATTTTGCATTCTTATAAGTAGTATCTGAGATATTAATTAATACTACCCATAAGTAGTATTTGTGATATTAATTATACTACCTGTAAGTAGTATTAATAGATAATAATTATTGAATATCCACATAAACATTGCATTTTTCTGGTTATAAATTTTAACTGTTCTGGTACATGTATATAGTTGTGTTCTAATGTAGTTTAATTTACATTTATCTTATGACTAAAGAGATGGCATATATTTTCATGGGCTTGTATTCATACATCTTTTCAGTAACATGTTTCTTAAAATGTTTTGTCCACTTTTGAACAATTGGGTTTTTGTATTCATTATTTAAGTAAAAATTGTGCTTTATATATTCTGTGTTGCCTTTTCATTTTTGTGATATTTCTTAAAGAAAAGTTTAAAAATTTTATGAAGTATTTTTCATCCTTTCATAGTTCATGGTCTTTTGTATACAATTTTACAATTAACTACAATTTATAAGATAGATTATTTTTTAATGCATCTGTTTACTTTTCTAATTAATATTGGTTTTTATCTTCACTATGTCCATACCCAGGTCACATTCTCTAACTTAATTATTTATTTGATTTTTTAGCCATAATTTTTATTTGTTCTTCTTTCATAAAACATTTAAGATTCTGTATGCTTTTTTCCAAATACAGTTTTATAACTATATATTCTTTTGGTTTTGTTTTACTTTGCATTATATGTAACTGTTTTTCTCCTCAATCAATTCATTATTTAGGAGAATATTTTAATCCACAATGATTGGGCTCTTAAAAATACAGCTGTTAACTTACAGCTCTGTAACATCTTGTTCATTGATACCATCATGTAAAATTTGTTTGGGGAGCTGTTTCTATTCATTTTAGTGACTTAAAAAATATATATTTTATGAAAAATGTACATATATTTGTATGTGACATACATACTTTATATTTGCCATATATATAAACTAGTATATGCAGTATAAAATATATATTCAATATCATATATTTAACTATTTTTTAACATTTTTAAATTTTATTTTCCTAAGTCTTCTAGGTGAAAGTTTTTTTAAGTATAATTTTGGGAGTTCACCCTTGGGTTTGACTATTCTTAGCTTGGTGAGCTTCAAAAATTTGTAAGTACTCTAGAGTTCTTTGATTCTGCATCAAAACATTTACGATCATATATTTAAATGTGTCATACTAAAATTTAAGTTAATAAAACTTATGGACAATTTATATAGTGCTTAGCAAGAGTATGCATTTATTAAATAAATCTTGGTTTTTGTTATTAAATCAATTTTATAATATTTTGTAATAGTCTCTCACAATCATCTTTTTTCCCTATTCCTTTCTGTATCTAACAGTTTTCTCTTACAAGATTTGATTCATTTTATTTAAGTGAACAACATCTATGATTAATCTACATTCATTTCGGATTGTTCTTCTTAACTTGCCTTCGATTATTCCTTTCTTGATGATAATTTCTTGCCACCTGCAGTTTCCTTTTATTTACTTTTTTAAATGTACATTTGAAACTTCAAAAAAATGTTATGTTTCGTTCCACTGAATTCTGTCTCTAAGCCAAATAATTTCTTACTTTACATTTTACCACAATACGAGATGATTTTACTTGTTAGTTTCTGGTGTTGGGAAGGGAGGCCAAAAAGAGAGGCTCAGATACGAAATGATTCTGGATCAAGACTCCAGGCTCCTCAGCCAGCAAGGTCAGGAGAGGTTACTTTGTTCAGACAAGAGAAAGAACGATGGAGAAAAGGGGAAGGAGGAGGGTCGGTCTTGTGCTCTCCAGTGCTGAGCGATTCGTGCCCATTGTGTGAGCACTGCTGACGCCGAGGCACATAGGAGCGCCCCAGGGAGTGAGGCAGGGTGACTGAGGCAGTGCAGGGCTTTGAACCTCCTCCTGTACCACCAATCCCACCCACGGCTTGTTGCCATAAGTATTTATCCTTTTACCTATTTTAGTATATAAAAAGTGACTGAGCATTGTTCTAACAATAAACTGAGTCCAGAGATTATTCGATTATTTCTTTCTTAGACTATTCAGTGATCAACTCATTCTCTATCGTTATCTCAGAATCACAATCCAATCCCAGAAAAACATTGCTTTCCTTGAATTGCTGCAGTAGCATTTTGAAATCCACCTGTTTCCACACTTTATCTACAAGTGAAGCTAGGCCTTCATTCACATTAGGACTTATCACTAGGGTTCTGCCAGTGCTTTCTAACATTTGTTTTCCTTCAGGCATTACTTCTTCATAAGTGCCATTCCTTGAAGCTGTTGGAAATGAATGACATACATAACCAACTCTAACGTAAATGCAGGTTTTTAAATATTTTTGTTTATTTGTTTACTGGGAAAGCAATAACATATCCAGAATATAGAACATTTTGGTTTTCTTTGCATATTAAACTAACACTAGAACATTACTGAGTAAGAAGTATATTGCATATTCTTTAGACATATTCCATTATTTTTCTCACAGTCAGTTTTTGATAGGGTTGATACTAGTGCACTGACAGAGTGAGTTCTCAGGTGAGTATGGGCAGTCCAAATATTTCTGAGATGCTGGTTTAGCTGATCTAACTGCTTTAAACAACTGTTACTTGTTATATTCCAATTGTTTAAATTCATGAAAGATATTAACTACAGTTATGTTCTCTGCCCCAAGGAATTAATGTATAGACATTACCCAACTCCCTACTGGATATATAAAAACAAATGCAATCTTCTTATTCTGCCTGGGCTAATTTCAGCTGTTATACTATCAGTGGGAAGGCACACACTGTTTTACAACAATTTGCAAAGTAATCTGTGCTTCCTCTATTATTAGTCCTATGTGATAACTATTTTTGTCATAAAATAATTTTCATAATGATCATTAATTTATTGTTGACCTTTAGAAATGTAGGTCACCTTTTTATGGAGTTCATACAAAAGCCCTAATATTCTGATATAGTGAAACTCCACTAATAATAAGATTTGACCCAGTGTATGTCTTTGCGTCTTCCACATCATGGTGCCCTGTCCCCCTGACTTGGACTAGAAGGGCGAAGGGAAGGAGGAAAGGCAAAGAGAAAAACATGTCCGGGGGTTGAAAATGCTCTTGAAGTTCATTTTACCAATCAATTATCCTAGGAAATTGGGGTCATCTCTTCTCTTGCTTTGAAAAAATTGAAGTTCCTAGAGGGCACGTCCCCTACTAATTTCTTGATGAAATTACAAAATATCAAAACTAATGAGTTTTATAAACACATACACTACGGAAATCAATTCTGTTTTTAACTACTCCTTGACTAATTCAAATTTTCTGAAACATGAAATTAAATAAATAACTCAATATATTTCACCCTAATGGAATAACATGGATTTTAGGGAAAACATATTTTAATTGATTTTCCTCTGATGACACTAACTGCAAGAGTTAAAGTTTAAAACAAAAATGCGTATCTTTTTAAACGATCTTATTAACTTAGATAATGTAAAGTAATTATATCATGCAGCTTGAAATATTACAGGGGAATTATCTTTGAAGATATTTTGTAGTGCCCCGTGGAGTACCAGCAAGTGCGAAATTACAATTTAATAGAGGGTGTGTCCTACTAAAATAGCAGTTTGCTCAAATATTTGTTTTGTTTATTCCTTAGTTAGCATATTATACAATTCATTGAACTTAATATTCAAGTCATCCCCAATGCACTGTTAATTAAGACCACATGCTTCTCAATTTAAGGATCAGTGATATGTTTTGGTATTTAGAAGACTGCAATATACTAAATTACACTCATTTCCATTATGAGAAAATCTATCAAATAAATTACATAACATCTAGGTAGACATATGAGAAATATCTAACTGTATATGATTTAAGCCTAATCAGTCTAAATAAAGGGGCACCAGCTGGATTATTAATAGAAAATTAAGGCAACAAGCATTTGGCCAATAATGATATTAGTATGACTATTTCTAGGCTAAATTTCTGTCTCCTAAAAATTCTGTGCTTGATGTCATCTCCCGTCTTTCCAAGTGTCACCAAACACGCATGATGAAAACCCATTTAAATCTTATTTGAGATGGTTGCCATTTAATGTAACTTGTGAGATCACTTGCCTCTGGCAGAATTCATGTCTCTGCGGTTGTAGGACTGCGGCCCTTGGCTCCTAAGGACCACCTCACTCTCCATGACTTTGTTTCGACAAGGTCAGAAGGAGAGTGTCTCTTTCCTCAGGAAGGGCCCAGTTCCTCTTGGAAAGCACTGGACTTGGTCAGGACCACTTGGGGTAATATCCTTTGGGTCAACTCAAAACCAGCTTATTTGGAGTGCTAATTTCATCTAAAATAATCCTTCCCATCTGGTATATAACTAACAACAGCAGTGAGTATAAAACTGGTATATAACTAATTACAGCAGAGAGTTCCACTCACATAGGAGGTGATTATATGAGGAATAACAGTAGGGGGGTGCAAATACTGGGGGACATCATAGACTTCTACCTACCACAACTTCCTACTTAACCATAGGATGCCTGGCATTTTAAATAATAAATGAATTATATCTCTTTATCTACCAAATAGGCACATCAAAAACAATAACAGCTCTATTGGCCAGATTAGGCTTAGTTACGCCACATTAAAAAATAAGCCAGGAAACTGAACTTCCAGTGGATGAACACAACAGCCCTGTGCCTCCAGCTCCCTGCGGGTGTCTGCTGTGGGCGCTTCTCCACATACTCACTCATGGGCCCAGAGTGACAGGGTTTGACCACTTTGTAACTACGTTGTGTATTCTGCTCCTGTAGCCTCCACCAATACAGTCAACCAATAATTCCTATTGATTTTATCTCCTAGTACCCATTTCATACACATCTTCTTCTAGAATTGCCCAAATTTATTCTTCTTTCCTCCTGACTCTTATAGTCTATTCTCAATACAGTATATAGAATGAGCCTTTTAGAAAAGATGTCATGTCACATCATTCCAGTACTCAGAGCCCTCTAAGTGCTCCCCATTTTACTTAGAATGAGGGTCACATTCTGGAGGCTCCACTTCTACACAGCCCCATCAACCCATTCTCACGTGGGTTATTATTATTATTTTTTTTTAATAAAAGAAGTCTCTGGAAATTCTCCTAAAGGCATACAACAAAGAAAAATATTTTTTCAAGAAAATCTTATAAATCTTAGTAGGAACAGTGAGAGTCTAGCACTGTAGCACTTTGCCCCATTCATGTCCATTTGAAGGAATTCCCCCTGGGCAGGTGTGCCCAGTAAGATGGGGCTGCTTCTCTCCCCAGCTGCCCGCCATGGTGCGCAGTGTCTCATGGAAGGGCAGTCCGCCAGTATTTCTCAATCCTAGCTCCAAATCAGAGGCACA
This sequence comes from Manis javanica, assembly GCF_040802235.1. Lineage (NCBI taxonomy): Eukaryota > Metazoa > Chordata > Mammalia > Pholidota > Manidae > Manis > Manis javanica. Next base: position 119,737,129 of record NC_133164.1, read on the forward strand.
TTTCCTGACAAGTATGTCCGAGAGATGGAGCTTCCTTTCTCCACAACTACAATTCACAGGGCAGAGGCTGTACCACAGAGCTTTACACGGAGGACAGTGAGCATTTATACCCACGCCTCATAAGCACAGGAAAGGATACTAAACATTGGCCATTGGAGAAAGACAAAAGTCACAATATTAGATACCACTTCAAACCAATTAGCAAGGCTGTAATCAAACACAGATAATATCAAATATTGTCATGGGTGTGGAGAAATTTGAACACTTAATTCACTGTGAAATTATAAAATGGTGCAGCTGCTTGGAACATATTCTGACAGCTCCTCAAAAGATTAAATATGTGAACCAACAATTCAATCCTAGGTATTTTGACCAAATCCAAATATTTCAACCAAAATACATATATTAAGGTAAAATTTCTGATGGATAGACACTAATGAATATATTGCAGACTTCTGGTATTTCAGTAAAGTTTCTAGAATTATCTGAACAGGAAACCTAGTCTGGTTTTTGTTATTTTTTTTATTAATCTTTGCTTTTTATCCAGAGACACTAGTTCTTGAAGTATTTGTTATTCTACTGAGTGAAAAGGGTTACAGTTAATGAAGAAAGTGATGGAAAATTCAGCCATTTTTATTTAAGAAAAATGAGAAAAAAAGAAACACTGCCAGATGCTCTATTTATGTCTTTCCCTCTGTTGGCAATCATCCTTTTCTCTTCACCGTATAATCTTGTTTCGGGTGAAGAGGATTGTAAAGGGCATTGTTTTCCAAGAATAATATTTGTGTTTCTTGCAAATTTTTTAAATAGTGCATGTGTGAGTATGTACATTAATCAGAACTATAGTCAAGTCACTTTTCCTTTCCTCAGTTTATCATTTACATATGGATAACATTGTACCAATTCCAAAACAAATGGAGGAAAGATGAGGAAAATTAGATGAGACATAGTATAGTGAAAAAGCAAGATTAAGATAGGCAAGCAGAAGAAATAATAAAAACAATAGAAGACTCTGGAAGATAAACCAAAAGATGAAGTACTTACAGAATGGAATAAAAAACCTGGCAAATAAAAGTGAAGTCATGGCTCAGATCGTCAGGGTTTTGGCAAGGATGCATTGTAGATTTTTCGGCACAGAAATGGTGAAGTCTTTTTTTCATGGCATTCCTAAAGCCCTGCTTGTCTCTCATGTAGCCAGTTTCCAAAGAGCGGATACACTATTGACAATCTTCTGAAATTAGTTGTAAAGTAGTGGTTGCTACTTTGTAATAGGATGCATATATATATATAGGGGTAATATAGGGGTAATAAGAAATCATAAATTACCATATAAATTTCTTCAGACACGAAAGTGCATTCAAATAGTTTTCTATCATATTTATGTCAGTGAAGAAGAAAGCTGACCTTTATTTCAAAATATAATAGACTTAAATAAGTATGAGTATGATAGCTGTTTAATTAAATAGATAAGAATTATTTATAATGAATACCCCTCATTACTTATTATGTATAGGATCTCAGTACTAATTCCAAAGAGTTCCACTTATATATAAACAAGTTCATACACAGTTATGTAAGACCACTTTATTGAATCTCACACTTTGCACATTGTTTATACTAGTTTGCTATGAACTCAGATTTCTTTTCCTGAACTGGTTAAATCTAATCCTTTTGCCAAAGCCTTTGTCCTTTTCCAGCAAATACAGAATCCTGTCTCTTCAACTAAGCCAAAAATGGTCTTACTTCTTCTCTCCAACCATAGCAAATGTTCACAGTCTGTATTACTTTTCCACATCAACAGTCTTGCCACCTTATAGCTCAGGGGTGTGTTTGGATCACTATTGTTCATGCTTTTTATCAAATCCATGGTTTTACAACAGTTATATAACAAAAAAATGCATTCATCTGTACTTTCCTGAAGTTTAACTATAAAACATTTTAGATTATATTATGAATATATAAAGTATTTATGGATTTTTCTGATTTTTATCTACTAATACAACTGCTAGGAATATTTGTGTGCAATCACTTTGGAAACAAATTCCCTTGCTTATAGTACTTAGGAGTAGAAGGAGTGAGACTTACAAGGGACATATATATAAACAGTAACAAATCCTAAGTGTTTTTCTGAACGTGGCACATACCATTTCAACTCCTACAGTCAGTGAGAGTTCCAGTTGCTTCTTATCCCCTCCAACACTTGCAATTGTAGCCATTCCAGTGGGTGCACAGTAAATTCATTGGGTTTATAATTTACATTTCCCTGATAAGTAATGATTTTGGACATATTTTCTTACGCAAATGCCATTTGATTAGCCTCACCGTGAAACACCTGTTCGAATCTCTAGCTCTTTTTTCAAATTAGGTTGTTTACCTCTTATTTACTGGTTTGTAAAGGCTCTTTATATGTTTAGGACACAAATCCTAGTTTGCAGTGCTTCAGATAAGCAGAAGTATAAATTTTGATAAAATTTCATCTTTTATTTTTTATTATCAGTAGCTTCCAAGTCTTGATTTAGGAATATTTCTCTACTTCAAGAGCTTTGAAATATTCTATATTTTTCTCTGAAAGTCAGAGTTGTAGCCTTTATATTTAGGCCTATGCTCCTCTTCCAATTGATTTGATTTCTTATGGTAGAAATAGAGGTTCTTTTTTTTTAATATAGATATAATTTTGTTTCTCTACCATATTTTGAAATGATATTCAGTTTCCAATTATAATGCATGGACCATTTTTCTGAAAACCAAGAAATAATATATGTTTGGGTCTTTTCTATAAGTTTTGAAAATTTATTCAATCTCCAACCTTACTCATACATTTCAAAAGTGGTCCTTCTACTATATGCATAATACATTCCCAAATGAGCTTTAGAATTATTTTGCCAAATTTGATGTATAAATCTGCTGTTATTCAATACGAATAGTATTGAATCAATAGTATAAACTTATAATAAGTGGCATCCTAATGATATCAAGACTTCCAGTCTATGAACATAGCATACCTCCATTTTTGGACTTTAATTCCTATTAACATTGTTTTACATGCATTTTTGATTAATTTATATTATTGATCAAGTTTTTTAAACAAATTGCCAAAGATTAAGTGTGGTACAGTTTGAGAAGCCAGAACCCCTGGAATCTGCAGACACAAGGGGAGTTTATATACAATCATGAGCTCTTTTCCACATTAGAGTAACACATTCCTAGGAAAGCTTGGAGGATGGGCAGGAGACTGAAACTCCTCCCTCAGCATTACAAGCCTGGAGAAGGCCATCAGCCACAGCTAAAAGAAAAAAAATGTATGACATACAACCCCTTCCAGATTTCCCTCCCTTTGGAATAAAGGGTTTGAACCCCTGGAAAAGGAAGGAGGGAGGAAGCAAACATGTTACTTCCTGACACAAATAAAGGCCCACCGTGCTTGGAGACTTGTTAAAAGATTTTAATGAATCCCTTAGCCATTTAGAAGTGCTAAATGCATTTCTACATACAGAATATTATGCCAACATCATTAAAATATTATTGTGCGAAAGGGGCAGAAAATGCTCTTCCAAATAAGATATACCAAAAAAATGAGGGGTTAGTGTTAATTCCTCTTTACATGTTTGGTACGGTTCACCATGATGCCATCTGGTCCTGGCCTTTTCTTGTTGGGAGGGTTTTGACTACTGATTCATTCTCCTTATGTGTTAATTAGATTTCTTTTTTTTCTGTTTCTTCATGATTCAGTCTTGATAGATTGTATGTGTCTCGGAATTTATTTATTTATTCTACTTTATTCAGTTTTTAGTGTATAACTTTTCATAGTAGTCTCTGAAGGTCAAACAATAGAATGCACATTCCTCTCAAGTACACATAGATTATCCAGGGTAAATCATATGATAGGCCACTAAACAAGTCTTAACAAATTTAGAAAGATTGAAACCATACAAAATATCTCTTCTAACCTTAACGGAATGAAACAAGAGATCAGCAATAGAAGGAAAACTGAAAAAATTCACATGTGGAAATTTATGTACTTGTGAACAACTGATGGGTCAAAGAAGAAAGCAAAAGAAAAATTAGGAAATATCTTGAGACAGCAAAACAAAACAAGACTCCAAAATTTACAAGATGAAGTAAAAGCAATGTTAAGACAGAAGTTTATAGTGGTAAATGCCTACAATAAAAAAGAAGAAAGATTCTAAAAATCTTAAACCTAACTTTACATCTTCAGGAAGTAGAAGATCAAAGCCCAAAGTTAACAGAAGGCAGGAAATAATTAAGATGAGAGCAGAAATAAGTAAAGAATAGAAAACTATAACAAAATAAATCAACTAAACTAACATTACTTTTTAAAAACAAAATTAACAAACTCTTAACTGAATTAACTAAGATAAAGACTCAAATTAAAAATGAAAGAGAAGACATTATAACTAATGCTACAAAAATAAAAAAGACGAAGAAATATTTGCAAACATATGTCTATTACTTATAATCAGGATATATCAAATATTTTTAGAACTCAATAATAACAAAGATAATAACACAATTAAAATCGGCAAATGGTCTGAACAGATTTTTTTCCAAAGAAGACAGAGAAAAGGCCAATAAACATATGAAGTATTCTCAACATCATTAATCGTTAGGGAAATGCTAATTAAAACCAGAGCCAGACACCACTTCACACATATTGAATACCTAAATTAAAAATCTGATAATGAAAGTGCTGCAGCTATGTGGGGCAACTGAACTCTTAAGATAGGCTGCCGGGAATGCCAAGTGATACAGCCAATTTGAAAACAGTTTGGAAGTTTCTTACACATTTGAACATACACTTACTTTCCAAGTCACTCAGCAATCTCGCTCTTAGACATTCACCCAAGGGATGTTAAAACATATGCTCACACACAAAATCTGAAGTTTTAGTTTTTAGTTCTCCATATAATACAATCTCCCCAAGATAGAAGCAGCCCCAATACCCGCTCCCCCACCACTTAGTAGACACGTTAGCTGTGGAATGCTACTCACCGATACGCAGATGCCATCAGGTCAGCCTACTGATAACACAACATAGGTAAACACCAGAAGTAATACACTCAGTATAAATGTAGATTAATATGACCAGAGACTGTGTGATTCTATTTATGTTATATTTTGGAAAAGGTAAAACTGTATGGAGAGAATATAGATCAGTGTTTGCCAGGACCTGGGGACAGAGCGGCAGTGAGTACACAGGAGCAGGAGATAAGGTGTGAAGTGCGCCGTGTCCTGACTGTGTTGGTGGTTATGTGGCTGTATGAGTTTGTTACAGTCTCATGGAAAGTGGAAATTAACAGTGAATGTTAATGTATGTAAGTTATTACCTCAATTAATAACAAATCAGAAAAGCAACTTTGACCCCCACCCCCAAATTGCTCCTTTGTAGTTAAAAATAGTTATAATTTCAGACCTGAGAAACGATTTCATTACTAAATTTGGACTCTTTATTGTCTTGTTTGTTTAGCTATGTGTTTATTCAAACATACATACATACATTACTTGATAATAGAGTCTCAAAATGAATGAGGCTACACAACAGGAATAAAATTTTACATGAAGAAGCTTTGAGTTCCGCTAGATGCATCACATGATTGCTCTCACCAAAATCAACTATAAAACTGGGCAAAATAGATGATGTAATGGATTTTAGCCAGTGGGTAATAATAGCACATGTCAGCAGTACTGGAAGAATTTCACTCAGTTCTCTGCCTCAGAACCATTTCCTACCCAGAATGAAGAGAAAACAGAAAACTGGAATATGAACAGAGCATGAGGACCTTGCTGAGCTGGGGAGGCGAAGATCAAAGTCTGGGTCAGCTTAAGCAGCAGGGGTCCATGAGGTGGGCCCCGGAGAAGAGTCAGATGTGCAGTAAAGGAAGCTGCGTGAGGGGATTCTTCCATAAATTTCTGGCTTCTGGCTGGTTCTAAATGAACAGGGCACAACCTCCTAGGCATTGCCAGATAACACCTAGTATAGAAATCAGAGCAGGGTGAGGATATTCGAAACTGAGCAGAGCTGGTGAAGCACCTTGCCAGTGCGCGCTGGTTTTCCTCCTGGAGAGATGCCCGTTATTGCGTCATTAACACATCAGCATATCCTTGAGACATAAGGACTTGCCGTATTCAAAATCAAAAATGACAAATTCAAAATAGTTATTAGTCCATTTAAAATAGCAATAACAATTAAATAGAAATATAAACAATATATGAAAATAACTTTTCAAAAACAATGTAATGAGAAGAGTAGTATTGTTTTACATGTTTGCAAATGAATTAAATGTAGCATCACACGAATCAGCTGGATTCTCATACCTGCCTTCTTTATCCAGTCTGATTTGATGTATTGTTTAGTAGAAATATATGAAGAAAAATGAAGCTTTAAACAGACATGTGGTTTTTAAAGGGAAGGAATATTATTATACTTTTCTGGTAATTTTGGATATTCTTTTATGGTTCTACATTCAGAATAAAAATTGGTTGTGTTTTTAAAAACTAGTGGCATAGGGGAAGCTGGCACCATGTCAGTAAATGGATCCTCTCCCCGTACATGGTTTCAAAACACTGAGTAAGCTTTGCCCACTTATATAACACTGGTTCCAGGGAATTATGAGATCTCTCATATGTTGACACACTTCATTGCTGACACATTTCATTACACAATGTAAAAAAGTTACATACCTAATAATCTCTCTCCATCTCATGAGAAACATTTTAAATTTTAGAAAGGTGTCAGAACTCTGCTTGAAAATAAGTTTTCCAAAATTTTCTCTCTTTCTCTTTCTTCATATCTCAAATAACATAGGTAATAAAAAATACTGTCAGTTAATTTCTTTGGAGCAATAGTTCAGGCTTACTTTATTCAGTTTACAGAAACTCTGCAAAACACTCAAGTTGAAATAAATGTAATTTGTCTCTAGTCACTTTAAATTATAATGATCCATTAAAAAAAAAGATTCAGCTTCAAATTCAGTCTCCAAATGCTGTTCTTCAAAAAAACTCCATCATTCTTCAGTGCTCAGTGCAAATTAAATTAGACCCACCCAAGACCCATCCTCACAAAGCTTAAAGAGAAGCCCTGTCAAGACCTGCAGGGCTGACTACGGTCTGATGTTATGTCTTGCCAAGCTTAGAGCAGCTTGCAAAGTATCTCTGGGTTTGCCTAGAACTGCCCTGCCCATTTACAGCTTTCAAATTGTTCAGACAGTAATTGAATTCCTGAAGAACAAGTATCATCTCTCATTGAGGATGAAACACAGTGTGAATTATCTACAAAATATAATTTAAGTTGCCTAGTATTAAGTCTAACACCATTAGACACGTAAATTTTAAAAATGCAATTCATGCTAAACCAGTGGGCAGTAGAAATCATAACCCACTATGTTTCAGATGTTGAGCATAAATTGAATGATCACTTGCATTGAAAGACAGTGTTTTTTAGCCTGAATAGAAGAGCAAAGCCAAACTATATTCTGTCAGTTAGAACAACTTGAAATAAGAAAACATGTTTTAAAAGAACCAGAGGAAAAATAGAAATACTATGAGCACAGTAATTACAAGGAACCTGGTGTGGCTATAATAATATTAGAAAAAGAAGATTTTAAGACAAAGACCATTGTAACATATAAACAAGGGGACTGTATGACAATTAAATTAGCGATGTCCTACGAATACATAACAATCTTAAACGTATATGGAACAGATGACAGGGCGCCAAAAATCATGAGGCAAAAACCTGGCAGTAGTAAGACAGAAATTGATAAATCCACAACCACAGTCCAATACTTTAACAGTATTCCCTCAGAGAATGATAAGAAGACAGATGATCTGTAAAGTTGTAGAAGACATAACTAACACTAAAAATCAAATATTCCTGATTGACAGGAAACCACACCCAAACCAAACAATAGGTACTCTTTAAAAGTGCACCTAGAATATCCACCGAGGTAGATCACGTGGTGGTGGCCAGTAGAAAGCCTCAAAGAATTTTGAGACTGAAATGTTACTTCTTTTCATTCTGAATACAGTGGAGGGCTTTAGACATTTGTCTTAATCAGTCTAATGAAATTAAAAATTGCCTTGTTAAAAAAATGACAATGTACTTTTTCATATCTGTTCATCCTCTTCCCATAAGACAGTGTTTTCCATAAACCCACAGTGTACTTAACAGCAGTAACTATATAGGTGTTATGGGAAGATGGAGATCTAATATCATTCATGCAATGATTTTTCTGTATGTCTGCAATCATTATAGCATACGTATAGTTATTTATTAATAATATTTTATGTACAGTATTTTATTCTTCTGTGGTTATTACTATTTCCTTTGTAGTTCTAATCCTCAAAATACACCATCACTTTAACCACTATTTTCATTCACTATTGCTACATTATTTCCAGTATTCTAAACTTTGTGGAATATAGACATTTTCCATCCATGGAATTAGAAATATATCGCTTTCATTGTTTTCTCTTGATTCTCTGAGGTTTTAGCCTGTACCTCATATTCCCGAATTCCTCTTTGTTTTTGGCTTAATGTAAATATCCAGACTTTTCCCACAACACACTCCTCACCATTGTAGATTTTCTTTTGATTTACATAATAACTTCTCATATCTTTCTGTAGTACCCAATATCACACCCTGTCTCTTGATGGCATATATATATAATTACATTTCCAATTAATTTATAAATACTAATTATGTCAGAGACTAATATTTACTGAGTTCTTGCTAATTAGACATCTGTCTAAACACCAGAAAATGAGCTGATCTTTCTCTACAGCATGATTTATCATCCAAGTTCACATGGGGAAAGCGTGACGCTCTGGAAGATCACAGGATGCGTCTTCTATCACGTACTGGGGGTGCAGCAGAGTAGGCACTGCACAGGAGTAGCTTTGCCTTATGTCTTCCAGCACATCTCTCCTAGTTATACACTTGGTAAAGTTTTGGGGAAAAATAACCTTTCTCAAAATTACAACAAAATGCTCTGCATTACAGTGATGTTATAAATTGATGATTGATAAAAGAAGAAATAAATGATCACACGTCACTTTTTTGGTTTCTGTTGGCTAGAAAAGCTTCCCTTAGCTGTGTACTTTTGGGCATAGTATGAATAAAAAGTCACAAAGCAATTTATTTAAAGCATTGCTGAAGAAACAAGTACAATATTGACTCGCTCACATTTTCACAGGAAGATGTGTCAGAATTACGATACCCCAAGGGACTTTGAGTGAACTTATTTGTCTGCTTACTATATTTAAGCACTATGCATCTTTGAGTCTTCATTAATTATAATTTTGTCATATAATTGATTATATCTTAGGATACCACACTGACGTTTTACCTGGAAGGGCATCAATCATATAGATGGAAGACATCTTTGCACACTAGAGGCACTTATGAAACATGTTTTAAAGTCAATTCTTATGTAGGGCTACATATGAAGATTGTTTCAATAGGTCTAGGCATTTCCAGAGATCTGTATTTTTAGAAAACTGACACTTATGCACATCAATATTAAGAATTACTTTAACTAGTATATTTTTAATAAAAATACAAGTATAATTTACTATATCAAAGTGATCTTTCTTAAACAGAAAGACCAAAAAATAAATTTATATATCTAAATTTATATTTCTTCCTTTTTCTTTTAAGGAACAAGAGCTATCTAAGGGATTTTGAGAGAGATAGTTGTTAGCAATAAAGTTGGTATGCAGTAATTAAACTGCATTTTTAAAAAGCTACATCCGTTTGCTGCTTTAATGTACACACAGCCAAGGGCAGTCAATAGCGAGATGATTTCTCATTACACATGGCAAGCAGACTCGCCTTGTTCATGCTGCGATTCTTTTGTCTGTGGACTCACTTGTTTTGTTGCCTTTCCCTGTAGAATAAAAATACACAGAAAGCGCTCTCTGTCTTGTACGCATGGACTCCAGTGTGAAATCTACTGGTATCACACAGTCAGGGCACCATGCACCAAAGGGTGGCAGATACCCCCTGATTCTCTACATGAACAGAATCAAATGAAGCTCATAAAAGTTTACTCATTTCTTTAAGATTAGGTGCTACATGCAATACTTCTTTTTTCTAAAAAATATTATTCAGAACTTCCAAGAAAATTTTCTCATATGTAGTAGTCCCATATAATGAAATTGAGGTGACATTGCTTTACATAAAAATGTGGTAATGGCCCATGTAGAATCATGCCTAAGGAGAAAGTGGTTTGTTTTGTCAGCACCGAACTTAGTCGTCAAAATATAATTATGAAGTCAAATATGAATGGATAAATATTAATTAAATGAACAATGACATCGAAAAGGTAGAAGAGGTCGTCTAGTTCTACTTCATGTACCAAGGCCCTGCAAAGGTGGCCTCCAAGCATTTAGAACTTCCCAGGCCCGCTGGCGTTCTTTCATTTCCAAGAACACAAACATACAAACTACGCTTCACTTTTTTTTGATTATTGATATACAATCTAAATTGATTTCAAGTATACAATACAGAGGCTCAACATTTAACTGTGTTATTAAATCCTTACCCACACTAGTGCAGTTACTATGTGTCAAAATAGGAAGATGCTACAGAATCATTAGCTACACTCTCCATGTCATACTATCATCTCTGTGACCAACTTATTTGATGACTGAGAATTTTTGTGCCCCTTTATCCCCCTCACCCTCCACATCCATCCACCCCAACTCCTGCCCCATCGTAACCACTAGTCACTCTCAGTGTCTATAAGTCTACTGCTCTTTTGTTCACTTTGTTTTGTTTTGTTTTTAGATTTCACAAATAAGTGAAATTCATAAGATATTTGTCTTTATTATAATGATATTTTATTAAATTTATCATTGTATGAAGAATAAAGGAACTGCTAGTGTAAACATGAGATTAAAAACCAATTTTTTCAGATGGATTATCTTGAAACTAAAATGTTTGCCACAAATAAGACAAAATACCCATGTTTTCATAGAGCTTGGGGACAAGGATTTAAAAAGAGACATTAGTTTGGGGACCTATTGTGTATAATGCCCTATTTGTGAATACACGACACTGTGCATTTACCAAAATTGGAATTGCTAAAACTTGCCAAAATTTGACTTTCAAAGCACAGTGAACCTCAATATAAGCAATTACAAATTCTTAGAAGGTCAGAAGAATATTGATATAGAATAAGGAATGTAGCAAACTATATAGCATATGTGTAACATAAAAAAAAGATACTTAAGGGGATGAGAGTGAGATGTTGACCAGAGTCTCTTTGGACAGGAGCTGTGTCTAAAAACTACTGAGAAAATGAATCATACATAAACACCGTGTAGCAGCTGATAATGAATTTCGCTGGAAGAGTGGGTTGACGATTCTGACACTGCTTCACCTGCATACTGGACTGAACAGTGGAGTCAATGGGTTGCAGACAGCGGGAGCCGGGTTCTCACTGTTGGGGAGCGAGGTTAAGCTGAACAAGGAGAGGAGGCCAGAACAACCATGGCAGTGCGGGCAGAGCGGGGACATCAGTGTGAGCTCACATGTAGGTTGATGTAGGTACAGATGGGAACGTATAGAAAGTGTGTGTGTGTGTGTGTGTGTGTGTGCGCGCGCACACATGCACGTGTGCACATGGTATAATGTACACACGTTTCCTCGTTCTATCAGTGGAGAGAGCCTGGAAGCTATGGCACAGCATGGATTGGCTTCCTAAGGTTGTTGCAACAATGTGCATATACTGGGTCACCTAAGACAATACGTGTTTCCTGTCTCACAATACCGAGACTAGAAATCCTGATTCGGTGCTGGCAGGGCCATTGCTGTCTCTGAAGCCTATAGTAGAGCATGTGCCTTACCGCTTGTAGCATCAGGTGTTGCCCCAAATGCTTGGCACTTACTGGCTCCTGGATGCATCAGGGCAGTCTCTGCCTCTGTCCCCATGGCTTTCTAACCAGTCACATAGCTCACACCTTTCCTATAATCTAAACTTGTTCCAAAAATAAAGTTGATTTATAAAGATGCCATATTACAATGATTCATTTTGTTAATGAATCTATAGTCAGATACAGATAGATAGACAGATAGATAGACAGACAGACAGATAGGTAGGTAGGTAGGTAGGTAGATAGATAGATAGATAGATAGATAGATAGATAGATAGATAGATAGATAGATAGATAGATAGATAGATAGATAGACAGACAGACAGACAGACAGACAGATAGGTAGACAGGTAGATAGAAAGATAGAGAGAGATGATAGATACAGATAGGTATCTCCAGTACATTAGATAGTCTTAAAATTTCAAAGTTTTAGACAACCTTATTTTTAAAGGTTCATAATATTTAATAAAATGCTTATTTTCTCTACATATGTATGTGTGTGTATATGCATATATCTTTAACACTGTATATAGAGATTTAAATCCCTTCTTAAATAACATTGCATGAATTTCTGTACAATAATATTCAGAGGTCTCAGATAATTTTTAATTATTATTGACCATTACCAAATTATGAGACTTTCCCATCTTTACTATTATTTCCTGTTGTAATTAATTTCACAATGAGAAATTTGACAAACCAATCCTATCCTCTGAGTATTTTTTCAAGTTATATTTTTGAAAATTAATAACACTAGGGTAAGGAAGACACTTTTGTTTTTAATCTCTGGTAAAAATGATTCATCAGAATTAGGTATTTTTTAGAATGTCCTTTAAATAGGATTTCTTGGATATTTTTTCGTGGTTATAGTGGACTTACAGTTTTAGAGAGGAAAACCTGAGACTTAATGTGCCATTTCATCACATCAGGTAGAAGGCGCACACTATATGTGTCACTTATCACTAATGCTGCTGGCTTGTTCACTTGTATGAGATTATTTATTGGGCTTTCCATATACTGCATTATATTTTCCCTTTCTCCATACTGTACTCTTTGGAAGGAAGTCTCTATGCACAGCCCACATTTATGCAGTGGGTACTTATGCTTTATCTCCTTGATGGTGAATTATCTACATAAATTAATTGGAATTTTACACAGGGATGTTTGTGTATTTGCATGCATTTGTGGAATTACTAAATTATTTATTTACATCAGTATAGAATCATGGATATTTACTTTTACTTAGTGTTATAATGTGCATACTTTTATGTCTCAAATTGTTCCAACTTTGTTTTGTTACTTTTTTTCAACATTCTTTTTCACCAGCTAAGTGGTTGTATCTAATCATAGTTCTAGATGCTTATTAATCCACAAACTTAAACATTTTTGAAAGTACTAAGCATGCATGAGCATAGAAATGATTTAGCTTAATTTGGTAGTTATAGTCTTCATATCAAATCATCTTTTTCATTTTCCATAAAATAAATTCAGTTGATTATTAAATAGGTTGCTAGAAATTATTTCAGATAACAAAAATGTGAATTTGAGTCTCACTGAGTGGCTAAAAGAACTATTATGCACATCCAATTAATGTTATTTTTATAGCCTAAACCAGATGTCCACTGACACATTGGCAAAGTAGGAATTTTAACTAATTACTCAGATATTTTAGGGAAAATAAATGCATCAGCTACAAATGCCATTTTATTTAAATATCTTCGTTCTTCCTTTTTCATGGAGATTAGGATACGTAAGTCTTTCAGAACATACTCTAAATGCCTTTAATATCTAGTTAGATCCACTAAGATAAATTCCTTTATTGATTTTCTTTTTGACTCAGTAAAAGCATTTCTATTAATACCTAGGATCTAGTGGATAAGGATATCAATTTTGAAATTCATTTATAAATATAGGTTCAAATAAAATTAGGTATTTAAATATGATGTGAATGTCCGGTGCCTAGAATATCTCCTTCAATTTTGCCACATTGTATGAAAATCATTGTCCTACCTTCTTCATAAAACCTTCATTTGTTAAATTCATGAAAGATTTTATTTTCTGGTGTGCTCTGAAAAGGAGTATGTTTATTATTCAACATCTAAGTGGGGATTATTTTCCAATGGGGCTATCTTAATGAGAAACCCCAAGTCCATGAAAATATTACAGTGGAGTGGTGAAATAGAAAGATCAAAATAATTATGTCCAACATTTTAATCCAGCATAGCACATTACATGACAAAGCCACTAAAATTTGAATTTCCTTTCCATAATATAAAATGCATATTTTTATCAAAAGGTAGAGTAATTGAGCATTATTTTGGTGTTAAGAACAAGACTTCCTGATAACATGCTCATTTTTGTAATGGTTTAAAGATTATTAATATTGTATCCTGGAAAACATAGTATATGCTACCTTTACTTATAAAACTTAAGAATTGCAGAACAGAAGAAAATATGAAAAGTTCACAGAATTTAACTTCTCAAGATAAACATCATTTATGTTTGATAAAATTATATGTCTACCTTTTAGAATGCATGTTAGGTAGGCAGGCAGGTAGGTTGGTAGGTAGACAGACAAAGATGTTTTAAAGAAACGGCATCATATTGTTTGCTATTATTGGTGAAAGTTACATTACTTTTTATATTAAATTTAAAGTGACGGAAAAAAGGGAATTCTGGAAATATTAAATCAGTTCATAGTTTAAGGCTTTATTTACCTTGACCTGAATCCACTATACATGCTTTATCAGAAATAAAATTATATGTTCTTGAATGTCTTGCTGAGCATGTTCTCTTTGTTTTTATCTCAGTCTTACTATAGCTTCAGAATTATCACTGATATTTATTAGAGAAGCTCTTCTCCCTTATTCTTTTTCAGGACTATATTGGTTATTTTTATTCTTTATTCCTTTGTATACATTTTTGTCAAATTTCACCACAAAAATGGTTTTCTATTGAATCTATAGATCAATTAAGGAAATTGATCGTTGCATGATACTGTGTCTTCTTCATGAAGCTGGCATGTGCCTCCATTGATCTATAACTTTGTAACACATTTCAATATAATTTTGTAATTTCGCCAACTAGAATTTGCACTTTCTGTTAAATTTTATTTATTACTACTCTCAATAACCATTAACTAATTAATTTATAACTATTACAAAAACAACTTAAAAATTATTTATATTTCTTTATGATAGAAGAAAATAATTCATATTCTCAGCAAGAATTGAATTATTTTTTAATCAGGGAAACCTGCAAAGTTCTCCTGCAAATTCTAATTACTGATCTCTAAATTTATGTGTGTTTTGTCATAGACAATCATGTTGTGTGTAAATATTGAACTTTTCAGCTTTCCAATCACATAGCATTTTTAATCCTTTCCCTTCTATTAATACACTTATTCTACACCCAGAAATATCTTTAAAATGTTGAAGGTTTGGTTTCCAACTTTCTCACATATTGCCAAAACAATAATGTTTACTACTGTTTCTAATAATATAACTTTATTACATTCCAGTAGTTTCCTTTTATTGTAATTGCTAAGAATACTTTTGAATAAAAATTAAGCTTCTTACTGTATATCATTATATATAATAAAAAATCCTTATATTTTATTCTCTTATTATACTAAAGTATATACTAATTTCTATTCAGATATTAAGCTGATATCACATTGAGATATAATTAATGTGATTAGCTCATATCATCTGGGAGTACAATGCCAGTTTCGATGATTATTTCATCTACTTCTGTGAGAGAGACTGGAGTGTGATTTTCTGTCATATACTAATCTACACATATATCATGACCAAAATATGCTGACTTCATATATGTAATCCTCCTTTTTCTCTTTTTAAAGAGTATTTGTATATAACTAGAATAATTTCTTCTAACCAGGCGGTACAACTTATTTTAAATATGTTTTTAATGGATTTTCTTTGAATGATGCATGTACTGACCCTGTATGTTAAGTGGGAAAATAATTAGTTGTTTTTGTTTGTTTTTCTGTTAATAAATGCAGAGAAGTTGTATTTCCTCTCCACATTTTTTCTAAAAATTTCCATTTATTGGCATAAGTTTTATACTTTCTTACTGTTTTTTTGTGGGTAGCATCTGTTATTACATCCCACTTTCATGTCTGCTCTTATTTATGTCTGTTTCTTTTAACCTTTATAAGTCTCATGATAGAATTTGGCATTCCCATCAGTATTTTTAGGAAGCAGGATTGGCATTACTTCTATATCATAAATTTTTTGTCTTTCCTGTAATGGTCTACCTTGTTTGTTGGATTCACTTTGCCTTTTTGACCTAAATTCTGTAACTTCTTAGTTCATTAATTTTTCAGTAACTTCTTTTTCAGTGGTATTATAAATGTCATATTGTAATCCAAACTGCTTTAGCTGTAATCTTCATAGCTTTTTTATTTTTCTTAATTCTAAATGTGTTAATGCACAGTATTTATGATTCCTCTTTTAACCACCTGGATTTTGTTTTATTTCTTAATTTTCTGTCATCTAGCAGCTTTTCTCTTTTTTAAATTATTCCTAGTTTATTTGGGCTGCCTATAACCAAATATTTGATATCTGTAAATATTTATTTTATTATATAACATTGTTTGCAGATGGCTAAAACAATCATATATATATATATACATTTTATCAAATTATATATATATTACTTTTGAATTTTTATATTTATATATATTCCATTTTGTGTTTGATCATTTATTTACTAAAAGAGTTCTCTGTTAAGATTACCCAGTGTACTATAGAGTTGTCTTTTCCTCCATTTTATATTTATATATTATTACTAAGGGACATATATATTTAAAATTGCTATATCTTCCTTAGGAATTTAATTTTTTTCTATGGGATGATAAGTCCATTGACCTCTAGTCATGCTTTTGCTTAAATGCTCTTTTGCTTGAAAATTTACTCACAGATGATAGACCTACAAGTTAATATTGTGTCAGAATATAATGAGTAACAGTTGGTGATGAAACATAACAACAATAAT
Organism: Manis javanica; assembly: GCF_040802235.1. Lineage (NCBI taxonomy): Eukaryota > Metazoa > Chordata > Mammalia > Pholidota > Manidae > Manis > Manis javanica. The sequence goes on from NC_133164.1 coordinate 119,754,044, forward strand.
ATATCTTGAATTAATATGTAACTCCTAATTAGATATTAAAGGAAATGATCATTATAATATGGGATAGGAGTTTGAGATATTTTTGCCCAGACTGAGGTCTCTAATTCACCAGGTAGTCTGTAATTCTAGCCTCAAGTATATTGTCAGTCTCATCAATATGCTGTTGAATTTCTTTTTTATAAACTTTAAATCCTATGAAATATTTTTATTATGCAAATATCAGTTGGACTTTAGACAATTTTTTTCTTCTCCTATGAAGCATGTTATTTCCTGAAATTGTTTTTTTCTTTAGCATTATGTTTTCTGTTTATCTTCCAGGGTCTAAACACTGATAATTTTTCAGCTTCCTTTATACTTGTTTACATGATACTCAACCTCCAGGCCCATTTATAATAAAGATGTATCATTTTTCCTGTTTAATTCTATTCAATTTCCCCTCAATGCTTATAAATAAGACTGCTACATATACCAGGATGAAAAATTCACTGGCTGGAAGGAAATGAGAGTTCGAGAACTACAATTCACACCTCTAGTCAAAACACCAGTGGATGATGGGCGTGAGAATTATTGTTATTTATTGCCTACAACCACTCACTGACTTGAAATTAGTTTTATATTAGCTCTTATCCCCCACTTCATTTTTTTGTGGGATCTAACACATACAAGCAGCTATCTTTACTGAACATAAAATTCCTACATTAAGGATTCTATAGAAAATACTCATTTCATACCAAGTGGCTCTCAGTCTCAAATTAGATACTAATAAAATTACCTATATTTGATTATAAATAAAATGATTTTTAAATAAAATGTGTTGAAAAGTCAAATTAAATAATTTGAACCTTCTTTTTGTCAGGGCATAAATACTTCCACTTATTTACTCTCCAGGAATTACATTAATTCATAGAAAAACTTTCCTTTTGAAATGAATAAATTTATATGTGGACATAGGAAACCATTTTTCCCTCAATGACTCTCAGTAGAATAAGTTCTAATAACAAGCTTCTAAGTTGTGTGACATTGACTGTATCTCATGAAGGCAGTGCCTACATTTTCTTGGTCAGGGGAGCTTATTGTGATACTTGCTGTTTCAGCTTGGTGTATTTTCTGCCAAAACTTACTGACTTTTGATTCGTTATCATACATTGGTTTCCTCTTGATGCCTGTGTGGGTGTTAAATGGGTTATTTGTACCTGAATCACCTCGCTGTGTTTTTTCCTCTTCATTCGTGAGCAGGTAGGCGCACTTCCATGGTCGGTGCCTAGCTCCCCCTGTGCCATGTGTTTGGTTAAGCATATTTTCTTTTAGGATCATCTCCAGACCCACTTTTCATCAAGCACATTTTTAAGTTTTCTGTTGTTTGCACCCCTGTTTCCCATTTGGAAGCCCAAACAATGCCCAGGGCTGATACTTTTTTCCATGCCAAGTCACACTTCTGATTCATGCTAAAAACATGGCTGCATACAATTTTGGGTTCAGTCTCTAATCCTTGAGTTCAGCGACTGTAGCATGATTTTTGAAATTTTATGGTAAAATATCAATCAGTCAAAACCAGTTATTTTTCATTCAAAGCTATCATGATTTTTCAAGGGTAAAAATAAAACTGTCGACAAATGAAAAGAGTAGGAAAGCTGAAAAATATGAAAATAGGCAAGAGTGAAATAATCATTGAACAAATAAGCACAGTTACATAATCTATAATGCAATTATAAAACCTATGACAAAATTACAGGTTTGCTTTACCAGTGATGATATTAAATGTCATTAGAGGACATATGTGATAACACAAGTAATTCAAAAGGATTAACTACCCTTTAATGGATTGAACTATGAGGATAGACAGCACATACCCTACCATGTCAGTTTGCTTCAGGGAACATTTTTCTCTCTTTTTCTCTCTCTCTTTCTCTCTTCCCAATTTTGCCTTTAAGCATTTTATTTCATGTGCAAAAAGAACATTTTTTCCACTTTGTTTTTTAGTTTTTAAATATTTTGTACTCTATGTTCTCAAGGGGGTACCCTCTATCAATAATACCTTCTTCCTATGATAAATGTTTTATCATATTTTAGATAGAAATGTTAGCTCACCTGAAAGCACATAAAGAGTTCATTTGAACATTTGAGCCAAGGCAGGCAACTCAGAATGAATATCCACTCGCCAAGAATGTTTCCCAGAGTCTGGCTGCACCTTGTGTAGGCTCATCTCTGCCTGGTCTCCCCTGACCACCCTCTCTCACTCACCTGAAATCCAAATGGCCTCAGCCCAGAGGTTTCCCTCCATTTCCTTAGAGACCTTGAAAACCTGTAATTGTGAATTCTCTCTCCGCCTTTTTTTGATGTTAATCTTTTTTAAAAGCTTCTTGTTACTCTTATAACCTAGGAATGTTGTTCTCAAGGACCTGGGAACCATCCCTTTGAAATACGATCATCGAGGAATGTAGAGACTCGTCTCCAGGTTCCTGCAGGAGGGCGGGGGCCCGACTGCCTTTGGGGCCTGGCTGCAAGTCTTCCGATCATGAAACAGTTTACAATTTTTGGGTAAAGCCTGTTAGAAAACATAGGTGGCCTATGATCACCCAGATTTTTACTAATTTTCTGGTCATACATGACATAATTTTGAAGAATTTAGCCCCTGGTTGTTCCCTAATATTACATTTATCTTAATTTTCAGAAATTTCAATATACACGTGTATTAAGTACAATAGTTAGGTATTGCCATATTACTAACCATATCTGAGCACAGTAGCTTCCTGAAATAACTTTACTTTTCAATAATCTGTACTTTTACTGACTGCTTCTTCCAGTCTCTCCTGGAGTCATTTACGTGCCTGTGCGCACCTGCCCGTTGGCCAGGCCGCTGTCCTGATGCGACTGGGTTCTCGCACACGATTCGGAGGCCTGACGGTAGCAGCCTGCTACTGTAGGCTGGGCGTGACTCATCTGCTTTCCACGCACTTTCACGATCCTGTAGGGAGTCGAGCCAAGGCAAGTTCCCAGGCTAGTCCGAAGACGTCCTCATGGCCAGAGAACAGAAGCAAGAAGGAGTAAGCCACCATGTACTCAGACATGAAGGGCAAGCAAAAGCATGAATATGTTTTTTTTTTTTAATCCAGAGTTAAAATAATTTGGACTTTGGCCAAGCTTTGGTCAAGGTGAGTTAAATGGCCATCACAAAGTCAGAGTGCACTGGAATAGGACATAATGGGGGAAGGCCCTGGACACAGAGAGGTCGTGCCTTGCCATTCGGCACATGACACTTCCATCATGATCCCTCCGCTCTGGACTTGCTGTCTTCCAGTGACTTCGTTTTCATCCTACTCTGGTTGCTGTCAAGACCATATGTTAGATATTTTCATAGCAAATAAGAACAACATGTCCAATTATCTCAATTCCATGCAGTTATCTTCTGCTATAACCCAAATTCCAAGATGTTTTAAGCCATTAGAACCTTCAATTCTACCAGTTTTCCTCCGAACCTCACACACTTGATGCATCACCCTATTGCGCTGCTTAAACTTCATGGTAGGGCATTATAATCACTTTCACATGTCTGTGCTTGAGTCTTTGTATCTCTTCTCATTATTATATTTGTTTGACCAAAACTGCTATTCTGCTTAAATCCATCTCTCTCTGTAATACATGCTTATATCCACGCAATTTAATGTGGCTCAGAAAGTTTACAGGCACACTGATTGATTTCATTTGAAATGTATGATCACAAAAATCTGGAGGGATTATTAATACTGCCAGGAAGTCCTACTGTGCTTCCCTGGTGCAGGCACAAGGCACTGTCCTGGAATCTAAGACCTGGAAGCTGAAGTCACACTGTGGTTCCTCCTTGATCCCTCTTAAGATCCTCCCTCCTTCTCGCATCTCCAGTGACAGTAGACATATGCTCGCTCAGGCTGTCTCCTTCAGGATATCCTGTTTCTTTGTCCATTTCATTTCACATCCAATTTTTTTGAACATACTGTTTTCTCTACATCAATTATACCCTAAATCTGATCATTTTTCACTTCTTCTGTCATCCTGGCTGAGCCAGCATCATCTCTCACCTATATTACTGCAATTACCTGCTAATAAATATCCCTACCTGTACTTATTCTTCAGTTTTCTTACAAAAGGGCACTTATATGCCAGTATTTTATTTTATACAAATATTCACTGTCCCTTTCTGTCAAAGTATTATTCTTCGTATTCCATTACCAAGAAATTTGACCAGAAGACACGCTTTGGTAAATAAAGTGTGAGACGTGATTTTTGTCCTGTCCAAGTTCTTATGAAGCAAATCGTAGTTCAGCTGCCCTCCTTTCATCCCGCCAGGAGAGGGTAAACTTCAGGCAATAACTGTCCGCTTATCCTGGGCCTGGAAAGAATAAAACACAGAAGAGCAGGTGAGCTGACTGGCAAGGGACTTGTGACATGAGTAAAAGAAAAATATCTGTTCTGACAAGCCAGCGAAGCGCTAGTGTGTTACATCCAGTCAGGACTGCAGTGACATCAGGCTAATAGAGAAGCTGTTATACTAAAGCAGGGTTCGCACAAAAAGAGAACCCGACTCATGTGGCATTGGCTCTGGAGCTGCACAGTAAAAGGGAAGCAAATGCTACTGCAGTCTGCCAGGACGGTAGCTCGGCGAAGCATTTAGTAAAACGGACACATACATAACCTGGCAGCTAGATAATGTTCTTAATGAGGCATTGGTCTTAGGTGAAGAGGTTTGGAAACAGAATGCCATTACCATTTCTTTGTTATTTTTGTCTTTATTTGACATGAAATTACTTGAGCTAAGAAATGGTTGCCAGGCTTGTAAGAAGAGTTCAAAGATTCATTCGTTTCCCAACTAAATAGCTAAAAGAGAATATTGAAAAGTATTTTAAGATACAATAATTAATTAACATTGTCTTTATGGTAAGAGCTTTGTTCAAACACCTTAATTTATTAAGCTGACACTTATTAAAGTATTTCAGTGACTTGGGGAGGAGGGAGTAGTGGATGCAGCCTTCCCAGGGAAGCCTAATGAGCTCAAGGCAATTAAAGTTAAATCCAGAAGGAGAAGAATGTCTTGTAAAGAATTGTGAGTACGAGGATTGGAACATGAAACAGATGGAAGAGAAATGGGGGAAAAAGTAAGATTCAAAATGGTTTAACTTCCAAAAGAACCATAAACCAGATTAAAAGATAATTGCAATTTCAGATGACCGTGAGGCATCAGATGTCTACAGGCTAAAACCATTCTGTTCAGCTTCTACAGGGGAGAGATCCTCTGTGTCAGTCTTCAGGTGTGGGAAAGGCATGTAATGGAAAAGAGCTGCACCTCTCAGACTGTGGAGCCAAGAGCTCCAGAGAAGACAGACCTGTGAGGCTGCTTGCAGGAGGAAAACAGGGTCTCATCAGGGAATGTGTCCTGCTGCCAGAGCAGCTGGAGCTCACCAAACTGCCCCAAAAGATCCCTCTGTACCAGTGACTGCTGGTTTTCCTCTATTCTGTCCCTTTCTGAAAGGAATAGTTGCACAGTTGTCCTGTCTTCTCCACATTGCAGGTTGGTTTTGTTGAGGCCAGATACCATTTTAAGTTTTTTTTTGAATTTTCTGCTCATAAATGTCCAAGCCCATGAAGAGTGATAACCATACATCATGTAGAGACTACTATGTAACCCTGGGCTGTGATCCTGAGCATGTGATTGTATGAAGTTGTGGGAAAAATGGAAGTTCCTATGGCCAGGATCCTCACCTGACCCTAAACTGCTTGATGACGTAACAGGCCTACTGCTCAACTAATGCTTCCACACCTAGACAATGAGCTCTTACTGACTGTGTCACTATGTGAAGAGCTCTGCCCTGTGCTCTGGGCTGAGGCAGAGATGGAGGAAGATTAAGGACTTACAGACTCTTGGATGCAGGTGTGATCATAGTGTTCAACCTACTGCTATGAGAATAAAGCTGGGTATAAGCCCCTGTATCCCAAGAAAGTTGCATTGTAATTTCTTGGTCTCACTGAATCTACAGTAAATTTTCCCAGGGCTAAAACCCTCAGGCAAGGCCAGAGTTTAAGAAGATGTTCCTTGGCATTTGGAGATAAAGATGATTTGCTTAGAAATGAGAGGGAGACTTGTTGACAAAAAAATGTGAACAAGAAGAGAGACTTTGGTAGAGTAAACTATTGTTCTCAATATCAAAGGATTATACTGTCCATCCCACGGACATCAGACTCCCTTTGCAAACTTGCTTCAGCCAGTGAAATGTTAGTGGATATGTCATTTCTACTAATGAACAGAATCCAGACAGAATCTTTGAGGACCGTTACCTGTTTCCTACTGCTGTTACTCTGGGCAGCAAAAAGAGCACATCCCAGTGGGACTGCTTCTCTAGTCTACGTTCCAGAAGAACAAAGCATACTTACGAGTTAGCATTCTCATTTGTAAGTTGTGTGTGTGTGTGTGTGTGTGTGTGTGTGTGTGTGTGTGTGTATGGGTGAGAGCATTGCATGTCTTTAAGAAATAAATTTATTTTTGAAAATTGAAAGTGAGAATTTAATCATGGAAATTTCATACATGGTGTATGTGTGTGTGTGTGTGTGAACCCATAGTTGAGTAACTGTACATCTTACTATCTCAATCAAAAACAGATGATTAATTAAGTAATCATCTTAAGACAATTAAAATTAAGCTGCTCAATCAAGTCAATTGATTATTATGATAGTGCAACCAGTAAATGAGAAAAAAACCATGGGAGATGGTCAAATACGTCTACACTACATTCAGGAATTCCAGCAGCTATCAACAGAGAAGATTTAGAAGAAGAGGGAAGTAGCGTGGATGGAATGAACCATCAGAGAACCATGAGAAGACACTGGCGCTGAGCGTAAGGAATTAAATTGAAAAGTCCACGGAATGCCAACCAAAATGAGTGTAAGATGACTCCCAGTTAGAAAAAGGCACAAAGGGTTTCAACATATCCAAAAATATCAAGACAAGCTTCACAAACATCAGTTAAAAAAAAAAAATGTTTCCAACAGGAAGAAACAATCAATTTCTTTTTGAGAGGGCATCTCTCATATTTATTGATCAAATGGTTGTTAACAACAATAAAATTCTGTATAGGGGGGTCAATGCTCAATGCACAATCATTAATCCACCCCAAGCCTAATTCTCGTCAGTCTCCAATCTTCTGAAGCATAACCAACAAGTTCTTACATGGAGAACAAATTCTTACATAGTGAATAAGTTGTTACATCGTGAACAGTACAAGGGCAGTCGTCACAAAAACTTTCGGTTTTGATCACGCATTATGAACCATAAACAATCAGGTCAAGTATGAATATTCGTTTGATTTTTATACTTGATTTATATGTGGATCCCACATTTCTCCCTTTATTTTTATTATTTTTATTTTTAATAAAATGCCGAAGTGGTAGGTAGATGCAAGATAAAGGTAGAAAACATAGTTTAGTGTTGTAAGAGAGCAATTGTAGATGATCAGATGTGTGCCTGTAGACTATGTGTTAATCCAAGATAGACAAGGGCATTAAAACACCCACGGATGCAGAAGATTTCTCTAAAAACAAGGGGGGTGAGGTTCTAAGCCTCACCTCTGGTGATCCCCAATTTCTCACCTGATGGCCCCCCTGCAACTGTGCCTGTCTTAGGTTGTTCCTCCCTTGAGTAATCTTACCCGTCTCTGGCTAACCAGTCATCTTCCAGGGCCATACAGGGAGATGTAAAGTTGGTAAGTGAGAGAGAAGCCATATTGTTTGAAAAGGTTAGCTTTTTTACTTCTTTGCAGATTTATGCCCTGTGGCTTCTATGCCCAGCATTTGTCTTGAGGTATCTTTACCACTTGGAGGAATTATGATGCTCGGTAAATTCGATATGAGGCACGAATTCTGTTTAAGGGTTGTAATTAGAAAGGAAGAAGAAAAGCTATAGAGGTAGCAGACGGAAGAAAACATGGGAAGATTGATTATTTCTTTGACATATCTTCTTGTAGAGTAACTTAAGCATGTATAGGTTTTAAACTACTAATTACATTGCACACACACATTAACATAATAGGAATACAGTTACATAACCAAAGCAGACCTATAATTACCAGCCATCTCCTGTGAAGCCAAGAAAACCAGTTAGGCACCCTAGGCATTTGTGAAAATTTGTCTATGATATGATGGATATTGTCCAACTGTACTTGAACAGTCTGAGAGAAATCAGACAAATTAAAACAACCCATTCCTGGGAACTGTTCACATCCCATATGTTCTTTTAACAGTAGATAGTCTGTAGTTGTAAGATTTTGAAGCGCTACAACTTGCACTTCTCCTAATTCTTGGTTGTGTTCCAACAGTATAGATCCAGTCAAATTTGTTGTTTTACTGTATGCACAGGCCAGCTTAGATATCTCCAATTGCAAGTCCAGGAACCAGTGGGATGAATGCAGCTACAACTGCAGCATCGCCTGGATCCTTGTTGAGGTTTTTTGATGATCATCTTCTGGTATGACTCTTCTAGAGAGTGCTGATGTTGGAAGTTCTTCTTCATATCGGATCTTAGTTCATTTTCTGGGTAGCCAAATTAGGCTTTGATCCTCTGTATAAACACAAACAGACCCTTTGCCCACACTTTGATATGCCCTTTGTACCATTGTGTAGAACTCATTGGAGGTCACCACACAGGAACTGCTTTTTTTTTTTTTCTTTAGAGAAAGGAATAATATCAGAAAAATGTACCTCCATAGCCGATCCTCTGAAACCCTTTAAGTGATCAAAATTAAGGATATTTAAAGCATGCATTAATCATTGATTTACAGTTAGTTTTATCCTATGAGGGAGTAATCCCCCTCTTCTTTCTTTCTTTTTTTTTGTTATCATTAATCTACACTTACATGAGGAATATGATGTTTACTAGGCTCTCCCCTATACCAGACCCCCCCTATAAACCCTTTTACAGTCACTGTACATCAGCATAGCAAAATGTTATAAAATCACTACTTGTCTTCTCTGTGTTGTACATCACTCCCCTTTCCTCCACCCCCCCATTATGCATGCTAATCTTAATACCCCTCTTCTTATTACCCCCCCTTATCCCTCCCTATCCATCCATCCTCCCCAGTCCCTTTCCATTTGGTACCTATTAGTCCATTCTTGGGTTCTGTGATTCTGCTGCTGTTTTGTGCCTTCAGTTTTTCCTTTGTTCTTATACTCCACAGATGAGTGAAATCATTTGGTATTTCTCTTTCTCCGCTTGGCTTATTTCACTGAGCATAATACCCTCCAGCTCCATCCATGTTGCTGCAAATGGTAGAATTTGTCCTCTTCTTATGGCTAAGTAGTATTCCATTGTGTATATGTACCACATCTGCTTTATCCATTCATCTACCGATGGACATTTAGGTTGCTTCCAATTCTTGGCTATTGTAAATAGTGCTGCGATAAACATAGGGGTGCATCTGTCTTTCTCAAACTTGATTGCTGCGTTCTTAGTGTAAATTCCTAGGAGTGGAATTCCTGGGTCAAATGGTAAGTCTGTTTTGAGCATTTTGATGAACCTCCATACTGCTTTCTACAATGGGTTGTACCAATTTACATTCCCACCAGCAGTGTAGGAGGGTTCCCTTTCTCCACAGCCTCACCAACATTTGTTGTTGTTTGTCTTTTGGATGGCAGCCATCCTTACTGGTGTGAGGTGATACCTCATTGTAGTTTTAATTTGCATTTCTCTGATAATTAGCGATGTGGAGCATCTTTTCATGTGTCTGTTGGCCATATGTATTTCTTTTTTGGAGAACTGTCTGTTCAGTTCCTCTGCCCATTTTTTGATTGGATTATTTCTTTTTTGTTTGTGGAGGCGTGTGAGCTCTTTATATATTTTGGACGTCAAGCCTTTATCGGATCTGTCATTTACAAATATATTCTCCAATACTGTAGGGTTCCTGTTTGTTCTCTTGATGGTGTCTTTTGCTGTACACAAACTTTTCAGCTTAATATAGTCCCACTTGTTCATTTTGCTGTTGTTTTCCTTGCCCGGGGAGATATGTTCAAGAAGAGGTCACTCATGTTAATGTCTAAGAGATTTTTGCCTATGTTTTTTTCTCACAGTTTAATGGTTTCATGACTTACATTCAGGTCTTTGATCCATTTTGAATTTACTTTTGTGTATGGGGTTAGACAATGGTCCAATTTCATTCTCCTACATGTAGCTGTCCAGTTTTACCAGCACCATCTGTTGAAGAGACTGTCATTTTGCCATTGTATGTCCATGGCCCCTTAATTAAATATTGATTGACCATATATGTTTGGGTTAATGTCTGGAGTCTCTAATCTGTTCCACTGGTCTGTGGCTCTGTTCTTGTGCCAGTACGAAATTGTCTTGATTACTATGGCTTTGTAGTAGAGTTGAAGTTGGGGAGTGAGATCCCCCCTACTTTATTCTTCTTTCTCAGGATTGCTTTGGCTATTCAGGGTCTTTGGTGTTTCCATATGAATTTTTGAATTATTTGTTCTAATTCATTGAAGAATGTTGCAGGTAATTTGAAAGGGATTGCATCAAATCTGTATATTGCTTTGGGCAAGATGGCCATTTTGATGATATTAATTCTTCCTAGCCATGAGCATGGGATGAGTTTCCATTTGTTAGTGTCCCCTTTAATTTCTCTTAAGAGTGACTTGTAGTTTTCAGGGTATAGGTCTTTCACTTCTTTGGTTAGGTTTATTCCTAGGTATTTTATTCTTTTTGATGCAATGGTGAATGGAATTGTTTTCCTGATTTCTCCTTCTGTTGGTTCATTGTTAGTATATAGGAAAGCTACAGATTTCTGTGTGTTAATTTTGTATCCTGCAACTTTGCTGTATTCCAGTATCAGTTCTAGTAGTTTTGGAGTGGAGTCTTTAGGGTTTTTTATGTACAATATCATATCATCTGCAAAGAGTGACAGTTTAACTTCTTCTTTACCAATCTGGATTCCTTGTATTTGTTTGTTTTGTCTGATTGCCATGGCTAGGACCTCCAGTACTATGTTAAATAACAGTGGGGAGAGTGGGCATCCCAGTCTAGTTCCCGATATCAGAGGAAAAGCTTTCAGCTTCTTGCTGTTCAGTATAATGTCTGTGGGTTTATCATATATGGCCTTTATTATGTTGAGGTACTTGCCCTCTATTCCCATTTGCTGAGAGTTTTTATCATGAATGGGTGTTGAATTTTGTCAAATGCTTTTTCAGCATCTATGGAGATGATCATGTGGTTTTTGTCTTTCTTTTTGTTGATGTGGTGGATGATGTTGGTGGATTTTCGAATGTTGTACCATCCTTGCATCCCTGGGATGAATCCCACTTGGTCATGGTGTATGATCCTTTTGATATGCTGTTGAATTCTGTTTGCTAATATTTTATTCAGTGTTTTTGAATCTACATTCATCAGGGATATTGGTCTGTAATTTTCTTTTTTGGTGGGGTCTTTGTCTGGTTTTGGTATTAGGGTGATGTTGGCTTCATAGAATGAGTTCGGGAGTATTCCCTCCTCTTCTATTTTCTGGAAAACTTTAAGGATAATGGGTATTTTGTCTTCTCTGTGTGTCTGATAAAATTCCGAGGTAAATCCGTCCAGCCCCGGAGTTTTGTTCTTGGGTAGTTTTATGATTACTGTTTCAATTTCTTTGCTCGTAATTGGTTTGTTTAACTTTTGTGTTTCTTCCTTGGTCAGTCTTGGGAGGTTGTATTTTTCTAGGAAGTTGTCCATTTCTTCTAGGTTTTCCAGCTTGTTGGCATATAGGTTTTCATAGTAGTCTTTAATAATTCTTTGTATTTCTGTGGAGTTTTTCGTGATTTTTCCCTTCTCATTTCTGATGTTGTTGATTTCTGTTGATTCTCTTATTCTCTTAATGAGTTTGGCTAGAGGCTTATCTATTTTGTTTATTTTCTCAAAGACCTAGCTCTTGGTTTCATTGATTTTTGCTATTGTTTTATTCTTCTCAATTCTGTTTATTTCTTCTCTGATCTTTATTATGTCCCTCCTTCTGCTGACTTTAGGCCCCATCTGTTCTTCTTTTTCCAGTTTTGATAATTGTGATGTTAGACTATTCGTTTGGGATTGTTCTTCCTTCTTCAAGTGTGCCTGGATCGCTATATACTTTCCTATTAAGACTGCTTTCGCTGTGTCCCACGGAAGTTGGGGCTTTGTGTTGTTGTTGTCATTTGTTTCTATATATTCCTTGATTTCTATTTTGATTTGTTCATTGATCCATTGATTATTTAGAAGCATGTTGTTAAGCCTCCATGTGTTTGTGAGCCTTTTTGTTTTCTTTGTAGAATTTATTTCTAGTTTTTTACATTTGTGGTTTGAAAAATTGGTTGGTAGAATTTCAATATTTTGGAATTTACTGAAGCTCTTTTTGTGAGCTAGTATGTGGTCTTCTCTGGAGAATGTTCCATGTGCACTTGAGAAGAATGTAAATCCTGTTGCTTTTGGATGTAGAGTTCTTTATATGTCTATTAGGTCCATCTGTTCTGGTGTGTTGTTCAGTGCCTCTGTGTCCTTACTTATTTTCTGCCCTGTGGATCTGTCCTTTGGAGTGAGTGGTGTGTTGAAGTTTCCTAAAATGAATGCATTGCAGACTATTTCCCTCTTTAGTTCTGTTAGTATTTGCTTCACATATGCTGGTGCTCCTGTGTTGGGGGCATATATATTTAGAATGGTTATATCCTCTTGTTGGACTGAGCCCTTTATCATTATGTAGTGTCCTTCTTTATCTCTTGTTACTTTCTTTGTTTTGAAGTCTATTTTGTCTGATATTAGTACTGCAACCCCTGCTTTCTTCTTGCTGTTGTTTGCCTGAAATATGTTTTTCCATCCTTTGACTTTTCGTCTGTGCCAGTCTTTGGGTTTGAGGTGAGTTTCTTGTAAGTAGCATATAGATGGGTCTTGCTTTTTTATCCATTCTATTACTCTGTGTCTTTTGATTGGTGCATTAAGTCCATTTACATTTAGGGTGACTATAGAGAGATATGTACCTATTGCCATTGCAGACTTTAAATTTGTGGTTACCAAAGGTTCAAGGTTAGCCTCTTTAGTATCTTACTGCCTAACTTATCTCACTTAGTGAGCTGTTATATATACTGTCTGGAGATTCTTTTCTTCTCTCCCTTCTTATTCCTCCTCCTCCATTCATCGTATGTTGTATGTTTTGTTCTGTGCTCTTTTTAGGAGTGCTCCCATCTACAGCAGTCCCTGTAAGTTGCCCTGTAGAGGTGGTTTGTAGGAAGCAAATTCCCTCAGCTTTTGCATGTCTGGGAATCGTTTAATCCCTCCTTCATATTTAAATCATATTCATGCTGGATACAGTAGTCTTGGTTCGAGGCCCGTCTGTTTCATTGTATTAAATATATCATGCCATTCTCTTCTGGCCTGTAGGGTTTCTGTTGAGAAGTCTGATGATAGCCTGATGGGTTTTCCTTTATAGGTGACCTTTTTCTCTCTAGTTGCCTTTAAAACTCTTTCCTTGTCCTTGATCCTTGCTATTTTAATTATTGTGTGTTTTCGTGTTTTCCTCCTTGTATCCTTTCTGTTGTGGGTTCTGTGTATTTCTATGGTCTGTTCGATTATTTTCTCCCCCAGTTTGGAGAAGTTTTCAGCAATTATTTCTTCTAAGACAGTTTCTATCCCTTTTTCTCTCTCTTCTTCTTCTGGTACCCCTATAATACAGATATTGTTCCTTTTGGATTGGTCACACAGTTCTCTTAGTATTGTTTCATTTCTGGAGATCCTTTTATCTCTCTCTATGTCAGCTTCTATATGTTCCTGTTCTCTGGTTTCTATTCCTTCAATGGCCTCTTGCATCTTATCCATTCTGCTTAGAAATCCTTGCAGGGTTTGTTTCATATCTGTGATCTCCCTCCGGACTTCATCCCATTGCTCTTGCATTTTTCTCTGCATCTCTGTCAGCATGTTCATGATTTTTATTTTGAATTCTTTTTCAGAAAGACTCGTTAGGTCTGTCTCCTTCTCAAGTGTTGACTCTGTGATCTTTGTCTGCCTGTAGTTTTGCCTTTTCATGGTGATAGAGATAGCTTGCAGAGCTGGTACGAGTGATGGCTGGCAGAGCTTTCCTTCTTGTTGGTTTGTGGCCTTCCTCTCCTGGGAGAATAGCAACCTGTAGTGGCTTGTGCTGGGCAGCTGTGCGCAGACAGGGCTTCTGCTTCCTGCTGAAACAATCAATTTTATCAGCATTACCATAGCTGCATTCAACTAAGCAACAATAGGGTAATATTTTCAAATTTCAAAGGGAAAAAATTACAAACAATATTCCATCCATTTAAACAAAATCTAAAGGGAAGGCAAAGTCTAGACTTTTATCTTTGCCAATGTAAATATTAGGTCTATGTCTCTACATTCCCTTACTCTTAACTGTAGAAGTTTAATAGATTGGGAATAAAATTCTTACCTCCTTTTTACAAAAAGGATATCAAAGATGACTTATTTATATGATCATTTCATTCAAGTGATTTCTGACATTGTCCACTGTTGTGGATTTAAAGTGGTAGTAAAGGGAGCTACCGAAATATATAAGGATATGTTAAATGAAGAGTTCGCGTTTCTCCTGTGACGACATTCCTGATAATGGTTTGGAGGAGCCGCATCTCTGCGGGAGGAGTCTTGAGTCTCTTCTGTTTGAAGACACTTAGATCACTGTCCTAACATCTTCACCTGGGCTGACCTTTCTCCCCGCACTGCTCTGTTTCAGATATTTGCGAAGCTAGGTTCTTTTCATCACGTAGGTTCCTTTTCAAATGTCATCTCTTCACAGATTCCCCTCCCAGGAATTTTTATCAGCACAGTCCATTTTAATCACAATGCTAGACACAGTATGTTATATATTTATTAATTAGGTTGTTTTCAACTAATTTATTTCCATTCTATTCCACTACACTGTAATATGAAGGTAGGGGCATTATCTTGTTATTAGTAGATGACTGAAGCCAAGAATGGAGCCTGATAAGTAGGCAGTCTAGGCATAGTTGTGGCTGAATGCTTAAGTGAATAAATGCTTCTTTTTGTCTAAATTCTCATGGTCCATTCTTCAAGTGAATAGGCATTTTATTTGGCCAGATCTTGTACTTTATACCTCTGATGATTAAGACTATCATATTCATAATTTAAATTATGTATCTGTTATGAAACATAGTGTAAGGAATCATGTATGAATAAAATAACAGAAAGGACACAGAGCACTTAACAAATAATAAGAGATGTAAACCTGTAAGGGAACTGCATAAAGGAGCAAGTAGATGATTCTGAGGACCTCCATATGTCATGAAATTGGAAGTGGAAAATCAGTTGTGTAGAACAGTATCGTATGGATTAGGCATTTTTTTCAATTATTTACATTCAGTACAACTATTCAATTGTTTGCTGTGTGTAATAATATATAATTCATTGAAATGATTTAAAACTGATTAAGAGTATATAATATCTATATGAATCAATCAGCAGCCTCTCCAATTAAAAATTAAAAGTTGGATTTGTGTGTGTCGGGGTGTGTGTGTGTGTGAGAGAGAGAGAGAGAGAGAGAGAAAGAAAGAAAAAGAAAGAAGCTGGGGAGGGCAATAGAGTGAGAAGGAATAAACGGTTCCTTTGCTGATGAGGCGTTCTTTTAAGGAGAGAAATTGAATTTTCCAATTAAATGATTCATGTAACAGTTACAATCTGTGTCTCACATGTGAGTTAAATTTAATGTATTTAAGACATACAATTTGGATATGTTACGTTTTTCTGAAAAATAACATCCAAAAATCCTGAAAATGTACCTCAAAATTAATTGTGAGTTTAGTTTAAAATTTATTACTAATCAACTTTTACAAGTATGTGACTGTTTTTTCCATTGCTTAATTAAGCTATTATATAGGATCTATATTTTGGAGCAACTATGACAAAAATAAACAAAAATTATTCTGTTATATCAAGTTCCATTTAAGATAGCATTTAGGACAGCATTCCAGAGGGCTAAATTCACCTAAACTAGCCTCTGATTGTCTATTATAAAGTTCTTGTTCAGTAATTTTATTTTCATGACTTTAAGGAGGATGTAATCTTTCCATCTTACTACAGTGATCTCCTTACCATTTCCTATTTTATATATATCCCTCCACTTTGCAAACTTATACCTGTCCAGAACCATAGGTATTTGATTTTTTCATCCCTGATTTAGATAATCTAAATTTAATTTAAATATTAAAGCATAAAACTAATTCATAAACAGTATATCAGATCAATTAAAAACTCTTTAATATATTGGAAGTGACTGTATCATTCTTATCTATCTACTCTAATCAGTCTACAGTTTAGAAAACTAGATTTTATTATTCTGTAATCACCACTAGTTAATGATTTAACAAATACCACATAAATAAAAAGATATACCTAGAACTATTGGTGAAATTGCTTTTTAAATTTTGGGGTGAAAGTTTAACTGTACTCAGGTATGTAAATAAGCAGATATGATTTTGACCTTTACTTCTTATAATCATTTCTATTTTGCAAATTGCTTAGTTCTCTAGTATGAACTTAGATTTCCTGTAATGTTCATGAAATGTATTATTTGCAAGCATCATAAAAACATTTTCAAAGAATGTGGCACATATTTGTACAAATCATAAATACAGGCTGGCTTCAGTGAACAGTGACTAACTTAGAATTGAAGATAAACACTGAATGAAGAAAAACTGTTGAATATTGCCATGGCTGTGCATATCATATTTAGCTATTGACTCTAAAATAAATATGGGATCATTTATATAAATCACTACTGAAAAGTTAGATTTTTCATAAGGAGTTCACTGTATATCATATAGTTTATGAAACTAGAAAAATTAGACCAATAAGAGAATTTAGATAATATAAAGCAATTAATTCCTAGGAA
This sequence comes from Manis javanica, assembly GCF_040802235.1. Taxonomy (NCBI): domain Eukaryota; kingdom Metazoa; phylum Chordata; class Mammalia; order Pholidota; family Manidae; genus Manis; species Manis javanica. Next base: position 119,770,945 of record NC_133164.1, read on the forward strand.
TAATGTTATTTACCTTTGTATTAAATAGTAAAGATGCATTTGCAGCTGATAGATGCAGAATTTGGTTAGTCATTTCTTAAAAAGTAATACCTCAAGTAAAAGAAACCCTAATAAAATTTTAATGACCAACTGTAAACAGTGTGAAGTTTAAAGAATACATTTCCTTGGCAGGAAAACTGTTAAAAATATCAAAAAATATGATTCAGTGTCCAGGAAAATTAAATCAAATTTAAGAAGCATTTTTAGAAGGAAAATGTGCAGGAGCAAGGTAATGTTTTGCTATTCTGTTTCGCATTTGTCACCTTATATGTGTTTCTCTTTTAAGTAGACCTCTAATATACTAATGTAAAAACAAAATAAATCAATTTTTATTCAAAGACACCACCGTCCAAAAGTTTGCATAAGCTATAAACCAGTCAATCATCCTTTACTGGCCTGTGCACCCTGCATCTAAGCAATTCCCAACTCCTGCGTATTTTATCAGTCATCATGTGCATCAGGCTCCCTCCCTCTCTGTCCCCATTTAGATGGCCATCTATCTGCCAGATTTCTCCTGGATTTAGTGAGAGCCTCTTACTGGGTTTGCCCAGTGGATTCAGTCATCCACTGCGCTTCCAGTCCATGCTCCAGACTGTGACCTGAACTACCTGTGACCTTTCAGGCACAGCGGTGTTCCTCCCCTACCTAAACTCCCGTGGCTGGCCCTCTCTGCTTTCTAGTCACGAAAGACTTTTACGTTAGGCACTTGAGTATCCATGGCTCCTTCTAGCTTCTGTTTGAACTCCAGTGTCCATTTCTGGCCAGAAAATTGGTAAAATATATAATCTCCAGGGATTATATTTTGAATGTCTATAAATGCTGCTTCAGATCAGATACGTTTGACTTTTGGTCTCTTCAAGTGGAAGGCTTGCTTTCTCCTGGAATGATGATTTTGCTTTACTTCGAAATCAATAGTAGTACAAGGTGCCTTGCTTTTCGAAATAAAATATAACATGGTCAAGTCTAGGACTTTCCCACCACTGAACTGATTCACACTGAGTCTCCCAATAGCTCATATCTTTAGAAGGCTCAGATATGTCATTAATAAGAATCTGCAGTTACTTTCAGCAGCCTAACTGCTTTTTTACACTATTTATAGCCAAACACACATAAAATAGGGGGCTTTTCAGTTTGTAAGAACAATCATTACATTAACAATAAAAAACATGAATATGGAACTATAGCACCTACCTAAATCAAACATTAAGACCTATGGGCTTTGAAAATTACTGTATTGGACACATGAAACTAACCCTACAATTTTTTTTTAATGTTTACCTAATTAGACAGTTGATCTATGTCCTATCCAATTAACAGGATTGTTGCCAGGTTTATAGCAATTCTGTAATCTTTCCAATTTATGGACAAAAATAAATATCTAAAGAAATGTTAACTACCCATAGAACTGCAGTTTTGTTTTTTTTTTACTGTACAACATGCATGTGCATTGCTGCCTTACTACTGCATTGTTACCCACTGGTTTACTCCAGCAAACTCTTTTTATCTGTAAGAAGAGATTGGAGATGGTATTGATTTCTGACAACTGCAGTTCTTGAGATCCTCAGATGGTCAAGGAGTGGTGTGAGGAGTAGTTGGGGGGGAATGGCTCTAATACCACCCCTGGACTGGGTTCTCTGGCATCTGTGAACTGAAGAGAGCTGGCACACCTTCCTGGAGTGTGTGTCTAAGACAAAAATTTGATACAGCAAAGTTGGGATTTATTCTACCTCTGGGGGAATCAGGAAAGCCGCCTGTTCAATGTTATCAAGGATCCGTTCATCTCAATGTTGAGAGAAAGTAGGTGTAGTAAACTCGTCTACTTCTGGTTAGTAGGAGATGCTTTTCTCTTCACAAAGCCAAATATATTAGTATTACAGCAGCATTTAGTATCATCAGATACTCTAGATAGAAATCCTTGGGAGTATAAATTCCTCAAATATGGTATGACAGGAAATAGAAGCACTTAAGCAGAGACATGGTGCTTCAGCGACTTCTTTATTTCTTTAAAACAATGTTTATAGCTTCCAATGAATCTTGCATTTATTTTGTTAACTTTCTTCATAGAATTTTATTATTTTAACAGTAAAGTGGAAATGTTTTCTTAATTTCATTTTTACATATTACCTCACCAGTGTATAGAAATAAAATAAACTTTTGTATATTTATCTTGCATCCTGCAACTTTGCTAACCTTGTATATTATAGTTTTAATAAAATTTTGGTGGATTTCTAAGCATTTTCTACAGACAGACTGATGTTTGAAAACAGAAACAGTTTTTCTTCTTCCATTCCCATCTGGACGGCATTTCTTTCCATTTTAATTTTTTTCTTTCTTCTTGGCCTAATTTTGCTCACTAGCACCTGCAGTGTAATGTTGAATAGAAGTGGCAAGAGTAGGCATCCTTTTCTTATTCCCTATTAGTAAGAGATGCTACCTTTCACTATTGACTGTGATGTTAGCTGTATGTTTTTCATAGATACCCACTTTCAGATTGAAGAAGGTCTCTTCTTTCTTAGAGGAAGGAGCTTTCATGACACTTCACACAAGACTCAGGGGTGAGGACTGTAGCCAGCTGCTCCCAGAGTGACACCCCTGCTCTATAGTAGGTGTTGAGGTGGGTAGTCATCTTGGCTTGCCCTGCCCAGTATGAAAACTCTGTCCTATGGACAAAGATCCCCAGTTTTCTTGGCCTTCTGTACCTGAATGAGCATTCTATTCAAGAGTGAGAGGTCACATGGGAAAGGGAGTCTCAGATATTTTGGCCACCTGCCTCAGTAGAGCTGCAATACAAAGCTGGAGAATGGGAAACACCTGCGGCCTGGTTCTGTCTCCTCCCCACTCCTGCCCTAGACTGGGGGCTTCAGGGAGGAAGCCCATGTCATGCTGGGCTGCATAGAGGGAAAGGGTGGGCCCCATTGCCAGAGACCCTCATTCCTCTTACTGAGATTTAGGTGGTGTTTTAAACTTTGTTTCTCCATTTGCTGTTTGCTATAGGACAATTTCCATAATCTTTACATTCTCTTGTTGTTTAATAATTTCCTCCATTAAAAGATTGAGTCTACCACTCCTCATTTTTTCATTCTGGAAGTCAGGGTCCCATTCCTTGACTAACTAGGTTAGTTTTTGGGGTTTTCATCAGTTATTTACTGATAGTGTCCTGGCATACTTAATTTAAAAATATAAGTATCTTTGAATTAAATTTTGGTGAAGTACTTAACTAATCGATTCAGATTTAAATTGGAAACATGAAGAATGTTGATATTTGCTTGTGATACAAAGCATTATTCAAGAATATGTGGTGAAATAAAGTGATTTTTTTAGGGGGTGTTGTAAGAAAGGATTGTTATTACCATGCACAAACTTTAAAAGACTCCTTATGTATATATTCATTAAAAATTAAGGTCAAGGAAATTGAAAGGATGAAGTAATTGTCTTCTTGTGAAAAATCAAAATGCATGGAATACATCATATTCCCCTCACCCCCACCCCATGTCCCCACATGCACTAGAGAATTCCCAATGTGCCAGATCACAGTGCCAAGCACACAATATGCCCGCTACAATTGTCTGCTGAATTTGATTGTCAAGGCACATTTTAGACATTTACTGTTGGCAACAAACTGATTAAATCTGGCTCTTCAGTGTGGGAGCTGAAATGGATAGCTGATCGAGAATTTTTGTTGATTTTTCAGCCATAAAATAAATTTTATTTTCTAACAAATTTTATTATAAAATTTATTCCGTGATCACTATCAAATTGCTTTTTTGGTTAATAAAGAAGCCAAGTAGTAAGGTATGGATTAATCTCAAGAGTATTTTAGTATTCTGCTAGCCATGCATATATTTGCTGAGAACAAATACTAAATGGTGCACATGTATGGATTTATTTAATTCCCACAACTATGAGGTTATTCATATTTCCTTTTGCCATTTATATGAAGAAAATTGACTAAAGTCTCCAATTAGCAAACATTAAACAACTGATTTGAACAAATAAATTCTGCCTTTATAGGCAACATAGTCTATACAGACACATTTTATTGATAACCTACACCATCACTCATTCCAGTACAATGAGTATCACAGGACAGGCATGTTCTCCTCTTCACTTTGATGAAGGATCATGGGGGTTTTGAGCCATTTCCTAGTCTAATGTAATTTTATTGCATTGTATAGATATTTCACTGTGCATAAATGCTGATAACCATGGAAATAGAAGAATTACTAAAATACTAATGTGAAACTTTGAAATGATGCTGACTATTTGTATTGAAAAGGAAAATTACATTAAATGTTATATTAAATATATATAAAACAGTCACATATTTTGAGATATCTATAGCTATGTTTGTGTGTGGTTATGTATAACTCTTTTCTGAAAATATTTTACCTGCTTCATCAAGAAAATCTACTTTTTCAAACTTCAGGGCAAAGTCATGGCAATGTTTAACATATGGAAACATGCAGAAATGAAAGCACATTTACTTGTTTTATTTTTTTATTACTTTTATAAATAGTTTGATGAATTTTACAGTCAACCGTGAGCCTTTTACTTTGGCATAATTCTACTATCTGCTACAGTACTCTTATAGTCATCTTTAGAGACACTATGTGGCTAAGTAGTTGTTGAGTTCCCTGGGGGCATGTATATTACCTGTTCCTATCATAAATATTTTAAAAGAGTAGCTTGGGTTATAAAAATGCATGCTGATGAAATTATATATCCTTTACTCATAACTGGAGTACTTTATTACCTTGCTCCAAGTATTAGAAAATGAAAAATATTTGCTTTTGTAAAACAGAATGTGAGTAAATCAAATGTTGTTTATGTTAAAGTTGTTGATCTTCATTCATGTTATCACTTAGCATTATCATTGTTGTCTCATTTTTAAAAAATTATCTTAATATTAGATTCATTTAGTTATTCTTATTTCTGCACAGTTTATTTCTAAGGTCATAGGGATTGTTTTTATGTGTGTGGTGCTTGCTTGCTTTGTATTTTTGGACTGTGCACTGGCATTTACGCAAGTATGACATATAATTAATAGTCAGAACTATTCAAACAACACCCTGAATCAAGCTTTGGGGGAACTGCAATAGTAAGTCATTGGTCAGAAATACTTGTCTAGGAAACAGATGAAAATAGTGGTATAAAAAAGCAGATTCCCTTAGGATTTATAGCATTATAAATGCCAGGTAACTTCACCTCTTCAGATTTCTGTGCCTTTCTGGCACAGCTGTTATAGAACGGCACTAGACGACATTTATCACCTTGTCTGTAGACTAACTGCAGACAATGTTCTGATTGATGACATCTTCTGATTCATCTACGATCCTATGGCCAATAGTTTTATCAGAGTCATTAGCAAGGCAAAGGCATATACAGAGATTCTGAAATTTATGAATGGTTAAATTATATCCTTATTACTCAGTTAGACATGAAAGCATGGAAGTTCAGAGGGATGACAAATATTATCTCACCGATGGGAGCAAAATAAGGAGATACCCGAGCGAAAACCTGAGCTTGAGAATTACAACATCATTTATTTCAAAACTTAGATTTACCACAACCGCAGAAGATAAAAGTATTGATATTTGAGAGAGAAAAATTCAACTGCACAGTAATAGTTGGCCTGTCAGAAAATGAGATTAAAACAATTCCCATAATATCAGTCCAGAAACAAAATATAAGAAAAAAATGCTCCAGAAAAATCTATAAAAACTGTAGTTAAACTGTTAATCGAATCAGTATTGACTGAATGGAAATTTAGAATTCATATATGTTCTAAAAAACCTGTTTTCTATTTTTAACTGGATATTAAGACTTTAGGACCATAAAAAAAGATATAAAATCAGCATCAATTTATTTTCATGGTAAAGCTTAGTCCCTTAAAAAATATTCATCAAAATGTGGCTTTCTTTGCTTTTTGACTCTTAATTGCTTGCTCTGACAATTCTCATGACAGGAGTTGCATAGTGTTAAATGCCAAATTAGGATTCAGCTTTTATTTTCTATCAGTCTCCTCAGCACTTTTCCAAGGAATAAAAAGATGTTTGTTGCTTTATGAGCATGTGATTCCAATTATTCTTCCAATTGACACCAGTTTCCAAATATTAAAGCTGGTGATTTTAGCCTACCAAAAACTGTGTTTTGTCACTGCATGTAATTATTTTATTAGTAATTTGGAGCTCATTACACAGAGATATAATGGAAGCATATCCTTTTTCTTTGGGTAGTTCATACAGTGTCAAGGATGGTAGCAGATTTTCAGTTTAATAGAATTAGAGAAAATCATTATCACAAATAGACTATGTCTATGTTCGTTTTGCAATCTATGTAAAATAAAATACTTTCAACAGGAAGAAAAAAATTCATGGATGAGTTTTTTTTCGGGGACTATTTAGCTGACTTTTGTTTTTAGTAGAATTAGTGGTACCAGGAAGAAAAATCTTTGTACAATTAACTGTAATTGCTTATTTGGGATTGAAAAAATAATCTTCACAAGAATCCCTGGTGGATTAACTGCATATGCAATTCATGTGCATCCTTGTGCAAAAAAGAAGAAAAGGTATAGAAGTTGAGAGCAGTTTTGTTTTATTTTGTTTTCACAGTATTGAATCACTCACTCTTGATCTTCTTGGCTAGCACAAATTTCCTATATTATTCTTAATCTTTGTCTTTCCTACAGAAGTTTATTGTAAATGCAGAGACAAATTTAACCAACAGCTAATGAAAATCAAACTTTGGAAACCGTTATTTGCATGGAGATGTCCAGTGACCTGGGAGGAATCCCAAATGGCATCTTTACATAGTCAAGCACATTTGCAAATTTTCAAAGATGAAGAACACTGACTGGGATTAACAGCTGATTAGACACTGGAGATGAGATTAGAGAACTTGAAAACATAGCAACAGAAATTCTCCAAGATGAAAAACTGGGAGCCTTTGGCCTGTGAGATAACACAAAGTGGGGTTGAAAAATATTTAAGGTAAAAGTCTGGAAATTTCCCAGATCTTATTAGAAATACAAAACCATGGGACCAAGATGCTCAGATAATGAAAGAGGAAAAAATGTAAAGAAATCGTAAGATGTATTATAATTATTTGTTAAAAAAAAAAAACTTTAGGGCAGCTTGAGAAAAAAGGACATGTTATATCCCTAGGAACAAAGGAAAGAATAACTTCAGGCTTTTTACCATAAAAGAAAATCAGAAAATAAGGGAATGATACCTCTAAAATCCTGAGAGACAAAATAAAAGAAAATGTGCTTTAAAAAATCAAGCAAAATAAGCACTTTGAGACAAACATAAACAGAATTTTCATGGCTGATTCGAATGATGTGACTTGTCAGGAACACTGCTGCTACATGACCCCTTGAAACTAAGCAAACATGGGAGAATGTGGGAAACGGTGAAACAGAGCATGTGTGTAAGACATTTTTCGTATTTTTTCTCTTTTTTTTTCATATTTCTTGTGTTCAGTTTACTGAAATTTCACAGTTAACTGTTGAATCAACAAATAATAACAGTGTCCTGTAGGATTTATGGTATATCTAGAAATAAATATTGACACAAAATCATAAAGGCAAGGAATCAGAGCATGATATTGTAATGTTCTTATGTTATATTGAAGTGGTGTGACATTATTTAAAGGTGGGCTGTATTCATGTAATCCAAGAAGCCCTATTAAAAAAAAAAAGTGTGGTCATTGATATAAAAAATTCTAATAAAGCAAAAAAGAGAAAAACAGAAGTAATAAAGACAGCATAATATCAAGGTTGAGAATTTAATGAAACTATATCAATAATTATGTAAGGAGTACATCACCCTAACACCCTAGTTAAAAAAAAAAAAAAACAGACAAAACAGAGATTAAAAGTATATATGAAACAACTCCCCACTAAATGCTGAGGACAAGGAAGAATCTTCAAAAACATACATCGGTAGGCCGGGCAGCGCTCTGCAGAGGCTAGATTCCCACCTCTCAGTTATTCAATTAACCAATAATCCGGGTTCTGCTGAGAAATATGCAGCTGTAATTAAGTTTATAGACCTTAAAATAGAGAGATTATTTAGGTTTTTCCAGGCATGCCCATTGTAATCACGTGAACCCTGAAAAGCAAATTTTCTTTTGCTAGATTCAGAGACATGCAGTGGGCAGGGGGACCGGGGGAAGAGACCACAGTGCGAGAAGCACTTGACCTGCAGTGCTAGCTTTGAACTTGAGGAGGCGGACTCCAGTAGCTGAGGATAACCGCACACTAATACCAGCAAGAAAATGAGGGCCTCAGTCCTACAGCCCCGTGGGGTGGAGTGCCGCCCCAAACCGAAACGAGTCTGGAAGCAGGTGTATCCCCGGATCCTCCAGAGAAAGGGTACAGCCCTGCTGACCCCAAGACTTCAACCTTACACAACAGGGAGTAGAGAAGGCAAAGCTACCTTGTGTGCAAACTCCTGGTCCATGTAAACTACGAGTTAGTAAATCTGTGGTGTTTCAAGACAAAGATCTGTGATAGTTTGTTACAGCAACAATCGATAAATAAAACACTATGAAAGGATGAAAAAATACACAACTTGGAATAACAATCCTATAGGAGCAGAAGTGACTCTTATCAATTCCAGACAAAGCAGATTTGAAGCAAGTCATTACCACAGGAGCAGTTTTTCATACTAATAAAAGGATTTTTCACTGAGAGACGTCATCTTAAACATCTATGCACCCAATAACAGTGATCTAAAATAAAACTGAAGACACTGGCAAATGAAAGACAGACAAATGTACAATTCGTTTGAGATTTTAACACCTCAGTCTCATTAATGGAAGAATGTTGATACAAAACAGGTGTACACGGGAGTGAGTGATGAGCCTGACATGTTGGCTCCTGCAGACCACAGGCTCGGCGGCTGGGGTCTGCAAGCATGAATACCTGGGGGGCAAAACCCTCTGAAATCTGCAGGGGCCTCAGCAGCTGTGGCCTCTTCAGTGGTGGAAGTTGCTGGGATTCTCTCCAGCAGCCGGGCACTGGGAGTTCTCACTGGGAACCGTGGTCATTCGTGCTGTGTGCCTGATACTGGCAAGCCCTATTCTTTTTCCTGGGTCCTAGTTGTCCCTAAATGCTTCAGCTTGCTGGTCTGGGTGGGGTTAAACCAAAGCAGGTCTCCCATGCAGTGCCTTGAAATCCTGGGGAAGCTGGGAGCTTGCCTGTCCTCCCGCCCTGATGAGGGAATCCATGTCCAGGGGGGTGTCCCCTCGCGGTGTGGACACTGCTGGCCTACCGCGTGACGCTGTTCCTCCTCTTTTTGTGCGGTTATTCTCAGGTTATTTGTTCTCTGTGCTGCGTCCTAAGTGGACTCTGAGCTCTGCCAGAGCTATTTTTGTGCATGGATAGCTACCTAATTGTTGGTCTTTGTTCGGAAGGAGGCAGCTGGGTCTCCTACCTCACCATCTTGGTGATGTCTGGAAAAACAAAGGGGTATATTTGAAAGCAATAGAAAAAAAACTTCAAATGTTGAATTGAAAAGATAATATATTATCATTTTAGAGTATATTTAAAATTCCATGTATTGTAACTTCCTGATTTTTTTCAACTTATGGATGAAATAGGCTTTCATTATGATAATTATAGCACTTGGAAAAATACAGTACTCAGAGGTAATTTCAGTTAACTTTTGTGTTTGGGAAACCCTGACAATACAATTCAAGAACAGTGTTTATTCTGGAGGTAATAAGTTAAAACTGACACAGGCTTTTTCTTATTCTCTTGCTCCCCAATAAAGAATAATTATTTTATAAATCATTTCCAGTTGGGATTTTACCAGAAACAAAATACATTGCATCTAGTAATCTTTTAAAGATAATCTGTATGGTTTCATTATCGTATGTATGCAACTTATCAAGCCTGTCTTATAAATCAGCGTATGCTTCATCAACAGCAGCAAAGCTTGCATAAATAAGAGCCTTATGAGTCTTAAATGATAATTACCACAATCTAATGAATTGCATAAATCATTTATAATGAAGGGAAATAAACAAGTATGCTGAGATGAGCACATTAATAACTTAAGTTTTTCAAAAGCAATGAGTAACTTAATTTACATGGTATGTCCACAGATAGTAACAACTTGAATTTTATGTATGAAATAATTAGCAGTTAATCTAAAGAGATACAACTTTTATACTGGCAGTACTTTAAACTGAAAAGTAAACATTAATTTTATCTTTGATGGAAATGATCTTGATAATACCCCATGATTTGGAAGTCAGTGTGAAGAAGGAAAAATGAAGATTGATTTAAGTTCATACCGACAAACCTAGAATTTATTCCAAAATATGAATTTGCATGCCACACAATTCCAAGTAATTTGTAAGATGCTATAATTTTTAGTGATCCACTCAAGTGTTAATTTGATTTTATTTTTTATATATTTATGAGGGAAGGGATGGAGTTTAGAACTTGAATCTTTAATGTCTTCATTTGGATCATGAAAAATACATTATTCATTCTTAAGGTTCATTTTCATTGGTTAAAAGATTATTCTCCCAGGCAACAAAAAAAAACTCAAGTGTAATTAGTAAAATGGCTTTTTTTCTCTCAAGTAACATGAATATTATCTAAGCTAATATATTTTACGTACGTATTTCATGTCTTTGACTTTACCTAACCATCATCTTCTTGTTCACAATGAAGTTTGAACTTAATTATGACTTATAAAGTTCATACGGACTTTCACTGGGCTCAGTTTGGAAGGGTCTGTAAGAAAACAAGTGAAAGCAAAGCAAACAGCTTCAGCCCTATACGTGGTCAGAAGGAAAGAAAACCATTTAGTGAGCAGTTCAGGGTTTTCAAAACGCAGCACTGTCTACATTAAAGAAGGGCGGGGTAGACATGGAACATGAGAGGAAACAGCGATGGGGGCTCACTGCTGCTGGGATACAGATGGTAGAGAGATTTCTTTTGCAATTAAAGTCTTAGGAAATTCAAAACTGGAGGAAAAAAAGTTTTGGAGGAGAAGGAGTAAAAGTCTCTAGTCATGGGAGCTTCTGAAGACACAGATATTTGAAGTTTCAGCAATATCCTTCAGTCAGAAATACTTGCACACATTCTCCACCCGAGACCAATGTGAAGACAAGACAATTCCATCATGGAGGGAAGAACTAGTAGGCTCTTGAAATTCCTGCAAAGACAGTAAATCATTATGTGAACTATTCTGTAAGCTTTGGCTCCTGTGAGGTTGGTGAGATACAGAGCTGACATAAAGCATAAGGCTTGAGGCTGATTCAAGAGCAAAACTTAATTTAAGATCCCGATATCAAGAGAGAATAGAGACCATGTTCTAAGGTGACCCCCTGTAGCATCTCAGCACAAGAAGTAAGGGATTAAAGGGGGACATAAATTCAAGGGAGTTTTGATATGAAGGTTGGTCGCTAAGAAATAGAATAAGACATCATGGAAGAGCAGTCACCATGAAAAATCTAGTTTTCAAGAAGACTGGACTATTTAAGCTACTATTCTCCAAGAGTGAAAATGTTTGATAGTTTGCCCAGAAATATAGGTAACCGATATAATAAAAGCCTCTTAGTGAGTGATTGGGTTTTAGGTGACCACTGAAGAGATTCTGAGCATTAACAGCTTGCCATCCTAGCAAAAGGGGAAAAAAATCAGTTTGTCTTTTATTTCTTCTCTTTATAATCCTCCAGAAAAAAAAGATACATTGAAAAATAACATACACGTAACAGCACTTAAATTTCAGTTAAAATTTGAGGAAGATCAGAAGACAGAATCCAAACTCCAGACAAATGTCTGAATAAGATACATCTCCCTAGCAGTAATTAGACAAAGGAAAAATTTGAAAAAGATATTTTTTAGAAGGCAATTTCTACAAGAGAATACAGATAAATTGTTACATCGACTGATGAATTATCCCCTTAATTGTCTTCAACTAGTCATAGAAAAACACTGATAACACTCAGGTGATTTGTTCTTGAGTAAACTGGTAGAGCAAGTGACAAGAGAGAACCCCGGACTGGTCTTACTTCCTACCCCACTTAGCTTGTGCCTTTACCTGGAGTGTATTCATACAGGTTCATACAGGGAGCTTGAGAAGGATATGCATAGGAGAGGGAGAGAGACAACACTTGAAACTGTTATATAATTGATCTTCTGGACCCGTACTCTAATGTTTTTTATTGCATCTTCACACATTTTTTTTTTGCTTGTTATAAGAACAAAAGTTTATTGCTCTACCTTTAATGTTGAAAGATTGCAGAAAGTTTTCTAATTAGTTATTAAAGCAGTGTATTATGCTTGAAGTCTCAATGAGTTGTCTGAGTGTGTGGAAAGGTGGATCTTTTTTTTTTTGAGAGGGCATCTTTCATATTTATTGATCAAATGGTTGTTAACAACAATAAAATTCTGTATAGGGGGGTCAATGCTCAATGCACAATCATTAATCCATCTCAAGCCTAATTCTCGTCAGTCTCCAATCTTCTGAAGTATAACGAACAAGTTCTTACATGGTGAACGAATTCTTACATAGTGAATAAGTTCTTACATGGTGAACAGTACAAGGGCAGTCATCACAGAAACTTTCAGTTTTGATCACGCATTATGAACTATAAACAATCAGGTCAAGTATGAATATTCGTTTGATTTTTATACTTGATTTATGTGATCCCACATTTCTCCCTTTATTATTAGTATTATTATTTTTATTTTTAATAAAATGCTGAAGTGGTAAGTAGATGCAAGATAAATTTAGAAAACATAGTTTAGTGTTGTAAGAGAGCAATTGTAGATGATCATGTGTGTGCCTGTAGACTATGTGCTAATCTGAGCTAGACAAGGGCAATAAAACATCCACGGATGAAGAAACTTTCTCTCAACCCGGGGGGGGGGAGTTGAGGTTCTAAGCTTCACCACTGTTGTTCTCCGATTTCTCACCTGATGGCCTCCCTGCGACTGTGCCTGTCTTAGGTTGTTCCTCCCTTGAGGAATCTTACCCGTCTCTGGCTAACCAGTCATCTTCCGGGGCCATACAGGGAAATGTAAAGTTGGTAAGTGAGAGAGAAGCCATATTGTTTGAAAAGGTTAGCTTTTTACTTCTTTGCAGATTTATGCCCTGTGGCTTCTATGCCCAGCACTTGTCTCGAGGTATCTTTACCACCTGGAGGAATTATGATACTCGGTAAATTCGATATGAGGCACGAATTCTATTTAAGGGTTTTAATTAGGAAGGAAGAAGAAAAGCTATAGAGGTAGCATATGGAAGAAAACATGGGAGGATTGATTATTTCTTTGGCATATCTTCTTGTAGAGTACCTTAAGCATGTATAGGTTTTAAACTACTAACTTGCGCACACATATTAACATAATAGGAATACGGTGACATAAACAAAGCAAATCTATAATTACCAGCCATCTCCAGTGAAGCCAAGAAAACCATTTAGGCCCCCTTGGCATTTGTGAAAATTTGTCTATGATATGATGGATATTGTCCAACTGTACTTGAACAGTCTGAGAGAAGTCAGACAAATTAAAGCAACCCATTTCTGGGATCTGTTCACATCCAATATGTTCTTTTAACTGTAGATAGTCTATAGTCGTAAGATTTTGGAGCGCTACAACTTGCACCCCTCCCAACTCCTGGTTGAGTTCCAACAGTACAGATCCGGTCAAATTCGTTGTCTCACTGTATGCACATGCCAGCCTAGACATCTCCCTCCTCATTCCTATGGCAAGTCCAGGAAACGGTGGGGTGGACGCAGCCACAACTGCAGCATCACCCGGATCCCTGTGGAGGCTTTTTGATGATCATCCCCCTGGCACAAGTCCTCCAGAGAGTGCTGATGCCGGAAGCTCCTCCTCATATCGTATCTTAGTTCATTTTCTGGGTATCCAAGCTAGGCCTTGATCTTCTGCATAGAAACAAACAGACCCTTTGCCCACACTTTGACATGCCCTCTATACCACTATGCAGAACTCATTGGAGGTCAGCACACAGGAGTTGCTTTTTTTTTTTTTTATTAAGAGAAAGGAATGTTATCAGAAAAGAGTACCTCCATAGCTGATCATCTGACACCCTTTAAGTGATCAACATTAAGGATATTTAAAGCATGTGTTAATCTTTGATTTACCAATAGTTTTATCCTATCAAGGAGTAATCCCCCTTTTCTTTCTTTCTTTCTTTTTTTTTAATCTTTAATCTACACTTACATGAAGAATACTATGTTTACTATGCTCTCCCCTATATCAGGTCCCCCCTAAAAATCACATTACGGTTACTGTCCATCAGCATAGCAAAATGTTGTAGAATCACTACTTGTCCTCTCTGTGTTGTGCAGCCCACCCTCCCCTTTCTCCCTCCCCCCCATGCATGCTAATCTTAATACCCCCCTTCTTCTTCCCCCCCCTTATCCCTCCCTGCCCACCCTTCCTCCCCAGTTCCTTTCCCTTTGGTACCTGTCAGTCCATTTTGGGTTTTGTAATTCCGCTGCTGTTTTGTTCCTTCAGTTTTTCCTTTGTTCCTATACTCCTCAGATGAGTGAAATCATTTGGTATTTCTCTTTCACCGCTTGGCTTATTTCACTGAGCATAATACTCTCCATCTCCATCCATGTTGCTGCAAATGGTAGGATTTTTCCCCTTCTTATGGCTGAGTAGTATTCCATTGATCTTCACACATTTTTAACTTTGTGATTCTTTGTGCATTTAAGTTAAAGTGGGAATATGTTGCTCATCTGCCCACATTGAATGATGTTGAGATTTGAGAAGCAGGGAAGAGCACTGGGTGATTGAGCAAATCTTTGAAAATTGGTATTTTTTTTCCTTTATTAAGGTATGTGTTGTAATAGAGATGTGTATAAGCTATTCTATATTACTGGAAAATCAGCTGAATACCAATCTACCAAGGTCCCTCCAGTTCTGTTAGGAGTTACTGTATTTTGAGTTTCATTCAATAGGCCCATTTTTCTTCATAATTAGAAATTAAACTAACTATAATTTTACTTACGTCATATACTTATTAATCCAATTCAGTATGAAAAAGGTTTATTTTTCTTTCTTGTAATAGTCTGTTAATTTAAACTTTGCCAAACCATGTGTAAGAATCCCCACTTACCAGTGAGAAACTGAGACACTGCAAATGTTTGGACACCAAATTCATTCTAAAGACTTTGTCCATGTGACCTGACTTCCAGGCCCAATCTCTTCCATTACGAATAGTTAATTTGACCTGATATACATTGATTGCATACAGTCAACTGGTTAGTCACTTAAATTGCTTGGACACAATTCACAAGATATATCATTCACATCCTACGTTAACTTCTTTGCTCTAAGCGAAGCTTCTGTCTGTCCCTTGTTTCCGTGTCTGATGGGCTAGCAGCTGCCAGCACTAGGCATCAGTGTGGGGAGCACGGACTATAGGAGGCAAAGAGAAAATGCAAACGACCAGTTGGCCTTATCCATGCCTCCCGTCCATATTTCCCTTCTTATTTTCTCTGCAATATTTGGAAACAACCTTGATATTCTTTGACATTTAAATAGTAGGATAACATTTTACAAAACTCCTTATCTTCTCATAATATCATTATTTCTGTTCTGGTCTGGGGATATAATGGATGAATAGACTTGAAGTGAAGAGAGGAATTCCAGGAGAAAGGAAACCATCACACACATACACACACAGAGACACACGTGCACACACATGGTGAAAACCCTTCATTTGTAGGCTCATTATACAGTTGCTATAATGAACCTGGCAAAGGGATTTTGCAGTGATGTTATGCAAGATGGTTTCCAGGGGTTTGATTTGTATTAGTTTCACTATGGTAGAAATTTTTATTCAAAGAGTTTCTCAGTAAAATAACATGTACTCTCAGATTAACTATGTAAAAATTAGCACATGGAAGCAACTTAAAGGATTCTTTAAACAATGCAATTTCAAGATAGCCTAGTAGAATGTAATGCATGAAAATGTAGTTTTTATTGGGATGCTGAGAGAAACAGAATGTGTTCTCTCATGGTCAGCTCTTCACCACAAAAAAATTTATTCTATTCACTAGTAATCTTGTCCGTGGCAGGTTTTTGAGAATATTATATTGGGCGTGTCTTTTCTGTTTCTCCTCTCATGCGTGATCAGCAAAAGAAAGAGCTGTGTGCATGCAACAAAGAGGAGCATATGGCCCCTGTCGGTTTCAGATCTATACTCCTTGAATTGGTCACAAAAACAATTAGTTCATTTAGAATCATGCACATTTTACATATTAAAAATAAACAAAACAAAGTTAAACTCCAGGGTTGGCAAAAAAGAGTTTCAGTGCAAAGAGAAAGAGAGAGCTGTAGATGGATTATGCAGTTAACGGCTTTTTCCCAATAACGGGGTCCCTCCCTGATTAATCTTGCCACATCCGTGCTGATCGCAGTAGAAGTCTGCTCTTGCACAAAAAGATAGGAGACTATTTTTTAATATTTTGCATTTGCTAACTCCAGGCAAAGCTGTTCAAAGAGGCACATGAAACAATTAGGGACAACAGAGAATGCTTGACTCAGCATATCCCACCTCTAAAATATTTTACATTATTTATATTTGTCATTGCCCTCACTGTTGTCTTGCCTCCACTGAGATGCCTTCACCCATATTCCTGTTTATTACAGTGCTAGTATTCATTAATTTACCACACTTTCATTCTTACCTCTCTCTAGTTTCTTAGCTGATATCACAACTCCAGATAATCCTGATTTTAATAAAAGTTTAACTCAAGACATGTTCACTGAGAAGTCACTGTGAGTGCTAATTTTGGAGAATAAAAATGTAAACAAGATACTTACCTTGTTCTCTGAGATATTATGATATAGTTAAAATATAAGGCAGATACTGGTATCATATGTCTTGAATACTAAACAAAGTTATGTAAATGATACAGTAGCATAAATGCTGGAGAATGTCTTTGGACATGCAATAACAAAGATCACTTAATTTGTTTACAATCACTCTTGTTAAAGGTTATTAAATACATGCCTACATTTATTAAAGAATATAGAATGTGCAAACGTCATAAAAATATAGAACGCCAACCACAATTTGACAAAAAAAAAACACTGGCTGTGTTTGGCAAATGATAAGTATTCTGATTTTTTGGCATGTAACATAGGAAAGATGAGTGAAAATAGTAATTGTTGTTAGGAATGTTTTCACCAACAATAATCTTGGGAGCGAGGAGCCTGAGTTTGTTTATTATTTTTGTTATTGGAGATTTTGTTGGAGGTAATATGAGCACTGCAGTCTCTGTGTTAGCAAATTTAATTTGGTAGAATGGGTTGGATAGTGAAATTACTTACATCTGCCAATTGTCGTGATAAAAGAATGAGGAGGAAAACTGGAATTGGATCCAAATTATTAAGCACAAGCCAAAACAGACGTGCAGACTAGAGCTAAGTAAGCCAAAAAGGATAATTGCTATCAAAATGACACACTGAGAGACTGTGGTAAAATGTTGTAGTCGTTTCATAGCTGTGATCAAGTAGAGGAGGAGTCAACGTGGATTCGCAGGCCTGTCCGAGGACCCGTGGGAGGCGGGCCTGGCCCTCCCCGACCCACCCCCGGCGCGTGACTGTCCTGGGCTGGGCACTGTCACAGGCCCCTCTCTCCTCCAGCCAGACCCTTGGCGAGTGGGGAGCAGCCTCCCCCAGGGGCTACCGCCTCCTGCTGGCGGGGGTGGAGGGATGCTTCTCAAGGGACTGACCCACAAGGGGCCTCGCTCCCCTCCCTTGCTTCAGCCTGGAGCAAACTCCGAGGTGCAGTCCACCTGCGAACCCCTCTGGGATCCCACCGCAACCCTTCTCCTGCCGAGGCCATGTTCTCGCTTCTTTCCTGTGCCCCGTCCTCTCTCTCCCCCTCCACGTCTTCTGAGCGAACCCCCCAGGAATCCCGTGCAAAGAAATCATCTCCGGGTTTGTGTCCAGTGACCCCCGCAGCCCCCCCGACGCCCGCCCTGCTCAGAGCACCCCTGAAGCCCTCCCTTGGTTCCACTGTGAAGCCTTCCCCTCCGCCGACCTGACTCTCTGCAAGCTCTCAATGGCTGGTCTCCGCCCGTTCTCCTTTGGGTGCTCTTTGCTTATTTCCACAATGGAAATGAAAGCAGGGGTGTCCATAGAAGGCGCGGCGATGTGAGGCCCATGAGGGGAACGTAGTCATTACTTAGATTTTGAGAGGAAGGTGAAGTCATGGAGAGCCGTGAGTAACTGGCAGATCTTACCTCTCCTTTTGAGTGTGGAGTTTCCTGGCAGATATTTTTAAGGTAAAATGTTCTGTATGTTAACATTATTAAGCCAAAACATTTCTTAGTCCCAAATAAAACTGTGTACTGACGTTTCCCCTAATTCAAATAGTTGAATACTTGTTATAAAATGTATTCATTAGCGGTATCATAGACAGATCTTTTCTATTTTTCACCCAAGCTGACTGACTTTCGTGTGAACTGATAACGGTGCTACCCACCTGCCCTGTGCTGCGTTATCCTCTCCCGCCATGGAATTCTGGAATGTGAAAGGTATATTGGGTACAGACTCAATAGCTTTATTTAAAGAAAAGGAAACCTTATTTTTTTGTACAGCACATTTATTCTAGTAGACACAAACTCAAATTTTAGTATTTGTATATTTACCTATCTGAAATTCTTTTTTTTCTAAAAAATCTCACATTGCAAAAATAAATCAATTTTGCCTTTCAGAAGATATTAGTGATGATGGTAATACATGGTAGCTGGTACCACATGTGGAGGCGGCCTTGTGGGGCACATTTCTGTTACGTGAGCTCTGTGAGGTTGCACAAGGATGACCAGTTTAGCAAATTGATGCTTAGGATTTGTAGCTGCAATGCTGACCAAGTAATACAAGATTAAGTCGATTCCGGGATTTTTGTCCTCCTACCATGGAGAGGCACCACGTACAGCTGCCAGGTTTGCTCTCCTGAGCCTACCTTTGGACATAATTGCTTCTTGTGATGCTCTTTTTCTCCTTAACCATGTGCATGACTTACACTCTGACACACGTATCACATCTCTGTGGTAGAACTCTGGGCTCATCTGGATCCTTTTATGAATATCTGGCCGGAACCCAAAAGCACTGGGAAATCTTTTTGAAAGTAGTATTTTGCAACTGGGTCTCCTTCTAGATTTATATATGGAATTTATGAATCACTATATATATAAAATGATTGACATTTTATGAATTTGAAGATAATTTATAAAATTACATGTTCTCCTGCATCTTTGCATCCAGAGATTATCAATATATACACACTTATTCTTCATTGGAAAATAGTAATATGGCTTTTGAAAAATGATTTCTTGCATTAAGAAATGTGTAAGTAAATACATATATTTTATTTTTAAGGAAATTGTATTAAAAAGTTTCTCAATATTTTGATGGGATTTAAAAAGGCAATTTCATGGGGATAGACAATTACGAATGTGTTCTATTGAGGAATTTATGAGTATTGATTTTGACATAAGTGAAATGCTTCTTTGAGTTTTCATGTATGTGACAACTAAGGAAAATGTGTAGTGCATTCAGGGTTCTCAATCCTCATGTATTATTTGAGGAGTTTTACCAAGGATTATTAGACATGTAAGTCCCCAGATATTTTTCCTGTCATTTAAAAACTATTAAAACTACACTTACTCAAATGTCACTTTAAAACTCATTCATTTAAATAGTTCTTTGTACCACAAATAAATTGTTGTGTGCAATGAAGCAACATTTTCAAACATAATTCATATTTACTCTGTTGACTCAGAATCAAGTTGATACATTACATATTTCTGGCAAAATGTTGACTTAAAATACTCTAATAAATATGTCCTATTTTCATTTTCAAAAAGCTTTGGAAATGTCACTGAATAATAAATAAATGTAAATCTGTTGTGACTCCTCAGGTCTCTTAGTAAGTTTTATCTGAAATAAATGCATCATGTATTAGGGCAAAATCTCTGGATTAATCAGGCTTCCTTTTGATTTCAATTGCAAACCTTTTTATTACCAAAAAAAAAAAGTATGCCTTCACTAGCTAAAAAATGAATTACAGTTTTGCTCATAACCTTACCCTCATCCTCCAACCACATTCCTTATATAGGAGCTTCCTTGTTACCCTTTTTTCTTTTTTAAGTATATTTTTATGAATTCAGAATATATGTTACATAATATTATTATCTGTAATTTTTCTTCATGGGATATTTATCTTTTCTCCATTTCTTGATTCGAATATTTATTTGTATCATTATGAATGAATGAATATTAAGTTTACACTTTGGGTTTATAAACATATACCACTTGATCTAATTTGTTCTCCAGGTATCCCAGATTCGCTCCCAGCAGCTCTTACGGTTAGTTCCTGTACCCCTCGGCATGCTTCCCTCTGTGTGTGAAAAGTTCCATGTTTTCCGGCAGTAAGAGGTGCTCCAGGCCCATCCTGTGTTCACCTTCCCACATCCTAGAGCCAGTACCGTCTCCAAAGGCCTAGGTCCCTTTACTCGAGAAGAGTGTGAGAAGCCAGGATAGGGGCTCTTGTGCGTACATTGCTGTGGAGTGTTTTTACCTATAGTCCTCAGCTACAGAGTAAAGACATATGTGTGTACATATACGCATTTACAAATGGATCTATAAATAGTTTTATATGTAACCAATTATATCTGTGTTAGCTAAACATGAATTTATCAAATTTGTGAACAAAGTGGTCATTTGTTTTTTTGGTTTGGGTTTTGTTTGTTTATTTAATTGTCCTTTTAACACCCATGAGATCAGTAGCAATGGCCTCTCTTTCTTTTCTGAGATTAGTAATTTCTGCCCTTTCTCTTTATTTCTTGAATAGTCTGGATTTAGGTCCATCAAATTCATGTATCCTTTCAGGACCCAGCCTTTGATCTGGATTGCTTTTTCTCCATCATTTTTTTTTTAATTACACTGATTTCACCTCTCATTTTTGTTATTTTCTTTCTTATGCTTTCTTTGGACTGACATCACTGTTCTTTCTCCAGGTTATTAAGATAAGAACTTAAATTTTATTTTGAATACGTTGCTTTCTAATATATGTAGCTGATGATATACATCATCGTATACATGATATATGGCCTGTCCTCTGCCATAGTCACGAGAGGATGATTCTTGGCTCTTCGAAGTGAGAATCTGGGGGATTGAGAGCCCATAGATGTAAAACTCATGAAAGTGTAGAGTCCACCCCAAGACCTGCTGGGACCCTATACACCACCGCCAAAATTCTTTCATGAAAGCTGCTCACACGCTTTGACATGTGTCCAATACCTGATGTCATCAGTCCCACCACTAAGTCCTGTTGAGATTTTCCTAAATCTCGCCTGATTTCATGAATCCATTTAATCTCCAAGTATGTGGTCTTTCGCACCGATGGATGAGCCAAAATATTTATACATTGTCTCTTTTATAACGAAAAAAGTCAGCCATACCCACAGTGGTTCCACCTGCTGGTTGAAGAATGGACTTTTTTTTTCTCTCTTTCTTTTCTTTGCATTCACGTACGTCTCAGCTCTTTTTTAAGTTAAAAGGATCTATAGGGGCATTATTTTGTGCCTTTATGTGCTCTTGGAGAGTATATGAAACCCCTGTTTATCCTCTCAAGCAGTTTGCATTTGGCTAAATGAATAAATCATTGGCAGCAGTATGGCCTCATGTTTGTTCTCTCTCTTTCATACTGCCTGATGCATATGAGGCTCAGTCCTGTGCTTGTCCTTGTGCCTACTGTGTTAGCCACAATGATACGGATAACAGACTCAACACTGTCTGTTCATTTGATGCTTCATTGAGTGGGTAATGGACTTGCTGGTAGATTTGTGTTGCTTAAAAATCCTCCCATGGTTTCTGAGCTTGTTCGGTACAACAAAGTATCATGAGAAATGCCTTTTTGAGAGAATGGTAATTGAATTTGCATTTACTAACATTCCCTGGGAAGTGGAGAAGTTCAAAGCAAATGTTCACACCTATTTTGAATGTTAAAGAAACAATCTTAAGCTAATTTTTGAAGGCTGAAAATAATTAAAGATAAAAGCAAAAATGTACACTGTGCGTGAGGAATAACTCTGTCACACATGTGATTAAATCTCAGATGGTTTTTAGGATGTAATCCTTACTGGGGATCATTTCAAAAAATATTCCCTTATTCCAGAGACTTACACTGTTAAATGTCTAGAAACAATCACACAAATATACTACAAAGGAATAGCAGGTGAATACGGCATGATGGATGAAATCAAACGTGATTTATTGAATAAATCATTTAGACAAATGAAAACCACTTGAGAGGATAAACAGGAGTTTCATATACTCCCAGAACTCACCGACTCACTCCTGTGTTATTCTGGGAAGGCCCTCAGATGTGAGCAATACACACCCCCAGGTGGAAAGTGTCCCTTTAACTCATAACACCCGTTAAAACTTCTATTTCTTTAGGGGAAACAGTTGAATATATTTTTAATTCTTAATTTATTTATGTGCATAAATTTATAAATATGTATGATTTTATGTATGTGTGTGTGTATATATATATGTATATATAATACACACACATATGTAAATTGAAAAAATTTGGCAGTTTTAAAATTCTACAGAATTCTATGGAAATGTGTTCTTTTTTCCAACTTCCTTCCTTCTCTCTCCTGCCCATCCTCTCCTTCCCTCCCCTGCCCTCCTCTCCTTCCCTCCCCTGCCCTCCTCTCCCCTTCCCTTTTCTGTCTTTCTGCTCCCAGAGAACTAAACTATGGAGGCTCCACCTTGACCGAGGCTCTCATGTCGGGGGAAAGGGGAAGCACATGATTGATCAGTGCTGCCTCCCCCTGGCCTCCACGTCAGTGCGATACCTGCCTCTTCTGCTCATACTCCTTTGGCCAAGTAGTTGGGGCCTCACCTAACTTCAGGGATGTGAGGCGAGGCAGGCAGGTCCTACCACGTCTCTGAAAGGGGGGAAGCTGAAACACTTGGGAACCCCCAATGACTACTGCATTTGTGTAAGCTGAAAAGAAACAGGAACACACCCTGGTTATGTCCTCCATCATCATGACTTCCCAAATGAAGAAAATTAAAAAGAATACAGAGCTGCTACTACAAGGACCTACCACGTCCCTAAGTGCCCCTGGAAGCAAGTGCTTTCAGGGGCTCAGAACAGAGATTTTTCCACTTCATGCACTTGTAAGTACACATCACTGTGGCTTGCTGCTAAGTTCCATTCAAACTGCAATTCCACTGTGAACAGGCCGACACACACAGTTACCCGCTTCTCTGGAAAATGCAAGTGCTTTGTCTCTAGACTCCTCACCTGAAGTAGAAACATTTAAATCCCTGCCTTCCCCACCATCTCAGCCCACTGCTTAATGATGTGTGTTCATTATCCTATTGTACAACTGCTCAGTGATTTTGTCCTCTAAAGGCAAAGCCAATTTGTGCAGTTACCTTTTTGTTTTAGTCTTTTGTCCATTATTGAAATTTTTTTGATTTATTTGGTGACATATATTTCTTATAAAATTCCCCAACTTACAGTAGTTGGCTACTTTATTCAGTGAATAAACACTAAAGCAATCTTAAATATATCAATTATCTCTGTGGTGATGATTTAACAGTTGAAATTCTTTTGTGCCTAATGAGTGGCAAATATCTGACAAATGAATGTTAAAAATTCTTATTTTAGTTATCGAACAATCAAAATGAATTAATTACTAAGACTTCTTGCTTTGGTTTTATGGATATTTAAAATGTACACCACAATTTAAATCTTACTCATTAGGGATTATCAGAGACAGGATGCCTACTTTATTAGAAATAACATGAGTTTTACAACTTAAAATTGTAGATTTAAATGACCAATTTACAATACTTATTCTCATGAACAAATTTACTCTCTGGGACCTTAAGCAAATTATATAAGTGTTCTTAATCTCAGTGTTCCCATATGAAATCTAACATGGAGATTGAGGGAGAATGATAAATCAGAAGGGGAGCACAACACTGTGTCTAAAACAGGAGACAGTCAGTAAATACTATATTTTTGTCATCCTGTTTCTGGTATTTTAATAAAAATAGCTTGATATTATAAACAAAGAAAATTTGTTATTGATGCACTAAGGCATGTCAAGAGAGGCCCTTGTTCTCACGTCCTTCCCAGATAACATCACATCATAGGCCTCCACGAGTTCCTTCTTTAAATTCCTTAAAAAAAGAAAGGTAGAATACACAAGAGTTGAATTAAATAGACGGTGCAGTGTTGCACCTCTGTTTTTACAGGGATTAGGACACCTGCTATCCGGTCCATTCTTCCTAAATACAGGATGGCTGTTGTTTTCCATAATTACATAGTTTTTAGTTTATCACACTCTGAAAAATCAGAGTAAACTTGAATTCATTTCTCTGATTTATCCTTCCATGATTTTGCTGAATTCTGAAAGCGAGAAACAGCAGCTGCCACATTCATTAGTGCTTCAGGCAGAGTTGAAATTACGTGAATTTCGGAACAGCAGTGAGTGAAAATAAATCCGGTTGTCCTAGTGGGTTTTATGGTAACGCAAAAAATAATTAAAATCAGCTGTATTCCAGACGGGCCACCCAAATGAACATGATTTCCAAAATTCATGCTGATAATAAGTCATTGTTCTATAGTGATAATTGCTATTTACTTATGGTGCTCTTAGCACCCCCATCTAGGCAAAACAGCCAAGGACTCAAGAAACAACGGTTTTGTTAATTACCCAGGTGATTTAGTCTAGTATCCCAATTTTGGAATTAGATGAATAATCAATATAGTTTTCCTGATGTTGTTTTCCAATACCTGAATGTATTTGAGCCTACAATTAGGCAACTTGCAAGGCGTTTAGCACATTTTTAATGGAATATATTTGACATGTGCCATTGTGTAAGTTTAAGGTGTTACAGCATGTTACTTTGATACATTTCTGTATTGTAATATGATTGCTAATGTACATTTCATAATCATAGTATAATATTTTCATCTATATTCATTGCACTGTGCATTGGATCTTTGTAGCTTATTTACTACTCTTTATAAATTTGTACCTTTAAACACCATCACTCTTCTCCATGCCCAACCTCCAATAGCCACCATTTTACTCTGTTTTTCACAAGTTTAACCTTTTTAGATTCAACATATACATGATATCATATAGTGCTTGTCTTTTTTTTACTTATCTCGCTTAGCATAACATGCTCAAGGTCCATCATCTTGTCACAAATAGGAAAATGTCCTCCATTCTCATAGCTGAACAATACTCCATTGTATGTTTGTACCACGTCTTTTTTGCCCACTGATCTGTTGATGGGCATTTGGGTCATTTCCATATCTTGGCTATTGTGAATAATGATGCAGTGAACATAGGAGTGCATATAACTTCCAAATCCTGTTTTCATTTTCTTTGGGTATATTCCCCAAAGTGGAATTGCTCGATCATATGGTAGATCTATTTTTAATATTATGAGAAACCTTCATACTGTTTTCCATAGTGATTAGACCAATTTGCATTCCCACCAACAGCATATCATGGTTTCCTTTCCACCACTTTCTCTCTGGTTCCTGTTGTCTCCTGCCTTCTTGATGGCCGACATTCCAGCAATTGTGAAGAGAGAGCTTATTGTCATTTTGATTTGCCTTTGCATTAATTATGTTGAGCATATTTTCATGTCTGTGTTTGCCATTTTAATGTACTGTTTTGGTGGGGATTTTTTGGTATTAACTGACTTCCTTAAATATTTTGGTTATATATCTGATATGATTTATAAAAGTTTCTCCCTTTCCATAGGTTGTCTCTTCATTTTATTAATTGTTTCTTTTACTGTGAAGAAGCTTTTCCATTTGGTATAATCCCATTTGTTGATTTTTATTCTTTTGTTATTTATGCTCTTGTAGTTATGTTCCCCCACATAAAAAAAAATTATTGCCATGACCAATATCAATGAGTGTCTTCCCTGTATTTTATTCTAGAAGTTTTATGGCATCAGGGCATAATGTAAGGGCTTTAATCTATTTTGAATTAATTTTTCTGAGTGTTGTGAGGTAGGGTTCCAATTTCATGGTTCTACACGCCCTCCCAGCATTGATCACCGAAGAAATTATCCTTTCCCCACTAGATATTTTTGACTCCCTTGTTGAATATTAGCAGACTGTCTATACCAGGGTTTAATTATGTACCATTGATATATATATATATATATATATATATATATATATATATCTGTTTTTCTGCCAGCAGTATACTGTTTTTATTACTATGGCTTTGTAGTATAGTTTGAAATCTGGAAGCATGTTATTCCTAGCACAATTCTTTTTTATCTCAGGATTGCTTTAACTATTTGGGGTCTTTTGTGGTTCCACACAGATTTTAGGATTGTTTCTTCTATTGTTGAGACAAATGCCTTTGGTATTCTGATGGGGATTGCATTGAACCCACAGATGTCTTTGGATAGAATTGCCATTTTAATAATAATAATTCTTCTGATCCATTAACACAGAATATCTTGCCATTAACAAATGGAAAACTAGTGACTTACTCAGTTTCTTTCTGAAAAGTTTTGTAGTTTTCATTGTACAGCTCTTCAACTTCCTTGTTAAATTTATTCCTGGGTATTATATTGTTTTTGATACTATCATGAATGGGATAGTTTTCTTTATTTCTTTTTCAGATGCCTCATTATCAATGTAAAGGAACGCAGTTGATTTCTTTATGTTGACTTTGTATTTTACCACTTTACTGAAATTGTTAATTCCAACAGTTTTTTACTGATTCTTTGGGATTTTCTACTTATAGACTCATATCATCAGCAGATAATATCACTTTTACTTTTTCTTTTCCAATTTGGACACCTTTTATTTCTTGTTTTGACTGATCGCTCTAGCTAGGACTTCTAGCACTATGCCCGATTGGAGCGGTGAGAGTGTCTACACCGAGCCTTATTCCTGCTCTGAAGTAAGATGTTTTTCACTCAGTGATGAATAATCACTTTCCTCATGATTCTTGGCTCTTCGAAGTGAGAATCTGGGGGATTGAGAGCCCATGGACGTAAAACTCATGAAAGTGTAGAGTCCACCCCAAGACCTGCTGGGACCCTATACACCACCGCCAAAATTCTTTCATGAAAGCTGCTCACACGCTTTGACATGTGTCCAATACCTGATGTCATCAGTCCCACCACTAAGTCCTGTTGAGATTTTTCCTAAATCTCGCCTGATTTCATGAATCCATTTAATCCCCAAGTATGTGGTCTTTCTCACTGATGGATGAGCCAAAATATTTATACATTGTCTCTTATATAACGAAAAAAGTCAGCCATACCCACAGTGGTTCCACCTGCTGGTTGAAGAATGAACTTTTTTTTTTCTCTCTCCACCCAGACCCTTGGCGAGTGGGGAGCAGCCTCCCCCAGGGGCTACCGCCTCTTGCTGGGGGGGGGGGTGGAGTCCTTCTCAAGGGACTGACCCACAAGGGGCCTTGCTCCCCTCCCTTGCTTCAGCCTGGAGCAAACTCCGAGGTGCAGTCCACCTGCGAACCCCTCTGGGATCCCACCGCAGCCCTTCTCCTGCCGAGGCCATGTTCTCGCTTCTTTCCTGTGCCCCGTCCTCTCTCTCCCCCTCCACGTCTTCTGATACTATTTAGTGCTGAGTCCCTCCTCTTCATGCCACTTCTACTGGATTCTTACAACTAGTCATTGTGTATCCAAAATTTATGTATATAAAGTTAGCTGTGGATTTGTTATATATGTCCTTTTTTTATGTTGGGGTATGTTCCTTCTACACCCATTATGTTAAGGATTTTTGCCTTGAAGGGATGCTCTATTTTGTCAAATGACTTATCTGTATCTGTTGAGATGATTATGCAATTTTAACTTGTATTTTACTGACATGATGTGTTACATGTATGGTTTGCACATGTTCAACCATCCTTGCATTCTAGGGATGAATCCCACTTGATTATGATGCATAATCCTTTTAGTGTTCTTGAATTTAATTTGCTAATTTTTGCATCTAAATTCATCAGGGATATTGTTCTATAGTTTTCTTGATGTATCTTTATCTGGTTTTTGTATCGAAGTAAAGGAAAAGAGGAACCCAATAAATATTAAAATGTAGAAAAATCAAGTAGCAGATATTTAGTGAGCACCTATTTTTCATTAGGCATTATGCTAAGGACTAGTGAGTAAAAAGCAAAACAATCACAACCCAAGACATGGAATATATATTCTGAAAGAAAATATAGACTATAATTATACACTGGAGTCAAACCAAGTAGAGATTAGGGCACCTTACAGGTTATAAGATTTAGTTAGGCTGGGAGCCTAATGCCAAAATTGTGCAATGTTGTTTATCAATAAACTGTTGCCATTCTTTGGATAACACTTATTTAATCAAGCTTATACAGTTGACTTTATTGCAGAATGTAAACCATTTGTTTTGCTAATGTTAATTATGAACACTTGAAATGCATCACATGGTTTCTCAGGCTTAGTTTTGTACATAATTACTTCATGACAATGGTGTTCTGAGGAAAGATTGTGGGGAAAATGTCACCAATAACATTTGTTTTATTTGATCTGATACTATTTGATCAAAATTATTTGATCTGATACTATTTAGTGCCGAGTCCCTCCTCTTCATGCCACTCGTGCTGGATTCTTACAACTAGTCATTGTGTGTCCAAAATTTATGTTTTCCCAGGCTCACCTAATTTTCTAGGTCCTCAGTTTTCTGACTTCAGACAAACTGCTTTCCTTGTAACTTCCTTTTAGATGTGTGCCTATTATATCAGAGCATCGTTTTGTTTCAATTACATACAATTCAACAGTCAACTTTCAAATCTGCATGTTTTCTTCTAAACTCTAAAACCTAATTTTCTTAGTCTCAGAAGTCGAAACTACTGAGAATAAAATATATGCAGACTATAAAATAACTGAAGTTGAGAGTGAAGTTCTTATTTCAGCAAATAACTAAAATATGGCAGGAGATATAGGAATAATCCTGGAACTTAACAAGGGTAATCTAATTCCCATTTAATGTTAATATTTTTATAGTAACATTTTGATGTGCATTTGACAAATACAACATTGTATTTTTCCAAATATTTAAATTGGACTTATGCAGCATTTTAAATTAAAGTAATAGAGGATGAGAATTAAGTTTACATAGTATAAATAAAATCTTTTTGCAGAAATCTGTGGATTTTATAAATATGTGTTATAATTATTTGTCACATTTATAACATATTCAGTTTCATTAATATATAAAGCTTTAGTGGTAGCAGCTAAATTAGTCATTGCTCAATTGCCAACCTCTCCTATATGAAAAAAAGTTATTAACCTAATCATTGGTGGTATTATAATTAAATGCTACTTTATGCTCCAAAGTAACATGCTTACACTGTAGTAAACTATTTTTACAAATACAATATTGTTCAATTTACTCATTCCAGAAATTGTCTAATAAACACATAGTAATTCTATTCTACTCTATTCTATTTTCTTCCTTTATTCTTTATTTTGACAAACTGGTATTTGTCTTTCTCTATAACCTATGTAATCTCTAACTTTTTAAATTATCAAGGATATATTATAATATTGAACCTTGTAAAATATATTCAGAATAGATATAAGTTGTGTCTGTTCTTCTTGGAAAATTATGAGAAATGTTATACCCCAATTCTAGCTCATCATAATTTCAAGAAATCAATTCAATTACTTAACCTCTTTGAGCTTTGATTACTTAGATATAGGCTGGTTTGGTGTTTAAGTAAGGTAATTTACCTAAAAGCACTATCATTATCAGTCACACAGGAAATAGAGAATAATATTATATTCATTATTAGTGTTCAATAAATATCAAATAGATAGA
This sequence comes from Manis javanica, assembly GCF_040802235.1. Classification (NCBI taxonomy): domain Eukaryota; kingdom Metazoa; phylum Chordata; class Mammalia; order Pholidota; family Manidae; genus Manis; species Manis javanica. The sequence goes on from NC_133164.1 coordinate 119,800,890, forward strand.
ACGGCTTAAAATATGACTTTGATCATAAATACAGGTTAAGTGTTGACTGAAAGAGTGTGTGTTAAGTTATGTAAAAGAAGGGAAGATACCGAACACATCTTAGTATTCAAATACTGTTCTGTTAGAGGTCTTAGGAAGATAGAAAAATACTGGTAAGCTATTTTAAGTTAGAAAGTGATAATGCTCTAATAAAAGACAATGAATGATGTTTTATGCACTAATGAAACAAAATACTCTTGTTATTTTAATATAGAAAACAATTAGTTGAACCGATGAGAAATTTTTATCAAGGTGGTCATTATATTTAATTTTTCTGTGAATGTTTTACAAAAAAAACAAGGATATCAAATATTAGGTAAGTCTGTTGTTTTACTCCCCCTGTCCCTGAATTCTCAATTTGATTAAAAAACTGCTAAAACAGTATTCAAAATTTGACAATATAAATGCAAAATCAACATTTGGTTAGTTTCCGTATCTCAAAGTAACTAATATTTACATTAGTCTCATCCTTAGTGTGATCCTTCTTTAAGACACAAAGCATTTTTAAATGCCATTTTTAAAATGGCAATGGTCAATATTACATTTTCAAAACATATTAACATAATAAATAACATTTCATTTTTTTCATTTAATGATAACAATGATTATAAATCTGATTAGCCTCTTTATTTGTATTATCGTGTTATTGAATAAAAGAAACATTTTTTCCGGCATTGTTTGTTCCAGTATGTCCTGTAACTATAAAATGGAATAAAGAAAAACATAGCAATTGGCTTTAATATTGCTTAGTATTTTTCAAAGACTCAGATATTTATATGAATCTTTTATAATCTCAGAGGAAATTTTTAGATAGATTTATTTTTCAAATTTTATTTGTACTAACACCTAACTAATCTTCAGTAGTATTATTAAGTCAGTATTGCTTCTGTTTCCAATAATCCACCTGAGTACCAAAATAAAAATAAATAATGTATTTCATAAATAAACTAAATACCACTCACTATATTTGGATAACAATTTTTCTTATTTACATATTTGCCTTTTTTGTAGTTCTACTTTTATTTACTTTTATATTCTTTATTATGGTTATGGCTATCCCTTCTCCCTTAGTTGCTATAATTGATGGGAAGCTTGGAAAGTAGAATTATAGAATTGAATATTTTTCACTTTACCAATGAGGCCATCACCAAGAAAAATAACATTAAAAAGAGTCACTGAATATTTTCATTTGTGTACCCCAGAAACAAAATCTGGGACAGAGGTTTATGCATGACTATCTTATTAAAGAATTCAGTTTCAAGTAAAGTGAGTGAAGAAAAAAGTGAATAAGGAAAGCAAAGGGGAAAGCCAACAGTATACTTTAAATTGTCCATTCTATCCCACCTACTGAACTTCTTAGAAAACTCAAGCATTCAAATTCTTCTCCCTGCATTTGCTGTCATAATAACCTCCTGGGAGTTTCTGTCAAAAGTTTCTCTACCCCACTAATTTATCTTCTGCAATGTTGCCCCAAAAACATCTTAAAATAAAATAAAAGAGAACTTTTGATTCCTGACAAGATGATGTAACTCAGTCCAAATTTGTCCTTCTACTGAAACTGCTAAAAAATAAAAATAAATAAATTCTAACAAGATGTAAGAAAAAAGATGGTCCAAACTTTGGATATCTGCAGTGTAGGAGAACAATTCCTAAGAAATGTTTACAAAAACGGTGAGCCCTACAATTACCAAAATTACTTCCCCAAGCAAGTTGGACAGGCATGAAGAACCCTAGTAGGACCCTCTGGGTGCTTGCAGTAGAGTGGAAGCCATTAGTGCATGGAAGCCCAGATGGCTAGAGTTTTCAGGGAAGAATATCAAGGAGGTAATTGCAGACAGAGATGAAGAGAGAGAACACTAGAGTTCTCCTGAGGTCCTTCTTGGGTTGTCAATCAAGAACTAGTCAGCTGTGAAGAAAACTACCCAAGATCTGAAAGCTAATCATTAAAAAGAATTAGTGCTAATAATCCTGAAGCTCCCAGAGGTCCAGGAGTACTTTGTATCCCTGTGCCAGAGTGGAAAACCTCCTAATAGCCAGGATATAAATAAAGTGCTAAAAAAGATATTCTTTACTAGGCACTCTGAAGTCAGAATAATATATGTCACAGTAAGAACAGAAAAAATAGAGACAGAACTATAAATGACTGAGGTGATATAATTATCAGAGAAGGCCTTAGAAACTTCTATTGTAAGTATATTCCTTATATTCAAAAAAGGTAGAGAAAATATTTTTTAAATATTTAAAAGACGGAATAACTTCTAGAGATGACCATTACAGGGACTGAGATAAAAAAGTCACCACATGGGATTATCAGTAAATTAAATACTGCAGAAGAAAAGATTGGTGAAGTTGAAGACACAAAAATATCAAATAAATAAAATGACATAAAGAAAAACAAAGTAGAAACAAACTTTATTTTAGACAAGAATGAACAGAACATGAAAAAGCAATTGGACAGTTTTCAGTGGTCAAATATACGTGACACTGAAGTCTACAGAAGGAGAGAACATAGTGAACAGAAATCTTTGAAGAAATAATGGCTAAAAATTTCACAATGTTATCAATAATTTGAATTATCCAAAGAAGCTCAATGAAGTTTAATGTACAGTATGAATAAAACTACACTAAAATGTGTATCAGTCAAATTCAGTAAGAACTGTGATAAAGGCAAATTAAAAGTGGCCAGAGAGAGAAACATTATATATAGATGGACAAAGATGAGAATGAGAGCAGATATCTATTCTGAGCAAATGCAACCCAGATGACAGTGGGTAATCCTCTTAAAGTACTGGCAGACAGCAATAGCAACAATAATAGCAAAAACAAAAAAACAAACAAAAAATAATCTCAAATTAGAAATCTTTATTTGAAATTATATTTCAAAAACAAAGGTGATGATATTTCAAAAATAAAGGCAAAATATTTTCTCTGATATACAATATCTAAAATAATTCATCACAAGAAGACCTATGCTACAACCGCTATGAAAAGACCTCCTTCAGGAAAAAGGAAAATGATACTAGAGCTTAAAAGCACATTAAATTGTAAATATGTAGGTAAATATGTTTTTTCTCTTTTGAATATCTCTAAATACATTTACCTGTTTCAATCAAAATCAAAACTAATGATTACTATATTAATTGTACATAGTATTAAAATACCATGTTAAAAATTGTCAAATTGGATAAAAAAGCAAGAGCGAAGAATATCCTGCCTAAGGAAACTTACTTTCAATGGAAATATGCAAATTCTTTTAAAGGATTTGTGATGGGAAAAATACTATGCTATGACCAAGCCAAAGAATGTTTTGTGGATAAGTTAATATCAGACTAAGTAGATACCATATCAAAGACTACTACCAGGAATAAAGAGGGCATCTTCAGAATGATAAAGAGTTAAAATAAAAATGATATGACAATCCAAAACATGTACGCACCTAATAACAGAGCCTCAAAATAAATTAAGCAAAAACTTATAGAACAGTAAGGAGAAATGGACAAACCACAATTACACTCAGAGTATTTAAGAAGTAAGTTGACAGGCAATCAGTAAGTACAGAGATGACTTGAGCAACAGGAGTAAACTTGAACTAATTGACATTTACATAACATTTCCCCCAAAATCAGATTACACATTCTTTTCTGTATCTACCTCTGATTAGATTACTATTTTACCAACTTTCCAAAAACACCTGTCAAATACTTGGCAAAGACTAACTTCACTGTTGAATAATGAATAATGTCTGTATCTATACATCTCTATATAATGTAATAACCTTTAATGTAAAACTTAAGTAAAAATTGCAGCTAATAATAGGAAACATGGCAACGTATTTGCTGAATGCACAGATTCCATGCACTGAAATACAAAAAATGTGCATTGTATTTAGGAAGGATTCAAGTTTAGGTTGTATGTTCTACTACTTAACGAGAGAGAACTGCATTTGATAAAATACCCTCAATGTTTACCTGCAATCATTGTATTATAGGGACAATGATGTCTTCAGCTCCAGAATGAAGAAGCCTCTCACAAGTGAAAGTTCACCTCACACTCCAATTTATGTCGTCTGATTAATCTTTCTAGAATACATTGTGTTCCAGTGAATGCAGAGAGGTTAAGTAGATTTCCCAAACAAGTAAGCAGAACATCTGGAATTTGCATTTAAACAGATTCTGTTGCATTGATTTCAGTAACTATCCTATCCTGCCTTTCCGCAGGCCGTTCTGTATAAGAAATAAAGTGTTACATGTGCTGCGATAGGGGCAGTAGGGACACAGGGAGGGATGCTCAAACTTCCATCTGTTAAAACCCTTTCCAACTCAATGTTTCTTTGTTAAGTTTACCTGGTTGAGATCAAAGAATACACCTGTACCCCTCTGAGATTCATAGACTGATGAATCCCTTATGGCATTCTATTTTGTTTAGCAACATATGACTGAACCCCTGGTTAAACTATCGAGTCTTTGAAGACTAGGTCTCTATTTAATATTTCATTTTATTTTTAAAATGCATTTTTCAGTTTTTTTCTCTAGAAACCTCTATGACAGGGAACCAGCCATATATCCAGATACAGCTCCAATACTATGGAGGGAAAAAATGTTTCGGGGTATCAGCAAAATATATGAACAGCAATGGAGCAATTGCACCATAAAATGAGTAATCGACAAGTATTTTCAAGCACAGCTCATTCTTTGGTAATATCCAGTTGTAACTGCAATTGCTTAGATTATAATATGGATGTTTTAGCCTTTCTAGACTTTCCCTTTTTGATGTATTTTCTTATTATGACAAATAAGTGAAAAATTACAATCTCTCAGTGAATTTTAATTTTCTCCTGCTTCCAAAAAATTTTTATGGTTTTGACTTAAATTTCTTCTCCCTTTATGACTGTAATGAATCATAGGTAATCAAAGTTTGGTTGTGCAAATTAAAAGATATGTGTCTGATTACATTTAATTGGTATAATAATTTATGGATATATATATATGTGTGTGTGTGTACATATATATGTAGTCATTTTTAAATATACCAGCTAATTAGGATTCTTTACCTTTTAAGAAAACCTATGTTTTAATTTTGCCTTTAGGCATAATTATTGTCGATCTTGATTGTCTAGAAATTTAACATAAAGAATATACTAGTTCCATGTTACTTATGCATTTAATTAAAAAGAAGTTTTTAATGAAGATTAAACTATTGCTAATGTTTTAATTCTCTGTAGCAAGGCTAGATTTAAATGCCTATCTTAAGTCATTTATTCTGCAGCTTAATTTGTCAATTAAAATGTGCCTCTTGAATTTTGCCATCTGATATTTATTAGGGAAGTTGCTCAGTTGTGTTTTGTCAAAAATCTTTGCAACATATTTTTACCAAATGTTACTTGCAAAGTATACCAGATGCTCATAAAATATGTTGATTTTAGAACTGGGATGATACCTGAACCTACAAATTTTTCTTTTAACTCATCACTGCTCATCACAATTTATAAAATCCGAAAAAAAAGCATATTTTTTGTTTTTAAATAAAGGTATTTAACTGGTATATCCCACATATATAAAGTATTAAAAGATAAACACATAGAATTTGATGTCAGGCAGACCTAGTTTTCATTTCATTGTCCAGAGTTTATTGGCTGTATGAACCTGCTTTAGGTTCTTTTCATCTCTAGTGTGCATAGAACACTATTGTATCCCGGACCATTCACATACACTGTAGGCACTACCTGTATCCATTAGGAGATTACACAGGAAACAGCTATTTTAATCGGTAAGAGATTAGTACAGTGACTTAATAGCTTACAGAGTCATTGAAATTATTGCAAAAATAAAAGTAAAATAATAGGTTGACTAGCCCTCTGGGTGAATCATTATAGCAACTCTGGTCCAGTTTTTCTATTGAAATTTTTCTATCGTATTTGCTGCAGGAAATCGTAATGATGAAAGAGAGTAGAGCTAGAATTGCTGAGGAATCACCCTGGCCTAACTCTTGCTGGTGGAAGCCCACACACAGGGCTGGGTTTTTTCTCTAGAAACCTCTATGACAGGGAACCAGCCATATATCCAGATACAGCTCCAATACTACGGAGGGAAAAAATGTTTCGGGGCATCATCAAGAAGTCCGACTCACAAAATATTCATAGAGCTTTCGTAGTTCACCTCAACTTAATTCAATTTATTATTTTGAATCAAACTGAATCAGGCTTTCACCCAGTACTGCCTTTAAGTTGATGTACTTGGTGTCCTTAATCCTTAATAATGACCAGCTACGTAATCTTTAGTTTTTATTGTGCTGAACTTATTAAGAGTGACAATAAAGCTTTCTATTCTTATGAATTAAAAGCAGAAAACAATTTGCAATTGTTTTTTAGTAACAACTTTAACACTGTACTCTCAAGTTTTTCCTGTTTTACAGTCTTTTCTTCCCAATCTCTTCAAATATTTGATTCTCCCTTCTGTTCCCCATTAGAATCTAAGCTTCCTGTAGACTTTCTATGTTTTGTTTACTGTTAGTTACATTACCAGGAGCCTAGAAAATATTTGTTGACCGAGGTGAATAAATAAAAACTAGCTAGTCACGGGTAACTGAGTTCCACTGGAAGACTAGTACTTTTCGTCTTGAAGCCCAATCCAGGTTTGACTACTTGCTAGAAGAAAGGACATTTTAGTTGCTTGGAAAACAGAGTTACATAAACTCAAATTTGTGAACTTCACATACTTGCTCAAATATGTTGTAAATAGGCAAGGTCACTTTTCTATGAACAATGGATAAAAGAAATTACACCAGTCGGGAGGAATAATCTATGATGTGTGTGTGGCTGGCGTCCTGTTTTAATAAATGTACACCAAGGGGGGCTGGACTGCCCAGCTGAACACTCACTTCACCTATTTTTCTTTTCTTTGATTCAAAATGAAAGGACAAAAGTGAGTACCATGGAGCAAGACCTAAATGGACACATTGGCTAAATAAAAATGCATCTGAAGCTTCCTGTTATTTTATCCAGACACTGTGGAAGTTTTATATGTGAGAGTTAGATAATGAATAGACCAGCTGTCACTAAAAAGCTCAAAATATTCCAAGAAAAACTGACATTGTGATCCACAGGTTTTCTATAAGATATAACCTTGACAGACAGTACACACAGGTGTTCCTGTAATACCAAACCATAGTGAAATAAGTTTATCCACTTGAGTTCAGAGTTAACCAGTTTTGGTAAAGGAATGCATATTGTTGCAGATAGGTTTCAGAAAGGCAGTTTTGATTTGATTCCATTTATATCTAATCCCAAAGTAACAAAATACATATGACCACAAATGTCATGTTTGGTTAGTGGGCACCATTGGCATTTTGTGAGGGTTTTATATGTATGATTACATACATACATATGGTTTTGCTCATATTAATGAAATTTCATAGTAAAAGAAGTTTTTCTGATTTATTACACACTGAAGATACTGGTAAGACTCATGAGGCTTCATGCTGCAAGAATCAAGAATTGAAGATTAAAGTAAAGATGTTAGTCCTGGCTGAATTCGTGTCTCTTCTGTGTAGAAGTTCTCCCTGCACTGAGTTAAACAAGGTACACTCTTGAGCGCTCATCACCAGACATCACAAGCTATCTGATTACAGATGTTCTTAGTAACTATTTTTGCATTAAACTTTGACCTAGCTATTTGAAAGCGCTCCTAGACTTCAAAATGTATTTTCTATTCTTCTCCAAAGCAAAACGATAAAAACATATGCCTTTGGAAATTTTATACCATCTGATGTAGAGATAATTGCAGGGGAATAGTCAGCTTGTTGCCAGGAAAAATGAGGCCAAGCTTGGTGGTTCAGTGCACTACTCGCCTCTGATGGAGAAGAAGGTAGGGAAAGGAAAAAGAAAAATAACAGACTAACATTTTGAGTGAATATGAAAGAAAATTTAGTTGTGCAATCTCTTCTGAAGATTTTGAAGGGTGTTTGGTATTAGTGGCATGTTAAATCTACTCTAAACACAGCATATATGTGTGTTATTTGGAGAACAGTGTTTTAAGTTTTGTATTTATTATTACCTGTAATGTTCACATTTGATAGCTTCAGTAAGTCTCTAACCAGCCTCATGTCTTGGGCTTCCAAGCAGTCTCTAAACACAGGAACTGGCGATCCCACCAGGGTCTCCTCCCTCCCCACCCCCCGGCTTCAACGTTGCTGCTCCACCTGAATTTCGAGCCTTACTGAGGCTCCAGTCCTGGGAAAGCCAGGGGGTTGCTCTCTGTCTTGGTTTGAAGATCAGGGAATGTTCTTATACCACTGATATTGTATTTTGTTAGTGATATTATAAAGCAGGGCTTTTACGAAGTAGTTATTTTATAATAAATTGTGTATTTTAGGAAGAAAAATTTGATGAAAAGTACAGAGATTTACCATATATTTACATTATTTCTTCTGTTAACATCTTAAATCATCATGGCACACCTGTTACAATTAATGGAACAATACTGATGCATTGTTATAAACCAAAGTTCATAGTTTATTCACTTTTTCTTAGTTTATACCTGATATTCTTTTTTTCTATTCCCACCCATGTTCCTATCCATCTTGTCTCCTTAGGCTACTCTGGATTGTGATAGTTTCTAAGATTTTCCTTGTTTTTGGTGATATTGACAGTTTGGAGGAGAACAGTTTGGAGGCCAGGTATTTTGGATATCCCGCCATTGAAATTTGTCTGATGCTTTTTCATGACCAGACTGGGGTTATGGGCTTTGGGGAAGGAGTTCAGTGTAAAGTGCTAATTTTATCACATTGTAACAAAGGTACATGCCATCGACATGAGTTATTACTGTGGTTGACCTTGATCACCTGGCTTAATAGTATTTGCCAAGTTTCTCCACTGTAGGTTATCCCCCTACCCTGCCCCTATCTGCACCATAATCTTTGGATGCCTATACTTAGGCAGTGAGAAGTAATAGTCCACTGTTGTGAGGACAGAATATCTATATAAATTAATTGGAATTTTATCCCCACAGGAAATTTGTTCTCCTTCATTAATTAATTTATTCAATCATTTATTTATATCATTTTCATCTCATATAATTGTTTCTTATATTTGGGGTTGTAACCCAAAACTACTTTATTTTCTAGTTAAATGTGTTCTATCTGTGGCCATTGGGAGCTCATTCAGTTGGCCCTGGTGACCTTTGACATACACTTATCTGTGTGTGTGTGTGTGTGTGTGCTTGTGTATGTGTGTGCGTCTTAGCACCAACTGACAGTGTAAGATGCTTTAGGTTAATCACTTAAACTTCCTGCCTGAGGCCTGAGAAATCCATCAGAGATTTCTCCAAGGAACCCTGCTTATTCTGTTGTTTTATTCTCTACATTAATATTCAGTTATGACAAGTACCTTGGTAGCTTCCATATTTTTAAGATCATGAATAAACGTTTTATAAACATTTCTGTGCAGGGTTTTTATGGACACAAGTTATCAAATCATTTGAGTAAACACTTAGGGCCAGGTTTGCCAGATCACGGGATAAAACTGTTTAGTTTTATAAGAAACTGCCAAATGTTCTTCCAAAATTCATATCATTTTGCATTCCCATAAGAAGTGAAATGAAATTTTGGCCTGTCTGTGTATTTAGCAGCAGTTGATATTATTATTTTCTTGGATTTTAGCTATTATAATAGGTGTGTAGCAGTAACTTGTCATTGTTTTTGATGAACAATATTACGGTAGGATTTTGTTCTCTTTCATTATTTGAACTTAGAAAAACAAATTGTTTTGGAAATCAGCTCCACTGTGTCAGTAAACAAGAAAAAAAATGCCATATAAGAAGGTAAAGAATTTGGTTTCTCATCTTAAAAAAAAATGTATCTATTTAAAACATATACCACATATGGCCCTTGGCCCAAGTCTTAGAAATTAAGGAAAGAACACAAATGGTGTGAGATGTCCCTAGGTTTGTTCTACAAACTGATTTTACAATCTCAGTGTTCTGAGGAAACAGCTTCTATCGCAGAGTGATTTGAAGTACAAAATAGGTAAAAATAATAGTAACACAAGTGAGCATGTTTTTAACTTCAAGTATCTGGTCCTACCTTCTCTCATAATCATATGCACAATTCAGTGTTTGCCTTTTGATACCCTGCTCCAAAAACAGGGACTGGCAAATTCAACATATTTAAAGTATTTTTCTTTAGGTAGCATCATTGAGAGTACAAATTAATGCAGAATAATTTCTCTAAATGACAGATACTAAAATTACTCAGGAAATTTTTAAAAAGCCAGTTATTTTATTGAATAGAATATGAAATAGAATTTACTTTATTTGATCTGTTCTTAATATGGATGCCAGTAGAAATTTGCTTTCTTATTGCTTCCGACTAAATATTTCAAAGAATATTTGGTGTCAAATTGAGTCTGATCTTTTACAGGCTAATAATTTTGTGAATCAGTCTATAAATTTTACCTGTAGTCAATAGAGTAAGCATAAAAAGAGTACACTTGTTTTTCCTTGGAAAATAATTAAATAATTGCAGAAAGAGGATAATTTTTTTACTAGATGCCAATACAGCATTTTTCTAATATATTCTGTTATATTAGAAATCCTTTGACTATAGTCTGTCTTTCTGTCTTTTGGCCTGGAGTCAGACAAATGTAAGGGAGTTGAAATATTAAATATGATGTCCAGAAAAAAGTTGTTCCTTTGGTCTGATCGGTTTTAGGTAAAAATAAAAAAGAACTATCTAAGGTTAAAAAGAGGGAGAAGAGAGAGAGGACTTTTCACATGGATGCTCAAAAAGAATCAAAAAGAGAAGAATTTTTAAACTGTAGGCTTTGACAGAGTGAGAATACAATGACCATGTGCACTGATACTGTTGCTGTATCATAATCAAACCTTTAAACTCCTGAATATAACACAATGGTCCCCCCTGTTCTAAGCTCTCCATACACCTGTTCTTCACCTTAACTATTATAATACCTGTCATATGATATTTTTACTGGTAAATTTGTTCCTCCACAACTAGATGTTTGAACTTGAGAGGCAGGAAATCTATCATATTGGTCTTTATTTCTAGCATTCACCATAAAGGTTAGCATACATCATACATTCAGTAGATATTTGTTGGACTTGGGTTTTAAATTGAATCTTAAAGGAAATATATTATGGAGATCTGATTTATAAAAATGAGTGTTAGTTGTTGAACACATTGATAATATGCTACCTGTATTTGTATTTGACATTTAGTAACATCATCAACCATATCATTATAGAAGGAAGTTTTATTATATAAAACATATGACTCAATACAAAGCCTTAATAGGGAGGTTTAAAAAAGGAAATTCCAAATCCCTAGAATAATTTGCTTTCTAGGAGTTGATAGAGAATTTTCATTTTTTTCTTTTTTTTTTATATATTTGATGTATCATAAACCACACTATTTCCAATCTTGATTGTTTATTTAATTGGCAGATTTCATAGAAAAGTTGCCTAACTCTCCACAAACCTTCAGTTCTCTCCTGCAAATGAAAACAGTAGGATTTTGTGAAATGTCAAGCCAAGAAAATGCAACAGAGCTAGCAGTTCTTCAGAACAAGGTTACCGAATATTCCATTATTTTTCTCAGAATTCTCTTCCTGGAGAACGTCAAAGTCTACATTTTGACTGCAGCTTCAATAAAGAACACCTATGGGCTTGATGATTTAGAAAGAAACCCAGCAATATTTTTTCAAATTTTATATCTAAATGGCTTATATAACAGCAATTTTTTAATCATTTAACAAAAATAAGGAGTCTCAAAACTGTCCTCTGTGATCCTTATATATCAGAAATTTAAGTCTGATGAAAATAAAAACTTTCTGTTGGCACATATCTGAGTCCACATCTATAGGGCAAATATTATAGGTCTGTGGAAACACTTAGGGAAACAATTGTCATATTTATTCATTTTATGTAAATTAGTTTATTTCTTTTTTTTAGAGCATGGTTTAAATTTAATGTCAAGTTATTTGAAAATGAAATGTAGTAAGTTCTTATTTCATCATTAAGATCTAAGGTGTAGATAAAAAAATATTTGAATACAATGTTTTATATACTAATCAAGATTTTTACATTGTCTGTTTAATTGACTAATTTGTCCTGAGTATGAGGTTATCTTTAGTACATAAGTTGCTTAGGATGTGGTAAATGCAAAAATGAATTTAAAAAAATTTGTGAAAAGATAAATGTGGTCATTTGCTAATGCAGAGAACCGCAGGCAGTTCCAACATGTCCCAGACTACAGTCAGATCTGAAAAACTGAGTTCACTGCATGCGGTTTTCAACATAACCAGGAACAATTTGGCCACAGTATTTGAAGGAGAAAAGTATAAAGTATACTTTTAACTAATGTTTATGAGTTATGTTTTAATAAAAATATAATTTTAATCTGTCATTGTAAAAATACATAGAAAATCACACCCTATGTCTACTTATAAATATCCTTTTGTTCATACTTTTTTATGTAAAGACTTGAAGGTAAAAAAAAAGTTAACATATTAAGTATGGCTATTAGCAACTACATTAATTAATACATGTTTTCTCACTGGTAAATAGGACAAAGAGATACAGGTTTTCTTCAGGTTGTTGAAAAGTATAGGTTCACATACTATTGGGTGTATAATTATACCTCAGGCTAAATACCAAAGCCATGTTCTCATTTCACTCTGTGAAGAACGAATGGACAACAGTGTTATAAATTGGTAAAAATAAGTTTTAAGTTTATAACTATGAATAAAAAATAAATTCAAGTAAAAAAGTACAAATTAAAATAAGATAAATACTAGTTCCAAAATTTTTTACCTAAAAAAGCATAGAGTTCTTAAAATTAAAGTGTTACTTAAAAAACAATATATCTCTTTGTTAATGTTCAATAATGCAAACATATCAAGAATATCTCTATGAATATTAAAATTATCTTTATTCTGATGTAATACGTCTTTCCCTTAAAAGTGAGTGAAACAAAAGTATCATTTACCTGGATTACAAATCCTAAACATACCATTTAAAATTATGTTTATTTAATAACCTTGTGGTATTTTTAAGTTACAATCAGTGCTTGATGGTAAATATGTCTGGAGGTTCAGTATAACCCTTCCTGAATCATATGAATTTAATGTAAACCAGAATATAAATATGTGAAGACAAAATTAACTTACCTACTTACTTTAGAAATGAATTAAGTTAATTAAGTAATAATACCTTGATTAATATTTTGGGAAATATTTTCCTGACTGATTTCACGTATGATATATAATTAAAATGAGATTATTCATAATCCTTTTTATACCTTAATCATGAGTTTATTTCCTTATTCCAAATCAATATTATGTTTTAATCACCCATATATAAGAATGAACATTTAACCCTTCAATGCCATTGTGGCTGTGAGAGCCATTCTTACTCTAATTCTATGCAGTTTTTATCAGTTCATAAAATAAAGAAATACACAGCTTAAAGGTTTTAAACAGTAGTTATACATAGAGAACATTATATCTTCCAAATAGAATTCACTCCAAGAAAACATGATATGGTTTGACTATTTTCACAGTGCCATTTCAATTAATTAATTGTTAGTCAACTAATATTTACTAAGAATCTAAAATGCATCTAGTCACTCCTGTAAGATCAGGAACAAGACAAGGATGCCCACACTTTCCCCATTTATTCAACATAGTACTGGAGGTCCAAGCCACGGCAATTGGACAACACAAAGAAATAAAAGGCATCCAAATTGGTAAGGAAGAAGTCAAACTGTCCCTGTTTGCAGATGACATGATATTGAACATGAAAAACTCTGAAGAATCCACTCCAAACTACTAGAATATCTGAATTAAGCAAAGTTGCAGGATATAAAATTAATACACAGAAATCTGTTGCATTCCTATACACTCACAATGAACTAGGAGAAAGAGAAATCAGGAAAACAATTCCATTCACAGTTGCATCAAAAAGAATAAAATACCTAGGCATAAACCTAATTAAGAAGTGAAAGACCTATACCCTGAAAACTACAAAACACTCTTAAGAGAAATTAAAGAGGATACTAATAAATGGAAATTCATCCCATACTCTTGGGTAGGAAGAATTAATATTGTCAAAATGGCCATCCTGCCTAAATCAATCTACAGATTCAATGCAATCCCTATCAAAATACTGACAGCATTCTTCAGTGAACTGGAACAAATTCATATGGAACTACAAAAGACCCTGAATAGCCAAAGCAATCCTGAGAAGGAAGAATAAAGCAGGGGGGATCTCACTTCCCAACTTTAAGCTCTGCTACAAAGCTACAGTAATCAAGACAATTTGGTTATGGCACAAGAACAGACCCATAGACCAGTGGAACAGAACAAAGAGTGCAGACATGAACCCAAACATATATGGTCAATTAATATATGATAAAGAAGCCATGGACATACAATGGGGAGATGACAGCCTCTTCAACAGCTGGTATTGGTAAAACTGGACAGCTACATGTAAGAGAATGAAACTGGATCGCTGTCTAACCCCATACACAAAAGTAAACTGAAAATGGATCAAAGACCTGAATGTAAGTCATGAAACCATTAAACTTATAGAAGAAAACATAGGCAAAAATCTCTTGAATATAAACATGAGCAACTTCTTCATGAACATATCTCCTGGGGTAAGGGAAACAAAAGCAAAAATGAACAAGTGGGACTATATCAAATTAAAAAGTTTCTGTACAGCAAAGGACACCATCAGTAGAACAAAAGCTATCCTACAGTATGGGAGAATATATTCATAAATGACATATCCAGTAAGGGGTTGATATCCAAAATATGTAAAGAGCTCACATGCCTCAACAAACAAAAAGCAAACAATCCAATTAAAAAATGGGCAGAGGATCTGAACAGACACTTCTGCAAAGAAAAAATTCAGATGGCCAACAGACACATGAAAAGATGCTCCACATCGTTAATCATCAGAGAAATGCAAATTAAAACCACAGTGAAATATCACCTCACTCCAGTTAGGATGGCCACCATCCAAAAGACAAACAACAACAAATGTTGGCGAGGATGTGGAGAAAGGGGAAACCTACACTGCTGGTGGGAATGTAAATTAGTTCAGCCATTGCGGAAAGCAGTATGGAGGTTCCTCAAAAAGCTCAAAATAGAAATACCATTTGACCCAGGAATTCCACTTCTAGGAACTTACCCTAAGAATGCAGCAGCCAAGTTTGAAAAAGACAGATGCACCCCTATGATTATCGCAGCACTATTTACAATAGTCAAGATACGGAAGCAACCTAAGTGTCCTTCAGCAGATGAATGGATAAAGAAGATGTGGTACATATACACAACGGAATATTGTTCAGCCATGAGAAGAAAACAAATCCTACTATTTGCAACAACATGGATGGAGCTAGAGGGTATTATGCTCAGTGATATAAGCCAGGCAGAGAAAGACAAGTTCCAAATGATTTTACTCATCTGTGGAGTATAAGAACAAAGCCAAAACTGAAGGAACAAAACAGCAGCAGCCTAACAGAACCCAAGAATGGACTAACAGCTACTAACGGGAAAGGGACTGTGAGTGTAGGTAGAAAGGGGCCGAGAAGGGGAATAAGAGGCATTATGATCAGCACACATAATGTGGTGGGGGACATGGGGAAGGCAGTAGAGCACAGAGAAGAGAAGTAGTGACTCTATAGCATCTTACTACACTGATGGACAGTGACTGTAATGAGGTATGTGGTGGGGACTTGATAATGGGGGGAATCTAGTAACCACAATGTTGCTTATGTAAGTGTATATTAATGATACCAAAATAAAAATAAGTAAATAAATAAACTGTGGCATATCTATATGATGACATTATTCAGCAATAAAAAGAAATGAGTTATAAAGACAACTTAAATGTATATTGCTTAGTGAAAGAAAATTATATGATAAGTCTATATACTTTATGACTTCAAAACTATGACAATCTGGAAAGGACAAACTTCACAGACACAAAAAAGATCAGTGGGTGCCAGTGGTTAGGGACAGAGGGAAAGGATAAAAGGTGGGGCACAGCAAGTGTTTAGGGGTTGAAACAATAATTACATGCAAGCTCAGCACTCACATAACTGTGTAATGCAAAGAGCAAATCTTGATGTGAATATAGACTCTGTTAATATTAATGTATCAGTATTGGTTCACCAATCAAAACAGATATATCATACTAATGCATGATTATAATAACAAGAGAAAGAGTGACCAGGGGAGAGAGGGATATAAGACCCAGGGATATATACAGACAATATTCTGTTCTGTCTGATCAATTCTCTGTAAAAGTAAAACTGCTCTATTAATTTCATAGGAATTACAATATACACAACTAGATTACCTGAAGTAAAGTAATCATATTAAGCCATATTTATAGTTTTAATTTCAACTCTATAATTTTGTGAGTTTTATTACTGGACATTATGTCATGGAATGAAATGCATTATTTTATTTCTTTAGTGCCCTTAAAATCTCTTGTTTAATGGACTATCCTTTTCCTTGGTTTCATGTTTCTGTAAAAAGGAGGCTCCATTTGAGTAACACCCCTCATTTCTTTACTTCTTCTTCCTCAACAAACCCTGCTTGGTGTGTGTAAGGAACAGCCCAGTGAACAGATGTAAAGGAGCAGAGAGGTTAAGAGAACAGTATTTTGTGAGGCTGTATCAGGTACAGTATCAGGGCCATGGCAGGGTTGCCTGATTTACTTCTGGCTTGAAGGGAAATCATCATAAGCCTTGCAGTAGGGCAGTGATGTCATTTATGCTATAAAAGGGTCACAGTCTTAATACTGCAGGAGTCGAGGGTAGGGACAGAGTAGTTAAATGTAAATTCCACCAGTCAATGAAGCAGATGATGGTGGTGAAGATTAGAATGGTGTACCAGTTGGAGTCTTAAAGGTAAGAAAATGTAGCAAACAAAATTTGCTGAAGTATAAGGACTAGGAAGTAAGGAAAAGACATTAATTTAAGTTTTTATAAAGATAGAAGACCTAAGAAAATAATAGTAATATTTATTGAGTTGGCCACACTGGGTCATAACAGAGATCAGATTTAGATTAAGAGCAGACCAAGGATGAATGGCCTTAATTAATAAACTAATCTAATGGAAACCTATTTGTGGAATATAAATAAGTAGAAAAAGAAGGACAGGAGAATAAAAGATATGCTGTTTCTGCTTTACATTTAGCCTAAGGCAATCATTGCTTTCACGGGGTTGAAGAATAAAACAAGAATCAATAGTCAAATGATTTTCTCTCTAAATATATGTGTAAGTAAGAAATGTGTGTGTTTACCTGCAGGTAACAGAAAACCTGACTAGAAGTAGAATAAACACATAGGTGTGTCATTTTGCCCACATATCGACACCCAAGGGCTGGGCATTTTGGTACTGGGTCAGCTACTCAAAACGACCGCCAAAAGACCACGTTCTTTTCATTCTGCTTTATCAAAATTTTCCATATTTTTATTATATTATGGTAAGAAGTAGATGGCTGCATCTCTAGGCTTACAGATCTCAAGAATTTTTCTTGGCTGGAAAAAGAGAAAGACACAAACCTCTGTACATCAGAAAATGAAAAAGTTTCATAGAAACCTTCAAAACACACTTAGGTTACATGTCATGGACATAAAAGTGTGTCATGTTGTCTCCTTTGATGAAACTCATATTGAGCAACCTCAAACTTAGGTATGTATACTCTGCAGTGGATAACGGTGGGGAGGAAAGCATTATTCATCATTATTATTTAAGCCAACACAGTGTGTTTTGGTTCCCTGTGTTCACATGCCTGTGATGTCTGTTTATTGCTCTGTCTCTCTGTCTCTCTCTCTGTCTCTCTCTCTGTCTCTGTCTCTGTCACTCTACCTGTCATACATTCATTTGTGTATTCTTATTTATTTTAATTTTTATTTTAATTCATTTGGTATATTCCATTTTCCCATCACTCTCCAGACCATCCAAACAAATAAAAGCACTCTTGGAATCTTCTTAATGATCTCGCAAAGTTAGTTAAAACACAGTGGGCCCAATATATGGAATTAAAAAATGGCATACGATACTTCAGAGTTTCAGGAAAAATTTACCTAGACTTTTCATGTTGCATTTGTTTTAATAGGTGAATAAAAGCAAAGGACTTAGAACATGTACTTTCTTGGAGCCCTATTCATGCTCTTCTTAGAAATGTCCAGAACGCAGAATAAACTCCTGTTCCAGAGATACGTGAACAAAATATTATCTGTCTCCAGACACCCAAGACAGGGACAGAAAGACAGTCATGAACACTGTCTCTCGAGTGAGTGAATTAAAGGCTGTCCCGTAGCAATTTTGAAATACAACTATGCACCTGCTTCCAGAACTCTGTATTCTGGGGAGAGAGGGTGTCCCTTCTGAAGGGTGTGTTTTTTCTCCCTGGGAGTAAACCCAGCTTAGTGTTCTTTGTTGCTTCGTAGGTATGACTTCCAAGGTCATGGTTCTACAAATTTTTTTCTTTTATTTTTTTATTGAGGGATAGTTGATATACAATACTATACTGGTTTCAAGTAGACAACACAGTGGTTTGACTCAAAAAATATTTTCTTTTTTATAAAAATCCAGATAGTATTTTAGGGTTGGTGGGATACATAGTTTCAATTGCATAATATATTTATGAACTTTTTAAAATACAACATCACCTTTTTGTTGTACAAAACATAGCCAGCCACCTCTTCAGATCTTTAATTTGCTACCTGTGATCCTCATGCATAGATTTTAGAGGGCACAGACCTTTGGCCCATTCTTTTTTTTTCCATAATAAAATTAACATCAGTGCTAGCACCTGATTACATAATTCTGCTTGCTCATTTCCCATAAAAATAAAAATACTGGAGGCCCAGAGAACATGTTTGTTTTTTTTTTTTTGAAGTGCCTCAATTTCTTTTATTCCAGTCTGGTGGTCTTGTTGCCAATACAACAAATCTAAAACCTTTTTCAGCTTCGTATGAATCTGTGTTGGATTCATTTCACACTCCATGTCCCCCAAGCACACACGCATAATTCTTTTCAGGATGGGCAGGCCTGTGATGAACTACTTTCCTCATGCCTCGTCTCTGTAAATAAGTCCTTGAAGAAGGTGAGCGGTCCTCTTGCCTAGCTTTGATGGTCGACCAGGTTCTCCTGAAATCTTTCAAGAATGTTAGAATCTTTGAGCTTCCTACCACACATTTTATTTGATCTACATGTCCAGGTTATATTTTACTTTGAGGAATTTTTGCTGGTAGAGAGATTGAAATGAGAAAAAGTTTTCTTCCCACCACTGAACAAGTCTCATTAACGTTGCGTTTCCTTTATATGTGACTTACAAAGGGAACGGGTTCATTTTTAGCTGATCTCCCTCTTACAGAGCTACACTAAATGGACAACATTTCCAAAAATTTAACCGGGTCATATCAACACGGCAAATCAACAAGTTCATTAGTTACTCTTCCAAGATTGCTGGAGGGAATAATTGGGCCACTCATATCGCTCTTAGACAATGAGATTACCTTTTATTCTAGTCTGTAGAGGTAAATTTCTTTCTGTTTTTCTAGTCTTTGCTAATGGTTTATACACCTCTTTGCCAGCGTCTGCTGTTGCCTGACCACAAAGCCACTGCCACATCTTTGTCCTTTGTTATGTCAGCACATTTATGTGGATCAATTTTCATGACATAAATAAGAACTTTATTTACCAGGTCAGTTTGGAGTAAGATAGGTGGTTCTTCTGATCTTGACAGAGCTTCACTGTCATCAGCTGTGCTTGGTGAAAGCAAGTCTAAATATTGGATCCATGAGGTCATGTACTACCTATGACTCTAACTGGTAAAATGTACTGAGGAAGATCCAATGACCAGAGCATATTTTCTGGATACCTTAAGGAGAGGAAAAATGATGAGCCCAAGAACCATAGAAACATAGCCAAATAGCATCGTCAACCTCACTTTGGTGTTCTCAGTCTTTTGCATCTTGGCCTCACCATCGCAGCTCAACTCCAAGGTGAAGGTTATATTCCCTAGACTCCAATTTTCAGTATGGTTCCTGGTTGGAGTGTGACGCTGAAGTGCGGTCTGTTACTCGTGGGAGGTCATAGGCGTCCCAGAGGCACTTTTGTCAAACACAGTGTCTTCTTCAGGGTCCCAGAACTTCCCATGAGCTCCAGCTGCACCTCAGTATCATGTTGTATTAACAGGTTTACATGCAGGCTCCCTTTTTTTTGTCTCACAAACATTTGTATGCCTTCTGAGTATCCTGTCTCCAATTTTTGGACATTCATTCCTCTGACGTTTGATAGGCTTTTTGTCTTTGAGTGTTGCTGTTTTCAGTATTATGTGTTTGTGATGGGTTCTTTTTACTTATAAATCTTGGTATATATAGGCATCTTTAATTGTTCAGTACTATCTCAGACCCTTGCAGAAGCACACCCATATCCCTTCAGCACTCAGATCCCTGTATAGGTGAGGGCTTTCTGCACAAGCCACTGCACACCGTCTGCCTGAGGGGCTGTTGTGCTAGTTTTATGGGTCCATTCACAGAGCAGGGAATAATAGCTGGGGAATTAAAAACCTTGGGGTAAATTAATCCTCAGCCAGTTACGGGCAAGAGTTGCAGAGTAAACCTTCAGTCTCATACTCACTGTGATAAAACCTTGCTAAGGTATGCTCTATACTGGGAGTCAGCATATTCGTCCGCTGCCTGTTCTTTAAATATCATTTTATTAGGGCTCAGCCACACTAATTTTCATACATATGATCTATGGCTGCTTTTGCACTACAAGAAGTTGAGTAGTCACAACACAGATGGTATGATTCACAAAGTTTAACACATTTCACTATCTGGCTTGACAGGAAAGTTTGCCAACCCCTGATCAAAGCCATCTCCTGGAGGTCCCAGCAAGATGTAGCCCATGTGTCCACAGCAGAGACTTGACAATGAAGACAAACTGTGTTGTCTTCTCCATTCCTCTGTAACAGTTTTTTGGGATAACTCAAAGCAAAAAAATTTGAAAAAAAAAGGAAGTCAATTAATTTATGTGGTTTGTATTTGGGGAACCCAATCTAAGATCTTTTAAATCAGTTCTGAAACTATTTTTAGCTATAGTTCTTCAAATACTGTCGTTTTCTCATTTTCTCTCTTCACTCTTTCTGGAACTCAAAACATTTCAAATCCACTACGTTTATCTTTTTAAAACCTCGGCATTTCTTGTGACTACTCATGCTTTACAGCTCTGCCTCTCAGGATGGTATTGTTTATTATTGTTGTGATTTGTTTTATCCTCCAACTAATGATTCTCCTTTTGGGTGTATATGAGTTTCAAACAGATTGCCTATTGATTTTTTTATTCCAAAATATTTTATTTCTAGCTCTAAACATTTTCTTTTAAAATAACTTCTTATTTGAGTAGATTTAATCATTTAATTATTTGCTGATGGAAACACATGTTATATTTAGTTTCTCTTTTGTATCCAGTAATTCTGATCTACAAAGGCTTTGTGAGTATGATTTTGTTTTCTGTTGTTTCTACTGATGTTTACATAGGGTGGCTTCTTTTCTTGTATATTTTGCCAGGTATTCAGCAGCAAGTTTCTCACTTTGAGGTATGAGAATTTTATGAATTGAAGTGGATTTCTCCAGAGACAATCTGTAATTGATTTTCTTCTCAGTGGCCTGGGCTCACTATGAAGTCAAAATTACTTTAAATTAAATTACTGGTCTGTGTTAAAAATAGTCAGTTGAGATGATTTCATTCACTCATCAGACACCTCTAAGAGCTGTCGGCCTTTCTACGGCTTCTCAGACGCACATAACCTTTCTACTCCTTCGCATTTTATTACCGTCATTGTTATAATTACCTTTCCACTCATCACCATGTTTTGATGTAGGTGCTTTTCTTAGGACTCTTCTGGGCAGGGCATTTATTTTGGGGGTCCTCTCCTACTAAGGCCATCACTAAGGATGGGCCTGGGCTTTTCACCTTACGTCAGAACCCTCAGGACTCCGAAACCAAAACGTGAAACCCCGCTGTGTTGCAGACACCGACATGAGCAAGCGTGCTTCCATGATCCCCTTCCCTTCCTGTATCTGTCATCACTTTGTTTTTGTCAGAATCTTCTTTCTTCTCTGGCCAGATCATGAACACATTCAGAAGGCTTAGAGCGCTTCAGTGAGCATGGCTTGTTGTTTTTAGGGGAAGGCTTGACTAGTCTGCAAATAGCCTAATTATAAGGAATGGAAAACTTTCCCTGTGAAGAATGTCTGTGAAACAGATTCACACTCATTTGTTTCATCGTTTTGCTTTCTACATACTATTTTTCAACAAGTCTTCCAAATAGTTCCTAGATTTACAAACAATTTAACTTTCTGACTCTTTTATGCTAAGCCTTAGCTGTAGATTAGGCGTGATGAAACTGATTCCGTCTATCTCTTTATTCTAGTTTTAATTAGAAAATTCAAATCTTGTTTTAGTATGTATTAGCCCCTATATCTGTCCATTTAAAAGGTATGTTGTATATAGATACAGATAGATATATTGATAGCAATTAGCTGTCTTAAAAGGTACACTATAATTTGTCTCAAGATTATGTGACTTCTTTAAATTCAAACCATAAAGTTTCTTAAACTCAAATTTCTACCAAGAGTTTTCTGAGAAGTATCATTATCAGTGAAGTAATTTTCCCACCACTAAAGTTTCATAACTTTTTAGAACTGATTGTGGGTAAAATTGCAGTATTTCCAGAATCTCTCACCTGGCATTAGTTGCACCTGCATATCAATAGGTGTTTCCAGCGGGTGGAGAGAATTACCATCTACGTATCAATGGGTAATCACAAGGGCCTAGCAGAGCTTATCTGGACCACAGAGGTTGGGTGGGGCTCTCCTCTGCTGCAGCCTGGTCAAGAGAGACAGAAGACTGCGTGTAAGAAATAAACAGTTTTCTTAACTTTATTTCTCCCTTTGACTGATTTCAGTTTCAAAGGTGTTTTGCCCCAGGATTCCCACCCCCACCCCACCCTGGAGTTACACAGAGATTGGTTCACATTCTTACCCTTATGTTTTTAATATGTACAACCTGTCTTCAACATCAAACACATGATAATTGAGAGCAAACTGAATAATTTCTATTCTAACAAATGCAGATGAGTTGATTGCTTTAAAAATGCTTGATTGAACTGACGAACTCAATCAAATCAAACTATTGACAGCAATACAGACTTATATTTTTAAGAAAACTAGGAATATTTAATGTCTGTCAAAGACTCATGCATGGTTTACTATATTAATAAAATAAGAATAATTTTTCTTATTGGATAAACAATTTCTATTTTAAAGCATAGTATACATTAATTATTGTTCTCTTTGTACAAAGCTAAAGAGAAATGATCAATTTTAGAGTCCTTCTAAGAACATGGGTGTCCGTTGGCTGAGAGAAGGTAGCCACATGCAGCAACCTATGCCCGTTTCATCTTTACCCATTACTCTTAAAGTTATCTTCCAGAATGGGTCAAAGATAATTTGTGGTGGTGAAGGGGAAGCAACAATTCAGGTACCTGGGAAGGGGACTTGAGGTACAGGGAAAGGAGAGGCATAAATCAGTTTTGTATTTCAAAACAAAGCCCCTACAGCCTTCCTCCCAAATGAAATATTGTGGTTCTTGCTACCAAACTCTCACAAGTACCTTAAATTTAACTGACTGCTGGGTGTACCATCTCCTGAAAGATGACTCTGCCCATAATTTGATCTTCATTCTCAGAGTGCAGAGACATCTATGAGAAACAGCCAAGGGTGGTCCCAACTTCCTCATCTCCCATGAAAACATTATCAGTTTGTCGGGATATCTTCTGCATTGCTGTTCTCATCATGGGTGGGGCAGAGAACCCCTAGCCATGTGGACAAACTAGCCAGGTAGAACTGACTACCCTGAGGTGTCCATTTGAAAACAAGGACTCAATTACTCAAACTAAACCGGAAGAAGCCCTAAGGCCTGCCAGCCAGGAGGTCACTTTGGAGCCAGAGTCAGCCTGTGCTCCCAAACTGATGTAGGTTCTGCTTAATTAGCCACAACTGTTGTAAACAATGTTTTCTTCCCGGGGTACCATATATGACCTCAGGATTGTACGTTTTTGTGGGAAAACTACGCAAGAACTTGCTTCCCTCCAGGAAAGCCTCACTTACAGCTTAAGGTAGTCTTCAGACACCTTCAAGAGTTAAGGAAGCAGGAACCAGCAGATCATGGAGCCCTCAGATGGCTCAGAGATTTCTCTAAAATGAGGCTCTTCTTGGTTATTTGGGGTGGGGGACCTCCTGCATAGTGATGGGGTGCCTATTTGTAATCGCCCTCCTGGACCCTCTTGTGGGTAAAATTGTAATATTCCCAAAATATCTCACCTGGCTTTAATTCATCTACATATCAACAGGTGTTCCTCAGTTCCTCCGGGGTGGAGAAAGTAGTTCATCTCCATATCAACGGGTAATCATCTGGGCGAGCAGAGCGTATCTGCATCTGAGAGGTTAGGGCGAGAGCTGGCTTGCTTCTGCCAGAGCAGGAAAGAGAAACGGCCCTGGACTGCAGTTTGTAAGCAACAAATGGGTTTTAAACTTTATTTCTCCCTTTGACTGATGTTGATTTTAGAGGTATTTGCCCCAGGATTTCCTTTCACCAGAGTTACACCTCCGTTTTCCACTCCTTCCCTGTGCAGCTAGCGATCTCCTTTGGCACTGTGTATCAGCTTGCCCTTTCTAGAGTTGGAATGATACTGTACGTCTTTGTTTGTGTCTGTCTGCTTTCAGTCAACATACTTATTTTGAGTTTCACCCATGTTTTTACATGAATCATTAGTTCCTCTTATTGCTCTTATTGCCTCTTATTGCTGAGTAGTAACCCACTGTGTGGATAAACTACATTTGCTTATCCATTCACCTATTCATGGATGTTGTGGTTGTTTTCAGTTTTTGACTATTGCAAATAAAGTTACTATGAACATTCATGTAAGAAAATAAAGTTATCTTAACAGAGACAATGCTAACTTAACTGGCATGTTACAGTATTTTTGAAAGATATGAAATAAATAAGAGCCAAAATAATGCAAAGTCAACTTTGGACCAATACAATAAATTGTGCCTGTCATACAGGAAGAATATAATGCATTTTATATTGATACTATGCCTTTCATCATAAAGGATTAGTTTTCAATCATAACAGCAGGTATTGTGGCTTTGGCTTGGTATAAAATGTATCTTTACACTGACTCAACAGTTTTTCAAATGAGAGTTGTTTATTTTTCACAGCTGTGTATTTACTTTATTTACTATACATGAAGTAGTTTAAATTATTTGTATTGTTTGATAATTTGTTAGTTTTCAACAGAACAATGTCAATTAATTTACTTTTGCACATAACTTTTATTGAGCTCTGTAATCTGAGACAACAAAACTTCTTACAATCATTTGGTAGTCAGGGTTTTGGAGCAATAAAATTGTCTTTTTAATTTAAATGATCCACTTTAAAAATTAGTAAATGGGGGACATATCTATATAACAGTTTTATTAGGAATCCTTTATTGCTGTAGTGTAACTGTATGCAGCTTTGTTTTTTATCAGATGATGTAGATTTAATTTTAGGATAATGTGTACCATCTGTATATCTGTCATAATTAAGCAACTTTAGTAACTGATGATTCCTCAGTGCTCAAGTTAAACCACCTGTAGATACTGAAGGACGTTCAAAGAAATAAAATATTCATGGAAACTGCTTTGAAACTGCATTCCTCAATATAGATAATATTCCAAGTAACTTAATTACATCACAAATGTTTCCAGTTACATACTAGGATTTGAAGTTTTGCTGTCAAACTGAAATGTGGGCTGAAACCTCTGTATGCAGAATGTAGAAATTATATGTGAATGATTGGCTTCTGTATGTATTTCTTTCATTTTGTTTTCTATCCTCTGAAACGGTCATATTTTTGTTTTTATTTTCAGGTATTGAGTGAGTTTGAATTGTTTGCTGTATCTCGTGAGTGTCATAATGGAGCTATGGGTAATTCAGACATGAATGGGAACCGATTCCTGTCCTTGAAAACGTAAGTAGTTTTTTAAAATACTCTCAGTAAAGAATAATTGTTCCTTAAGTGCAAATATTTTAATTGAAAACTCAGAGAAAGGAATATTTTAATTTACTATGATGGAGAAATAAATTAGGATCCTCTGCATATCACTATCAGTTAATTCATTTAAATTATATATTTTTTCTGAAAGAAAGTTATTTTAATTTTAAGTGTAATTGTGTGTTTTTTAAACATTGGGCTTCAAGTTTTAAGAAGGAGAACATTTCTGATTGTTGAATATGTATCAAAGAGTAATCACTCAATATAATGTTGTTTTTAAAAAGAGAACATTTCTGATTTGTTAATTGCTGAATATATATTATATATATTTATATCAAAGAGTCATCAGTAAAAAGAGTTTGATTCACTGTGTAAATTGGATTTGGATTTTGGATGGTCAATAGTGGCCTTTGTAATAATGGTTTGGGTGTTACTGGGAGAAAAAATGTATATGGAATTATTTTAAAAATTTTGCAAGCAGGCATGGGTAAGTACAGATAAAACCTTCAAGAGATCTGGACATGAAGGCCGGAAGAGAATTACAGGTAAGTTAAGATGGGAGACTGGGTTTGGGTGAGTTTCTTTGGAGTTGTGAAAGTGTTAAATGTGTTGGCGGACTGAGGTTTTTGAAGGTGGTTTGGTATCGGGATGCCGGGTTGTGTGTATCTGCTGCATCTCGTGAGTGTCATTATGGAGCTATGGCTAATTTCAGAATCATTGGACGTGTAGAATTGTTTTTCTCTGAGACCAGTAGCGGAGTTAAGTGTATGTGATGTGTTTACATTAGTGACAGAGGTGACTGACGTGATTGTCTGTGGACGTCTCCACTGCCTTAATGAAGTAGAGGATTGGAAAATCAATGGCTAATAAATTAGGATCCTCTGCATGTTACTATCAGTTAATTCATTTGAATTATATATTTTTTCTGAAAGAAAGTTAATTTTAAGTGTAATTATGTGTTTTTTTTTTTACTCCAAGATTGGGCTTTAAGTTTTAAGGAGAACATTTCTGATATGTTAATTGTTGAATATGTATCAAAGAGTAATCACTCAATATAATGTTAAGTTTTTAAAAAGAGAACATTTCTGATTTGTTAATTGTTGAATATGTATTATAAAGAGTAATCAGTAAATAAAGTTTGATGCACTGTGTAAATTGGATTTGGATCTTGGATGGTCAATGGTGGCCTTTATAATAATGGTTTGGGTGTTACTGGGAGAAAAAATGTATATGGAATTATTTTAAAAATTCTGCAAGCAGACGTGGGTAAGTACAGATAAAACCTTCAAGAGATCTGGACATGAAGGCCGGAAGAGAATTACAGGTAAGTTAAGATGGGAGACTGGGTTTGGGTGAGTTTCTTTGGAGTTGTGAAAGTGTTAAATGTGTTGGCGGACTAAGGTGGATCTTTTGAAGGTGGTTTGGTATCGGGATGCCGGGTTGTGTGTATCTGCTGCATCTCGTGAGTGTCATCATGGAGCTATGGATAATTTCAGAATCACTGGACGTGTAGAATTGTTTTTCTCTGAGACCAGTAGCGGAGTTAAGTGTATGTGATGTGTTTACATTAGTGACAGAGGTGACTGACGTGATTAAGTGTCTGTGGACGTCTCCACTGCCTTAAGTAGAGGATTGGATAACTGATGGCTGATGTGTGCAGAGAAGAGTTGATGTTTGAGGAGAGGGATATACTCTTGTGGTAGCTGGTGAGGGACCTGGAGATTTATTGACTTTTACAAAACATTGAGCACACATAGAAATTCCTATGAGTAGAGGGCGATGTGCCATGGAAGAAATGAAGTGGTTTTATGGAGACTATTCTTTTTTATTTTTGAATAATTTGTACTGTAAAATAAAGCTAACAATTAAAAGTAAATCTTGTGTTGAAGCCAATTTTAATTACCTATTACTGAAAGGAAACTTTGAAAAGAAAGACTTTGGGCTTTTCATCTTAATAAATTTATTTGAATGTAGTCCTGAACTTCAAATAAGTACTGTATATTTTGCAATAGAAAAACATGTACTCTGCATCTCTCCATGAGAGTTATTAAAGAGTTGCTCATTGGATCTTTTATATTATGGTTTCGAGTCAAACCATGCCAACAAGTAAACCACCTGCAAAGTGATTCGGTAAGGAATCTGAAAAGTTTCACTTCATATGCCACAATATTTTCTTCCCCATGAAAGACCATTCTGACTGCTGTTGAAACTGTCCCATTTCTCCCCCATATCTGTGAATACCCTCCATCTATAGGCTTTAAGGATACTTACTCAGGCCTCCTTTCTTTATTGATTGCAAGTTTGTAAGCCACTCTGCATAGCTGATCTTTGCAAATAGACTTTATCTATTTCTTCATGTACATGAATAATTAATTGGTATCAATTTTAAGATATTATTTCTAGGAGTGATGCTGATCACAGGAAAACTATATGTAAGCTACTCACTGTGTTTTTTCAAAAAAATTATTCTGAGGATATATATATAAATGCCTATTATCATAAGTGAAAGAAAGCCTTCTTTATTGTGAAATACCTGAATTATACATAAAAATATTTTTGAAATACTGCTATGGTTATAAAAAAATTAGAAATAAACAACAATTTGAGTGGAACAGCTTTTCTGTTGTGTGATAAATATATTGTGCTTTGAAATATGTAATAGCTTCATTTCCATGACTTCTAAACATTTTATAGTTAGAATTTCTCTGAGATAAAAGAGGTTACACATAGTGTCATTTACCCTTTGGTTCAAACAGTGGGAAATAAATTATTACAAATAATTCTAATGAGGAAAGCAATGAAGTGACTAAACCTATATCTCTTACTCCAGTACACCATATTAATTTCACTTCCTTTTCACGAATTCAAAATTTTCCTTGACGGAAAGATGTCACTAGATTCTGAATTCATTGAGCATACACTGTAACTAAGCTTATTTACATATGACCCACATTTGAAAGTTAGTAACATTTATATGCCCTTGGAATGTCACTAAGAAGTTTCTAGCTAATGGACAGTGCCATTGAGGAATTCTGTTTGTCCTCTCCAAAATAGTTTGCTAATAGGCAAAATCAGATGGGAACAGGAAAGCCAGTCCTGTTGTGGGGTGATGTCAAAGGTGTAGAGATTTAGAAATACATTCTGACTCACTGAAAATTTACAGTGAAGATGAGGAACAGAAGGTCTCTCCAAAATATGACTTTAATAACTCCAAAAAAGCAAATTGGGTGATGCCAGGAAAAGTGGCAGAGTAAGAACCCCTGAAAATTCATCTCTCCATAAAAGCAACAGTAAAAGGCAAAATTTGTCAGAATCAGCTTTTTTAGAACTTTGGAAATTAAGTAAAGGTATGCAATAACCGAGTACATTTATTCAAGAAACAAGCTCAGTCTCATTAAGAACAGGGAGCTTTGGGGCATTTTAGTTTGCTTTAGTCACTTCCACAGCTCAGCAGTAGTCTTGAAAAATAGCACCCGCATTCAGGGTGTAGCGGGAGGAGGATGGAGCCAGTGCCGTTAGGCAGCCTCATTTCCAAAGAATATCACGACTTAACCTGTCTGGTGGTTCCCTGGAAGACCCAACAGGAAAGACACATCTTCATGTGACCTGATTCAGAGATCAGATTCTCTCCCTGGGGGACATTTGCTAAAAACATGTACAGACGTGTTTTATGTTGTTCTGTTTATGTTATTGGAGCCTGAAGTAATAGGTGAAAGTTGTGGCAAACAATGACCTAACCAAAAAGTTTAAAAGGCAGAGTAAGAAATGAGATACCCGTAAAGGCACTGAAATAACCCAGTGTCGATACTTTCCTGGGCTGGATGCATGCTGAGAAGGACCTAGGAAGGCTGTACCCTGTCCTCTGGATGCTTCTGAGGCGCTGGGTGGGCAGTAGGGAAGGCCAAGGCTGAGCGGCAAGCTGGCTGCCTCGCTTGGAAGGCATGGCCCTCGCTGCACACAGAGCTGCTCGGCAACCAGGGGGAGATGCCTGGTTTCCAAGCCTTTAGGGAAAAACGTTCAATTATTAGCTGACCATGCAGTTAATTGATCAGAGACTTCAGCGCCCATGCATGACAGTGCCTGCAGACTTCACAGAAGTTGTTCTAAAAGTGAACAAGCATGCTTTGAGAAGCAACGACTACCAATCCGATTTTAAGTAGGCATGTTGCTATTTTTGTTACCAGTTTCTCCTTGAATATGCTTGTTAGTTTATGTCATTTGAGGAGTTTGTCCAATTATGTAAACTGTTAAGTGTATTAGCTTAAAGATGTCCATAATAGCCCCTTATTTTTCAAATCTATAGTGTGCATAATAATTTTCCATTTTCTTTCCCCATAGTGGTGATTTGTATTTTCTCTCTTTTCTTTTCTTCATGATCTTTCTGACCAGATGACTATTAATTTTATTAGTTTCTTCAAGATCCAGCTTTTAGTTTTGTTGATTTTCTGTTCACTTAATATTATTTTGATTTTATTATTGTTTTTTCAGTTATTTTGGGTTTACTTTAATCTTTTCTAGTCTCCCAAGTGAGAATACTCCATAGATTTTAGACATTTTTTTGCACTCACACAGGCATTTATTGCTACAATTTACCCTCTAAATATGGCTTTAGTGTCTTGTCACAAATCTGAATATGTTTTCTTTTTATTTGTATTCAATTAAAAATGTAGTCTGTGATAGCCTTGTTTGGCCTGTATTTTACTTAGAAATGGTTGTTTAGTTTCCATATGTGTAGGGATTTTTCAGGTCTCAAAGTATTTCCTAGTTTGTGTGGTGGTCAGAGAACATAGTTATATGATTTTAGTTATTTAAACAAATATATAGAAACTTCTCTTATGGTCCAGACCATGGCCTCATTGCTGAAGGACTTGTGTACACATGTAAAGAATGTATATTTGCAATGTGGGCTGCAGCATTGGATAAATCACACTAACATGAAGTTGTTTGTGCTTATTAATGTATATATGTTGAAGTCTTCTGTTCTCACTCATTTTCTATCTACTTGTCCCCATCAACAATGGAGACGAAAGTGGTAGAGTCTCTGACTAAAACTGTGCTTGGATGTACTATTTCTCCTTTCAAATTTTGTCAATTTTTACCTTATGTTTTTTTAGGTGCTCACACTTTTAAGATTCTCAAATCCTCTTTATAAACTTACCATTTTATTATTTAAAAATGTATCTCTTTCTCTTATAATATTTTGTTTCCTAAAAGTTATTTGTCAAATATTAATAGAATCATTCCAGCTTTCTTTTATTTATTCCATAGTATATTTTTGTTGTCACTTAATTTTAATGAATTTGTATGCTTTTATATTTAAGGTAGGATCTTGTCTATAACATAGAGTGACTTTGGTTTTATTTTTCCAATCTGACAATCACTGGCTTTGGATTAGAATATTTCAATCATTTTCTCTTAAAATAATTAGCAATATAGTTGATTTAAAATCTACCATGATCATACTTATTTTCTATGTGTCCTATTTTTTTCTTCATTTTCTGTGTTTTTTCAATGAACAGAGTATTTTTTTAGTATTTAATTTAATGTTTTTCTTTTGGATTATCATCTTTCACCCCTCATTTTAAATTTTAGTGGTTGCTCTGTGTCTAAAAGATAAATCTTTAATTTATCACAATCTTTATACAAATTGTATTAAACCATTTAACCAAGACCTTAAGAACCTACAATATATGTTTGTTTCCCATCTCCCATCCTTTGTGTTATTGTTTCCATACATTTCAGTAATTTTTACTTCCTCTAAGATTGCTATCAATTTGATCATAATACAGTAACTATTTTCAAGAAATTATCAAATGAGAGAACTTTGCTTAGCAATGTATTTCAGATTTCTAGTCCTTTCTAATGTTTTGTGATGTACATTTTCCTTCTTCAAAAATTTGCTGTACTATGTTATATTAGGCAGTCAAGTCTCCCAGCAATGAATCCTCTCCACATCTTTTGTTCTGAACAAGTCTTTATTTCACTTACTTTTTCAAATAATTTTTTCACTGTGTATGAAAATTTTTGTTGAAAGTGGTTTTTTATTTTCATTTTCTGTCAGCAGTTTGGAGATACTCCTCCACTGTCTTCAGTCTTGCCAAGTTTCTGGCGAGTAAGTCATGGTTATTCCGACCCTTGTCCCTCTGTACCTATTGTGTCTTTTCTCGGTGTCCATTTTGGGGTTTTCCTTTCTGTCATTGGTGTCCAACAATCTGTATGTATGTGGCTGTGTATGGGTTTCCTTTTGTTTTTTTGCTTGACATTGTGGACCTCATTGAGTTTAGAACTGTGGTCTTAGAATTTTCATAAAATCTGAAAAACTGGCTATTCCTTCTCGATAATACATATTTTTGTTTACTTCTCCCCTTGTGGTTCTCCTAGACTATATTCACATATAAATAAACTGCTTGATATTTTCCAGGATCAATATTTTATTTTCAACCTTTTCTCTCGTTGTTTTGCTTCACTTTGAATAGTTTCCATTGTTTTATTTTCTTATTTCTTCAGCAGCGTCTAACTGCTGTTAATCCCATCATGTCTATTATTTATTTTAGATATCATTATAATTTCTAGAAATTCCATTGGATTTCTCATACTCTCCTTTTTTTTTCTCCTTGTAATTTTGAACATATGGACCGTGTTTCTAAGAGGTATTTTGACATCATGTTTTGTTTGTTTCTTCGTTGATAAGTCATTCCTCCATGACCTTTCTATTTGTTTCTAACAGTTGAAATTTATCCTGTTATGTGTCATATTTTCCCTCATTTTTGCATGCCTGGTAATTTTTTAATGAATGTCAAACATTATGTGTGTGTTGAGTGCTAGATTTGCTTGTATGCTTTTGAGTATTTTGAACTTTTTTCTGGCTCACACTTAGTTATGTTTAATTTTATCCTTTCAAATTTCACTTTATGCTTTATTAGGGGATATTCAGAACAGACTTTATTCAAAGGCCAAGCTAGCTCTACAACTTAGATGATGCACTTTGAGATCTCTATCTTCCATGCATTGCAGACATTTTACAGCCTGAGTGTGGTCAGCATAAGAACTATTCCTAGTTAGTGTGAACTACAAACATAATTCAGGCTGCTGAATCCCAATTGTTTTCTGAGCATCACTATTTTTCTGTCATTTATGTGCATATAAATATTTACTCAAACAACTAAGGCACCCTTCTGCAAACCTGCTCCTCTCTCTCACTCTGTCTTTCTCTCTGTAGCTCCCTTCTCTCTGATGTTCTATCCCACAAATTCTAGCCAATTTAGCATTTTCCAACTCCAAATTTTGTCTCCTAACCTCAAAATTACTGCCAGAATCTGTTTGTGTATCCACTCCCACTCTGATTTTTGGACAACTGCAAACAGGAGCTGGGGTGATCAAGTGCTCCATTTCACATGTTTCTCCTATCAGGGACCGTATTCCTCCATAGCCTATGGCCCAATATCTGAAAAGATTTGTTTTATATTTTTTGTCATGTGTTCTACTTGTTTAAGCCACGATAATAAATTTGCTTTCTCACTCTATATTAAAAACATAAATGATTGTTACTTTTAAAATTTGGTTTTAAGTCACTATTCTGATATTTTGTTATTTTCACATCATCTTTCAAATTTTCTGGATAGTGCAACCTTGTGTAATCTGTGCTTTGGAAAATTAAAGGAGACAGTTTTCTTAAACACTAGGAAAACGTATCTGAAGGCAGAAATATGACATTTGTGTTGAGACAGAAATAGTATGCAGAAAACACATACTAGAAAAACTATTTTAAATTAAAGGTGACAGGTGACAATTAGGATGGATTTATAGAAACATTTGGCTTTTTCAGAAATTCTCAGGATAGGGAATGATTCTTGTGGTCAGGCAGGTAAAGTTTTGAACTATATTTTGTGTATTAAAAAAACAGCTCTTAGATCACTTGGGAATTTCAGGTTACATGTATTTTTAAAATATTTAAGTGTTAAGATTAAGATAAAACTTCAATTTCACATTGTTGTTAATAATTTTCTTATATAACATGTTTCAAATATGTTTATTTTTTGTTTTGTTTTGCTTTTCATATTGCTTGCTGTACATTTGATCAAAAAGAACGGGTAATGGGAATGTGACATGCTGTTTGATCAAATTATGACTTACTTGACTGATTGATTCCAAATAAATTTACACCAGAATTGGATTTACATGGACACAGTACGTCTTTACCTCTGGGATCATTCAATGGGAGAATTGTTCATTTTCTTAAAGAAAGTTGTCATTTTGCTGCAACAATCCACAAATCTTAGCTCAATGTCAAGCTTTAATTGCAGCGCCAAATACTGTGGTCAGTATACTTAATTACTAGGCTTAATCCATCAGTTTTATGTTTTTAATATCTGGTGTACTTTATTTTGTTGAATTAGATATTGATTCAAAAATAAAGAACGTCAGCAGTTCAAAACTAACCTGAGATTATATGTCTTTACACAGCAATAAAAGAAAAATCTTTGGTTTTCTTCAGCGTAAGCATCAGTTGCTTACAGAAGCAAAGCGTCTTCTTCTAGAAGGGCATATTCCATGAGTGTGGGACAGTTTAAATCACTGGCACTCTGAATATATTCTGCAGGTAGCCAGTCAATATATTCTGTCTATATGACAAAGGTTTGAAAGATACTGATTCCCAGATGGCTTTTGGTAACTCTAGCATTTGCTTTCTTGAGCAAACCTAGCATTGTGCAGGCACCACGTGACTACTAGAATCAACTGTGCAATGTGTTTTTGGAAAACACCTGAGCAAAAGACAGTAAATTTTTCTTTGTATAAGTTCTTCAAATTTTTTTTTATTTTCTTTCTTCCTCTTTCCTTCCTATTTTTCTTTGGGAGATCACAGAAATATTGCACCTCCAATGACCAAGTGAATGATAAAAGGGTTTAATTTGTTAATTTGTGGTATAAATCGAGCACCAACCACAAAATATTCTTCAGTACACATACATATCTGGTCAGTAATATTAAGTGGGTAAATTATACCTGGCAGTTGGGGGCAGTTTGCTTGGGCCGTTGAGGTTTTTTCTATCCCGGAAAAGCTACAGAGTTCCCCGATCTTCAGAATTAAAAGGAAATTTTTTTAAAAGGCAAGAGGGTAGGAAAGTATCTGCACTTAGATGTTTTTATTGGTTTTCTAAGAATATGTTAGCCTTTTTAAAATACTTTACTTTGGCTGTGTATATGGCTATTCAAGGAATGGGGTTGACTGAATTAAAAGTATACCAGACAGAAATTGAAATAATGAAGTAGTTCAGTTTTTCACCTTGACAATCTCCATTCCCCCCCCTTTTAACTGCACTTAACAATCTAACTGATTCATAACCAACAAAAACACATTTTTTATGTCTCCGTATTGGGATAATTGGCCTTGGTAACAGCAAATCAAACTCTGAACGTGAGAGTGAGATGTAACCGCTGGGAAAGTGTTCTGATTTCTGCATTTAAATATGGAGTTCGCCGTGGCTACATCTCAGAATTTGAGGGTTAAATATATAGAGGCTTATACATAACAGATATGAAATGCCCGGGCTTTTCTTTCTTCTACTAACCACACTACCTTATTTAGGCTTTGTCAAAGTACTAACAAATAACTTCATTTAAAACATTAAGCTTTCCATACTAATGAAAAAAATGAGGGCATTAATACCTCACAGGGTTCTTTTGGAGACTAAATGAGAGAGTTTCTGACAAGCCTTTTAGTGCTGTGCTTAGCAAATAACATTAATTCAGAATTATTTTCATGTGCAACTTATAAGTAAACATTAATTTGAAAAATAGTAAAAACAAATAAGGTATTTGTCTCACACCCTGGCACTGTTGAAGGGGGCATGGATTTTCCTTAATTTATCCTCCTTTAATGGCCAGGGTGTTGCTGGGCAGCTGCGTCTGGGAACCAGGTGAAACCTCGGTGTGGACGGGGAGGGTCCGGAGGAGTGTAGGTAAGGAAGGAGTTCATTAGAAGGAGAGTAGGAATGAATGGCAGCAGCCCTGCAGGCAGCTGAGAGCAGGAAAATGCAGACGTGCCGAGCAAAAGTTTGCTAAACATTTTCTTGGTATAGGGCAGATGCCCATTGCATCTCTTAAAACCAGGGTCACTTGGCGTCCAGTGTCTGCGTGATCTACTCTCATGGGGGCTAGCCCCTACAACCCCAGGATTTGGGAGCCGCGGAGAACAGGATGGAGTGAGGGTTTGTTTTGAGAACTTCCCAAAGAAGGGAGATTTTCAGGCAGGCTACTGCAGCTGCAGTTCCGTCTGGTCACCCAGAGGATGGGAACTTGCAGGCCCAAATCTGAGCTCTTAGCAACCCCTCCCTACTTATCAGGGCTAAAATGGAGACTTGGGAATCGAATGAAATAGCGAAAAGGCAAAACGCAGCAAGTTGAGCAGTGAGAAAGCTTTATTTAAAGGTCCGCACTTAAAGGAGAAAACGTGGCAGCATCCTCAGAGAGGAGGCACACTAAAGGCTGGGGCCTCTTTTAAGGATTTTTCAAAGGGCCAAGGGGTATAGACTTGTAAAGTGGTCTGAAAATGCTTATATCTGGTGAGAGAAATTAAGTCTTTTCTTTTCTATTATCAGTTCTCCAGGTAATTCTGCAAAATTAACTCAAGAAATTAGTCAGTTCTTCCCCAGGATAGCAGCTTCTCTCTGGGAATATATAAATCAAGACTACCAGCCCTGCCCAAAGTGAACTGAGTTATTGTCTGTTTGCTAAAGAATATGTTAGGAATCTTACTTCCTAACTTCCTGGTTTTTAAAATGGAATCTCAGCTTTAAGATGGAATCCTTACTGTTCTTACTATCCTGTTTATATCTTAGCATTTTTCATCATAGGCAGGAAAAGTTAACTATGATGTTGTCCCAGGTCCCTGCCCTACACCAAGAGGATCTCAGTGAAGGAAACAACCTACTGCTTAAAGATTTTTTATATTACTGGACTTTCACATTTGTGTATTGTGAAGATTTCCCAAGTTATACTTTATATGCACTTAAGAGGAACTTTGTAGAAAATGCAATGTATTAAATCATTCTACTATGATCTAACCTCTAACCCAGTTCTCTGCAACTGTTGCTAGCACTGTCCTTCGGATAGGCTCACATCCAGCTTGACATCAAAGTAAACTATAAACGAGTTGATTTCCCTTGTTCTGGAAGTTTTCCTTCAAGTAACTTTGGTATACTTTCTCCTTTTCCCTTCATGTCATTTTATTTTAGAACTGGAATAACTGTCTCAAACAAGCATTCTCTGCCATGATTTTATATGCCTTTTTTTTTTCATTCCATAACAGAGAGACTTGCATTTGTATCTCTTTCTTCAAAAATATTTCTCCTGCCATTCTGTTATCTTTTGTTTCTTTAATGTTGAAGGTGAAATATACAATGCTCTCGTGAATCCCTTCATGGTAGGGATTTTTTTTTGTATCATAATAGAAAATGGTGTCGTAACACTAGGCTGTGACTTCATGTTTTCATTTATGCTTAAATTACTATTTGCTGGGTTGTATATATTAATTTTCTGCAGTTATTACAAATTCTTCTGTAAACTCATTGAGGGAATGATTATTTTAAAAATATACATCTCAGTTAAGGGATCCCAACTGCAAGTTTTTAGTACTCAAATAATTAACTTAAAGTAGCATATAAAAACTACTGCTTTTCAGAGGCATAAATATTACTCGAGTGTCTTATAAATTGTACAGTTTAGATCTGGACATGGCTTTCAAAAAATCATATTCTAGACTTAAACATTCATAATATTAAGGATAAGGGTTGATTTTGATGCCATTTCCTCCCAGAGGAGTTGTTCTAACTCCCAGACTAGGTCTTCCACATCCTGTTTTTATTAGTCCTCCTGCCCTTTTCTTTTTTACTATTCAGAGCAAATTACATCTTCATTTATTTTTATGCTTCTGTTCACGTGGCCTTTGCCACCCTCACATTACAAGGTAAGCTCATGAAGGCCTGTGATTTTATTTTTCCTGTGCAAAGTCTGTACAATTACAAAAAAAGTGGGTTAGTGAAAATACATACTGGACCTCAGATGATGCTCCCATTTAAAGCATTCGTTTAAACTTCTAGCAGCACTAGAAAGTAGAACACGGTTTGACGATGTATTCAGGTAGTGGTGACAGTGGTGGCAAGGTCTTTGAAAGTAAAAACTCTTATAAACTTTAATGCACTGCTGTGATACGGCACATAGCATCCAAGACAGCTCCTTAGCTAAACTGGAGATTTTAGTTTAACATTCTTATTGATAAGAAAGATAATTTAAAAATCTTTGAATGCCATTGGGAGAATAAAGGCTACCAGTAACCCTTAGATTTTTTAATTCTTAAGGAAGTAAAAGGAATGAGAAAATAAAAGGAAGAAAAATGAGAGTACGGAAAAGAGCTTAAGAGAAAACAGAAATAAAACTGTTTGGGGGGGCGGTTATTTATTTTTCCTCAGTTCTTGTCCCCCCACAAGGAAGACTTGAAGGGCAGAGACAAAGTACTGAAGCAGAGTAAGAGTTTTATTTAAAGTTATGCACTTAAAGAGAAAGTGCGGGTGACCTCACAGAGGAAACGCTCCCTGAAAGGTTGAGAAAAAGTTTTATTTAAGGTTACACCCTTGGAGAGAAAGTGGGGGCATCCTCGTGGGGGAGGCACACTGGAAGATTGGGGGTTCTCCCTTTTAAGGATTTTTCAGGAATGTCCCAAAGGGCCAGGGGTATGGATTTATCAAGCCGTCTCATGATGTTTATCTTTGATGGGAGACATTAGTCTCTTCCCTTCTGTATCAGTCCTCTAGGTAATTGTGCAAAATTAACTTAACACAAGAAATTCACTGATCCTCTTCCTCCCCAGGACAGCAGCTTCCCTCTGGGAACATATCAATCAAGACAGCTTGCCCTGCCCCTAAGGTGGGCTGAGTTATGGTCTGCTTGCTAAAGAATATGTTAAGAATCTTACTTCCTAACTTCCTGGGTTTTAAAATGCAGTCTTAGCTTTGAGATGGAATCTTTCCTGTTTTTACTATGCTGTTTATACCTGGGCTTGTTTGGAAAATTAATCATGATGCTCATCTCCTGCCCAGGTTGCAAATAACTTGACCAGGGGTTGGAAGAAGAAAAAAACAGCATATATAGGTTAAGTTAAAGAATAAACTGGGCCTTTTAGCAAGCTAAAGCAAGTCTTACAATGGCATGATCTAATTGACACAATGAAAATATGAGCTATGCTGGGATACTTTTCCTTATTTGGGTCTTTTTTGACATTCCAAGTTACTACTGGCCTTTGGAGCTTCAACCGGTTAACTCATAAACTCTTTAGTCCTTTCCGGCTCTCTAGTTTTATCTAGTTAACTCTTTGGGTCCCTTTTAGTGGGCTTTACTGCCCTTACTCACTCCACCCCACTCTGCCTAACAAAACTTGATGTATAAATGAATGTAAATGATGAAAGAAAAGGCCAGAGAAACAACCTGTGCATTGTGTAGTGGTCACATTCAATAAAACATCTAACAATGATTTCCATTAAAGCACATCAACTAGAGGTTGTCAGTTATGGAACTTATTTCCAGAATGCTCTGCCCTTTCTATTCAAGGGTGATAAAAAATATTGCACACATGGTGAAGGTCTTACAAATCAAAAATGCCACTGTTCTAAAATCTTCAGTGACTATTTGTGAAAGTCATTATTTGTTAACTCATCCAGTCTCTAGTTAGTGTAGAATAGATCTCTATGTCAAAATGTTTATTTATCAAAAAAGGATCACTGTTGCTCTAGCTGTCACATCCTGTTAGCCAGCTGCTCACTGAAATATCCTTGCCAAAGCTCTGTACTGGTGTGGAGAATTGACAATAACATTTAAAAATCGTTGGAAAAAAATATTTTCACTGCTCGAGTATTCCAATGAATTAAGATTATGTCTTGTCTTTGTGAATTCAATTATTAATTGATCAATCTGCACTCTAAAATAACTGATGGTTTAGGATTTTCCGTGCCTCCAAGGATATTAAATGCAAATCTATGTCAGTCATCTGTTAACAAAGGCTCCTTTAAGGAATCTACTGGAATACAAATGGAATACCCTGCAGCAATTTTGGTCAACTGTAACTCACTCTCTTTTATTTATTTATTTTCTTAATCACCCCTTATTTAAGGCACCCATTTGATTTTTCTCTGACTTTTCTTCCTTAAAAAGGAAATCTGATTCCAAGGTAATATATCAAAGTACTTAACACTGATACAAATTAGGGTTCTGTCTTTTTTTCTTTTTATACAAGTTTCTAGTGGATATAGGCTTTGAGAAGCCTGAGGACAAAATAAACACCAAAGTCTCAGCTATTTGGGACTTCAGGGAGAGAAATGTTTCTCCCTGTGAGCCTTTTTAAAAATCAGACAGAGAGGCACAATCATTATCTGAAAAATTCAGCTGAGAGGTTTTGGTTTCAATTTTATTGAAAAATAATTACCATGTGTCGCTATAAATTGAAGGCACACAGTGTGATGGTCCCACTTACATATACTGTAAAATGATTCCCACAGCAGATTCAGCCTACATCCATCATCTCATACAGACACAATAAAAGAAAAAGAAAAAAAGAGAGGAAATAAGTGAAAAAAGGATACTCCTTGTGATGAGAACTTTTAGGGTTAACCCTCGGTTTCCTGTGTGTCGTCTGGTGCCGCAGTGCTGGAGTCAGCATCCATCTCTAGTACTGACGTCTCTCACAGCTGGAAGGGTGTACCTTTGGCCTCCTTCATCCAGTTTCCCTCCCTCTGAATCCCTTTCCACCCACCCCCTGCCTCTAGTAACCACAAGCCTGCTCTCTTTTTTTATGAGGCTTTTATTTTTTTAGATTCCACATGCAAGTGAGATTATACTGTGTTTGTCTTTCTCTGACTAATCTCAT
Source organism: Manis javanica (assembly GCF_040802235.1). Lineage (NCBI taxonomy): Eukaryota > Metazoa > Chordata > Mammalia > Pholidota > Manidae > Manis > Manis javanica. The sequence goes on from NC_133164.1 coordinate 119,841,987, forward strand.
TTAACATAATGCCTTCAAGATCCATCCATGTTGTCCTAAATGGTAGAATTTCCACACTTTTTATGGCTGCATAATATTACGTTGTATAAATGCACCGCAACTTCTTCATCCATTCATCCATTGACGGTCACTTCAGTTGTTTCCCTATCTTGCCTATTGTAAATAATACTGCTGAGAAGGTGGGGATGTAGATGTCTTTTCAAGTTAGTGGTTTCATTTCCTTTGAATAGAGTCCCAGAAGTAGAATTGCTGATCACATGATAGTTCTATTATGTAAAATTTTTGAGGATCCTCCATACAGTTTTCCAGAGCAGCTATACAGTTGTGTTTCGTTTTTCTCCTTCCAGAGCCCTGTGGTGCTGAAAGTTCATTTTATGTAAATATTTTGCCAGCAAGACTTAAAACAAAATATTTTAATGTTTGCCATAACTTACATTATATTGAGTGAAACTTTCTCCATACTGACAGTTTATGCTGTGTTCGCCGATTAGTTCCGGTACACACATTGCTCCTGCCCATCGTCATTGCTGAAGGAGACGAAGGGCGCACGGAGCAGGCTGCCCTTCATTCAGCATACTTACCTCACCCTCCCCTTGTCAAGCATAGTGCCAGGTTTTATTACAAAAAAAGAAAAGATCAAAACTATCACATCATTGTTGTTTATGAACTAGCAGCCTCCTGGGAGGTTCAGTAATTGTTCCACTCTGATGCCATTGACTACTCAGGACAGCACCCCAGCCAGGTAATTTCCTGATTCAGGAAAGAATGCTCAACCCAATTTTGACACCAGCATATTTGCTACTAATACATAGGTAAATCTTTTCCCAATGCTCCAATGAAAAAAAAAAAGCAACAAAAGGGCTCAATTCTGACAACGTCACCATTCTGCCTAATCTCTGAGTCATCTTGGACTCCATCCTAATTATCTCATGTAAGGTTACCAAGTCCTGTAAATTCTACTCTGAACATTGCCAATATTTTGTGAGTATTTTCCATGGATCCAGTAGAAGTTAATGAACTCGAAAACTCTGCTGTCTGCACTTCTCTGTGTCACTTTATTTAAACCTGTGTCTACTTATCCAACTTAATGTCATTTCTCAAACCTGAGGTCTCTCCCTGTCACTCTCTGACAAATACTGTTAATACCAATATCTTATTTTCTTTCTACCCAGTTATTTTTTTCATTCTGAAAGATTTAACATTCATGCCCATGGCACTTACAAAGGCTTAGCCTCTCCATTTCTTGGCATCCTTACCTCTACTCTGCCTGAATGGAAACTTAGTATTACCATGGACACACTTTGGGACGTTTGGTCTGATGATGTCTGGAAGTGCCCTCACCTATCCATTCCCTGTTGATACCTTTAGTGTCACAGCCCCTTACAGTGATTAGCCTCATGGTACCTGTTCTATAAACAAACTGGCACTTCTAGTATGTTGAACATGTTAATTTCTTTCCATGTTAGCCATTTCTTTTTTTAATGTATCTGGCCATACAATTTCATTTCTAATCCAACAATGAATCAGATTCTGTCAGATTCTGTGTTTCATTTCTGTCAGGCTGCTTGGATCGAAAGTTCATACCTACATTAAGTCCTAGTGCCTTCTTTTTCCTTGGGTTTCAAAAGTGCTGCTGAAGAAAGATTGTAGAATTGGGTGGATTTATTGACCATTAATGCATAGTTTTCGGCTCATCCTCACTCGCAGCAGATGAATTGAACAGCTACATCACAGATGACATAAAAGCACTGGCAGGAACTTGCTGATTTTGGAACTTGCTATTTCCTGATATAAAGTTACCAGCATGTCAGTTTTTTTTCCTGCAGTGTGGATGGTGTGTGTCTATGGTGAGTCTCCACCTGCTTTTTAAATGCAATACTGCTTAGCAGCTGTAGAGTACACAGCATGGGTTTGAAATTTGGCTCTGCTACTTAGTATCTGTCTGATTTCAAGTAATAGTAACTATGCAGTACCTCTGCTTTCTCATCTTTAATTGAAAATAAGTGATAAATGCCAGTGTTATTGCTATTGTCATTGTTCCTGAACGTCACTGACTAGTCCTGCTGGTTGAAACAAATACCTTTCGAGTATCTTTCTCTTTCCTAATTCTCACTGTCTTCTCCAGACTGTTTGACTGCTCTTTAGATGAAAAGAAGTTGATCTCTTTCCTGTACAACCTTAGTGCCAATTTCTAGACTATTGATTTGTACTTTTGGGTACAGTGACTTGTGTGGTTGTGTTGAGACAGTTTTAAATAAGGCTCTCCCTGGAGCACTGAAGATCATTTTATCTAAGATTTAACATAGCTTATAAACTGTTTCCCATTTGAGACAGTTTCTAATAGGTATTTATTCAATAAAATATAAATGAATTAAATTCTCTTTCAGAAAATTAGAGTTGAAAAAGGCAACTGGAAAATCACTTTCATCATGTCAAATGAGATTACAGAGGGAATCTAGTTTCTTAACATCACAGCGTATCTCAGTCACCTCATTATGATGGGGAAAGTGTTTTGACAGAAAGCTCACTCTGGGCTGCTTTTGGGAGGAAGGATGAACACCCTTCCTCCCCTGCTACAGTTCCCTGGATGGAGCTCTGTCATTAACTTACAGGTTATACGGTGCAACTGACAAAGGATGCTATTTTTTAAAAATAATATTCGAATTCTTCTTTTCTCTGAATTCTGTTTCTGTATAATCCTTTAAATCTAATCATGTTAATGGTCTACTGTATCCATCTCAAACTATAGCTAATTCACCTTTGCAAACTGACTTAATGACTACAGAGTAAAGGCATTCTAGTGCGCTGGGATAGGGAAAATGGAAAATAGTAACATTTGTAAGTACAGCCCTTCCTGAGCTTTATCTGACAGATGCAGATAACTCCCATACTTTCTCCTTTTTGTCCCAGGCCCATTTCCCTGGTGATCAACTAAACGCCATTCTTCACATTGTCTGGTAACCTCTGGCAAATACATCAGCCCTCTCTTCTGATGAGTTTACTCTGGTTTACAAGTATTTCCATAACATTTTGCTCCTGAAAAAGATACATAGTTCCCATACTATTTGGTGTAATATGTGGTACTCCCTAAGGAGTTGGCCTAGTTCTAAGGATGTTATAAATTTTAAATAATTTAAGCATCATGATCAGCCTAGATGGTAAGAACTATTCTTTTGTTTTCTTTCCATGTGTAAGAAACTGGAACCCAAAAATGTTAATTACTTTCCTCAGGGGCCACACGTCATTGATAGTGTCTCCAGAACTGAGAGCTAGTGCTCCTTTAGGCAGTTCTACCCATGAATCACGAGAGTCACCTTAAAATGCCTGTTGCCCCAATTATGAATGATGCTTTGTCATATGGTATTTCAAGTATGGATTTTAATTTAAGTGTTGCTGTCTCAGCCTAAGCAGGTTGTCAACTGTGGTTCAATTGTCCACCATCCATACTGACCTCCAGAATGCCATGTTTATAATTAATAGTCATCAGGGACACATTCAGGTTTAATTGTGGGTTTCTACAATCTATATATTACTGTCATCACTCACCATATTTTTCAGAGGGCTAAGTGTTTATTGAGTATGGCATTCTCTTCTAATACTTTCTAAAAACATAATACAAATATTAAAAATATAATCACTTTGTCACCTTATCAGACACTGTCCTATTTCATCAATCCAAGTTTGAAACCAAATGAATCACAGCAGTGAGTAACACCATATAACAAACATTATAATATTGTTAATACATGTACTATATAATAAATTAAGAGTATGTAGAGTGTGTCAGTTGTTTATTTAGTGCATCTTATACACTACAAATATGTATCATTTTGATTTCATAAAATGAATTAAAATTAAGTGCTTAAAGAGAATTCATATTTTTATATTTTAATATATTGCATTTTATTATTTGGTTCAACAAATACTTAATGAGCAATTCCAGTCACAGTGTTCAGAACTGAATATACAATGCTCTCGTGAAATTTATACTAATAGGGGAGACAGATATTAAGCAAAAATGTAAATGCTAATGCTTATTTACAATAAGGAGATGTGTGGGGGCACATTGTGTATAGATACAATGGGCAAGTTTGTCAGAAATCTTCCCTGAGTTGGAATGTAAATGAGGAGCAGTAATTAGCAGGTGTGGTGGTTGTTTGGTTGGAGAAAAGGTGTAGAGCCGAGGAAACATTGTATGTGAAGGCCATCAGCCAAGATAACAATTAAGAAATGGAAATAAATACAGATTCTTAAAATGCTTTAAGTTTAATCAACACAAAGTTAAATTCATTGATACCCAAATCTCCATAGTTTAATAATAATTATTTTAAACAAATACAGAAGTCTTAGCAAATTTTAAAGCAAATTAACAGAAATGCTTGAATTTTCAATATATAGTCAACATCTGAGGTAAGATCCTCATTATTAGTCAGACAATGAAGGCAGTCACTGTGAATTATTTGACAGTCCTTCTGAAACTATTGACACAAACTCCTTCAGTACCTATGCAGAAAAAGATTACCAGTGTCTCATCTTCCATTCTGAATTCTGGCCTCATCAAGAACAGTCTTTCCACCAAAATGGGAGACCATAATAATTTTCTCAGCCCAACTCAATCAGAAATAAAGGAGAATTTGGAAGACTCTCCAAGACAGAATATAGGTCTAGTTTACTGATGACAAATAGAAGGTTTTTCCCCTCAAACTGAAGCAAGATTTAAGAGCAAGGATCAAACAACCTTGATTCAGTTTTAATTTAGCCTAGATGCTGACCCAATCCCTACTGAATCCCAAATCTGTTGTATCCTCTTAACTAACCAGGCGGCTCCACTGTTGCTGTGGCCACCAGCTGGGGGTTGGGGAGGTGAACTGACCACACCTCAGTTTGGCCCCGAAGCACCTTCAGCTCACTTTCTGCTGGGCTCCTGCCTCCAGCTAGAGTTTTGCCTGTGGGGATCAGCTCATCCTTTCCATCACGGACAAATCTGAGAAGGAGAGGGCGTTGAAGCGTGCCCTGGGGACTCATGAATAAGTACCTGCTCTTCCCTTCCTAGGCTGTGTCCACCAGTGCCTCAGGAGGGCCCCTGTGAGATTCAACTCCGGTTGTCCTTGGTGGAACCTATCTTGACACAGACTGCTTGGCTTTGTTTCTTTCCTTGCCTGACATACTCCCCTGGCCGCCAAGCCTTTTCCCTGATATAATAAAGCCCCTGTGCAGATACTCAGTATAAGACATGAAGTTAATTCAGGATTAAATAAGTTATCATTGGTATATTATTAACATATCTTAGAAAAAAAATGGTAAATTCTCTGTACATGAGAAATCTGAACTCAATATAATCTTTAATAGAGAAAGGAATAGATATTAATAAAAGGCTCTGTTTAATGACAGTCTAATTCATTATAATGTACTGTAATGCTTTTTTAATTATTTCAGAAAATTTAAGCTCACATCACTATTACATTGTAGAAATATAATTTATGAATCCACATCCCATTTGTTCTTTCTGAATATATACTAATGTGTATCAAACAATTGATAATCTTATAGGACCGTAGGAGTTAGAACCATTAAATAATAATGGATGTAAAATTAGCATGTGGTAGAGGTTCCTCTTCCTCCAAACTTTTGCTTTCTCACCCATGCTGTTTGGCCTACTGTGCGACTGTGTTTCAGATCAAGGTTTTAATTCAAGTCCACAGTAACTAGTTCTAAAACCAAAAATTTAGTATTTCAAGGAAATCAGATAGGAATGATTAAAAATACCATAAATAATAGAACAGAATATTCACAGAAGAGTAGAAAAGAAAAAGTGGGATACAGACAAAAAAGAACAAATGTCTGGTGCAGCTTACTATCACCTCTCTTACAAACAAGAATTAAAAATTGATAGTATGATGTCAAATTTTATTTACATTAAGGTGCATATAATAATGTTTAAATTCTCTGTAATGTAAAAATACCTGATTCTCATCCCCAAGAATATATCTAGGAGCACACAGCCACTCTAATAATTATGTAGTCATTTTTGTGATCAGTAGTTTAATGTCTTCAACTAGCATGTGTTTTTTGAAGTCAAGGGTTTTGTTAATTTTACTCACTAGTAAATCTTCAGAATGTATATATCATATAATAGACACTTAATGAATGATAAATGTATGTTTACAGAAGGAATAGGTGTTGTCCTCACAAGGAGATATTGCATAATTTCTAAAAGAGGAACAATAATTGTTGGCTATTTTTTTCTAAAACGATATAGAGAAGTTAAGGTTGCAGTACTAACACTAAAACCAGATAAATAGTTTCTGGTACCAAATTGTGTGTGTGTGTGTGTGTGGGTGTGGGTGTGGGTGGCAGGTTTGGGGAGGGAGGGTTCCATACCCCAACAAGAAATTCTGGGGACATCAGTTGGTTGACTTACAATCCAACAAAATTCTGACACTATTTAACTGTAAAAACCTCTACACATTTTGTGACCAAAAGTGTCAAAAGTGAAGTGTCAGAAGGTACAGAGACACACAGAAGCAAAACACGATAGGGAAGAACTAGGTTTTTCACCGCACAGGGAGAAAAACCTGTCGGTTACCGCTTTTTAGAATGTGACTCAGGAATAGCCGAAGGAAGAGATGCGTCGGGCAAGGCATGCTGGAAGGGCGTGGCACCCCCAGGCCCTCCTCTCCCAGCACCCCCATGTCTTCATCAGCCAGGAGGCTCCCTCCGACTCTGTCCCTTTGGGTTCTTATGGAGGCTTCACTGCAGTCATGCCTGATTAAATCATTGGCCACCACGCAATTGATCAGCCTCCAGCCGCTCGTCTTTCTCCTGAGGTCATGGGGTTGGGACTGAAAGTTGCAGTGGGACTCATCGTCCATCCCTGGGTTACCTAAGGGCTTTCAGAAATGGAAGTTAACAAAAATACCTTTGTCACTTTTATCACAGGAAATTCCAAGAGTTTTGGCACTCTGGGCCAGGTAAAGTCAAAGGGCTAACATATATTTCTTACTATAAATCATAATAACTGTAGCAGTTAAAACAAGATATTGAATATTGTTTTTAGGACACATTTTCATTTGTATGTGTTATATCTTATCAACATTAATACCAACACTGATATTAGTATCTGGAATTACCATTATTTCAGAAAGAATTTTATACTCTTTTTTTTCTTCATTTTAATTTACAATCCACATACATACAATCTTGGGGTTTTCAATTTAAGGTTTTTACATATACTCTACCAAAAATGAGACTATATTATAAAAGTAAGTTCAATTTAAAATAAGTTATCAAAGAAATTCTCATATGTAAACTCTCATTAATTAGACAAAACTAAGGATGTCATTTCCATATGCCTACTTACTGATTTTTCTATTCCAACTATTAATGGGTACATACATATGACCCAGAAAAAATATATGGAAAAATCCTTAAGATCCTACAGTAACAACATCTTTTCCAATGTAATTCTCATCATTATCTCTAGATAAATACCATTTGAATGAATGTTATTTGGTAAAATTGTGATCTATGGGAAAAATGGATTCTGGATGCACATTAATCTGGCTTTGAAACTCCTTTTTTTCCTTCTAACTAAATTTACCTCAGACAAAATGGTTTCTTTGTCTCCTCATTAAGTCTCAGTTGCCTATAAGTTAGATGAAAATAATATTTTCTAAATTACTGAAAGTCTAATGAAGACAATATATGAGTAGGTCATAGCATATCCTGGCACGTAGCAGGTGTTAAGTAAATTCCATTCATTTAGGGAATCCTTAGCAGTTCTCCAGGTGTCCTGTGAGGACGCCTCATGGTGCTTGACATCCTTTAAGAGAACTGTTTATTTGTTTACTTGGAAAGCCATTTCCACACCATGTTGCCATTTGAGTTTTCATTCTCTTTCTCTCACACATGTACAGAGAATTCTCAGAAGCTATACGACCTGTGAAGACTTCACTGCTCTGACTGATAAATATAATCTGCTTTTGTGTTTATTTTAGCTTTAATTTCAAATATGGGAAATAGGTAATCCATCTCTTTTTAAAATTTACTTTTTTATTTTAAATATAGGAAATATAATCTACACAAACAAAAGCTCTTTGAGAGTTTCTTTAGGGTTGTAAAAAGGGTGTGAGAACAAAACTTTGAGAATAAGCTCTGCTACAATCAGAAGCACAGAGCCACTGAGACGGTGATGCCGCTCCCAGCAGTGAAGACTGTGTGACTGGATGTTCCGTGAGCGAAATGGCCTCGTGGCTTGATTATTTGAACTCTGCACTTACTCCTTGCCTTTCTTGCTCTATAATAGCCCTATTGTCCCTCACTCATTCCTTCTTTAGGGAGCTGTCCAAATTCTTTATGAAGACTGTGCCTTCATAATCTAGTAGAACTGTTGTCTCCAATTTCAATTGTAAGTTGATTATAATGAACAGAATTTTATAAAAGCACATGAGCTGTATTTCACTATCATGGTAAATCGTTTTGTCACTTAATTTTAGGTAAATTTAGGAGAAAAATACATCAGAAGCCCAAAAGTCTGTGACACTTCTTTTCTCCTTTGACCTGCGTGATCCACTGGTCCTGGAGTCCCCTTGATCCCGCCTCCTGAATCCCTGTCCCACCTCCCCCTTCTCTGTCCCCACGGCCACCCTAGAGTTCAAGCAGCCGTCACTCTTCCCTGGCTTGTTAACGTCATGCTTGTCACTCCCAATCCATTGCAGATGAATTCAAAGGTGCTGGTTTCAGTATTGGGTTGTAGCAATGGTTTCCTTTGAAATATTGTTAGAAAGGTTGTCATCTCATACTTTGACCCCATTCCTGGGTGGGCCACACTCTCGGTGTCGCTTGGGATGGGCTCTTCAATGGCGCATGGAGTCTCCTAATAGCTGAGCATCAGCCCAGTCCTTCCAGCCAGGGCATTTCATCAAGTTTGCTTATATCCAGACAAGATGAATGTGCCAGACTGCTACAGCAGCGATGTGATGGAAATGGGAAAGCTGGACTAAGTCTGTGAGCAGGTGGATTCTGCAGGGGGTCAAGGGGGAAAACAGCTGTCACAGAAATAGGGAATCTCAAAATATTCCGGTTCTGAGACCTTATTACGTAGCTAATGAAGGATCAGAGAAAAATGATTTTTTTGCCAGGTATGCCTTGAAACTAATACTTGGAACTCAAGTATTTGCATCTTAAATATGATGCAGCAAATAAATGTTTTAAAGATATTAATCAGTATTTCCTATCAGTGAGAATCAGTACTTATAAATATTTATTACTTTCTGATAATGAGATGAGTGTGAATAAAAGGCAATATAAGGATTCTACCTCTATATACTAAATGAATTAGGTGTAAATTACAAGCTGTTGTTTAAAATACATAACATTTCTAATGGATATATGATGGAAGTTATTTTAAAAGGGGAATTAGTTAATACAAATAATTACAGTAATGAATTTATGCATTCACAAGAAAAATTGCTTCTGAGGCTTTTATGAATTTCTGAAATATGTATTAAGTCAAGAAAGCAAAGGTTGTATTATTCAATCATGAAATATTAATAAGACACCTGTTACGCACCATTCTTTTTTGGTGTCAATGGTAAAAGAATCAATTACATACAACCTTGCTTTTAAGGGAACCTACAGTTTGTTAGCAGGACACAAGACAATAGCAATCAGTTTATGGTAAGAATCATGTTAACACAAAATTCTGGTGCGGGAAGCTGCCTTACTTGTGGAGGTGTGCGCTTCGCAGCATTAGTGGCCTTGCTAGGAAGATCTCACTAGTGTGGAAATGTGTACAGAGTAAAATCTTTTTGAACTTAAGAGACTTACAAATATGTATTATTTTCTAAACGAAGTATTTCTGCAAATAAAACTTCAAATATAAAGGGGAAAAATTGAGTCATATTTTTTGGCAAATTGGGACAGAACAATTAATTTGAGGCTGGAGTCAAGGTAATTTCTTATAGGATCGAAAAGTTAGACCTATATATAACACTTCAGAATGCAAACAGCTATGATAAGATATCGAAATTTTAAAAAATCTACCATTCAATAAAGAAAAGCCTCCTTCTCTTAATTTGGTCACTTATCAGAGTGAATCAATGTATTTTTTAAAAATCCTGTACATATTCAATTCCGAAGAATCCTGAGGTCTCTTAAGGAAACTGCATTTATGATGTTTTTAAATTTTCTTCTTCCTTAGTTACTGGACAAAAAATGTCCTAGTTGATCCTATCTGAACAGGAATGAACATAACAAACAGGGGGCAACCATGCCATAAAATGATCTAATGATGTTACGTTATTGTTAAATAGTACAAAGATTATCCAGATCTTTGATCTTCCTATCTTTTTATCCTGTTGTCATCAAATCATCAATCATGTATCTAAGTTGCTTATCCATAAAATCGGGTAAAATAAAATATAATAAAGTTTTACTGTGAGCATATCAGACAATGCCGTATTGGTTTATAGCAATACCAAATGTAAAAAACAAATTCTTATAGAAAGACATCCCAGAATGTTGTATGTCAATGCCTTGATGTTAACCAGAAATGCTTTTATGCTGTAACATCATAGCAGATTCCTTTTTCTTAAAATAAGCATTATTTTTGTTCTGTTTTTTAAATGATACAGACCACGTATACAGGGGATAAACAGTGAAGAGCTCATGTGTAGTAAAACTGCTTATTTTAGTGTCAAAGCCACAAGAAAATTTGAAGAAAGAAATATGGAGGTACTTCGCAATGATCTTTTCTATCATGGGTGCCATGTTTTTTTATTATGTTCACTGTATCTTTTTTCGCCTAATCACTTCCCACTCCACATCAAATGCAGAAAAAGCTAAAAAATAGATCCTAAAAAGCAAGCAGACCAGTGGAGGTAAATTTTTAAGCTGTTCCCATCACACTGATACTGTTCTTTCTGAAATTCCATCTCATTGTATTTTTTCTTTCAGTCCCTGTCATTCTGTCTGCTATTCTTTGTGTCAGGAAAATACCCATAACTAACACTGAAAAATGTGAAGAAATTTCTTTCACCACAGTAAAGAATGAAGGGTCATAAATCTCAGAAAACAGAAGAGTCATAAATAAGTAAAAATGTGGGTTATGTTTACTCTCTTCACTGATGCTCCAAAATTTCTATTAATAGGATCACAATTTGCCAAATCACCTCCTGCACCTGATATTTCAACAATTTCCTTTCAGGTTACTAACATAAATATTCAAAACAAAGAGTAACATATATAAAATCTTGATGGGGATACTAGATTGACATAGCATTTACTACTAACCTGTTGGAGGGTTTTCGTTTTTTTTATTGTATTTGCTGTCACTGACGATCCCAAGAGAATGATGACTCTGTATTGCAGGCAAGTGTGGATAAAGCTGTAAGGTATCATTAGCTACGAAGGGGGTTCTGGGAAGACAAAGGGAGAGCTAAAGAGGGCACATGAGACAACCCAGAAGATGTGAGCAGTGTCAAGACCAAGTTCATCCACACAGTTGTTTTGCCAAGGGCTAATAACTCAGACCCAACAGTCTGAATAACCAGCAACATTATACATAATTTAAAAGCTCAGGCAGGCTTTATGCTTGATCTTGTAGAATTTGTATATCACCATTCATCAGATATAAAACTGGCTACCATTTTAATATTATTCATGTTTTATATACTTTTCCGTGTAATATTAAAACCTAATATCTATAAAAAATTTCCAAAAATCCTAACTGATCCTATTATTATCTACTTTAAAAAACAATCAACACATTCTTACTAAATAAAGCAAAAACTTTCTTATTATGGCCTTTGATATTTTTCATCATCTGGCCTTGCCCATTCCTTTAGCCTTGCTCATGTGCTGCTTTCCACATAGCTGTTTTTTAATCCAGATCTGTGATCAGTTAATTCCATAGCTGACATATGGCAATTTGCTTCATTGCTATAAATATACGTGAAGACACTTCCTTTTCCACCAATCTCTCCCTTATTCTGCTGCCTGGAAAATACCTCATGTTGTTTAAAGTGTTAGCCGGTCACTTTGATGTTAATCCTTTCTCTACCGTGACCCATGAAGACTGACCATTGCCTTAAAAGAATGCTCTCCCCACCTCAACATCTATCATGATGCCTACCATATTAAATTTCACTGAATTTCAACAAAATTACATGTTTGTTACTCCTTACTAAACTATAACTAAGGCAGGGATAATACCAGGTTCTGCTGTGCATGTCTACTCCACGGTACTGTGTTTGATAGAAATGAAGTCTTCACAGCCACTGGATGAGTTGAAAATTATACGTGAGCTGGCAAGTAGGTTGACAATATAGCTGTGAGTGAGTGAGAGCAGCAACTCTGGATTCAGAGAGATGAGATCAAGCATATCTTCCCACGTGGCCCCTGGAAAGTTATACACTCTTACAAAAATGTGTACGGAGGTGATGAGATAATGCCTGCAAACTGGTTAGCAGGGAAATGGCATATAGTAAGCACTGAATATTATATATCATTACAGGTTTCTGGAATTAATGTTTTAATAACTTGCAATATTCCCATAAACTAGATTGCCAGAACTGCTAAACATTGCAACCAAGAGCTAGGAGTGTATGGGGTTTTTAAGATTCTTGAAACATATTACAAACATTGGCTGACATCCACGTGGATGCTGTTGCCACGGCCACTGCTAAAGCTTCTAACGCTCAGGGATGCATTACCCTTAAGCCACTTCCTCAAAATGCAAAGCCATGGGACATAACATGGGACATAACATGTGTTGGGTAGAACTGTAGTCCCAGGTCCACCATCACATTCCCAGAAATTAAGGATTGGAAAGATCTGGTGCTCCTATGATTCCTGAGAGGAAGGAGAGCAAGTAGGATAAATGTTCTCTATGTATCACACAAAATCAGAGACACATCATTTCCCCCAAGTGAAACTTGATACCTTTGTGAAATGTGAATATGTGCTAGACATAAAAGCAAACATGTATACGACATTGAGTAAATAGTGGAATTAACCTTATGGAGGATTTTTTCATCCTGTAATTTCAAGCTAAAATGAACTATTAATAAGAATTTTTATCACAGTTTTGTTCAAATCCTTTTTCGATGACTCATTTATTGACAATGTAAGATCAGTGGTATTCGTTTATTCACAAAATGCTTTAGGAGAATGGAAGCATGACATTAAAAAAATTTTTTTAAATGAATAAAATGAAAATCCATGAAGTAAGGGAGGTTTTGTAGGGATGAAATTTTGTGAAATGATAGGTAATTAATCTGAATCCTTAATGTGGTCCATCAAAACAAAAATAGCTAAAGATTATATAATCATAATTTTATGTGACTAATGTAAATATATATATATTTAATTGAAATAAGAAACTATGTATTTTGTAGAATGAATTCAATCTGACATTCAAGGAATCATGAATTTCAAACCTCAGACTTTTCCTTAAATGATGGGCCTTTCCACAAGTAAGTGTGTTATTCAGAAGGAAGGAGTGGCAAAGAGATGCCATTTCATATGTTAGAACGTTTTCTCTGGACTCTGTTACATAAACAGAGGTGAAAAGGGATGATATAATTTTAGTCACAGCTAATGTTAGATATCAGATGGTGTCTCATCAACACATTTCTTCTATCATTAAGTTTTTCCTAAGCTTTATTTTTCTTAGATGTGGAATATGTCAGACTTTTTCCCTAACAGCATCAACTATCCAACCAGGGGAAGTTTCCTAAATACTTAATGAGACATTCAAAAACTGAAATATTATCATTGATATATGTTTATAAACTACTTAATTACATGAGATATGCTGTTTAAATTACTTGAAGTAAGCATTAAACAGTTGTACTTACATGAAAATCTCATCTGTGTTTGTATTGCATAAATGTTCTTGCTTAGAAACTCGTATTTCTCTAGTCCTTGTAAAGGAAACTACAATTAAATTTTATTTAAAAGTTAATTTTCATCGGAGAAAAATACAAAATGAGAGACCTCATTATTGTTGCCAAGAGAAAGCGTATAAACATAGCATTTAATTTAGTGTATTAAAATTGGAAGGGATCAATTCTTCAGAACTGAAAAAAGTCACTGAGACACACAAAAGTGAGGGCGTGTTCCCACTGAGGGTGTTTGTCTCTGAGAGGAGATTAGACAGTGATCTTTTCTTCAGCTGCCTTGGTTTCTCCATTTTTAATCATTTGCAAGATTTGATAGGAATCCTTGCTGACACTTTGGTCCTGAGGGGGCAATTAAGAGAGTAGTGGACTCGCTGGAAAACTGAAAATCATCTCACTTTACAACCAAAAATGACAGGAGAGAGGCCAACATATTTGCACCGCCAAAGCACTCTTCTGGTATGAATAACATAAGAATGCATGAAGTTGTGCATAAGGAAAATAATGTATCCAGAAGAAAATTATAAAATACACATCATGAAGAGGTTAGCTGCAATTAATGCTGTACTACACAAAAATGAACAGCTACATTTGTAGTCCTACATTTATCATTTTGCACATATATCATTAAATTTATTTCTAGCAAATCCACTATTTTGGTTTTTGGCTACCTTGCTCTTCCCATTTTATATTTCCAAATTATATTACTTTCTAAGGATTTTATTTTTCAAAGTTGAAAAAAGGTAACATCGGAACTATTTTTTTTTACCCAAAGCAAATTAATTCCAACTGAATAATCATGTTGACTGTGAAAAAATTTGTATATATTTCAGGAAAAAAATTCAGAGCAAAATGTAACAAGAGGTTTCTTATCGGTGTCAAGGAGGGATGACTAACGGGGCTTCCTCTCCATCCTGTGGTTTCACTGTCCCTTAGATCCCCTGATTTTTCCACTAGAACCTCTACGTTGGAGAAGGAGAGGTGAGCTGGAGGGCATGACCGGGCACAGAGTACCCTGTTTGCCTTACCTCACTTCACTTTTCACAAGGCCCACATTAGTACTTCTGCTCACTAGCCGAAAGAAAGCTAAAGAGGATTTTCAATTTATGAAAAAAGGTGAGGAGTAAAAACAGCATTCAGCATTTGTTTCACTGCCGGCCGTTGTAGAGGCCCCGCCCCCTCCTTGCCGGGAGCTACACTCGGCATCTCAGCATCAGCCACCATAGTTTTGAACAGTGTCTGTGAGAATCTGTGCTTTGTCTCGATTTATTTTTTGCATCTGTTAATAAGATGTGTCCTAAGGTATCAGAAAAGCCTAAGAGAGGTCATTTTCTTATGTCTGGGAATGCTAAAAAAGTATGAATCAATTGTAATTTGCCTCAGCTCTGTGCCACTTCAGCCTCAGAAGGGTTTCATAGGAACACTCCACTTGCAGTTAACGGGACGCCTGTTGTTTCAGAGGCTAAGCCAGGCTACTGCCATATGCTTTCTCCCCATATTTCTCTATCCAGAAATCAAACCTGTAATTCCACATAATTATCAGGGACTAATACACAGTCCTGACATTTTCCCCAGAACGAAGATGAAGAGCACAGGTATTGGGGGTCATTAGCATTCTCAGAAAAAATAAGTTTTCTTCGAAAATGTTCTGCTGGACTTGCATGTCCAGGCCCATCTAATGGGAATGTGGTTTCATTGTCCCTTAGAGCCACCGATTTTTCCACCAGAATCCCTGCATCACAGACAGAGACAGAGAGGCCGAGCTCGAGCGGGAATTACGGTACCGGGAATACCGTCCCGTATCTGGTGGATGCGTGACTGCCACTTCCCCAACATCCTGCTTCAGTGAACGTAACTTGCCAGTATTACTCTCAAAATATAACCAGAATCTGACCAGTTACTGATATCTCTCTGGCCCAATCTACTGTTGTCTCTTTACTAGCTGGTAAAATAACCTTCCAACTGTACTCTTCCTTACAGATTGTACCCTAGTTGTTGATATATCCAGATAGTCTCTGCAGAAATGGAGAGTGCCATATGAATACTGCTATGAATAGTGCTTAAATATGTGGATATTTTAATACATGTTTTAAAAATACAAAGAAAAGAGAATGACCTCATTATGGACTCCGGGATACGGTGATCACACCCAACCACACCAAGTAGGTTCCTTCTGAGAACAGACATAATTTTGACCTTCTGAAGTTGTTTGTGATTCAATAGATCAGAACACTGATATCTCATAGAAATATGTTTTAAATAAATAATGATGATCAATATCATGTAATGCATCTAGAATTGGAAGCTAGATCGGAAAACCTCATACCCCTGAGAAACCTGTGAGCTAAAAAAGGGAAATGGATTTGAATGCACAGAAGAACAGCCCCAGCACGACCAGAATTGTTTCCACGGGCGAGTGCAGGGAACCAGGTGAAGGGGAACAGAGACTGTGCAGAAGGGACTGAGAGTGACAGGTCTTCTCACTTCCTGGAGTAAAATCGTTCACAAAGTAATTTGGTGAATTATTTGCTGTTCCTCCCATTTAAGTTGAGATTCTCCAAAATATATATATACTGAACTCTCAAAATTCATTTAAAAAATGGTGTAAAATTTCAGGGATATGACTGAAGTTCTCCCTAGACAATTCCTAAATTGCTTTGTAAAGACAGTGTCTTTCTTTTCTTTTAAAAGAGAACTGGAAGAATATTAATTTGATGTATATAAAATGACTCAGTTGGGGAAATTTCCTGAAAGTAACATAAGAGTTTAAAGAGTGAAAACAAATAACTTGATGATTAAAAGGGGGAGCTGAAAAATAATTAACCCATTGACAGTTAGAAAAACGCCAAAGTTGAGAAAACCATATACAAATAGAAAACTAAAAATGCAATTAATTCAATTGTAAAAATAGATTAAATACTGAAGACAATTTTTAAAACCATGAAATTTATTAGGCAGCAGACTGAGTTCTTGAGGGAATGGATACAGATTTTTACTCTGAATCATTTAAAACCTGGGTGAATTGAAAACTTAAGTATACCTTAAGGGAGTAGTCCTTTATTAGAAACAGGTTTGAATAGATGAACTAATATAGCTTCCACTTATAATGTTTCTTATCAACCTTTGAGTGAAAAAGTATACAAAGCTAATAGTCTTCTGGTATGAGTAGTTGTAATATATGAAATAGAAAAAAGACAATGTTGCTAATTAAAGCATGGATTCAATATTATATAAAGTATCAAAATGCAGACTTATAGTAAAATATATTCTCCAGTCATAGTTAAAATAAGTTCTTTAAATGATCGCTAGTATTAACTTTTATGATCAGAATTTCACTTTTCTTGGATGACATGTGAACACTTTTTATTAAAATATCATGCTTTAATTTGATGTGTAACAAGTAGCAAAATAAAATCAGAATAAATGACAATTTCCAAATAGGAAAATTTTGCACATTTATTTAATTATATATGTCTACGTGTGTGTGTGTGTGTACATACATACATACATATATATAGATATATATGTAGCCATTTTCAGTATTTTTACCTAAGTTAGCATCAATCATGCTTAAAATTGAGATGAAGTAGCATTGTTAACACAAGTCAGAGATTTTACACCAGGTAAATTAAAATACTTCAAAATTACTAAGAAGTACAATTTTCTGGAAATGGTTCAAAAGATGGAGCCCAAAAATTTGAGTTGAATAATATCTCATACCATTTCTATTCACGTAATGTGAGCTAAATTATTTGTCTCTTTAGAACTATCTCAACACTGACTCATTAAAAAATAATGTAGTTCTCCATATCACAATATAAAGAAGAAATTCTAGATGATTATTACAATAAATGGGAATTAAAGTATTGACAAGATCCAAAATCTATTTATGATATAGACTCTCAGTGTATTATGAGTAGAATGCAACTTCTTTGCCCCCCTGAATTATATTCTATATAAGAACCTACTGACAACATCCTACTGTGTACGTGCTGAAAGACAATTTCTCCCCTAAGATCAGGGGAAAGAAGGTGTCCTCCTTCACCTCTCATGCTCAGTATCACAGCGGAGGTGCAGAGAGAGGCCGAGATCTCGTCCCAGGACCGTGGGACCCACCTGCCCACACTTCCCACTGCCTCACTAAGGCCTGGGCACAGCAGCTCCTTTACATCAGGTCCAGAGCATCGTGTCTGGCTACCAAGAACAAATTACAAGGCACACCAAAAGGCAGACACAAACACACAATTTAAAGAGACAAACCAAACATCAGAGCCAGACATGGCAAGAATGTTGGAATGATCAAACTGGGATTTAAAACAGCTACGATCAATACGTCAGAGCGCTCGGGCTGTGAACTTCACAGGGTTTCTGTTCCTCTTCACGCCTTCGGTGGGGCAGACAAGCTAGGAAGGCTGGAGGGGGGTATTTCTTCCGCCAGGTCAGTTAGGCTGTGATGACACCTGCAGGTGAGCTTCTGGCTCACCAGCTTCCCCCGGGCAGACCCTGTCAAGCACAGAGAGCTCTGGCAAAGACCCACTTGGAGGTTCCTTCTCCCCTGCCCCTGTGGAAAGCGCAAGGGGACTTTGCAGTGGCGGCCTAGGTGAACTACTGGAGGTAAATCTTGCGGTACTGTGGGGACCTCCTATGAGCAAGACCCCTTGGAATTTTTGACTCTCAGACTTGTTTGCATTGAGCCTCCAGCAATCCATCGATTACAGTTCAGGTTTTCCTGGCCGGCCCTGGTTCTGAGTGGACGCAGCTCACGAGTGGCTGCACAGGTCCGCCGCAGCTTGGACATGCCTGTCCGTCTCTCTAATGTCGGGGCAGCAGTTTGCTCTGTGCTCAGTCTGTTCAGCGTGTACTTTGGAAGATGGAGTGGTGACTTCCATACTCCTTAGAGGAGGAGCTAGAAACCGGAGGTCCTGTATGTGTTCTGCATACATGACTTAACTCTTTTTACAAAATCAGTTGTAACTACCTCCCCTCCTTTGCCAGAAAATTGAACTGTAACATCTTCCTCACATGAAAATGTGAATTACGTTAGAATGGAGAGGCTCTTCTCTCAAATATGCTTTTCCTGAATTAGACAAAGCCTTTTTGATAGAATGTATTTTAGTGTCTTGAGGAAATGTGAAAAGTTAAAAACATTCAATGACAAAACTGCAACTACTCTACAAACAAAAATTAGAGTCTGATGTCTAAACATATATGAATCTATAGTTAATCTAATGCTACTTCTGTCAGTTTACAGTCAGTACAACAAATCAAGGACATTAGAAAAGTTTATGTTGAGCTTTGCTGCTAAAATTTTTGCATATGTTTTAACCTTTTTGATTTCACAAAAATACTGTGATGTTTTTATTATTATTATTATCCCCACGTTACAGGTCACACAGCTGGGACTCAGAATATACGTCCTGTCTTAGGGCACTTTTACACAATACAAATTTAAAAATGAATTTCCAACCCAGTTTTTTTATCCTACTTATTTAACTTAAATTCACAACCACTCCACACAGATTGACTCCTGAAATATATTACTAGTTTTATAGGACAGGCTTAGGAAAAGAGATATCTCTTCTACACCAAAGTTAGAGAAAAATATCCCAGGCTCATTTCTGTAACTATATAAAATTCCTCCCTTTGTAGAAACTATTCCTAATTTAACTTATGAGAGGTTGAATAATCAATAAAAAATTATTGACTTTAACTGTAAACATAATCTGAGGACAATGCAAATTTCAATTTGCTGTTTATCAATAACGTGGTGTATATTATAAAACTTCTTCCAAAGGGCCTCGTTAACTGAGGGTGCAGTGAAATATGACATTAATCATAGGTTTCAAAAATGTCATGCTTTTCATTTCCCAATGATCTATACTCTTCAACACTTGTCCTCAATTTTAATGTTTTAAAGGGTTCATTTAATGAGAATTTCTTTTCATTGACAGCCAGTAACTCCACATGAAGGCATTAGGTGTTTGCCTCTCTTTTTAAAAACTATTGATCTAATATATGTCAATTCTGCCAGTGATGTTTCCCTTACGGCCACCCTAGGCATAAAGAAAGCCTGACCCAACGCTAATGTACCATTCTATTTTCGGGGAGTGGCTTTGTTTTGTTGATTGATTTGAGGGCACAGAAAGCAAGCCTATTTACACTTATTACGAAGAGGAGGGGAGGGTTTCCCAATGCCACAGAAGGCCACCCTAATGCCCCTGGAAAGGTATACAGAGAGGAAAAAAGCTGTTTTTCTCTTTTCGAATGTATGTCAGCATAAAGATGTATGGCCCTTAAAACCTGCTGCCACTCAAACTAAACACCATTGGAGGAGATAGCTCCCTGCCAATTTTAAGACCATCTAAGTATGAAAACGTAAAAGAATATTTTGTCATTCCTTATGTGAACAAATGTTCAGTATAGCTCAGAATGTAAGGTGGAGTATGTTATTCCTCTAGCTTTTAACTGAGAGTCCTAGGCTATTCCTTCTTCAATCTGCAAGAATTAAACAGATGCATATGTAAGTTTGATGCTTAAATCTTGAAGTCTGTCTCTGGAGTTTATCATTTTAAAAAGTAATAGACTATAAAACAGTCTGGATGACATAAACATCTAATAACAAACTTATTTGATGACTCCTTTCCTCTGACCACGACCTGCTAGGAAACTGAGAAAAAATACGATTATTCTCATTATCACAGGATACCAGTTTGGCAGTGAACTGGTCCTGTTTTGAGTATGATTGGGCCCCCACCTCGCCCCCCGTGATGTTTAGGAAAGTATTTCTTCCAAACAAGTACATTGTTCTACTTATCATGGATAAAGCTCTCTTTAAGTCGCACCTCATGTGAAAATTCCTGTCCAAACTACCCTAAAAATGTTTGTTAATAGGCATGACTTCTATAGTGCATGATTTGGTGTCCAGTTTTGAATGTATTACAGGTTAAATGATCATATTTCCTTAATTTTTTTACCCACTGGAAACTAACAGCCAATAACTCTAGTGTGTGTAAATGATCTAAAATTAAAAACCATCTGTAGCAAATCTATGCATACACTTTAGTCAGGTTTTGTGGCTGAAATGGTTAAGTACAATTGTTTTACAGTGTTTAATATGTAATACTATATACATAGAAGATCTATCCTATGTTTAAAATACTTTAATTTGAAACAAACCTCCTAGTCCCCTCTTTCATATCTGTAGTAAAAGCTGTGCATGATTTCTTGACTTAAAACAAAAGTGCTCCCTATGCCGCCCGACTTTTGGAAGTGCTCATACCTCTAACATCCAGGATGTGTCCCTGCTGCTCGTCTGCCTCCAACACCAAGCTGTTCAGCAGGTCAGGGCCTTTCAGTAGTTGCCGTGGGCACTGCTGCTTGGCTTCCACAGCAGAGAAATTTCCTATCCTACTGACAGGCTCCCAGTTCCTGGGACCACCTTCCTTAAGGTTTGGCAACATTATGCTCACACCCCCTCTCTCCCTCCTCCGTGACGTGCTCAGAGGCCATGACAGATGGTCAACCTTAGGAATCCGTCTTCTCTGTGGACTTTCTCAGTTTCACCTGAACCTTATTTTATGTCAACACAGTTAACTCTGTGGACAGGGGCAGGTCCTCTAGTTATGACAGGTAAATAATTTAATAAGGTGTGGCTCTAAAAATACCCCTCTACCCTTTTGTACTTCAACGTATTAATAAATTAATTTGCGCTGTAATTTTCTCAGATGCCAATAGGAATAAGGACAGTACAGGTAGTGAGGAAAAACGTCAGGGAAGTACTGCAGCATTCAAAAATAGGTGTTGACCGTCATATCACGGCGACCCTCATCCTCATGACAACAGGGAGAAGGGCAGGCGTGCTGTTTGTATAGAAACTGTTTCTCTTTTTCTTTGCAAGCATTTTTTTCCAGTAAAACATGGATAAATTAAAGATAGTGTGTAACATAGCTATGTTACACTTTAACTTTATCAGGAATAAACTGTTCGCAGGGATTCTGTTTACTAATCAGCAACTCTAAATTGTATGTGAAAGTGCAAAGTTCCACATACTGCCTCATGGACCAAACTGGAGCCCAAGCAGGTCATAAATTAGAGCCATCTACAACCCCTGAGAACGGCAGGCACCACAGCTACTTTCCTCATGTTAGAGGAAATGATTCTCATAAACAAGGTCATCCCTTTTTTTATCCATATAACTTATGCATTATTTTGATGTAACCATTTGAATTTTCTGCCCTAGAGAAAACATTTTAATGCTTTCTATCAATATACGGACGGGAACTGTTTACCTTGCTAGCATTTTTGCTTTATGTGTCCCTCAGCACAAAGAAAACTTTTATGATGTTTTTCCATTAATGTGTTTGTTTTAGGAAAGCTGGAATTCAGCAGCCATTCTTCTTTCCTCTTTGATTCATAGATTCTCTAAGGCCCTTGCTTCTTAATGCAGGTCTATTGATAGATTGATTTAGTATAGTCACAACCCCTATTGAGATATACCTCTCTAATGCCATGGGGAGCAATGAACCATATGAGACACATGCAATATTAAAATCAGTTAAAATCACCAAAAATGTTACATCGCATTGTTATGATGGATCAATTTGTAGAACTGGCTACTGAGCAATTAAGAGAGAATATTCAACTAGGATATCTTACTCTCTAGCTTTTTGAGCCACGGTCATGGTTTTGATAACATAAGTACTAACCAATGTCGTCTGCTGAAGCCCTAAGTACACTTTCCTCTAAGGGTGATGGCCTAAACTTTCATGTTTATGTTTAGTTCTACTTAAGGTTTTCAAGTTTTAAGTTGTCCCAGTCAGCCCCTATTGCTAATTCAGTACCTTAGAAAGGCACATTGAATTTCAGGGCATTAGGGTGCAATGAAATGCATTAGTACAGGGGGAAGGAAGATTACTGATAACTATTTTAAGGGGGAAAGAGCTGTGGCACACTGAGAATGGTTCCCCTTTGCTTCTCTGTTCCTTTAAAAACACTGAATAAATTTAAAATATTAAGATGTCCCTATATTACCTGTAAGTCATGACTTAGTGCAACAGCAATCTGTGAATCATACAGCGGGGTATTAAATAAATCCTCAGGGGTCCTCACCTTAGGTTGTGGGTGTAAGGGAGGAAATATGAAAATAATGCTTCTTAAGGACAACATACCTAAAAATATATGGAAAACCTAGAAGTACCTGAGATTACATCCTAGGTGAAAATATATGGAGGCCAGAGAGAACCAAAACAGGGTGACTGGGTGTCACTATGGGCTGGGGCTGTAAGCAGAGTCACTGTGAGCTGTGTAGGCCTCACCCAGGATAGCACCATTATGCATGACTTACGTGAGAGAATGATACCAATGTGGAACATGGCTCACTGGTTTGCCATTATTAAAAGCAAAGAATGCCATTCACCAATAAGTTGTTCAAGTTGCATATGGGAGGTGTGCGACTTATGGAGCAGTTCCTAGTCAGTCAATCCCAGACACAGTAGTGAAGACGCTCGCCACGGCCATGAGGTCCTTTCAGTTCTCGTTGTTGAACTTACATCGGAAGATGAGTCACTTCCCTTGAGGGTACAGCTTAAAATCTAGATGGCTTTTGACCTTAAAATCCGCAGGCCACTTCCTATAAAAACACATACAGAAGATGTAGAGTGTTGTTTGTTCGATGTCTTACATGGAAACAAAGGAAAGAATCATTCATGGTGGTGCTCTTGAAAGACAGGAATCAGCCGTGTGGTAATCTAATCAGCACTTGATAAAGTTTGAGCTGGAAACATAGAGAGGTGAGCATGCAGAACAACTGGAAAATAAGGAGCTGTTAGAAAAGAAAAAGGTTCTAAATAACTATTACTTGGACAGGTCCATTGAGAGGAGAGAAAAAGCTGGGACAAAGGACTTGGAATTTTCAGTACGTAAGGAGGATGGTCCATGCCAGTGGCGGCCATGGGACCGCTGTTAAGGGGTGTCATCTTGAGGTGGGAATTTAGAAATTTACCTTAAGGAGTTAGGGGGCTAACAAGATAAATATTAGAAAAGTCCGAAAGAGAATTGAAAATATAGAAGTGTATCTCAAAACAGACAAACTGAAGAGCAGAACATAGTACAATCACTAACACAAACGTGAGAGTCAAACAGTAGAAACTGTCTAATGGATTCATAGTAGATGAACAGCAACCTAGCGAGGACTGCATTTGGGGAATTAAAAAGAATCGGTACTTGGAAATTGTAGAAGTGTTAGAAAAGAAGAAGAATTAATATGGATGATCCCAGAACAATAAGTGTGGAAGAAATTATGAGAGGAGAAATTTTTAGAAGACACATTAGAGGGCATAGGGTTGGGGGAAGAGCAATAAATTAGCAGTGGTATAGTTGAAAACTTAGGTCCAGAAAAAATTCATTAGTTTTTAAAGAAAAAGGAAATTGGATGTACCTTTTAAGATGATAAAAACCACTTAAATGTCAACTATATACTTGAATACTCTCAGGAACACAGCTCTTTCTTTCTGTTTGTCTCCTATTTCTAATCCCCACCACACACACATAGACACAAAATATGCTTTTAAGTATATAAAATTCAAAAGGCACAGAAAAATTGAAGTAATGTTGCATTATGTAAAACCAGGATTAAAATTTAATGTGCAGAGATTTACAATGGCTTTCAAAAGTCAACCTATTTCATAAGGATGCAGATTAATGATATTAATATCTTTCAGTTTTTTGCAGATAAACTGTATTTTCATCTTTAAACTAATTATTTTAATGTAGTTTTACCATAGGTTTTTTTTTCATATGCCTTTACAGAATTATTTCAGCCTATCCCTTTGCTAAGTAAATTATTTTTTATAGAATGAAGCAAATTGTCATGGGGCCTTTGTATTTTTAACTGTCCTCATATAGTGGAAGCACTTTGCTTTTTTTCATTTGGAATTTATTTCATTTGGAATTTATTTCAATCTCGTATGAACACCCTGTTTTGTACCAGTTCTGACAAGCTTTTTACATATTCTAGGATTTTCCAAGGGCAACAAAACTAATTTCAAATATTTGAGGAGTTACAGACAATAGATTAAAGTTTTTGAGTACTTTTGTTGAGCAAATTTTTGGTAGATTAAATGATATTTTCCCTAAAAGTCTTAAATTAGAAAATTTTTTTCAGTTAATAGTCATCCCTATGCCAATCTAATGTTTGCAGTGAGCTTTAAAAATATGTCTCATACCATTAAAATTAAAGTGATGTTAGAATCACTTTGTCTAAAAAAACTTAGTCAATATGAAAAATGGTTGTTTCCACATGGGAAATAAATTTGTGAACCTGAGGAAAAAAAACATTTTTTTCTACTCTTTTAAAAAAATTTGCTCTATTTACCATATGTAAAATTTTCTGTCTTTGTCTACAGCTACATCTCTTTCAGTCTATACGTAGATGTGGTTATAAATACCTACATAGAGAAACATATAGAGATATATACACGTGTGTGTACATGCACACCTTTCTCAAAAATTAAATTTATTAAATACTTTTATTATAGAAAACTAGTAAATACAGACCAATGTGTTAATTTCTTGTTCTTTATTAAATATGAGAAAACATGTCTACAGTGCAACATATTATAAAATATGTTGAAAATATAAAAATATAAACTGTTTAAAAAGCAAAAACAGTCTATGATATGGTTGAAACAATACTGTCCATTGCTTAAGGGAAATTCTAATTGACTTAGTGACTTGAGATGTTTAATAATGACTACTTCACTTTATTTCACAGAAAACAGGTTAAAATATGTGCTACAGAAACCCTAATGCATTCTATCTAAAAGAGCTGTATTGTGCACTTATAAAGATGTTCTCCTGAACTGTTATTCACATAAGGTAGTTCTATAATAAAACAACAAGAACAAAAAACAATAAAGAGCTTTTTCCTGTACCTTAAAATAATTCTTTTGTGTAAAATTCTTTTTTTATTTTAAAGTATCTCTGGTTTGCAGTCTACTTTTAAAGAGCTGCTCTCTGGTCAGTTTGTCACATATTATATTTTCAAATCTTCACGTCATTTTCATATCACATTACTATTTATTTACAAATTATATTCAAATTTTAAAATAAAGTATTTTCAAATAGTCTTTGTTCTCTGTACATTTTTTCAATATATTCTTAATTATCAACCATTTATTTTTCAGGTTGAATTTAAAGTCATATTGAAATTTTGGTCAGGATTGAAAGATCTTTATAAACTGTTTTGGGAAGAATTTATTTCTTTATTCAGTCAGTACATAAATATTCATTAAATGTTTGTTTTTATTCCTTTTACTTCTATTCCTCAGTAAATTTTTATAGATTATTTACTAGTACTTGTATATCCGTGACAAAGATGTAAGTCGTCACACATTACTACTATATACAAAGGATGTAGACCATGCTTCTGTTCTAGAGACAATCTCTAAAATAGTTTCCTGTGATGATTAATATATTGTTATATATACTTCATTTATATGTCAAACATCTCTATCTATATCTATCATCATCTACCTATATGTCTACTACCTACCTACCTACCTACCTACCTACCTGTATGTTTTTGGGTAATGCCAACTCTCTAGCATAAAATATGCAATCTTTTGTATTTCTTTGTCTTCCTCTCCCTTTGATCTGTGATAGCATCAGAGTATGAGGTGTGGTACGATACCTTTGGGACAACAGTATAGCCAGGGAGAGAGCCACAGATCTGCTTGGTGTCTTCTGGACTCTGGTTTCAACAAACTGCAATGGGATATACTTCCTGGCGCCCCTGCTCCTGTTTGCCCTCTTCAGCCGTTCTGCCCTTGCATGCTTCTTCAGCTGGGGCCTAGTCATTGCCTTCAGGTGCAGTCACCTTCTAACTGGGGCTCTTCGTGCAGGACCCTAGGACTGGTCCTGCCCGTCAACCCTAAGAGCAGCTCTGCCTCCTCCCACAGGACTCAGGGCCCCACACTTCATGAAATATGTTAATCCACATTAGTAAGTACAACAAAGATTCATGTCCATATACATTACAGTAAAATTTTTCACAGCCAGAGACAAGGAGAAAATGTTGAAAGGTGCAACAAAAACAATACTCACCACATGAAAGGGAACCCCAGTAAAATTAATGGCTGAGTTCTCATCAGAAATAAGAGCAGACAGATGGCAATAATATCTAGCAAAACTATCTATCTTAAACGATGAAGGCAAAATAAAGACATTCTAAGATAAATAAAACTGAGGAAAATCATCGCTAGCAGACAGCCTTGTAAGAAATAATGAAGGTCTTTAGATGAGAACAAGGGGACCAGACAGTAATGCACATATGCATGAGACAAAGAATACCAGTAAAGGTAATTATGGACCTATCATCCATTCCATTTTCTTTTACTGGGATCCTCTACTCTCCATATGAAGCTATAAGATCCGTTTGTACAGATGCAGCATGTTATCCCTCTTCCTAGTGCGCCCCCATTACAGGTATGGCTTTGGATAAAGTATTTAAGTGCTTATTTAGGGGAAAAAGACAGGATGCAAGGGGAGTTGTAGGAAAGTGGCTGAATTTGCAGACCTGAGCCCCTTAATTATGGTGCCCTTGCTCTTGAAGTCCAAGGAAAGTTTTGCATACATTTCATAAGTTAACAACCTTATGGCTTAACATAGAACTCATTTTACACCCCATATTTATTATTTATATTTTGTGCTGCACAAATATTCTAAAACTCTTTAGAGGTACCCATTTCTATAAAACAAAAAAACAATTAAGTAAATAAAACTTAATCCATTTGCTGAAAGAATATTCTCATTGGTGTCAAACAATGTCTATTACTTCATCCGTCATTGAAACTGTCAAGAAAAAATGACTGGTTTTTTCTTCTCGTCTTCTAAAGTGAATACACTTGCAGACACCCCTGCTATATTTGTGAAAATGGAAATAGCAAGTAGCTGCTCAAAAACAAAGGTTTTATAAAACTGTGTTAAGGTGATTGGCAGGTTTAAATTTTTTCTTAATGCAGTGAAAAATCTATTACAAAATCATTAATATATAATAAAACTGTTTCAAAATGCCCATAAAAACTTAGCTTAAGTTAATAAAATTTAGAGTTTAATTTTAATCTTCATAATTCTTCAGGCTTTTCATTATTTATTTAATAATTATAATCTATAATAAATGGCTTCTTATATTTAATCCAGTTTCCAAATGTCTAACTTACACTAGGATTTTTGGCACTTTCCTTGTACAAATCAATCTGAAAATTACTATATGTGGAAATATTTTCCAAAAATTTTATATTTAAAATCAATTTAAGGAGACTTCGATTGCAAGATGGCAATATTTAGCTAGGCCCCAGATTTTTCTCCCCTCACACTTAATGACACACTAGGAAAAAAGTTATCAAAAATACATTACAGACTCCATCACAGAAAGGGAAAGCCCAATGCCATACCCAAAATTTTGAGAAATAATGTGGAACTTGGGGGGAAATCCATATGTTTTAGTTTTAACAATAAATATTATTGGTGCAAGGAAGGGGGTAGAGCAAAAAAATATATATATTCAAACTAGTAACTGATCATCATCCTTATATGATTTTGGCAGAAAAAGACTCAAAAACTTGTTTAAAGCAAGATATTGATTCCATAATTAAGTCACAACCAAGACAGGGAGATTTACAGAATTTAAATTTTGGTTTTGTTTCATTTTTCACAGTTGGACGGAAAACATGAAAGGGAAGATCAGATAAATATAATCAAGAACTAATTATCTATAGACTTAAATTGAGATTAACTAGAAGGCAGATAAAGAGATAATAAGTAGGATAAAATACTCTGTGGGAGCTGCCTCTCCACGGGGGAGAGTTTTCAGCATATTCCAGTTGTGTTTTGTTCTTCTGCAATTATAACTAATAACAACTAGCTAAATATTTACATAATTTAATCTTTTCCTCCTTTGACAGATGGTCTAAAGGATGAAACTGCTCCCACTATGTAGCCAAGTCTTGGGGATTATTGTGTCTATAAAAGTGATATTTGGGGACAAAAATGAAGCCCAGATGGAATGCTCACCAAACAAACATTTCCTTGCATAGGTGGGTTCACATTTGATAGAGGATTTTGTTTTAAGTAGGTAGAAGTTCAACAAGTATAAGATACAAAGAAGCCACATCTTTCTACTCCCTTCCCACTTAAGATCACTAGGATGTCAGATAGAGGGTGATCAAAATAAAGCATCAAAAGAAAATTAGATAAAGGGAGGCTAGAAATCATGAATAATGTAATGGTAGAAACATCCTTGTAAATCTGGTCATGTTACATGTATAACCATTGGAAAAACAAAGGATGGCATGCCTATAATAGCTCAGCAATAAATAATGTGAACAAAAGAGGTGTAATAATGCAGAAGATATATTTCATTACAAAAATTAAATTCTTTATGTAGAATGACTTGCTCAATATAATAAATTAGTGACAACATGTCAGTGAAGTAAGCATCAAAGGCCAGGTAATAGATCACAACTTCTGCTATAAGAAAATGCTGTCAAGAAAATGAGAAGACAAGGCCCAGAGTGGGAGGAAATATTTATAAGAGATATATCTAATAAAGGCCTATTGCTCCAAATATACAAAGAACTCTTAAGAATCAATAAGCAAGCAAGCAGTCACATTAAAAAACAGGTCAAAGACCCAAGCAGTTACCTCAGCAAAGAAGATTAACAGATGGCAAAAGAGCATATGAGAAAATGTCCAACATCATATGTGATTAAGGGATTGTAAATTAAAATAACAAGATACCACCACCTACCTATTAGAATGGGGAACATTTAGAGCTCTGACAGTACCAAATGCTGGTGAGAATGTGGAATAATAGGAACGCATTCATTGCTGCTGGAAATACAAATGGTCCAGCCACTTTTTAGAAGACACCTTGTCAGTTTCTTAGAAAACTAAACATACCCCTACCACATGATCTGACACTCATGCTTCTTTGTATCTACCCAAAAGTGAACTGATAACTTACATGTACACAAACACTTGCACACTGAGATTTATACAGAAGCATACACTTGGTATTCAGACTAAAATTTCAATTTATGGGTATTAATTTCCTTAACTATTTCAGGGAGAAATGATATTTCTGATGAATAATATGTAAATATCTTAGTACATTACCTAAAGTTTTAATATAAATAAACTCTAAACATAAGGCATTTTCATTGAAGGGAAACAAGCAAAATACTAAATTGATAAAGCAAAAGATGTAAAAATGTTATAAAAAGAGATCATGATGTAAAGGTGGCGGGAGAAAAAGGAATCGTTGAAATAGTCTTTTATATCAGGGAGACTATAAATAATAGTCTTTAAATGGTCAAAATGAAAAAAATAGAGAAACACATACTAAAAATTCAATTAATGCTTAATTCAAATGCTATATAACTAAAATATTCTAAAATTTCTAAGATTATCAGAAAATCCCACAAACAAAAGCGTGATGAACCATAAACTAAAAATACTGAATGAATGAGTCAGTGAATAAATGAATGAATGAATAAGGACATCAGGTAACATGTGTAATGTAAAGCATATCCAAGAGCAAACTTATATATCAGTAAATGTAAATGAAATAAGCTCAGATTAAAAGTCAACATAGATTATAACAAATAGTCCCAGTTAATAAAACAGAATTACAATACATGCTATTTTTAAGAAGCACCTTTAACAAAAGAATGTCTCAAGTATAAATTGAATCGATGCATGATAATATATTAGTCAATGTCCAGTGGAAGCGAGGCTAAGTTTATGATAGTAAACATGTATTTCAAGCATAAATTTAAGGCAGAATTGTTAGAAGAAAAGTAGAGAGAATTTTATCAAATTTAGTGGACATAAACCAAAATTAATGCCTTAACTGTAATGTAACTTTATGATATAAATAATCCAGTCTTAACATTAATAATCCAGTGTAAACTGAAAGAAAGCTGGCAAGTCTTTCACAGTAACTCAGTAACAGAAAAAGGCTTTACCTTAAGATCTAGGTCAGCAAATGGAAGACCCCATAGCAAACCTAAGAAAGATGTTAATAACCCAATTAATGTAGTTACAAATACATCCCATTAAGTTAAAATAGTGATAACCACTTTTTTCATATTATAACAATTACATTTTAATAAAAAAGTAATAGAACTGCAGACAAGTAGATAGATACTTAAACAAGACAAAACAATAACAGACTTAAATATAATCTTGGTCAAAAATAAGCAAATTAAATTTATATTGCCAAATACATGGGGACTAAATGCAACCCGAGAATACAAATCTTGCTCTTCTCTTTTATATAACACATTGTAGATTATTATTATTAAATATATTATTAAATATACTTCAGCTGTGTTTAATTACTTTTAAAAATAATGATATACAAAAACATTAACATTTGAAAACAGCAAAAAACATTTGTAGGGAGAATGGATGACTGAATTTAGTTGTAAAGAATATCCTAAGTATTTTTTTAAGTCTTCTCTCTCTTTTTTAATCATGTAAGTATCTTCTAAATGGGGAGATGAGAGAGGCCTGATATAATTCAGATACTTTATTTAGTTCCTGTTGTTTTCAAACAGAAGTGCCTGGCTTCAACCCAGAGCTTCCTGAGTATGAAGCCTGCGGCTTCTCCTGTGTGAGTGACCCCTGCAGGACAGGCACCCGGCGATCCTTGCCTCCATCTCAGTCTTTTTTATAAACATATTTTCTCTTAGTCTCTGTTCTGGAGTGCTTGGGTAGGTTTTCTTGTTTGAGTCCACTTAGAAATCAGTTTCTCATTATCTTTTTATATTTCCCTCGTAACAAAAATGAAAGCTTTATCTATTGTACTATATTAGTCTTGATGTTATGATTTTACCCTGCCCTGAGGTTAATGGCCAACTCAATCTCCATTCAATCAACAATCAATAATGTATAAAATTCAGCAACTATATATTCTATTTCCTCAGAGTTCCTGAGGGAGCCTTCTCTCCCTTCTTCCACATCTTAGAGTAGATTAAGTTATTTATACCCAGAATATACTTAACTGATGTCAAATGTCTGAGTCTTTGGTATTATTTATCCAGAGGTTTTCTGTCCACACAGACTGTACACCCCAGGTGGACAGGAACCATACCTGTCTTGTTCATCTCAGTGTACCTTACATAGGGTAGCATCTAATCTGTAGTCCATAAATATTTATTAAATGAATGACCAAATGAACAACTATGTTTAGCTGCCTTTGCAACTGTTGTGAAAATAGAGAGCGCTGTGTCATCTGTGTTGGGGGACGTACCTTCTAGTTAGTTCTCATCCTGCATGGGTAGGATCTTCTTCCCAGCACTATATCATTACCTTTAAAAGGGGAAGGTTACCTTTAAATGGGGTCCCCCCAGGGCCCCATTTTTGTGATATTTATTTGTTTTATATTATTAATTTATGTAAAAATAATTTACATCATATTTTGCAAAGCACAGTATGGTCTGTCCCATCTGAAAATTCCTAATTAAATTTACCCTTACTCCAAAACCACACGCCACGCCCCATCCTCACAGGATGTATTCCTGGAACCACTCCAAGCTCGTCTTCACTTCACAGCCCTTGCCTTGCTTTGTTTTACCACGACTAATCTCTCTTCAATCTCAAAAACTTTTGCGGAGGCTTTTCCTCATCTTTCCTCACAGTTCTCTTTCCACCGTGCCGCTATAGTGTGACATGACATTCTGTACCTACTGTCACTGTTATTTTCTACTCACATGTTTAAAGTCTGTAACTCTCAACAGCAAGATCCTTGAGAGAGAACCAAGCTACCTGCTTCGTGCAGAGTCACATCTTGTGGCCCTACAATGGAGAGTGTATGCTATTCTTCTGGCCTCAGCCAAAGCTCATTCAGAGACTGGAAAAACTGGATGGATACAGAGATGGATGAATACATGCCAGCCTGGGTGAACTTACACTTATACTTCTAAATAAGGACACTGTAGAGAATTAAATGGAGGCATTATTTAATAATTTTACCATGTCAGGAGACATAAAATTGGGAGTGTTGCAGGCTAACCCAATTGTTGTGGAAAAAATAGTAAATATGATCAGTAGTAAATATGCCAGTTCTAGAATTCTTGAACTCTGAATGTGACAATTACCTGCTTTCATAATTTATATGACATGAAATTCAGTCTTAAGCCTATGATACATATGGATACTTTTTAAAGGGCTGGGTCATATGTAATCAGAGATAGTTGGGTATTTTTCCTGAATTAGTGCCAAAGACCATTTCAAGACATTGAGACCCATCAGGGTTATCAATTCAGGCATGGCATATAGAGATTTAACCAACTTGGTATCATACTAAGTGTCATACACGCATATTGACTATTTTATGGTTAAAACTTAGTCCTGACTTTGAAGGCTTTCTTCCAGATAATTTCATAGCTCAGACAGTATCACACAGTTTTAAACGCATACTTTTAAAAGGACTCCAGAGTGAATTTTGCTGGTATCATGACCTGAGAGGCATATGAGAGACAAGTAATGACACTCTCTTTGGAAGTTCTTCAACACCACATTCAATATATAACCTCAACTGCAATTAAGATTTAGGTTTTTTTTAAAGAAAGGAAAAGGAATGATGTCAGGCAACTGACTACCTGGGTACGCAGACATCAAAAAGAAGAAGAAAAGAAAAGAAAAGAAACTCACAGACATATGTATCTATAGAAGCTGAATTGGCAGCATCTGCTTGCAGCAGTTGTTCATGGCTGACAGACGTTCAGGCCACGTTGGAGGCAAAGCTGATATTGACACATGCTCAGCATCAAGGGGATTGTGCTGCTCCAGGGAAGTATGAGGAAATTATGGGCACTGCCCTTTGGGTATCACTGTCCCCTCCGCTGCGGTGCTGTTCACAGTTTTACAGAGGAGTCACTGCCTGTGATGTCACATTTTTCAGGACTTCTCTGAAATGACTGAATGGAATTAACAGATTTTATATTTTCCATTTAAAAGTCTCCTATAATGTTCATACATTTTAAAGGAAAATATTCAGAAATATCACTCAGTGGATAGGCTGTTTATAAGCTAAAGATAATTCTAATTCCAACAACAGGAAAAATGTAGCCAGATTGAAGGATACGGAGGGGGTTTAAGACCTCACCCCTGAGGTAATCAAGGCTGGAGAGATGAACTTGGCCACAAAGGCAGAGCAAGTGGGGGGTCTGTTCTCACAGAGAAGCAGCTTCTGTCTCAGCCCTCGGCGGAGTTTTCCAGAGGATCGAGAGCCAGGTGCTATTTGGGCCCTGAGAAGAGTTGAGTCAAACTGGTGGATAAATGAAGCACACAAACAACCTGTGTTCAAATAAGAGAAGAAAATGAACAAATCATTAAAATAGAGAGTGTGCCCCGTATTTTAAGTGCTGTGGAGGAAAATAAAACAAGGAATGGAAATTAGATGTTACATTGAGAGGACAAATGTCAGGTGAGGCAGTAAGCACTGAAAGAGCTGTCAGGGATGGGCTTACGACAAAGAGACAGGGAAACAAAGTCCTGTCCTCAAGAGGTGCAGAGTTGCCAGCAGAGCTAGGGAAGAACTTCTGGGTAAAGGGAGCAAGTAGACAAACCCACGTGCGAGGACGTGGCAGCTACAGACAACACGTTTTCTGCACCTGCACTTGGAGAGGATGGAAGAACAAACGAACCATTAAACTTCTTACTAGAGAAGTTGCATGACCTTAATACTGGGGAACTAAGAAATACAATTTCCCTGACTGAAGAGGAATACATTGGCAAAACACCACACTCTATAATTTATGAAAAGGAAATAATGTCTAATGAATAGACTTCACAAACTTACTATGCTTTTTTAAATGTCTTTATTGAGATGCAGTTGGTATACAAAGAACTGCACATACTGAAAGCAAACAGTATGGTAAGTTTGTAAACATGTCTAAATCCGTGAAGCGATCACCACAGTTTAGGGTGAAAACGCCCGTCATGCCCCCAAATTTTCCTTGGCACCTTTGTAAAATAATTCATTTCCCAGCCCATCAACTCTTCCAGCCCATCCCAGAAACCACTTGCCTGATTTTATTTTATTTTTTGTATTTTTTAGAATTTTATCTGGGGGAGAGGGTCTGCCCTCTTCATTTCACACAGTATAATTATTTTGGAGTTTACTCATACTTTAAATCAGTTATTCTTGTTGTTGGGTAATATTCCACTGTATGGATATAGCACAGATCAGTTAGCCATTCATCTAGAAGGACATAATTGTTGTTTCAAGTTTTTTGTCTCTTAAAAATGAATCTGCAATAAACATTTATGTGTAAGTCTTTATGTGGACATATGTTGTCTTTTCTCTTTGGTAAAGATCTAGAAGTGGAATGGCAACTGTTTGTTGTTCCAAAGTATGTGTACAGTTTTACTTTCCATGGGCAGTGTGAGAGTTTCAGTATATATGCTTCTTTGTCAACACTTCATATGAGCAGTATTTCTATTTTCAGCCATTTTACTAAATTTCTATTTGTATTACATTGTTTTAATTTACACTTCTCTTATGACAAATGATATTAAACATCAACTCATGTGTTTATCTGTCAGCCAAGTATCTTCCTCATTAAAGTCCCAGCAACATTGTTAAAAAGATTTTCTTTCTCCACTGCTCTTCTATCAGCTGAATTTTCTATTCTGTTCCATTGAACTAAACATGTATTCTGACCTAAGTTTCTGACTGTTCTGATTACTGCAGAACTACAAGTCAAAGTCAGGTAGTGTCATTATTCAATTTTGTCTTAATTTTTAAACTTCTTTGAAAAAGAAAACAATTTCTGTTGGCTAATCTTGTACCTTTGCATTTTCATATGAATTTTTAGAATCAATTGGTCAACATCTACCAAAAAAAAAAAAAAAATAGAGCCCAGGCTGCTGGATTTTTGTTGTGTTGAAGTATAGATCAAGGTGGGAAGAACTGACATCTTTGTGAGAGTCTTTCAAACGATTTTAGCTCTTCTTTATTTCCCTCAGCAGGACTTCCAAGTAATTGGTGAGATTTATCTCTATTTTCATATTTTTATACTGTACTGAATATTTTTATTTCAACAGTTGGTTGATTTTCGCTAATGTACAGAATATACTATTACTGCCCTGTATTCATAGCAATCTTGCTAAATTCACTTATTACAGTGGTTTTCTTGTAAATGTTATATGTTTGTTGGATGTGATGAGATTATCAATGAACAAAATCTTTCCTCCTCTTGACCCAGACCCAGATGCCTTTTTTCCCTCATATTTCCTTACTTTTGAAAATACAGTGTCGAATATCAAGTGATGGTTGTGGTCATTGTGTTGCTCCTGATTTTAAATGAGTTGCATTCTTTCTTGAACCATTAGGTATGACTTATGTGTTTTTGAAGATGCCCCTTATCAGTTTGAGGAAGATTCCTTCTGTAACTAATTTTCTTAAAGTTTTTAGTAGAAATTAATATTGGATTTGCTCAATTTTTTGTAACAATGTTGACATTAAAATGGCATGTATGCCTGTTTTAACCATTGAGGTTTTTGAATCGTCTAGTATATCAGGATAATCCAGCCTATTTTGACTAATATATTGGGTGTTTTATGTATTTATTGTTTCAAAAATATTGCTCATAAATATTTTGCCATAACAGATCCACTATAGATCCCCTTTCTTGCCCTGTAGATTAAATTTCAATTAGTACTAATCTGTGTATGCCAGTATTTTTTTTTCAAAATGTGTTTCTTCTGCTATGCCTGTTGATTATACTTAAATGTGAAACCATGCTCTAACAGAAACCATTTGTTCTCCTTGACTTTCTGAAACTTGGAGGGTTGAGGACAATATAAAAATAATAATAATAATGTTAGTAGCAAGTACTGTAATAGCAATTATAACTAACCTGGAATGTGCTAACTCAAAATGTGTGGTCTGTCTACTTGGGATAAGTCTGCTAATAAATAATTCCCATAGGATATTCATAACCATTTAGTTAATTTTTGCTTGCAAGTAAGAAGTATTCTCATTAAAATATTATTCTATGGACTTTCAATAAAACTCTAAAAGTTGAATTGAAATGGAATTAAGTTACCACACTTGATGATACAAGGTAGTAATAATGAATTGTATACATCATATCAGTTTTTGAGATATGGATTATGCATCCTTAGAAAGAAATAAACACTGGCTTTTTAAAAGATACTCTGGGTCCTATTAAAAAGTAACAGGAGCACTTTGGGATGCTGTGTTGGTAACAGCTTATCATTCCCTAAGGTGCCTGCTTCTCCAGGAAAAATAATATATATATTAGGAGAATATTGACCTTCTAAAATTGCAGATAAGGGTTAGAAACTTCACTGTGCTACCAAATCAGACCCACCTTATGCTTGTACAATAGGCGAGTAGACAGACTGTGCTCCCAGCCTCCTTTGAACACAAACAGACCCGGAGAAGGGCACCCACCACCTATTAGATGTCTGTGAGCAACCACTCACATCCTGTTAACATACTGTAAAATATTTGGTCTTTTAGTCAGAAGTGAAACTATTTTAATAGCATCACAATTTGCTTCAGACTCATTGGTCTTTCTGTAATGAGCCATCGTAAAAGACAGTAGTGATTTCACTCTGTCTTTGGGAAATTGAGTGAGAAGTGGTTCACAGCTTCACTTCTCCACCTAAAGACTCAGAGAAAGCAAAAGAGTTCACGTAAAACCTCATTAAATAAGACAGCAAGTCTAAGTGGCATCCCAAGCTATTAAACAAACTAGATTGGTCCATAATAATAAGAAACATATTTCACATCTGTTGCGCAAGTACAGGGCTTTTAACAAGTCATAGGGATAACATGCTGGAAAATAGTTCTATTCCCCACCAGTATATCATTGTCAATGGTCATGCTGTCTCAAAAGAAGCACTTATCTCATACACTTTATTGCTTGATAGCTTGCTGATTGCTTCTACAAAGCAATAAATTGATGGCCTGATTCAGTACTGACATTAGGTTATGTTCATTTTCAGTGACTGATGTCTCTTGAATTAGGACTCGTGTAGTCTTCTATGTTTAGGAATATGAAATGCTAAACAGACCTGTCTGATGTCACAGATAAAGCAGTATAACTGATGCCAAACAAGCTATATTTACTCATTTAAGTAAATAACTGGCTTTCCCTTTAATAAAAATTTCATAATTTATGTCTTAATGTCTATATTTCCAATTAAGCTGTCTAGTCAAATTAAAAAAAAACACTTAAAAAAGGTGTTGTAGTTTTTAAATGTGCAGTTTCAAGACAGATGCAGAAAAGCATACAAAATCAGAATATATAGTTATATATAGTTTATTAATAAATCAGTTAGATAAATCTAATAATTTACTTCAAATTTAAAAGACTATTTATTGCTTTCCATTATCTGGAGTTATTGTTTTTTTTTTAATTTTAATGTAATAATGAGTCAAGAAAGGTAAAAATAAGTAAAATGATAGAAAAGCAAAGCTATTGTTTTGGTTTTATATCGTTTCTGTTCTTTTCCAGACAATTCAATAAGGAAACCTTGATTAAAATGGCATTAATATTTACCTTATTCCCATAGAAGCTAGCAAATTCAGTATTAAGATTTTTAGTAGTTTAAGAAATTGAATTAGTATGTTTTCAGTACAGCAAATGGCAAGCAATGTGATGTGTAATTAAGTAATCTCTCTAGACCAGTGCCTCTCATTGGGCAGGATTTTATCCCCAGGGAACATTTAGAAATGCATGGGGTAATACTTGATTTTCACAACTGGAGCATCGCTAACCACGGTTAGTGGGCGGTGGCCAAGGATGGCACTAAACACCTCACAGTGCCCAGCACATCCCCCTGCAGAAAGAATCACCAGGCCCAATGTAGCCAACGGGCTGAGGCCTAAGAGAGCAAGTATATGTTGTGGGACTCCCTGCTTGGAAGTCCCCTTATCCGGTTAAAATAAAATGCCTCGCATGATTGGTTTAGCATGTACCATACCTCAATATCTCAACCCTCTGTCCCCATTAATGGAATAAAACTGTGGCCTCTGACCATGGATGTAAAACAGTAGATGGAATAGGTAATGCGTTACAGTGGATGGCCTCAGTCATGATAAGTCCAGCAAAGTGGGTATTATTGAGCAGAATAATCGAATCAGATAAGTAAAAATGAGTGGTTACTGGAGGAAATCAAGAGTCACCTTATGACAATGGTGATTTGATGATTAGAATGGGACTACAGGACAAGAGAAAATGTGCTTCAGAAAAAGCTCTTAAACCCATATGAAATGCATGTGTTAATCTGCAGCTAACTGCAAGAGTACTAATTATAGTGCCATCCTTTAAAATTTTTGGATTGTATCATACATTTCTTTACACTAGTGTGGGTATAGGATAAGTTCTGTGTATGTGTGTATAAGGGAAAGGAAACATGGGTAAACATACAACAT
Organism: Manis javanica; assembly: GCF_040802235.1. Taxonomy (NCBI): domain Eukaryota; kingdom Metazoa; phylum Chordata; class Mammalia; order Pholidota; family Manidae; genus Manis; species Manis javanica. The sequence continues at coordinate 119,881,365 of NC_133164.1, forward strand.
TATGTGTCCCGCGTTTGACTTTTTTACGGAGGTAGAAAGTAGAACAGAACTAATGACTGAACAAACAGTATCTCTAATACGGCAAGGTCCAAAAGCATTTTATTTTAAATAAAGAGTAAAATAGCACCTCGATTGACACGAAATTGAGATGAAGTCTTTGTTGCATATACAGGCTGGGGATTTCGATTACATAGTAAGATACAGTAAAATGCTTTAGAAATGCTCCGCCAAGGCGAATCGGATGCACTCAAGGCTCCCTGCGGCATGCCTCGTATTTTCGGTTGGATTCTTTCCTCATTTGCACAGTTCCTGATTCATCCCTACACGTACAGTTTAGGTATTATGCCTGTACTTTGAAGAATAAATTCTGAGGAATAGAACTTCTGAGAAAAAAATAGGGCATTTAAATTTTTGAGGTAAAATCACTAGAAAACATAAAAAATCCATGGCAATTTTAATTCTCACTCATATGGTTGCAATTACCTGTATACTGATAACATTTCAGGATAGTTGATGAGCTGATCAGGTAATCAAAACTTTGACTACATGACAACTACTCTTTTCTTTTTTACGTTGTATTTTTTTTAATGATATGATGTAATAGCGAGTCTGATTTCAACATAGTGTTGAATATTAACCATCCTCAACAAGAAACTGATAAAATTTATAGAGTCAAGAAAAATTTAACTTTGGATGCTTGATTAAATTGATGGACAATATATTCTAGTGGCTGAAGCTGGGCTCCAATTCAAGTTCTGCAGCTAACATTTTGGGCTAATGAAAAATTTGCTAATATTATTAAAGTTCAGTTGTCTAATTTATAAACTATAGCAAATATTAAAGCATGAATTAAATGATGAGTATGAGGATTACCTGACACAGCATGTGTTAAAGAAGTAAATAAATTGTTAGCCATATCATAAATGTAAATTTTATGTTCGTAAGTTGAATTCTTGTGGCAAATCATTCAAGGATATCAGATAAGACACCATTTGGCTGGAAAAAAATGTTTAAATAAATATCTGAAGAACTATTATAATGTTTGCCAGGCTTCTAAAGATTGTGACAGGGCATTAAGAATGTTACACTTTGTATCAAGCAAATTTGCATCTGTATTTTTATTTATTGTTTAGAAAGTTCCCAGATAGGATCTTACGGACAACTTTTTGAGGAAAAGTGTTTTGTGCCAAGAACTAGTGGAAAATGTTAAGTCTTTATGACAAAATGTAACAAACATTTCCTTCTGAGATGCTTCATACCCTCATGTTACCACGATACCAAGCAGGACTGAATGGAGATAACCACAGGGATATGGTGGACGTGGAGATGATAGTGGCCTTCAGTCCAGATTTCTTTAGGACATGCTAACGGAGAATAACAGCTTCCAAGTACATCAGTGACCCCAGATGCAGAGGTCTGTGAGGCAGTGAAGGCTTTTATTTTTTCATCCTGCCCCTGGCAGTTTGCCATTATTTTGACTGCCACAGACTGAGCACCTGCGGAAGAGGTGGACCTGCTCTCTTGCCTATCTATCTGCTTTCCTATCTCATTCCTCCAACATCTGGAAAAAGTGGGTGTTGTAGGTAAGGGCCGTGGAGGCCATATCTTAGTGTGAATACATTGTGATAGTGTGAAATACAAAAATGGAAATGTTTCCTAGAGAAAATAAAACTAGAAGGCGTTGTTAATGGTCTGATGTTTCTAGTTTTTTTGAAAATGTTATTCCTTTTTCCTAAAGCAAAGCACAGAAATGTTAAGACTAAAACCTTATATGTAGAAATATAAAATATTGAATGTATATGTTTGGGGCCAAGTTTCTCTTAAATTAAACTGCTGAGTGGTTATTGAACATCCAACTCACAGGTAGGTTTCCTTTGAAACTAGTACTTAACTTAAATATAGATATTTGTGAAAGCATGTTTTTAAATTGATACTTAGGCAACGTTATTTTCACTAGTAGCAAAATCAGTTCCTTAAAACATTTTCTGTTACCTGCACAATAAAACAAGAGCAGTATTAATATAAATTATGCAAATGAATTACAAAAAAATCAGATGTGTATGAAAATAGGGCATGGAGTTACAGGCATACGGACATTGACAGGGAAGAAAATGAAGGGTAGCAGGGCACGGACGGAAGCGAAACGCTGCCTCACAGCCTCTGCCCACAGCGCCGCCAGGCTCAGGCCCGGGCCTGCCCCGCAATGCTGATCGATGCTCCAGATGAGCTTTAGCAACACAGCTTCCTCCAAGAATGCACAGGATAGGGAGGGCCATTCATGTCTCTGAATTCTGTACCACTTTCTACCTCCCTTGTGTCACGTACCACAATCTATCTTACAGTTACTTTTGTACATTTTTCTTGCCTAGATTGCTATCTCTAGGAGAGCAGCCTTTGAATTTTTCATCACTTCATTGCCTCAGTCCTCCGCAGAGCACTTTGACCACCGTGGATTCTTAAATAATACTGGTTGAATAAATAGATGATAAGGGAGAATTGAATAGACGGGAGGATTTATCTTGACACATTTTTAATAGTTGAAGAAACTGGGAAGCTTGGTTCAAGTCTTTGAAAGTATACGTGGTTTGACATGCCTCCCGCATTCCTCATCCCTCATGGACATCAAATGCTTAATTCGTTAGGTCAAGGAATTTGTGAATTAGGTTTCCGGACATTTAGAAAAGCTAATGTTAATAACAGGGAAATAGTATATCTCAACTTGTGTGCTTGGTATGTGTTTAAATTCAGTATTTTATAAACACATAAATATACTGCATAGTTAGAAGACGAACATTTAAGGTTAGGCTGGTAGTCTTAGAATCCATCTGTTTAGTGAGATTCATGAGATTAGTATTACCTTCATGCATTTTAAATATTTAATTGCCATTCTAGTTTAATAAATAAGCATATCATTCCGAGGCCTGTCTCCTGCTCTGGTTACAAAATTACTTGATGAAGGGATTGGAAGAAGAAGGAAAAACCGCATATAGGTTAAGTTAAAGAATAAGCTGACCCTTTTTGCAGGCTAAGTAGACTTCACAACGGCATGATCCTGGTACAGTGAGACATGGGCTGGCTCGGACACTCTTCTTTATCTGAGGAACATCTGGACATCCCAGGTTGCTCCTGGCTGATGAACTCCCTGAGTCTGCGAGTCCTCTCTGGCTCTCTGGTTTTATCTGGCTAGCTCTCTGGGCCTCGTTTAGTCGGTGTCACTGACTTTATTCTCTCTCCACCCTGCTCATATCTATTTTTCTGTCTAACAGGTCCATTTGTCATTTCATAAATATTTAAACTCTGTTTTGTTATTTTATGAATTTTCTCTACATCCTCTTCCCTCAACTGCATGTTGAATTCCCTTTGAGTTTTATCTTTAGGAATACTTCTGATCACTCGGTTGTTCTGATAGGGATAAAAGACAAGCTATTTTTGAGTTTATTGTTTCACCTTCTGGGTTCATTGCTCTTCTTTCCTTATAACTTCCACTCCGCGCATATAAATCAGTGCTTCGCAGGTCCTCATTGGGGAGCTGTGTTTCTGCAAGAAGTCCCCGTGGCAGTATTGGCTTCATGGTTTTCTGTATACTGAGAACTACTATCGATACATGAACTCTCTGTATTTTTGATTGTTTAATAAAATTATTGAATAAGTGAGGGATATTTTGAGTACTTTGCTTCCATAATTAGGAAGAATGTTAATCTTATTTCACAAGCCCCTTTATATTCCTTTTCTCATAACCTGCCTCTCCCAATAACACACACACACACACACACACACACACACGTGTGCATGACAGAGAAGGTAGTATTGAGGCCTGTGTGCACAGTCCTGTATCCCAAAGTGTATTCCAGAAAGATGCAAACTGAATCATGCATTTGTCCCTCAAGTCACAAGAATAAATCACTGTGGAAATAGTAAGGATGCAAAGACCTAGGAAAGGTATTTTGACTGGATTAAGAAATGAGAATCCTGCCCACATTTTGTAAACTTAAGAAATACTCATTTTCCACTGGGTTTTGGACAACAACCAGAAATTTTATCTAACACCTCTATTATTCAATAATTTTCCAGAAACTCAGACAAGAAAAGTAAATTACATGCTTTTATTTTCCTTTATACAGAAAAAAAATTGTTTGTCAGCTTAAAGTAAAATAATCATCAGAAGTATACAACAATTGACAAAAATCACTAAACAAAAGTCTACAATTTGAATAAATAGTGGCAATAACAAGACAGAATATATGGCAGGGTGATAAAAGTTCTCATTCAAAATAACATCAAAAATTATTTTCTCTATTTTAATACTGAATTATAATCATTTTTCTGGTCTTCAGGAAAAAATAGGAATACATTGAATACATTGAATGTACACAACTTTAAAACACATCTTATCTTTGTAAATGCTAAAAATAAAGTATTTTAGATATAAAGTATTAAATTACTTTCCTATTAGGACTTAACATAATATGTGTGCAGGATCGATATAAAAAATAAGTTTTGTGTACCAGAAATTCCAAAACCAAGTGTTCTTTTTTTTTTTTTTTTTTTTTTTTTTTTTGCTTTTTAATCCATCATGTCCAATCATTTTCTAAGACATAAGGTATCTATCACAATTTCATCTTTGGAAAGCTCTGTGTTCCTTAGGGCTCCAGTAATGCAGTTGGTGTGGGAGGGATAATAGTAATACACAGGATAGGAACACCCATTAGTGGAAAGTCAGAATTCCTGACTCGGTTTTTCTTTTAGTTCTTGGCACTGCATCAAAAGTAGCAGAATAGAAGCAGAGATAAGGGAAGTGGATCATTTCTGTTGCTTTGTGGATTGGTCCAAATAAGGTTTTGCTTTTCTATGTTCTGATAAAGGTTTGTGTTTGCAACAATAACTTTCATGACAAAAAATTAGCAAAGAGCATCAGAAGTGAGTACATTTTATAACATCTTGTAATTCTGAGGGGAAAATCCCAGGGAAAGTACCTTTGAACCCAAAATCTGTCAAAGGGAGAAATAAAGTGGGTCCATTTATTTCTTACAAACAGCCGTCCACTTCTGCTCTCCCATGTCTCTCGTGATCTGGCCGCAGAAGAAGGGGCTCCACTCAGCCTCTCCAGTCAGATAAGCCCTGCCCACCCTTGTAATCACCTACCCATACAGAGATGGACTACTTCTCTCCACCCCTTGGGAACAACTATTTATATGGAGATGCACTAAGGCCAGTTGAGAGATTCTGGAAATATTGCAATTTTACCCATAGCCCACCCCTCCAGAAATCTTGCCTTACAATCTACTTGTTCCCCATCTTCTACAGTTTCCCCTGGGCAAGAAAACAAGCATTTTAACCAGACTAATAAAATACATTAGCAACAGTAATAAAATCATGATAATCCTCAAGCCGGGGGATTCAACTAGGTTCAAAGTCCTGTGCAGATTCAGTTCATAGCTCACCCATCCCACAAGCAGGCAGTAGCTGAACAGGTAGAGAGTTCAGAGCAATCATCACATGGCAGCTGCAGCCAGGGCGTGGGTCCAGGCCACAGGGGCTGTAGAAGAAAATAACCTTAAGGCCGATAAGATACATGATTTAAGGACACCAGAGTAGACAAATCTTGTCCCTCAGGTAGGATGCATACGAAAGAGTGGTCCTGTGAGAGGGCAGTGGCAGGAATGGGACCTCGTCCTGGTCTAGTATACCAGACTTTCACCCTCCTCCCTGTGGGAGTTTCAGATGGGTCTATATATAGGGTGATGGGAGGTACATGGCACCGGCCATAAAGATAGAACAGAACTTCCCCATAAGATGCTCTTACCTCCTGGATGTTTGGGGTACACTATCATGATCTTTGGGGATCACTCTGCTGTTACTTCAGAAACACACAGGAGACCAGCTTCCAGGTCTTTTCCCCAGGGTGCCATAAGAGCCAGCCATTGCTGGTCCCTGAATTGAAATGTCCAGGGCCATGTCCACTCAACAGAGTCTCCAGGGTTTAATGCAGTTGGGGCTGGCAACAGGATGTTGCTCTGCTGGCCATATCCTGGCTTCAATAACTCCTCTTTGGCTTGCTCATAAAGTTGTATAGGAGAGGCAGCGATGTGTGCTAGCACGTCCCCAGGGGTCAAGGCTCCTTTTTGTGGCTTCTCATTTAAGTGCCGTAGCACTGTCCATAAGTGAACTGACTGGATCCATAGACTATTGGTGTGTGACTTCAGGCCAGATTTCAGCAAACCATTGTACCTCTCTATCATGCCTGACCTGGTAGGGCTTTATGGTACATGAAACTTTCACTTTATTCCTAATTGCTGCACCCATTCTTGTAACACATGTCCAGTAAGGTGGGTGCTTGAACACTCTCAATCACCCGTGGCCAGCCATAGACTGCAAAGAGACACTCTAGGCCTTTCTTGGTGGTTTGCTGATCTGTATGACATGCAGAAAAAAGCAACTAACAAGCCAGTAGCTGTGTCCACACAAGTCATGGCATACCAATATCCTTCCGATATGGGCAGGAGCCCAGTATAGTCTATCTGCCACCTGACAGCTTCTTTACAATTGTCCCATGCTGCTGCAGGACTCAGTGGAAATCCTTCTTAGAGCACACAGGGCACTCCTTCTGAGCTCTGCTGACTTATTCAAAGGTCAATGGCAAGCCCCACTGCTAGGCTACAGCCGACATTACCTTTTGCCCCTCATGCAACAAACGCTGTTGTAACCATTGGGCTGCATCAGAGGCAGGCTTTCCTTCTAGCCAGTGCACCTGGGCCAGGGTGTCTGCTTCATCATTCCCTGGGAAAGCCAAAGGGAAATGGCCAGTCACATGATATACGGTAACAGTCTTAGTCTGACCAGAGACCCATATATTTGCCACAACTCTTGCCCTCAAGGGGACTGGTGACCAACCATCCAGTTGGCATGGTATCATCTCGGTAGCTACAGGGGTAAGCCCCGATATACGGCCCAGCTGTCAGTACACACAACTATACAGGAGGGCTCCTGTGTGATCATGAGCCATACTGCCTGCAACTCAGCCCACTGGCTGCTCTTCCCCTCTCCATCCTCTATCCATATTGTCTGTCTTAGGATGGAAAGCCACAGCCCTCCACTTCGGGGGCTGCCCAAGACTGGAGCTGTCTGAATAGCAAGCATCTTCAGGTATAGGGGCTTTTCCCTCCTGGTAAAGACCCATGGCTCAAAGGCAAGTTATTCTTGCTTTCCACAGAATATGTCACTGGCCCCAGTAAGCATTGGAGTTATCTACTTAAGGGGTAGAGAGGGGACTATGTTGCTGTTAATGTATCTTTCAGGAGTGTGACCCATCTTCTCAATAACTGTCTCTCTTTCTTAAAGGCATCCTAGGTCATCTCCCATCTCCTCCAAGTGATGCTGAAGTGTGTCTCTCTCCTGCCAAAGTCTCTCTCTCTCTCTTCTATAACACTTTCCACTATCTCGAGGAAAAGACATCCCACAACTCTGGCTGCTACATGGCCACTCAGAGCTTCTAAGCAGCCTTCTATCTCACAGAGGGCTGATTCCACAGCTTCCAGTGTCTCCACCCTTCCCCAATTCTGGGGAAGGTCCCACCCATCTAGGAAGTGCTTTACCCTAAACCAATTCTCCACTAGGAGCTCCCCAGTTGGAAGTACACATACAGAGCTCCTGGGTGAAGCTGCACCCTCTACCACTGCAGCCACTGGGGCCTCCCCAGCATCCATGGGGGGTTCTGGGCATCCACCATCTCTAGGGGCAGCCCACCCAAGGGTTGCACCCATGTAGACAGAATTCAGGTTCAGAGGTCCTGCCTACTACTGCCAGATGTAACTCCAGGGGAGACAAACACGGGGCAAAATACCTTTGAAACCGAAATCAGTCAAAGGGAGAAATAAAGTGAGAGAAACTCATTTATTGCTCACAAACAGTCATCCGCTTCTGCTCTCCCCTGTCACTTGTGACCCCACTGCAGAAGAAGGGGCCCCTCCCAACCTCTCCAGTCCAGATAAGCCCATGCTGGCCCTTCTAATTACCTTTTGACATGGAGACGGACTACTTCTCTCCACCTCTTGGAAACACAGATTGGTATGAAGATGCACTAAGGCCAGGCGAGGGATTCTAGAAATACTGCAATTTTACCAACACATCTGCTTGTAGAACTTCTTTATCTTTTTTAGTTTCCCTTTTGCTTTTTGGTTACTTTGCAAAATACAACAACAGAAATGAGGGGAAAACGTAGTTTGAGGTTACTTACAAACAATCAGGTTGCAATTAGAAAAAAAATGAGGTTCAAAGTTCACAAGCTCCTCCGGGGTTAAGAAATGATTTTAATAAATTCCATAAGAATTGAAAATGTCTCAAGGCATACAATGTGTCCTACTTCTTCTAAATCCATTTATTTCCCTCTGATCAGCATATAAAACAATTAATTACTCATCTCACATCTAACAGAAATGCCCTGTTTCTTTCTCACCGTGCTGAAATTCCAGACAAAATGAGATTCTGGATTCAAACAACAGAAACAACCAGGAAAATTCAATTCAATTATGCCTAAGCTCTCCATCTCCTAAATAACCACAAATAAATACATACATAAAACACCCACCTCTGCCCTCTAAGAATGGGCAAGAAAATAATATGCCTATTAATCCCCTGGAAGGCATTACCAATGTAAAACCTATAGATCGACCCATTCTCAGCTTTCCCTTTGGGATCCGAATCTCTCATAAAAATCCATTTAAATAATCCCTTCTGTATATATTTCTTAACATCCTGTCTCCTTTGGCCCCTCTGTATACCTACCCATACATTCAATGAAATTGAGTCTCAATAGGTAGGCAAGAAATGAAAACTTTAATATATTCTAACAAGATGCCTTCATGCAAAGGTTAAAAGAAAGCAGCTTCCTTCTGTTACAAATGTTTTGCATTTCCTGAAAATGCATTTATCAAAATGTGTGTATTTTAAAAAACCATAGGAGATCTATTAAAAGATGATTGATGAATTGTTTTGCAGTTGCATAGCTCAAAGCATTTCCTTTTATCCAACTGAGACATTACCCAAAGGGCACTAGGTTTAGCTAAATAAAAAACAATGTTTTGAGTCTCTTGCCAGGTAGTGGCAAATAATGCCTTCCTAGCTTATGAGCTTTAGTGCACCAGCTATAGAGACTGTCATTCACCCATAGATTCTTTCTTCAACACAAATCTCCACACAGTCACCTCGAGGCTCATGATGAAAGGCTGTGCTAAGTAAACCTGAAAATCCCCCCTAAGCTGGCAAGAAACTCAAGGCAACTAAAAGATGATTCCGTGCTCAGACATGGTTTTTTATTTGCAAGAGAGTGGCGAGCCATGGCCGAAACTAAGGGCTGTTTAAGAGGAAGAAAAGGATGGGAGGAAGGCACACATTGTGTAAGACAGTAACTGCATTCCTCCTTTCTTTCTTTCCTTTCTCTTAACAATTTCATTAAGGGTACACTTTTTATTATATCTTAATAGACAAAATCCCCCACTTCATTGATTGATGTTTGACAACTGAAGGACTTCAAGCTCACCCCACCCTCTTCCGTGGGTGCCCCAGCCCTGAGCGGGCGAGCTCACCCGAGCGCCCTCTCCCTTGGCTTCGCTTCAGTGGGGGATGCACCCTGCAAACCCCCTCCCATATGTGGGGCCTCCCATTCCCAGAAGCATCTCCTGACTGCAGTGAAAATCCCAAACTGTCTCTTATTGTCTCTCAAGCCATTTTCAGACAATCACAGGACCTGCCCCGTTTTCCCAGAAGCCTCATTGATGTGAGTAAAGAAACTTCATGATCTTGGTCTGTGTGTGGCTTCATCAGTTTTGGGCATCTTCACCAGATTTTAAGTGGAGGGGGGGGCATCCTGTTTCATCAGGTTTCCCGCAAGACTTAAGTCAGGTAGTTTAAAATCCCTAAAGGATTTTTATCTGAATTGTAAAGAATACAAATTTAAGGAGGCCATTCAAATTCTAAATCTGTAAAATCCTTTCTGATGCTTCCTCTGGAATCTGCAACTAATTCCAAAATATGCTCTAGAATATCACTGCCAAGACCTAGAAAGCTACATCAACATTCAAACTGTAGCCCAAAGTGGTATGTGCTCCGGGCCTAAGTGGGTTGACCGCCCTCTAAAGGTGAAATGTTAAACAAGATCCACTGCTTCATAACACAATTCTGAAAATGTCCAGAAGTCAAATTTTAAAAATTGACATAACAAGAACCAGGAAGGCCTAAAGTCCAAGGATGAAAGACAATCAACAGACAATCCACAGAAAACACCACGAAGCCAGAGATGTTAAGAGTATTTGACAAGGTCTTTAAAGCAACTGTCATAAAAATGCTGTGATAAGCAGTTGTCCACAGGTCAAACAAATAGACAATTAAACATTGTTGCAAAGCAAGAAATAGTAAAGAACAACAGGGGGACCTCAGATCTCACAAATAAAGCCTTCACTGGATGGGCTCAGTAGTGAAAAGTACATGGAAAGAATCAGGGAACTCATAAGAGATCCTTTAATTTTGTCAAATCCTAGCAACAGAGAAAGAAATTAAGAAAAAATGTCTTCAAGAGTCTATGGAACAACAACAACAAAATATATATAGCCTCCATGTCACCAGAGGCCCAGAAGGAGTGGAAATTGTGGAGTTGAAAAATTATTTGAAAAATAATCATCGTAAACTTCCCAAATTTATCAAAAGACATAAACCGAGAGATGCAAGAAGCTCAGTGGCCCTCAAAGGGAATAAACCAAAATAAATCTATACCTGGATACATCATACTCAGATTTCTGAAAAGTAAGTACAAAGAAAAATCTTTAGAGCAGTCTGAAAGAAATAATGAATCACTTTCAGGGGAACAGTAATTCGAGTAGGAGAACAATGGTTCCAATAATTGTAGATTTCTCATTCATATAAGAAGGCGGCACAACCTTCTACAGGCCAGAAAGAAGTGACACAACATTTTAAAAATATTGATAGGAAAGGCCTGTCAACCCCGGAATCTATCTATGATGAAAATAGGGGCATTTTATAAAGACATTTTCAGTTGAAAGAAAACTAAGATACTTTATCACTAGCCGACCTACTCTAAATGAATAAGTAAAAGAAATTATTCATACAGAAAGAAACTATAACATTTACTGATTGGGTTTATATTGGAGGTAGAGGTATATTAAATACAACTATGTTACCTAGAAGGGGGTATTGTGAAAAGTAAACAGCAACCCCCCTTGAAATGGTGAATAATGATATTACTAGACCGTGACAAGTATTTATACTGTATGTATGTGTATTGTAAACAGCAGAACAACTAAAATACTATACAAAAATACACTTAAAACCATAATAGATGAAGCTAAAGGAAATTAAAGAGAAAAAGTTCAAGTAGTCTAAAAACAGAGAAATTTATTATCTGGCCTTTTAAATAACAAGTTTGCTCAACCTTGATTTGGGGCGGGAGCCCCCACTGGGGACACCTGGCTGCACCCCCCCTGCTCTGCCCCTTCCCAGCTGTCTGACTTGCAACAAATCACTGACCCTCCTGCACCTGAGCTTCATCCAATCGGAGATCATCTAATACGTTAATTGGAAACTGGACAAAAGTGCGCAGAATAGTTTCTGGCACATATTAAATGCTGTCAAGTGCTAGTAATGACTCTAATGCTACCACTGCTATAAACAGGAACCATCAAAATGAGCCATGTCACTATCAGCAGTTATCACTATTTTTTACCCCTTACTATATGTAATGGCTGTCAGATTATGACAATGCATGTTACTACAGCTAGTGATAAATCTTTTCAATTCTTGTTTTTATCCCCTTTAGATAAAACTTTGAGAGAGCTGCTCAAAACTTGAATTTTTATTTTTACCCATCCCTCTTGGAATTTTTCTTTAAGTTTTTGCCATGTTGACTTTATAACATCTGTGCATTTCTTGAGAAAAATAAAGTCATAGACAAAAGAAAATCAGCGATCTTAATCTCTAATACATTGTCTTACTCTGCAATATTAGCCCATGTGCAAGTATTGCTATTGGAAAACTAATCTCATAATAAAGATCTCTGGTAAACTTTTCTGGTACACATACTCTTTTGGAAGCATAACATATTTTAAAAGAAATATATTGTGGAAAAAGCAGGCGTTTTAAAAAGGTGGTAAAAAAGTAAATTTAGAATCATATAAAATTTTCAAAGGAAAGAAATGGATTAAGCAAAACAATTAGTAGAAAGCTAGAGACTATTTTAATAGCATTGGTCTAGGAAAGACGTTTCTCTAAAACATTTAGTGTACCTAATAAGTGATTAACACACTCCATTGTTGGTGCTGAAATAATGCAATACATTTACCAACTGGTAAAATAGTATTGGTAATTTGGTTGTTGATGTAAATAGGCTCATACCTATTTATATCATTGCCCGTCTATTTTTGCATGTCATGCCGTTTTTCCATGTGGGCCCTTAGCATATTATTCACCATTATTTCAAGTATTCTCTCTGATAATTTCAAAATCTGAGTCATGTCTGATTTGGTTCTGGTGACTGCTTTCTCTCTTTAAATGTGTTTTTCTTTCCTTTTGGCATTTCTTGAAATTTTGGGGGTAAATGACACAATTCATCACAGAAATGGAATTAAGTAGGCCTGTAGTATGAGGGTTTATATTCATCTGGCTAGATGAGCCAAATACGGTCTCTGTGCACTGGTTGTTTACTAAATTGGTGTTCATTTCTTCACAGTAGGCTGAGACCTATTAGGTCAAAAGCCCCATGTGCCATATTCAATTTTTTACACTTTTGTATTAGGGTTCTCCAGAGAAATAGAATCAATAGGAGATAGACTCAGTAAGATATGTATATGTATATAAAGAGAGACAGGGAGAATAAATTCCTATTCCTCCGTGAGTTCTCTTGCCATCCTTCCTGTCTGGAGGATGGCCCCCTGGCCATGATTCTCTCACACCTAATCATCTCAGAAAGTGACAGGCTTCTCCTGTCATGCAGCCATGTCTAGCTGCACCCCACTAAAACCAGCTTTGTGTTACTGACTCTTGAGGGCATATCTTTTTCATTGATTGGTTCCAAAATCCTATTAGCCCCCAGCAAGGGGTTGCACCTTTTAATGTCTGCTGTTTTAAACCCCAGATTCTTCACATTCATTTAGAGTCCATGTTTTTGTCTTTTCTCTTGACTTTGGTTTCCCTAAATAATCCACCTCAGAGAGTCTTGCAGCGACTTCAGCTTTAATCCACAAAAGAATTTTTGCTGTGGAGAAATGGGATCATTCTGTAAGTTTCTAAATAAGTCCCAGCCTTTTCATGGGCCTGTATCTTGAGAATGTGACCTTACCTGTGTTTCTCTGTTAGTGTAATTAAGTTCTCTGCCTTCTCTGTAGGATTCCCAACCTATTTATTACCCCTATTGACACTGCCTCCCATCCTTAGGTGAAATAGGAAAATTAGAGGGGGCTGGAGTTAGGAGGAATGCCCTCATCAACTGGAGCACACTTTGATACATATTTTCCTGTGTGGAATAGGCTCTGGGTCTATTTCACAATGATAATTTATTCAGTCCTCCTGTTATAGCCAGGAGCAGACCTTTCCTGGGTCTCAGCGTGAGGACGTGTTGGCGTTTGTACAGGTCAAGTCCATGCATGTGTGGCGGCTCTTGAAGACTTTGCTACCAGAGTTTCTCCCTCTTGTGCTGGTCCACTCAGCCTCTAGCAAACCCATCAGAATTACCACCCGCGTGTTCTGACACTCAGGGCTCGGAACGCTTGTGCTCTAGGTGAGCAGCTCTTGCCCGTGACTCTGGGTACACCTGTCGCTGCAAATTTTGGCAGTTTGCCCTACAAACTCAGTGTTCTGATGGGCCTAAGAAGTCATTGATTTTCAGTTCATCCAGCTTTTTCTTGTTGTAATTACAGGGATGATGACTTTGAAGCTTTTCACATGTTACGTGTTCTAGGAATCTGTCTTTTAAAGTTTCTTCTCAGCTTAAACATTGTAATCTCTATTTCCCTGCATTCTTTGTTTCCCTTTTACTCAGGGACAGTGACCCTCAACTTTACGGTCTGTCAGGGTATATAAATTAAACAATAGGAAGATAATTAAAATTGCAGAAACAGATCAGGTAATACAATATAATTCTTTCTAATGTTACTTTTCTCAGGAACTATCTTATTAATAGGAGGTATTTAAGAATAAATACACTATGCAATGCCATTTGATGAATACTTTACTCCTATTACTGGAGGTAGTGATAGAGGGGTTCCAGGACTCAGTCAGTGAGACCATCTTGAGAATGTGATACTACAATAAAGTCTGAAGTTGCCATGGAAACACAGAGGAAATCATTTGCAGAGATCACAAAATATACCAATGGTCAAAGAATTGAGGGGATTTGGAGTTTAATCAGAATAGGAGAGAATGTGAAGGAATATACATATTCAAAGAGAGAGAAAAAGGGAGAGGAAGAAAATACATGTTCCCTAATATTTAAAAGAGTGTCAGCAGAGTGATCATTTTAAGTCCTGAGTGTACATAGAATTATTCCACAGGTAGAGAGTGTTTTTTCATCAAATACTATGTCTTGGATTAAGAGGGTAAGAACGTCTCATCACCTCTAACAAAGTTGTTTGGTAGTTGTACTCAACGCTTTTTAAGTAAAGGAAAATCAAGCTCACAGTCAACATATGTAAAAAACATGTCTCCTGAGCATCCAGCTATAAATTGTTAAAAGCAAAGTGCAAAACACAGTTCCTGCTCTTGCAGGATTCAGAAATGCTCTGTAATAACTATTCATCAAACATCTGCATTTAGCAAAGCAATCATGTTCAGCAAAGTCAGCATGAGATGAGCATGGCTTCCCACAGGCCATCACAGCAAATCCGTATTCTCCGGGAACGTTGATTCTGTCCAAGAAAGAGCCACAAAAACACACATACACGTTGGATTAATTATCTCTTTTTTCATATGTATTAATTAGAAGTAGCATTACTTAGAGAACTTACACATGACTCCTCTCTGGAAAACAAGTACATACAGAAGTTCCTAAAGAAATTTTAAAAACAGTGGATACTTTAGGGATTATATAAGTATTAAATGTTTAGATTTTTATTTTTATTTTTTGAGATTTTCAGTGTGGGTAGGAAGTCATGATCCTGTGAGTTTTCTTGTCATGATAATTCTGTGCCATCTTATCCAATAATAACAAAATTTTACTTTGCTGTTAGTTTTCCATTTTACAAATAGTCAAAGCAATTTATATTCTATCTCCACAATCCAGTTAAAAATACAATATAAAAGTGTGGATGCAGGCAACCTCTAAAAGGTTGGTCTTCAAAAATTAACAAAAAATGGGTACGAGTCATGGCAATGTCTACCACTGATTATGTAATGATGATCTTATGCAGGCATCATGACAGATGGACAAACTAGTTATTATTCTCATTCCAGAGTTGGTGAAATTGAGAATAGGGAACCACCTACATTCACTTAGCTAGGGAATAGAAGGTGTGAGATTTCATATCTCAATTTGTCAGACTCCAGATTCATGCTGACCAGTGTGTTACGTGGCCACGTGGAGGTAGGGAAGGAAATGGTGGAATCCCAGCGTCAATCCCTGTAGAAAGAGGGTGAGCTGGTTCAGGAATGCTCTCCTCTTTGTCTTCTCCTTTTTTGCCTAATTTTTTTTTTCTTTTCTTTCATAGTCCTTGTTAAACTTGATGTTAGTTGCATAAATAATAAGGGAACATACTATTTTTCGAACCTGTTTTACTCCTTTCTTCAGGCAGATATTTGGGCCTGTGATAACATCCATTCGCGTCATCTTTTACCTCATTTCAGATGCCTGAAGCCAGGCTTTTCCTGAGATGTTACATGAGCATGAAAACAAGACTGTTAAACTGAGAAGTCTGGATCAGAGGAGTTTCATATGTGATATGATGTACTTCTTTGTAAAAAGTGAGCAGAAATTTCGTAACAAAAATTTGTTGCAAGCATAAATACATACTTTAAATACTACATACTTAAAAATTATACATACTAAGAATTTTCTGTTAATCTCACATGCCTACTTGAGAGAAAAACAATGACCAATTGTTGGGGGTTAAGTTTTTTTTCCTCCCTCAACAACAAAGAATTGAAAGGCAGAGACATAGTAACAAAGCTGAGTGAAAGTTTTATTTGAATCCCCTCCAAGGGAGGAGCCTGCCAGAGTCAAGGCAGACAAAGGCAGGCTGCTTCCTGTGAGGCTTCTTTTTAGGGGGTTTTTGGCAGGACAGAGAAGCCCTTGATTGACAGTCTTTGGCCTTGGAGACCTGGTCTAATTGATAAAAAAAAGAAGGCATGGGCTGCTCTGACGATTTCTGTGCTTGTCTTCTGATGTTTTTTTTTCTCTCTCTGGGGAGTGTCTGTGCTTAGAGACTTCTCATCTGAGTATGTTATTTTTTCATCTGGGGAGTGTTTGGACGTTCCAAGTAATTCTTAGTCCTTGAAACTTCAAATAATTATCTGTGAGTCTTCTCTGGCTCTCTGGTTTTATATGGTCAACTCTTTGCGCTTTACTGGCTTTATTGTCCCTCTACCCGCTTATGTCTACCTTTCTGTGTAACACAATGACAGTAGCAGAAGTGTCCCAGGACTTTTGCTGACAATTTCCCCAAGATATTTTAACAACTCTGCAATGTTTTGAAGCTTCCAAGCATAAAGGGAGGGTAATATGTGGGAGCAAGTCACATATTTAATTAGAGATGGGAAGTTCTGTGCACGAGCCCCTAATTTGTCTCCTTTTCACTTGTCCACTTATTGCCAACAACCAGGGATGATGCCGTTCCTCCAAACCAGGTCGCTACACCCCTTACTCCCACCTGGACGCATGCACCCCTTGCTGGTTGCTGCCTGACTCAAATTGGTTGATTACTGCAGGCATTTGGGGTTCCATTTCCTGATCTACTTGTAGCCTTTGACTCTGGGTCACTTTCTCTTCCGGGCTTCCAGCGTTTCCGGCCCTGAGCACTCCTGTGCCTTCAGCTTTGGCTGCAGGTTTGTCCTGCATGCATTTCTGCAGTGTGTTTTTTTTCTCCAGGCTAACTGTCTTCCCTCTTTCCACAATGCCTCCCAGTTTTGATATACTACACACTTTTCATTTTTTCAGCATAGACCACACATAATCACATATGTTTGTTCCCATTTCTAGGTTTGGAGCTGATGTTAGAGATGACACCACCTTAACTTAATCAGTTCTTTTCTGCCTGATTAATTCCCCTGCCTTCCTTCAAGATTACAGTAGCTGTTAGGTATTTTGAAATCTGTAATTAATTTCTGATACTCAGTGCTCCTAGTGCACTGCTTATTTACCTCTATTAACTGCATTTATCTCTTTATAATAAAACTACCTCTGCCTGTCTGAATCCTTTTTTAGGCTTTAAACTCTGGTTCAGAGAACGTGGTTATTTATTTTATCTAAAGCCCTGTCTCAAATACAAATTGTTTTTAATAAATATCTTTTGAACTTTTAATACAAAAGGGATTTAACATGAAAAACTGAAACAATTAATATTTATTCAGTTAATATTAATTAAATTAAAATAATTGGCTTCCATTCCATTTTTCTTGCATCTAAATATTCCTACTTTATACTTTTTAGAATATTTTAATCATAAAATAAATAGTTGTGGGTAAATAAAAATTGGACTACTTGCCATGAAACTAATTGAAATGAATGCCTAGAGTTCTTTAACATTATAAAACTTTCAGTGAAAGCTATTTTAGTTTGTGATTGAGATTCAGTCTTATACGTAGAGAAAAATAAAACAAAGCACACAAACTTACCAACGTCTGCCTTCCCAAAGGGACAGTTAAAAAGCAGTATGTTCAGCAATAGTGATGGGAAATATTTTCTTTATATGGATGCTGTGCAGGGAACAGTAGCAATTACCAGTCTGGAGATGAGTTAGAAAATCACTGATGATAATAACATACAATTGAGCCCTACCTTTGGGAGAGACATTACCTCAGAGCACAGAATCAAAAGCTCTCTAAGCAGAAATAAACACTCAGGTCACAGATACGCTCTGGAATGTCACATTATCGGAGTGAAGACACATGGATGAGCACACCCTGAAGGTAGCAAACTCTTTCTTGCTTTGTTCTGTTTTTCCTTATGGTGAGTCCATATTGAATTACTTCTATACTCTTAGGAATTCAATAATTAGATTTTTTTTTTACCACTAGGTCACATTAGAGTGCATCCTGTCCTCCCTTTTAAAGAGTTAAAAAGACCCAAGTTTCCACCAAAGTGGTAAAGTCATATTCAAACTCACATCTTCTCTTCTAGTCCAGCCCAGGAATTCACCCACAGTCATTTTCAGTGATAACCATTAACACCGTCATCATCATCCTTACATTTATTTTTCTGTTTAGTTTTCGAAATATGTTTAGAAAATAACTTTTAACAAACTTTAGAAAATAATCTTTTAACAAAAACTTTTAAAACTTGTCCGAACACTGGAAATACTACTTTTCAAAAGAGACCGAAAAAAGAGGAATAGAATCCCTAATGTGCCCCAGAGAGCCAGAAGGACTTCCAGCACGAAGTGGACTGTGCCGATTCTGGCCCAGAAAAGGATGCAGTTGAGGCATTTTCCAGCATGGCAGGGCGTGAAGTGCTTTGGTGGTCAGAAATCAGGGGCAGTCTGCACGGGCTCATGACAGATACCAAGGGGACAGGACTGTGGATGGTGAATAAAAGGCTGTGAAGGAAAAATGAAGAGAAAATGACAGACGCAAAGGAACAAAGACATTGTGAATCATAAGATTGCAACAGAAAGTAGGAACTTATACCCACAATTCATTTTAACTGCACTTTCGTTCTCATTTAAGAATGTAAGCATTTTACATAAATTTACTACTTACCAGTAGTCCATAGAAATTTTATTTCACATCCTTAAATATCTTGAAAAATAATAGATTGTATGTTGAAAATTGTACTCAAATAAAATATAAAATAGTTATGTAACAGAAATAAATAGATGGATATAAATATAAATCATTTTTGAGTCTCTGATCACCTGAATTAATAAATATTAGTGACAGTGCTATCTACTATATCCTATCACCTATAATAAAAACATGGTATGCATGAGTATATAATACCCAGTTACATATTATCTTATAAAGGACCTGTATATGATGTATAGATGCTAGTTAGGAAATGGCTTGTATTTATATTGCTCTGACTCTTACGAGGATTGTCTTAGAAATAAGTGGAAACTCCTCCTCTGAAACAATGCATCGGTGCAGGCAGACAATGTCAGATCACTTGAGATATTAAATTAGAAGTTTTTCAAGATGGCGAAGTAAGATCCACTGGGGATTAATGGACCGCTGAAAGCAAGACTCACTTCTACTGGGCGGGTAAAACCAGAGCAGGAGGGAACTGCAGGAGCCGGAAGCACGGAGTGTGCATGGGGGGCGCCGAGGGGCCGAGGACCGAGTGTAGGAAGCGTCCTGACGCATCAGTGGTTCGTCTAGTGTAAGATGCCATCTACTGTAAGAGGGCATCCTAGCTGGGCTGAAGGAGGTTCATAATTTCCAATTATGATTAAATTAAGTGAAACTAACAAATGTCGAGCTTAAGATACCAGTAATATACAATATCTTACTCCATATCTAACCTTATAATAAATGAAGCATGTGCAGATCCCTTCATAGAAATTATCCACGTTAATACTTAAAATTATGTGGTTTTTTCCTACTAATAGTTAAAACCTCCAATATAATATTTTACTTTATTTCCTACCAGATTTAAAAAAATTATCTATTAAATTCTTACTTTATTTTTTCTAAAAGTGAGAAAAATCAGAACTTCAATTTCGGAGAGTCCAACATTTCCACAACCATTATCATAGAGTGACTGCAAATACATTCAAGTATTTGAACACTGATTTCATATGGGTTTGATGGCACAGACTTAACTTCATATAAAAAAGTATTATTGAAATGTCTTATTTAGAAGAATCTCAAAAACTTTGTCCATTTTAACAAGTGCTACCTTCAATGTTTCTTTAAACTAATAATAGCTCGCAATTCAAAAAATGTCTTAGAACCTGAGTCTTGTGTATTTAGAAATTAATATCACTGATTTCTTATTTCTTTCGTTACTTCATTTGTATTACAGAAGGAGTTTTATTAATTTCACATTTAATTAATGTTTGAATAAAAATATTTCTGTGACATGTCAGGTGTATTTGAAAGACAAAATTCATTGCAGTTTGTTTTTTATTTAACCTTAAGTACCATCAGGCAAAGTGTAGCTCTTTATAAAATTCCAATATCTACAGATGAATAGTTTTGAGTGACGAATGTGTCCCTTGTTTTAGTTCTGTGCTCGGGTTTCCAGTAAATGTAATGGTTCTGACTCCATAGATCTAAATGTTCTGATTAGGTGCTTAGCTGAGTTAAATGCCAGCACCCACTGAGGGACTCAGAGCCAAGGTGGCTATTAAGCTATTGATCAAAGATGTAGCTTAAAATATCAAGGCTGAAAACGCTATGCTTTGTCTTATTTTTCTTCACACAGAACTGGATATTTCATTTTTGAAATACTTTGGTAATATGCTTACTGATAAACAGGGCACTACATTCATGAATCTTACAAAAGTTGTTACCCTATTATTAAAAGTAGTTTGAAATTAGGAGATGTAACCCATTTTTTACTGTACACATTTATTCAGTCAAATATTCTAGCAAACAATTACCACATTAAAAATCATAGATTAGGTCTGGTGGTATTAACATATACTAGGTGTTTCCTAGATTATCAGAATGCCACTAGTATGATAATTGACCCTATTTACATGAATTATTCATTTGAATAGTGAAGTTCTCAATTCAGGGAAAAAAAGTTTTCTACTTACACTGTCTTCTGCCTTCAGACAAGTGACCTTTGAAGAACAAACAAGTCATTTATCTCAAAAGTTATTTTCCCCAGCTAAACATAACCTTCTTGTTGGAAAGATGTCATAAATTATGGGAGATTTGTAATTCATTTTTTACCCCCAAAATGATGTTTGCAAATCACTGTGTGTGTGTGTATGCCAATTTTTCTACAGATGTTTTTCTCAAGATTGGAATTTGGGTGGATTTTAATGACTCAGTATTTCTAAATTTGAACAGACTTACCAATAAATATTGGATTGTTTCTTTATCTTATCCTAGATATTGACATACTTAATTGCTTTATTTCATCAACAGTTATAAATTTCAAGGCTACAAACATTTATTTAATGTAAAATAAATTGGTGTTAAAGTATAAATTTCTATTTAAATATAACTTGAATTAAAAATTAACTTTCTAATTGAGAGACTTCACAAGCATTGAATTATACTTTTGAAAGTCTGTAGTAAGATGAAGTAAGAAGTAAGTCTGAAGTAAGTATGAAGTAAGATGTATTTAGAAGAGTGACTATTTTGTAACAATAAAAAATAAAGCCAATTATGCAGTTGAGCTTGGAAAAGTGAATTCTGTATTTGGAAGTGAATCATATTCAAAATATTGAACAGAACATTCCATCCATGATAAGAAAAAATTAGGTGACAAGTTGTCTTTTGTGTTAAGAGCCAGAAGTTTAGGAAACTTGTATAACATATTCAAAGCACACATTGATGAATGACACCCATACAGGCCAGCTCTTTGGACAACCATTGCAAGTATGTATGTACACACGCACACACACACACAAACATGTACATATATATTGTCAAAGTAGAACTGAATGGGCTTAAACAGAACAATCTTGAACAGACAAGGAAGACTTCAAAACTATTGCAATAGGGAGACAGGTTGAATTTAACTTCACTGAAACAAGAGACTGGAGATGTTAAATCATGGCGCTAGCTATCGCAAAACTACTGGGGGAGAGGGTTGGTTAGGAGGAAAGTCGGTCAGTGTGATTAGACCGTGTGTGTTTGCCGAATAACCCTTCCCAAAGCTCGGCCCCTGCCCTCCTACAGACTTGGAGGTAGGCGCCTTGTCTTTCTTGATGATGGCTTTGCAAAGCGATGATGGCCCTGAGGTCCTGAGAAAGCCCTTCCTGGGCTATAATACTTGTAAAGGTAAGAGGCTGGGAGATTTATATCTTAAAAATGCAAAGAAAGAATTTAGAATCACAAGTTTTCTAATGTAAATGATCTAAGGAAAAAGAAGTAAGGGGAAGGTCGGTAGGAAAAAGCCTGTCTAAATTTAGTCAAACTGAGTGGACACTAAGGCTATCTTATGCGGTATCTTTATATATTTCTTTCCACTGGGAATGCTTGTCTCACCCTACGTAAAACAAGAACGTGAATTAACTGTATCATAGCTTACTTAGTATGTTTAACATTCAAAGTACTATTTGCTGCTAAAATGGAAATAATTTTTTGAAGGTGGAATGTGTGATTTGTTCTGCCATTTCTCTGCTAAATTTCAAAATATCTTTTGGACATGTCTAGCTGATTGTTCTATGGAAATTCTAATCTATATAACCAAAGCTAAGATTGTTTTGCTACCATTGTTTTAGTGCTGTGGTTACTACACTGTTTACTATTTAATATCATTGCCATCATTGAATAAAATTATTCATGTTAGTTGCAGCATGTGCATATCTATCTTCCTTCTTCCCTCAATCCACTCAATTACCACCTTTTGTAAATTCTCCACAATATTGCTGATATCTGGCATAAGACTTTTTGGATTCTGTCTTTTCTTTCCTTCTCAAGAGACATTGCATTTTCCATTCTCCTCTGCACTGTCAATTTTTTTATGTCTTATATTTGTGGCTAATTTCTTAAAAAATAAATACATTGTATACATGGATGTCTTTTCTTTTAAAAATATCCACTGTACCCCACATTTTCCTTCAGCTGTGCCCCATTTTTATGATCATATTTGTAGCTAAAGTTCTTGAAAGTGTGTATTATCACCAATAAAATTCCATTCTTTAAGTTATATTTCACTTCTCAGTCTATTCCAACTTGTCCTTTACTCTTCAGATCAAGGTTCAGTTGATCTGATCACAACACAGGACTGAATCTTTCTTCCTGAAATGCATTTCTGTCTTAATCATGGAATGGTGCTTCTTTCTATTCCACTAAGGTTTCAAAAATATCATACATTTAGATAAATTTTTCCTAGCAACCCACATTAAAAATACCCACTGTATTTCAATTTTCTGCCTCCTGACGCAGTTGAGTACTGAGTGTCTGCTGAATACCTGCCTCTCACTCCTGTCCCCTCCACTAAGATCCACCCTATGGCAGCTCCCTGAAGAGGATTTGTAATGTGGCTGACCACTGCAGCACTAGTGCCCAGAGCCCAGCAGAAAGTAATATCTCAATAAATAGCCATTGGATGAATAAATGAATGAAGGAAGAAATAATGGCCGTGTCCATCTATCTTCAGTAGGAAACGAGTTGCAGCTGAATTTCATGTCTGTTAGGCAAACATACATTTCACAAATGTAGGGACTATCACATATCAGCTGTCATCAAATGTTTACTCGTGTATGCCTTTCCTGGGGAGAGGGGAAGGGAAAGGCAAAGAAGAAAGTCCTGGTATCTTCAGTTGTTCATTTCATAAAGTTTTAGGTAGAGTTGTAATGGCCAAAAAATAAATTAGTAAATTTTAGATCTGCGGAATATATAGAAACACAGCTTTTCTGTTTTCAGGGACGTCAAATAGTAAAGGCTTCTCCCTAGTGCGGCTCTCTGAATTGAGTTCTACTGGCAACTGCTGTCTTTTGCCAAGTATGTTTGTCTTTCTTCTGGAGGTGGATGCAGTGGTGTCTTCCGAGTCTAAGGTCAGGCTTCCTTTTCGTTATCATTACTGTCAAACCTCCTTTTGTGTATCTTTGAACACAGAGAATCAAGTTCAAAGTCAGTGACTTTCTTCTTATGAAACTCTCATTTTTCCCTTATGTCAAAAATGCCTTCTCTGAAATTTAGAACTATACCTTCTGCTTGTTTTCCAAGTTACTAGGGACGCCATCTGCATATATTTCACTAACACCATCTGTGTATTACAAAGTGTCTCTTTTAGGGACAATTTAGGTGACATTTTTCTACTCTGCAGTTTATAGAGAACTTTAGAATTTCTCCAAGTGTTTAGGGATAGAAAATAACCATGACAGGTATACTACTTTTTAAATTTGAGATTATCCAAACATTTAACTGTTAAAAATATTTATTTTGCAGTTGGATTAACTGGTAGAGAGATAATGAAAGTCACTTTATGTTGTTTGCCTATAACTATATATCTCTCCATTTCTATCTATGGTATATTTGATTCCATTTGTGTATAAAATAGTATATCACTAAGAACTGTATACATAACATACTATATGCTAATGAGTAATCTTGGAAACTTTTGATATCAATATTTTATTGGAATAGCAGATCTATTTTTCTGCTAATAGTTGGACTGACTTGAGGAATTTAATATGAAGCTAAGAGATCAGTCTGACTCATAAGTAATTTGTAATTTATTTTTACTATTTGCAAAGTGAACGTACTAGGTAAAAATGTACATAGAATTAAAACAATTCTGCATCCTCTGGTCTTTTTACCCTGCTATTTCAGCTTTTTCCGTATGGGGAATTTTGCCTAAGTCAGCTCTTTTGTGGAGATTTTCTTGTGTTCATTTTGATGTCTAGGTAACATAATAAAGGAAAGTAAAGCTTTTGAATGATGGCTTTGTTTGTATCTCTTACATGTGTTCTTGGTATTCATAGACCCTCTGTACACATTGGATCCTGAGATTTTATAAAATTGTACAACAAACCAGTTGCTACTGGTTAATAGCAGTTAATTTATTAACTCCCTTTTTCAGTTTTAAAAGTATGAGGTGGTTAATAGTTTCATATGGGCTCTTCTAAGAAATTTCAATAGTTATACAGTACAGATAAACATTGATATAAAATTAAAATTTGCATGAATGTGATCGAATTGCAGATCTTTGACTATCAATTCACACATTTCATTATGTACCTCCTCTGTGTTAAAATTTAGGAATTTAATGTTACATAAGAAAAAGTCTCTGTTCTTATAGCTCATTTGGCCTGGGTGGGAAGGAGGGAGTTAATAAACTGGTTAACTCTGACAGGCAGTTTTAGAGAGGTAAGTGCCATGGTGAAAATCACACAGAATAATGGGACAGAGAGTGAGTTAGTTTGCTGTGAGAGTAACTTTAGAGAGTGAAAGGGACAAGTCTTCCTGGGGAGATAATACTTGAATAGAAAAAAATGAGATTAAAAAGTAGTAATGCAGACTGAATGCAATCTCAGTCAAAATCCCAGCAGTTTGTTTTACGGGTATTACCAAATGGATCCTATGTTTGTATAGGGAGGCAAAGAACCCACAACAGTCAAAGCAATGTTTCAGGCGAAGAACAAAGTTGGAGGACTGACATTACCTGACTTCAAGACACACTATTAGGCTACAGTAGTCAGGACAGCAAGGTATTAGTGACAGGCAGACAAAGCTGTCCACCAAACAGAGCCAAGAAATAGTTCCCCATGAATAGAGCAACTGATCTTTGACAAAGGGTCAAAGCCAATACAATGGAACAAGGATAGTCTGTCCAACAGGTGGTGCTGGAACACCTGGATGTCCATGTGAGGGGTGAGGGTGATAGTGGAAGCATGCGGGAGGAGGGGCAGGAGGCATATGGGGACCCTCCGTACCTTCGTCTCAGTTTGTTGCAAACTTTTTACCAAGTCCGAGTTCATGCCGCTTGCTGCACAACAGACCAGTAAGTCAAGAGAGACAAGGTGTCAGGGCAAGGAAAGCAACTTGACTTGAAAAGCCAGCTGACCCAGAAGATGGTGGCCGAATGTCCCAAAGCACCATCTTCACTCGGAGTTGATTTCAAGCTCCTTTTATGTTAGGGAAGGAGGGGGAGCCAGAGGGGGTGACAGGAGGTGACAGTTGACCTCAGACATCAGGGCAGCAGCAAGGATACTAGGAGGGTGGTAAAACTCCTTATCCTTGGTTAGTTGATTCAAGTAATTTTAGTTATTGAGCATCTTACATGATGTTCCTATAAATCCTTGACAATCCAGTCATCATTTTTATACATGCTTTCTGATCAACTGGGGGAGGCGAGTTTTGGGTGAGGGGCTGTTTGCATCAAGCTATGAGCAAACTTTCTTTTGATGATCAACAAGCCTGCGTACAGGGCTGCAGGGCTGAGCAGAAGCTTTTTGACCCAAAGATTAAGGCAGCAAAGGAGACGGATACACTGTGAAGGCAGAGATGCCAAGCCTTTTCACCCTTTTACAAACTGAAAACTGCTCTAAAAAATAGTCTTTTTAAAAAGAGGAGGAATGCAATAATCTGGAGAAAGAATATTCTGGATAGTGGGAAAAATAAGAACTCCCATGGGAAGGAAATGAGTTTTGCTACTTAAAGGACAGAGAAAATGTGGCGAAGCATGGTGAGGAGAAACGTAGTGTCAAGATCACAGGAGATTTTGTAGGTCCTAGTAACACTTCGCATCTTATCCAAAGTTTATTGGAAATCTATCCACATGTTTGAATCGGTGACGCTGTATGATCTGTTTTACATTTTTGTAGTTGAAACCTAGAACATTTTTAGGGGGAAGACTAGGAAACCACGAATGAAACCAGGAAAAATGGTTAAGGATCATTTCAGTAGTCTAGATGGGAAGACAATGAAGGGAAGAGAAATATAATATTTAAGAATGAAATCTCAAGGAACCTCCTGGTACAAAATGCAATAGGGTATCCAAGGCACGTAATGATTATGTAATTATGGGTATGAGCACGTCCTCTCTCTCTCCCTCCCTCCCCACCTCCCCCCTGGCGCCACACCCCCTCCATGTTTCCATTGTATTTCTTCCATGCTATGTATTTCCTTCATCATGCACTTTCACTAAATCTCTCTTCTCTAAAAAAGCTCTATTTCTTGTATTTCTTGTCCTCACTAGGATTAACCATCTCATGTCTTTGTGATAACAGATTGTTTTAAATCTAACTGACCTTATAATTGGAAAATACACTGTAATTCGATTTCTAGGTATTATGGTAATGAGACAGAGCATGTAAGTTGTTTTTACTGATTCAAACTCTCATTCCTGATCCAGTTATATTTGTTTCAAAAGAGAAAAATCCCATAGTCTAAACATTTAACAACTACGGTACTGACTGGAGAAAGGGTCATGAATTTCTTCTACACCAGAAATCCCAGAACATGCTTGCAAATAATCTCAGATGCAAATATTGCAGAGGCACGTGACTGCCGGAGTTGCCGATGAAGATTTTCTGATGATAGTTTTGGTTTTGGATAGATTGATAAATTGGTTTTGTATTGCTGCTGTTAACAAATTATGAGAAATTTAGTGGATTAAAACAATACCTATTTATTATCTCACTGTTTTGTAAGTCAGAGGTCTAGGCATAATAAGGTTCGTTCTCTCCTTTGAGTTTAACAAGAGCAAAATCAAGGTGTTTGGCAGACTGCATTCCTTTTTAGGATTCTGGGGTAAATCTAATTTCAAGTTTATTCAGGGTTTTGCAAAATTTACTTCCATGTATAAAATAAAAGCTACTACTCTTCCTTCCTTCAGCTCATGATCTCAAGTAGAAAGTAAAGTTTTTGTCCACACACTGATTCATATACATCCTGAATAAATCTGTCAAGTTTCTACTTGTAACACTCTTCCTAACAATTGAAAATGAATTCTGATGGAAAGTAAACTAAACACTAGAAAAGCATCATTTCTATTATTCACTTGGAAGTACATACTGCGTTTGTCATTTTAAAACAAGTCA
This sequence comes from Manis javanica, assembly GCF_040802235.1. Lineage (NCBI taxonomy): Eukaryota > Metazoa > Chordata > Mammalia > Pholidota > Manidae > Manis > Manis javanica. The sequence goes on from NC_133164.1 coordinate 119,909,186, forward strand.
CCTTAGGTATCTAAGTATCTTTTCTCTGCTCTCCACCGTAAGCCTCTGAGTTGTTTGTGCCTATTGGCATCACACACACCTGACCGACCTACTGTCCAGCGGCTCCTGGGAGGAACATCGCTGCTCCACAGCCCGATCCTGACAGGTCAGCTGTTTCCCCGGGACGGGGTGTTTTCTGGCTTGGCAGCTCGCTCCGGCCCTCGGATTCACCCTGTAAAATCCTCAGGTCCGCTTGCCTCCAGTTCTCGGGCTGGTTGTGCTTTTGTTTAGTATTTAATTATTTGTTTTGTACTTGGCAGTGAAGCCTACTACATCCCTCACTATGTGTCCTTTTTGGTGTTATTTGCTCAGGTGTTTTCTTCTTATCTTTACCTTATGTCCTGGCTTCTTAAACATCATCCCTGGGTCAACATACGCCACGTATGGGTCAAGGGTTGAGATTATTCAGCCAGTTTGAGTTTCCCTCTTTGCCATCAGGGGTGGTGTGGTTCGGGAACAGCTCTCCCAGGTCAGAGTTCACAGTCCACCTTGCCTTCAGCCGGGGCCTGGTGGCTCAGGGTTTCCATCTCTGGTCCCTTCTCCAAGGATGCAGACTTGTGCACGCACAGGCTTCCAGGCAGCCAGCAACGAGTGTGACTTACTTGAACACCTTGCTTCCCAGGTGTCACACTTCACATACAGCAGCTTATTGCTCAGCTGGTGTTCTGTCAGAACCTGTTGGTTTGCTTTCTCGGGAGAATACCAACTACCACCAGGGCCATGACCCTGGGACTGAGGGTAGCTTCTAGAGTCTGGAAAAGTCAAGGAAAGAAATGGTTTCCTAAAGCTGTCAGGAAGGAGCAGTCTTGACAATACCAGGCTCTTAGCCCAGTATAACTTGTTTCAGTCTTAATGATCTGCTGAACTGGATGAAAATACATTTGTGCTGTTTTTAGCCACTAATTTGGGTGAATTTGTTATGGCTGTAATAGAAAACCAGTACATGAGGTCAAGCCCATCCAGACCATCCTGATTTTGATTGTGCGGCCTTTGAGGCGAATGAATGGAATGGTTGGATTGTGCAGAAAGGGGCATTTGGTTGTCATTGAGGTTTTCTGTTTATTTGCTGAGGTTAAGGTTATACACGTTTGTTCAATTTATGACTAACCAGTGATCTGTATGCTTATGATATGGTTTAATTATAATATGTTTTACTTTAATTTTTAAAAATCTTCAAATAATAGAACTAATGATGTGGAAGACAGCTTTGCTGTAATTACAAGCATTAAAATCACAGATTTTAAAATGGAAGGGAAATGATATGGGTATATAAACATGGCCTCCACTGTAGGAAAAAAAAATGGTGTTCCTAAAGAAAAGAACTGAACAGAAGAGAATATAAGCATGAATCTAAGGTATGATAGAAAAATAAAATCACTGACCTAACCAATATTGAAAAAACCCACATCCCTCTTTTGACAATTAATATTGAGAGACATTGAGAGAACATACACAGAAATTAAAATGAAGTTTGAGATACGAAATATCAATTTCCTTTATTTTTAGGTATTCATAAACTGAAAGAATATGCCAACCACTTATCCATCCTGAGGGAAAAACTACAAAGAATTCTGAAATATTTATTCTTAATCTATTAGAGAAGATTAATATAAAAACCACTTTTTCTAATAATTTGACAGTATGTTTTCTTAACTGACATTTGAAAAATTAAATTTTCTGTTTCTGATTTTTTTGGATTGAATTGTATTTGACATCAATATGATATTGGTTTCAGCTGTACAACATAGTAATACAACATTTATATATATTACAAAGTGATCACATGATAAATCAAAGAGAAAATTAATATACACAAAAATAAAATATTTAGAAATTTCCAGTATATAAACACTAATTTTAAGTAATGGAAACTAAGTGTCTAATGAAATGAATTTGTAGACACAAATTATAACATATCTGTAACAATACAACATATCAATTTCAAATTATTATAAAATAATAATCAGTAATATGTACAGTATATTCTTAGATTGTACAGATACCTCAAACTATCATAGTTTAATCTCAGTTATAAATGTATGGACATGTTGTCAGACTTAGGTATTTTCTTTATTTTTCACTCTATTTCTAATTAATACAGTTTTCACTGAGTATAAAAATAAAAGAGAAAATGTAAAGTGATGAGTCAACTATGCTAAGTGCATTAGATTTGAGGACATTTTCAGAAAGAAACCAAAGAAGTCACTTAATTTTATTTTCATATATTTAAAGTGTTCTGTAAGATGTTTTCAGCCTTAATGTCTTCTAATTTCCTATGTACTGAAATCCATAAACTTACCTGCTGAAATATATAGATGTCTTTATATTACATTGCATTACTTTACGTTTTATTTTCTCCAGTTTGTATTGAATCACAAATCAAAAAGTTTGCAACATAGTTTTGGTTAATTTAAGATTCAGTAGAAGCTGTTTCCTGTTTTATGTTTGACAATAATTTAGCATAATATAGAGTGGTATGACATTAAACAACATTCCTGAACAGAATATAGTTCCATTAACAGGCTCCATTAGAGAAACATAGCTACCAACAAATCAACTATTTTTTGTCAGTTTCATTAATTACTCTTTTGGCATAATTGGTGTAATATCGTACCTTTTGTTACAGTGTTCCAGCTGTTCAACTAGACAAGGCATAATGTTAAGTAAAGCAAAACCTAAATGCAATTTCAAATAACATGTATCACATGTCTGCCACTCTAAGAACAGAAAGTCATTTGCTTTATGAAATTCATTACTGGTATTTTAATTTTGTCTGAATAATCTATTTATCAACAGGTAATTCAAGGTAATGTGTAATTTCAAAAATACCTAATAGTATTAACAAAAGTTTACCTTTTTAAAGATACAGTCATTTTAGATATCATATTCTATTAAAAATGCACATTTTGTTTCTGTGTTATCCATTATAAGAGAATATTTCCTATTCCAATAGTAAACTTAAGTATAGACACATACACACATATACACACGTATGTGCCTGCCTCTAGAAGTATTAATTCGAAACATTAATACTGGAATTAACATAAACTAATATTGAGGAATATTGAGGAATATTTAATAATAGAAAATAATCACCTGTTGCTAACTCTATTATTTGTAAAATAAGTTTCTTCATTTGATATAAAGTACTACATGTAAACCATGTTTTCTAATAATTTGACAGTATGTTTTCTTTATTGACATTTGAAAAATTAAATCTTCTGTTTCTGATTTTTTCTAGATTGAATTGTATTTGACATACAATCTGATATTGGTTTCAGCTATAGAACATAATAATACAACATTTATATACATTACAAAGTGATCACATGATAAATCTAACTACCCTCTGTCACTATACAAAGTTGTTAGAATATTACTAAACATATTCTCTGTTGCATCTGGTGTTTTATTGATTTTATAACTAGAACTTTGTAACTTTTAATCCTCTCCTCCTATTTCCCCACCATCTTCCCACCTCCCCTCTGGCAACCACTGGATTGTTCTCTGTGTCTATGAGTCTGTTTCTATTTTATTTGTTCATTCATTTCATTTTTTAGATTCTACATGCAAATGAAATTATATGGTAATTGTTTTTCTCTGATTTATTTCTCTGTTCCATCCATGTTGTCATAAATGGCAAGGTTTCATTCTTATTTATGGCTGAGTAATATTCCACTATATAAATGTACCACATCTTCTTTATCCATTCATTTATTGATGGGTACTTAGATTGCTTCCATGTCTTGGCTATGGTATATAATGCTGTAATGAACATACAGGCATATATGTCTCTTTTAATTAGTGTTTTCATTTATCTTTGGGTGAATACCCAGAAATGGAATTTCTGAATTTGTATGATAGTTTAGTTTTTAATTTTCTGAGAACCTCCATATTGTTTTCCATAGTGACTGCACCATTATGCATCCTCACTAACAGTGACAAGGGTTCCCTTTTCTCCAAATCCTCACCAACACTTACTTATTTTCCTAATTGTTAAGATAATTATACAAAACAGATATATGATTATCAATGGAATTATTGGAAGATTAATCCTTAAATATAAAAATAATAGCAAATAGTTTATCAATAATTCACATATTTTAAGGGCTTTTTTTCCTCTTGTGGCCAACTTCAACCATAAAAAAAAAAACTTGTGCTATGATTTACTTCTGGATTTTTTCAAGAAAAGAAGATTTAAAAGAGTCACACATTGGGAAAAAAAAAACTTTCTCAATCAAAATTCAAGCGTGTCCCTTTCTACTTTCATGTTTTACTATTTGAACAGCTATGTAATCACATCCCTGCTAAAACAATTATGAGTAAATTTGTTTCAATATCATTTAATACTACATAGTCCTTCTGTCAGCAATTGATGTGCAAAACAAAATAATATTACTACGGTAAATACTCCATTACTTACAACTTAAATTGCCATTAATCAGAGATGCATAATACTGTGTGCAAAGCAAGCACACAAAAAAATGCCTCTAATTAAAATATAATGTATAAATAGTGTCCTGGGAAAAGACAGAAATCACAGTTATTTAAACTGAGAAGTTAATATGCCATAAAGTTATTAATAAGTACAATTTAAATTATCATTGAATGTGTGTGTGTGTATGCAGAACTGGCAGGGAACAAAGGGGAGAAATTGGACTTGTTAGAATTTAGAAATTTCAAAGAGGATTCTCACAGGACAGAGGCTCACACCTTGTGAGAAGACATGTAATTTCACAATTGTGCACATTTTCAAAAGTTTGACATATTCGTACACTTGCAACACCATCACAATATCAAAACAATGAACATATCGTCACCCTCAAAAGTATTTCACCCTCCCTAGACCCCCAATCCCAGGTCACCATTGATCTGCTTCCCATCTGATAGAATATATTATATTTCTAGAAGTTTATAAAAATAGCATCATGCAGTATGTAACCTGTTTGCCTGGCTTCTTTCTTTAGCCAAATTCACTTTCATTCATGTTGTAGCCTGTATAAACACTTCATTCTTTTTATTGCTCCATAGTGCTGTATATATGAATGTAACACAGTGTATTACCCATTCACAGATTGGTAGACTGTTGTGGGGCATCCAGATTTGACTGGTGCATGAGCTACTTTTATCATCTTGGGGAAATACCTAGGAGTATAATCCCTAAATGTTATGCTTCACCTTTATTCATGCAAAATATTTTGATAACTTTGCTTTAAACTTCCTCTTTGATCTGAATTATTTAAAAGTGTTTAATTCAATTTCTATATATTTAGAGCTTTTCAAATTATGATCATGTGATTCCATTATGCCCTGAGAACATATCTTGCATGATTTCTGTTCTTCTATATTTATCTTTTGTCTTTTTTTTTAACGGCAAAAATGTGTTTTATCATGGTGGATGTTCCAAGATTTGAAAAGAATGTGTGCTCTCTGTTGCTGATTGGCTCATTATAAATAACTATCATGCAAGTGTTTCCAGGTGATTACATACCTAATTGCTCTCTCAATTGTTAAGACTAGCTTATTGTAACTACACTGCTAATCTTGGATTTGTCTTTTTCTCCATTCTGTTTTACCAGAATTTGTTTTACATGCTTCAAAAATCTGCTGTTAGATGTACACATCTCACAGGATGTATCATGTCTTCTTTGAAAATTGCTAGCTTTCTCATTATGCAGAACCTTCCTTTATCACTAATAATATTTCTTGCTCTGAAGTCTACTGTGTCAGATATTAATGTAACTACTCCAGCTTCCTTTTGGTTCGTGTTTGTGTTTTAGAACTTCTTCTCTCCATTTGCTTTTAATGTGTCTTTATATTTGAAGCATGTTTCTTATAGAAATCATATTAAAATCTACAACCCTGCTACTTCTTTTACGATTTTCCATTTGTTCTTTGTTTCTATTTTATTCTTTTCTTTTTTAAATTTCTCTTGGTTAATTGAATATTTTGTTGGTAGTAGTTGCTGTTGAAAGGAAATTTTCCCTGTGTCCCTTGTATTTCTGTATATTTTCTGAACAAGGACTTTGACAGCTTTTCAAAAGCAGTCATGGAAGGTAGACATGTGCCCTCCTTTGTGGTATGCCTTATCCAGGGTAATAAAAATACTGTCTCCCTCCAACAAAACGTTTGGGCAGTTTTGATGGCAGCCCTCCTCTGACAGTTTGGGGTATCCTAAACTCAGGGTTCTTCTCCTTAACACAGCTGCATGAGCACATGTTAAATGGCACTTGACACATCACTGGTGGGTTTGGGGGCTTGGAGGATATGTACTATGGACTGAATGTTTGTGCCGCACCCCCCACCCCCAGAATTCATGTATTGAAACCGCAGTCCCCAGTGGGGTGGTATTAGGATGTGGGGCCTTTGGAACACAATTAGGTTGTAAAGGTGGCGCCCTTATGATGGCATTAGTGCCCTTTGCAAAGAGACCCCAGAGAGCTGGTGCTTTCCCCCTTTTTTCTCTCCCTCCCTCTTTCTCCGTGATCCATGAAGACGATCCCCATCAGACATCTGACACACAGTGCTCTGATCTGGGACTTCCCAGCTTACGGGACTGTGAGAAAAGAAAGCCAGCCAGCCTACGTGTGTGATAAACTATGCGAGTTCCAGTTTACCTTTTGTCTCTGACCAAAGAGCTACATGTCTTCTACCAGCATTTTTTAAATTGTAGCTGGCTAACTTACTAGTTTATAACTATGGTAACTCAGATGTGTGACTATTCTTGGTATTTTTTATTCTATTATATTTGGCTTTTTGACTCATTATATTGAAAAACTTTAGTGAGGTTTAGCTTATAACCTACAGCATACACTTTTATTTAAAGTGATTCTATCTTCAGGTATTATTGTTTCATTTGCGGTAATGCACGGAAACTTTACTGGAGTTTGTTCCCAGTCTGTGTCCCATCCTGTGTTCGCTCTTGTCACGTATTTTACTCCTACATATGTTAGCTCAAAATACACCATCACACCACTCCACTCAGTTGCCTCTTAGAGCTATTAACAAGAAAGGAAATTTATTTTATCTCCGCTTTCACACTTTCTAATGATCTTAATTTCTTTGTGCAAATCCAAATTTCTGATTGATATTTCTCCTGCCTGAAAACTTCTCTGACATATATTTCAGGAGGTATGCTAAAAATGAATTTCTTCATATTTGTTTGTCTGGGAAAGTCTAATTTTCATGCATTTTCAGAAGAATATTTTCACTGAGTATAGATTTTGGGTGAACTAAGGGAGAGCCATGGGTCTGGCCCTCTAATGGGTGCTTTTGGCTCAGACCTCCCTATGCCTCTGAAGTTTCCTTAGACTACACTGTGACTCATGAGGTTTCCATATAAAATTTCTCCCTTTTTTCTAGCGTCCGGGTCAGACTGGAATTGTGGCATGATAGCACCTAATCCCCCAAAAGTCCTTGCATGCTGGATTCACATTCACCTCTGATCCTCAGATTAACCTGCCAATCAATAAGCTCTTCAGTTTCCTCTCCACTGCTATACCTACTACATTGTTCTACTTTATTTCTGATCATTTAACACATGCCACTCTTAATGTCACAATTTTATGTTCACTGAATCACACTTCAGTATACTCATTGATACTGCAATAACCTACCTTCTCAGATCCTCAAATTCCTCTTCTAATTCTCTTATTCTGTAGCAAACCCCAACCACTAATTCTCATTCTTATATACTAGAACTGCTTGTTACCTGTAACTGTAATGCTCCCTTAATTTTAGTTTCAAATATCACACTTTTTCTCCCTCTGCTGTACTGCCATATATTATAGTGTTTAGACTATACCAAGATACATTTGCCATTGGTTTTATGCCATTTCTCTCAGTTTTACTGGCTTCATGCATTTTATATCTTCTTTTCCCAATATAAATTTCATGATCTTTTATTTTATTCATTCCTTTGCAGAGAACTTCAAATCTTTGCTTGTTTACCAGTAACTGAGACTACATTTAACTGTCTGCCTATGTTGTTTTGCACTTGTACAACTAACTTCACTGAAAAAAATCTGACAATGTTGATAAATCTCACTTTAAATTAATTGTCATGAATCTAAAATATGCCTTGAAGGTAATGTGGATCTCTTGAGGACCAACTTGAATGACTACAACTAAAAGAATCTAGCAAAAATAAAAGTCACAGAGTTAGTGTCTATAACCAGAAAAAAGATATGAGTGGGAGAATGTCATATTTTAAATGGCAGCAGTTCTCACTCTTGTTTGCAGCTTTAGGAGATAATGTGAGTGAACTTCAAAGTGGGCTGATTTCTCAGGAGGTAGTTGCAGGACTGGGCAGGTAGTTTGGACTCTGGCTGTGGTAAGAGTGTGTTCAGTCGTTGCTTGAGATCAAGTTGGGAAATGAAAAACGAGGCAGGGCTTATAATGGAAAGTGGGAACTAAATTAGCAAATGACCCAAGAGTTAAGTTCTTGCTGGGGTTGGTCATTGAGAGAATGTGACCTCCAGTTAGACTGTGAGCCGCACCCAGTCAATTGGAGGCTCCCCACCCCCTTCCCTGTCCTTGGAATGTGTGGTGTATGTGCTTGCTATCCCTGCTCCCAGAAGCTGCCCCAACGGCACAGCCTTGAGATAGAAATATGCTGTTCAGAGCTTATCGGTAGGTATAGTAACTGAATCCAGTTAAGGCCTCTATATAAATTTTCAAGATTTGGTGGGCAGGGGTAGATATTACATATCTTGTGGCAACCCAAAATAAGCCTTGTAAGTTAAGTCCCCTTGCTTGTTAAACCTGTTATCCACCAACTTCGGTGGCCCACCTCTTTCTTTGGGTCTCTCCTGGCCCTCTGTGTACGGGGGCCAGTTTCAGATTTCACTTGGGAGCTCCTACAAGGTTGCAGGCTAACACTTGTCCTTCAGAACTACCTGTAAAATGTGAACTCTGGACAACTTTTCAACTGACATTCATTCATTCATTCATTCATTCATCCATCCATTCACCATTTCATTCATTCATCCATCCATTCACATGTGGTGCTATGCCATCCTTTTGAATATTAAGGGTAAGGAGAGATTTCTACCCTATTTCCAAGGAGAAAATGAGACTACAAACATAAATTCTGTTTCTTATTTAAAATATTGAGACAATACAACCATCTACTTCTTTGCTAAAAGCTAATTTTGCTTAAGAGTGACACAAAAATGGGTTTTGGTATATATATGCATGCCATTTATCAATCTATAAACAATGTCTTCAACATAAAATAAATCCCTTTATTTGGAAGCACACATTGCCCAAAATCTTATAAACTATTATAAGATTTATGACAGCTTTCACAGCATTCTTTTTTCTGGCATCCACTTGAAGTGCATTAACTGAAAAAAAACTCTTTGACTTGAATTGTGACTGACTGCAAACAATAACAACGAAGTGATCCATAATGCAGCTCCGTTCTTGTGTATCAATACCCAAATATGTACAGATTGAAGCATCTCTTGGTGCTTTTAGGTGGCTGCCATTTCACTTTAAGTTCAAGTCAAACACAGAAGCATGCCTGGCAAATTTAGGTGTTAGCAGATTGTGAAACAGTGATTGACATGGTATCAAAAAATTGGAACAAAGAACCTACTCTTGTATCTTTATTACACTAAAGAAAAAGATCCGTGGATTCTAGATCTGGTAAGGGTGGTTTTGTAGAGTTCAAACTCGGTTACATAGTGATGATTAGGAAGCTCAGCGTGTGATTTTTCCAGGAAATGATTAATACAGATATTCCAAAAATAATTAAAATATTATACTAATTGGTGCTTTTAGGTGACTGCCATTTTACTTTAAGTTGAAGTCAAACACAGAAGCATGCCTGGCAAATTTAGGTTCAGCAGAAAGAAACACTTGTGAAATAGAATTAGACACCAGAAATGTAGTGCAAATTTTGTAATAATATTGTATCACACATGCCGTTTGAAGTCTGGCTCAAGTATAAGGATCTAAAAATAGAAAATGATCCCATTTTCTTTGACTATTCCATAATGTTATTCTGTCATTTATTCAATAAATGTACGAGGAAGAAAAAAGAATGGACCTGTTTGCCTACTACTTTCAATAAACGGGCCCATTGTCAGAGCCTGCTGTTTAATACTCAAATAATTATCAGGAAATTTAGAATGAATTATTTCACCTAATTACCAGTCAGTATCATAGTGATCATTTATAACACTAACATATCATTATTAATCTTAATAATTCTATGAGGTAGGTACTGTGTTCTCCCCATTTTTCAGCTGTGAAAATCAAATCTAGGATTAAATACATTCATTGCTATCACAGTCCTTATATTTCTGGCATTGACAACAAAGTGCCGATCTGTCTGATACTGAAAACCATGGGCTTAAACACCATGATATATTCCTAAATTAAAATTTTAAGATGATTAAAAATCTTGAGTGGATTAGAAGAAAAGGACGATTTTCTTCTCGTACAGGCAGATCATTAAAATATATTGAGAGTATTTTAATGGAGACCATTAACCTGGAATTTTGGAGGATGATTTAAAAATAGCATAGTCCCTGTTTTGATACTAAGAGCATCTAATAAACCTTGTTTGAGAACATTAAATCAAACAAAATTGCTCCTGTTTCAATTTTTGCCACCACTGAACTTAGCACTATATAAACCACAGTGTTGCCTTATAACATCACAAAGGCCATGGAGAGGTTATCATATCACATTTATCTCCTTACAGCCATGGTCCTGTACACAGTAGGTCCTGCAACATAGTAGGTGCTCAAGAAATGGTAAAATAAATTAAGCTGGCACCATATGTGTGGTCAAGAGTTTTAAATTTCACTCTCATGAGAAAAACTTTGGGGGGACAAAAGATGCTCCGAATTGAAATCAAATCGTAATTCATCTTCCAAAGTCTGCACTAATGTAAAACCATAAATATGGTAATATGACCTTTTGAATTTGGTGGTGTTAAAGCCAGCAACACAAAGTTATTTTTACATGTAGCTCTGGACTGAATTAAAAGCGGGCGTCAGTGACGCTCACCTGCTCATCACGCCCCCGCGCAGGAGAAACAGCATGGTTTTGAGTGTAACGTACAGAAATTCACTGTCTCCAGGTGAGACGGAAAGCCTAACATTTTTTTATGAAATATATAAACCATGAGCCTTATCTGCGGAAGTGCCTAAAATCAATAGTTTAAAATCTAAGATGGAAAGGAGGAGAATGCTTAATTCAATAAATGTAGTGTATTTCTTAATGCACTTTTTCTACTATATCCTTCTTGCCTCCTTCCTAACTGCTGAGGACCGCTGAGCAGTAACTACTGTGCTGCATTTTGAAATGGACTGATTAGTGGTGGTTTACTAATTAAAAACACTAATCGATTTCTAGTACCACTATTTAACGAAAGAAACCAGGCTCCAGGATCCTTGGAGAAACGGCCAGTCACGGGGAGGGGAGGCAAACACGCAAGGTGAGCCTGGAGTGGCTGGTGGCGGCAGAATGTAAGGAAATACTCAAAACAGGAAAATAAAAAATTAAATCAAGTCAAAGAGATTCAGGGCCCAATGAGAAGGGCTTCCAATGACCAAAGTTGGACCAATTTGAGAAAGAAAAGAAAAGAAAGTGGTTTGGGAATATAACTTAGAGAATGACATAAATACCCATTAGTGCAGCCGTCATACACAAATGATCAAACAGTAAATACATGAGAAGAGAGGAAGCTTTGCAGAAGGATTCCAAGTAATATATGTGGCTATTATGTAGACTCAAGATGGGGCATAATCCAAAATGGCCCATTTCTTAACTTTGAGCTGCGCATTCTGACTTCTTGGAAAGAACACACCAAGGAAATGTAAGAGAAAAGAGCGACTTTACAGCAGAGAACTCTGGCCGACACGACCTCAGCCCCGTGAGTAAGGTCGACACGGCCGTGGGGTTCATGCTGACAGCACCACGTTCGGCAGGAACAATGGCAAACGACGGCTCACCACTGTGGGCTTCCTCCCCAAACCCGTCATGAGAAAATCAGGCAGATTCCACCCGGAGGCAGCTTACAGAATATATACTTAACCAGTCTTCCCCAAAACCGTCAAGTTCTTCAAAAACAAGGGAAACCTGTGAAGTGTGGAAATAAGTGGAGCCTAAGGAGATGTGGCCACCTGGGTGAGATCCCGGGTGGAAAAACCACAATAGGTGGAAAACTGAAGAGCAGATTTCTTAGCAGGAGTAAGGTGCTAATAATACACCAGCATTTGTTCTTTAATTGTGACAACTGTACCATACCGTGTAAGATGTTCATAATAAGGAAAATTGTGTGTGGGGTGTATGGGAACACCCTGTATTACCTTTATAGTTTTTCTGTAAACCCAAGAGTATTCTGAAACAAAAAGTTTATTTAAAAACTTACTCATCCCAGCAAGATTTTTTTACCTAGATATACAAGATTGTTCTAGAATTTCTATCTAGTGGCAAAGTAACCAAACAGCTGAAACAATGTTGAAGAAAAAAAAATAAGAGAAATCAATCTACCTGATTTCAAACCTTATTATGTAGCCAGTGTAATCAAAAGATATTCCAGAATAATAGACACATAAATCAATGCAGCAGAATACAAATCTCAGAAATAGAACCACAAAAACATGTCTGATTGATTTTTAACAAAGTCACAAAAGCAATTCAATGAAGGAAAGATGGCCTTTTCAACAAATGGTGCTGAGGTAATTGGACATCCATAGCCAAAATAATAAACTTCAACCTAAGGTATACATCTTATACAAAAATTAACACAAGTGGATAATGTATCGAAATATAAAGTCATAAACTACACAACTTTTAGAAAGAAAAAAACAGAAGAAAATGTGGGAACCTAGGGTGATTCAAGGAGTTCTTAGACTTGGCACCAAAAGCATGATTCATGAAAGAAGTTATTGGTATATTGACATCATTTTTTTCTAATTGCTTAGCAAAGACCTTTTTAGAAGGTGAAAGTGCAAACTACAGAAGAGGAGACAATATTTGAATCCACATAGCCAAGTAGTATCTAGAAAATGTAAAAACTCTCAAAATTCAACAGAAAACATGCAGTCAAATTGGAATATGAGCAAAAGACATGAGACATTTCACCAAAGAAAATAAACAGATGGCAAACGCATGAAAATATGTTCAACATCTTTAGCCACAATTCCTATTTTATGTCCAAATCAATTTTGCATAAAAGAAGATACATTTAAAGCAAGTGATGGAGGTATACATTTCTAAAATAATGGTAAGCAATCGTTCTGTCATAGACTCATCAAACTGAAATCTTTAAGATGTTTAATAAAGTTGGAAATATTTTAATGTACTAATTTACATATCCAGACAAGGCATAACAAGATCATGTATGATTTAATATCAATATTCCAATGAGGAAGAAACCAAGTAGATAAACGTGTTTCTGCATAAACACACAGAATCAGACTTCCCAATATGATATAAACCAGAGAATTTGCTTAGTATCAAGCTTTACTAAATAGGTTCAAAGATATAAGCATTTACAGACTGTCCTTCCAAAGTCTAAGGTCTCATGGGTAAAACTAACAAAATGATCTCATGTCTTAGTTTCATGTTAGTATATATTGCCCGTCTTATTCATCCTTTTTATAAGCTTCCTCTCTCTCTGGAAAACAAATGACATACATATTTGCTTTTCCTCACCATGGTTTTTTATTTAGGATAAGAAACCCAGTCTGAACAATTCACTTATTTCTAGGGAATTGGCTCTCAAAATACAGATTCATTAAATAATAATTAGAAATTTGAAAACAGACTTGAAATAGACACACTAGATAAAATTTATGATAGATTGTTAATAGGGTGGATAATGTTGTGTCCACCAGAGACTATCTTGATATCCCCACTTTGGCCCTCATTTAATCCTCTTATTCCCTTGTATATTGCACCCTAATTGGTTACCTGTGAGTCATTAACCCATCATGGAACATTTGTCTCCTACATACCTCAATTGAGGTGCTATAGTGGAGAAGAAAACTGTTATTTATCAAATATTAAATTGTGATTATAAACATAATGATGATCATATTTGTTATGACTACTGACAGTTTTTTCTTAATTCAAGATTGCTAAAAATTCATACTAAATACCACAGCTCCAATTGTATCAGTTGGATGAACCAATAAATTGACTCATATTGGAGCGTGTAAGTGACTTTTAACCAAAAATTTAATGGTTGCTCTCTTTCATCAGAATGAAGCACTAGGAGGTGATAACGGTTTAATTTTAATGTTTCTTAATTTGCATATCCATAATCTTGACCTACATTCATGTAATATACATGAGGTAGAGTTTGCAGTTATAAAAGGGAAAATGGAAAGAGAGAACAGAGGGAGGGGCTAGAGGAAATGAAAGGTTTTCAAATTAATCATATTTAAAACAGAAATAACTGCTATGAAAGCAATGAGAATATTGGGGAAAGAACTTATAAAATCATTTAATATCTTGAAATCACCCTCGCCTGTGCTAAGGGAAAGTTGGGTGTAAGAGGGACACCACATCAAAAGGAAGACTTTTCTGAGCAGAAAAGCTGGTGATTGAGTGTGAAAGAGAAACAAGGAAAATCACAGATAAAGGACATTTATTCTGGTGAGCAGGTGTGAAAATACTCCAGGGGCCTGAGTGCCAGTGTGCAGAAGTACCTCAGACCCTGAGCACTTGTAATTATGCATTCTTCCCCAGTGAGCTTACTTGTTTACTTGTCTGTTGGTGATTGTCTGAACTTTTTAAATTAAAATTTTGATGAAAAGAAAGTTCCTGCCTTAAAACCATACTTCGCAATCCTAAACAGGACTCCGGAGAACAATTTTAGGGTTTTATGAAGGTATTTTTAAATATCAGTTTTACTTTTATTGTACATTTCACTTTTCTCTTTGCTCTGGTTAGGAGAAAATTAATTTAGAAAATAAAAGTAAGTGGCCCCCAAAGTCTTCCAAATTGTTTTCATTGTACTTTATACAAATTAAATCTGGGAAGCTTGATGGTGGTGGAGACTTAGTGGTGTTTAAAGATAAGTTGGGACTGGATGGATGTGTTAAAATTTTGTCTTTATAAAATAATAGTAAATCAATTGTTTAATAGCTTCTATTCATTAAGAGAGATTTTCTTCATATAAATATGGTTCTTATTAACAAGGAATTTGTAGGAATAAAGAGGAAAATAAAGTTCTTCGTATGCTAAAGTAACACTAAAAATAAACAAATTCATTATTTCTTTGATTTTATACACATTGAATATGTAAAAGCAGTTTAGAAACAATATGTAGAAAAGAAAAATACAATTTGCATGAGAAGATGAAAAGAACCTCCTTAAAACTGGAGGATATTGGGATTATAAAAAGGCATTGTTAATCTGGCATTTCAATTTCCAATCTTTGACATGTATTCAACCTCTCTTGCTGCAAGTACCCAAATATTCCTAAATAATCCATTTATTGTTTCTCATTTACAGTTTCATGCATCACTGAATAGATAGCTGTAATTTTAACATCAGACTAATAGAGATAATTGTACATTTTAACTCATTACCCTGAAAAAAATAAAAGGGGAGGGAATTTTCCATAACTTCTTTAACCTCTAGATCAACATGGACCCAATAAATAAGAGAGAAAAAAGTATAGTACTAAGAATGCAGGATGACATAAAAAGGAGATTACAAACCTAAAGAAACAAAGCAAGCTCAAAAATAAACATCACATTAATCATTTTAGAAGGAGGAAAACATAAGAAGAGAGGATCAGTTTAAACAGCAGGAGAAGCAGGAACAAGTTGACATACGTAGTCTGCACTAAAATAACATCAGCAAACTGGACAGGGGATTCCTCAATCTGATAAAACAAATCCACAAAGAAGGAACTGCAGCTAAAATTATATTTAATGGTGAAACTTGGAATATGTTCATATGAACTTCGGATGTGTTCCAAAATGAATAACAAGCCAAAGGTATCAGTTCTCATCACTCCTATCAACACCATCCTAGAAGAAAGAGCAATCCATGGCAGGAGAATTTCACTAAAAAAAAAAAAAAAAAAGAATATTGCAAAAGAAAGTAGTGGCTGTCCATATCTGCCAAATGTTTGAGGTAGAAATACCCAATAATTTACAACAAAAGTAACATAGTTGACACATAAATTTAGAGCTAAAGATATAAAAAGTATGTATTTCTATATATTAGCAAGGAACAATTGATAATTAAAATTTACGAAAGAGTACCATTTATAATCAGCTCAAAAACATGAAATGCTTAGGGATAAATTTACAGAATATGTCAAACATAGGTACTTTGAATTCTTTTAAATAATAAACTCGAGTACTTAAATTAATGAAGAGATATATTATGTTTAAGAATTGAACTTAATATTCTTAAGATATTAATTTTTCTGAAATGATCTATATGTTCAATGTGATCCATATAAAAAATGTTTTTAGGAATTTTCAAGAAGATTTTATAATTTTTGTATAATGTAAAAGACCTAAATAACAAGTAATTTTGAAAAAAAATGGAGGCTCTGCATTAGCTGGTTGCAAGACTAGAATGAAGCTCTAGAGATCAATATAGTATGTATTTGGGTAATGATACTCATATAGATAAATAGAAAATAAATAACAACACAGAAATAGGCTGACATAAATAGGATTAATTGGTTTTCAAGAAAGGTACTTCAATGTTAAAGACAGTATTTTCAACAAAATACACTAGAACAAATAGACTTTCATTTACAAATTAATAAGAGCTGAACCCATGCCTCATATTATGCAGAAATCAACTTGACATGGATCATAGACCAAAATGAAACACACATTCTGTATGAAAACAGAAAATTGACGTAACCCTAGGATAGGCAAAGATTTTAGGGAGCGTGTATAAAAAGCAGAGCCCTTAAAATTGGATAATTGGACTCCCTCAAAATTAAAACCCCTGCTCTTTGAAAGATGCTGTAAAGAAAATAAAAAGACAAACCACAGAGTGGGAGAAAATGCTTGTAAATACATATCTGATAAAAGATTTGTATAAATAACATATAAAGAAGTAAAAACCTCATTAAAATATTTGAGCAGTTGCATTGTAAAAGAAATTATCTAAATGGCCAACAAGAACATAGAAAAATGCTTTCCATCCGTATTCAATAGGAAAATCCATATTAAAATCACCACAAAATACCACTACCTGGCTACCAGGATAGCTAAAATCAAACAAATAATCAAAAATTGACAATACCAAATGTTTCAAAGTATGCAGAACGACCAGAACTCTCTTGAACTGTTGATAGAAATGCGATGGTACAGTCAACGTTAAATATTCTTAGATATTTACCCAAGAGAAATATAAAATATATACATAAGAGATCTGTTTGTGAATGTTTACAATGGCTTTATTCATAATACCAAAAACTAGGAACAACCCAAATATTCCACCAGTTTAGAAGGGATAAATAAATTGGGGCATATTATTCTAGGAATATGTACTGAGCAATGAAAAGAACAAATTCCTGATGCATGAAACACACAAATTAATCTCCAAAGTATTTTGATATGTAAAAAAGCCATATCATTAATAAGACAACCTAGGAAAGGCAAAACTGTTGATACAGAAACCAGACAGAGGCTGCCTCCAGGTTGGGGGTTGATTGTAAAGGGACAGGAGGGAATATCTGGGCTGTGGGAATGTCTTATATCTCAATCGCAGTGGTAGTTAGCCTTTATAATTGTCACAACTCATCAAGTGTCACATTCAAAACAGGGGAATTTTACTTTTTATAAATTTAATCTCATTAAAGCTGACTTAACATTTCAATATAGAAAAATGTCTAACTCTACTTTTAGAGACATTCAGAAAATTATTAAATGCATTTTCTTGAGCTAGGAAAACATGTTTCAGATTGTCTCATTAATTATCTCCTCCTTATTCTTAGAAATTTCCCATTTTCATTACGCGTTCCTTATATGTGATTTTGGTTTGGGTCTTTCCATTTATCATGAAATAGAAATAATCTGCTCCATGCTAGGCTTACATCTCAAAACCAAGTTACTGGGTCTCCAGGTCAACAAGAATGGAGCCAGTGCCTGCAATCTTCTCACCACTGGGGGCCACGTTTGTTGCCTTTCCCCCCCACCCAGCTGGAGGGAGGGGGAGGCTGCCCGGGGAGTGCTGCCAGGCCTAACAGCTGGCCTTGCCACAGAGGGAGCCTTTGAGGGTCTGTGTTGCCATGGTTACTGGCAGGACCAAATTTTAGTGCACCACTGCTTTAAAACAGTTGAAGAATTTTAAAATAGGCCTCGTCTTTCTCAGCTGAAACATGCATCATAAGCAGTCTTGGCATAAAAGAAAGTGACATTTTGTCTATGACATGAATTTTATATAGCTAGAATAAATAAGTTTAAACATGTAACAATTTATTTTTAAAATGGCTTTTCATTTGCCTGGGAAGAAAATGAAGAAATGTGGGTCCAACAATAAAGCACTGACATTGGGTCACAGAGACCCGGTGTGTCAACAGGGTCTTCTCTGAACATCGGCCGCATGGGATCAAGTGGAGCCCTGACTGGCATGTGGCTCGTGGTAGTTTCGTGTGTCCACAGAGATACTCGGTGGTCATTTCTCCAGTGTACCCACTTGTATATTGGGAACTGATGTGTTTGGCAGTTGCAGTAACACCATTCTGGTTTCCTGTCCTTTGGTCAGACCCATCAGTGTAAGGAAGCTCTAAAATCACACCAAGTCAACCAGTTATTCCATCCTAGGGGGAGGAGTGGGAATTAGTGTCGCCGTTAGACTTACAGGATCAGAGTTGGTGGTCACCTTCACAGCTCTGCAAACCCCACGTGAAGTCCAGAGAATGAGTGCAGGACAATGTGCCATCCATGTGCTCCCTGAATGCTGGAATTGACCTCTAACGGCACACTTACACGGCCAGTGCAGAGGCAGTGCTCCTAATAGATGTGGTTCTGTACATCAGGTGCCGTATTTACAGCACATCACAGATGATGTTTTTACCCAGTAGGTAGAAACATGGGTTGACACATGAGTGGTGGACACCAACATCCCACTGAGGGATTTTGTGTTTGCCGCTCTGCAGAGCTGAAGTGGCCATGCCCCAAGGAGGCGTATTGTTAGGGGGCATCCCAAGGGTCCGCTGAACTACAAGGGCTGGCCACTCCGGGGAACTGGGACTTATGTCAAGAAGCTGTGAGGTGCGTAAGGAGTCCCAGGGGGGCAGCAGTTACTGACCCTGATCGGGAGCAGGTGCAGCTGCCTTTGTGCAGTGCTTGCAGGGAGGAGAACGTCCAGAGCTGAGGTGACCCTGGAGTGCCAGCTGGGGGGCCCTGGCACTCCCTTTCCTCACCCCTGCTGCAGGAGCAGTGACCTGAGCACAGATGGGTTGGTGGAAGGGCTCCTCTACTAGCTGAGCGTAAGGGGCAATCACGAATCAATAGTGGTGGAGGAAGAGGATGAGTAGGTAGTGGCCCCAAGGTCAACTTCAAAGTCGATGGCCATAGTATGTCCCTCTGACCTCCGTCCTCTGAGTCCCCTGCGTGTGAGAGCTGCTCCCTGACGCTGCGTGGAGAAGCAGATAAACGTGGTGCAAGAGGAAAGGGGTGGAGCGTGGTGGCTGGAAATGCCTCGCTCAGGTCTCCTGCTTCGTGAAGTGTAGTTCAGACAACTTTGCTCTGAGGCCAGCACCATGTTAACACTAGAGCTCTGCTTCCTACAGGCCGTGGCCCGGGCAGCAGAGATTCTGAGGCCGGGCCCTCCTGCAGGACAAGGGACTCTGGTGGGCGAAGGAGGCTTGAACACGCAGCTGTGGACTGGCCGAGCCCTGTGACAGGTCTGCCGCGGCCCTCCTGACCCAGCGTCTTGCCTGCTTTTCCTCCCTCCTCCTGGGGCTCAGGCACCTCTGGGGGCAGAAGGCCTTCCTCTGTGTCCCCCATCCTCCTCCTTTTCCTCCCACATGTTCACCAAAAAAATAACTCTCATACTCTTATCTCATCTTGGTGTCTGCATCTTGAAGGGCATGAAACAGTGCAATAATTGTGAGCATCAAGCTTCTTTTCACTGTTACTGTGTTACTTATGGATGATGATGGTTTTATTCCAATCAGGGAGTGTATTTTCAGTCCCCTTTCTGTGTAAAAACTGACATACCTCCAGTTCTCCCATCACCTAAAAGCCTAAAGCCAAAGGGAATAAAGGCTACAGGGAGCTTATGTTACAGAAAAGAGCAAAAGCATTGACCAGCTAGAGCAAATACCTGCAGAACATATTTAAGGTTACATTTTAAATCATTCCCCAACTTAATATAACCCGTTTTCCTACTCAGCCCCCCATGGAATTTGAGAAGAGCAGGTCAGCATTCTCTCAGAAACGAACTTTCAAGAAAGCTTGTATCTGAACATTAAACATTTCCTCAAGCTCACAAAACTCCCAGTGAGTGAGGATACTATTTTGGGGACATCCCTTGAAATTAAACCTTGAAGAATAACACAAACAAATCCATATTCCATGTCTTCCTTTGAGTCACTTTAATTATGGACTATTATTGTATTTTTGACTGAGATTTTGTAATAATACACTTAATTCAGTCAATAACAAATTAATTACCTTCCAAAAACAGAGGATTATGTGGTATTTACAGATACTGAAAGCAAGAATAATGTCCATGATCTTTCTTAAATATATCACTTACATAGGAAATGTCAAGATGCTTTGGAATATTATATTCAAATCATGAGCATCTCTCTCTTTTTCTCTTTCTTTGAACTTCAAGTCATATAAATGCACTAGAAAAAAAAAATACCAAAGCCAAATTTATTGAGAGAAAATAATACCTTTTACTTCTTCTCGTTACCTCCTACCATTTTCTGTGTGTATTGAGTCAACATGCAAACAAAAACGCATGGCTCAGAGCTCCAGTCTGCACACATCGAGGGTGTCCCTAACTGTCTGCATTTTTATGGCCGTCAGCTACTGACATTAATGTGCTTGTCACGACATTTGTTTTTGTAGAAGTTACACTCATCTGAATGCCTGCCATAGAGGAAACTGTAGTATGTGCACAGAGAGATTCTCATGGAAAGCCCAGAGAGGAGACTCACTATGATGTGTGTGGCAGAATGGAAACTGCACATTTGTAGATGAAATTCGGGTAAGAAAATAAGGATTTGGCCATCATCGTCTATCCTGGAACATGACTACTCATAATTACTACTTTTAGAATTTTAGTTATTCCCTAGTCATAAAGTAATTCCAGTGTAACTAACAAAAACATGAGTTGTTTTCAGTAACAACTCTTTCCCCAGGTGGTGAGGTTATACTGCTTTTTCCAGGTTTGTTCAGTGTCCTGAAGTATGTGCTGGATGTTCATTAAATTGCATATACCAATGGATGGAAGAAATAACAGACCAATTTAATAAGGATGAAGTCAGGGAATTGCATTTCAGTCTAATGTATCACATACTACCAATCTCCTTGAAGGACCGTTTGATGCCCCTAATTAAATGGTCATTAGTGACATCAATCCCCTATTGGCCTTAATCAAGATTCAAACTTGCACTAAGTGGAATGCTAACTACTCTCCAAGGTGTGTAAACTACCTCAAAATTTCCCCCTTCAGGTAGCCTCTTAACAGTCCGGTGTTTTGGCGCCTCCAGGAGAGCAAACGGAGGAATGTTCTGATACCCAGGCCGGCTGTGCCAGACCTCGCGAATGCCAAGGGATTTTTGTTATCAGCTAAACTGAGTCAATTAACTTAATACAAACAATTCATTTTTACATATTGAGAAATTAAGCTATGACCAGAGCAGATAGATACAAAAGAAAAACCACTCATCAGGTCAGAGAGAAAAAACAATACAAGACCACCTTACATTTCAGTGTCCCTCGATACATGACAAGGAGAATGAAGATGTCTCATCCGTGACGGGAGTTGCTCAGGTAGATGATGGAGAACACAGAGGGGTGCGCATCCCATGCTTCTCATCGCAGTTTCGTACAGTTCTCACATTTTGAGCCTTTCACTGCTTATTTACGTTCACCAGAACAGTTTTAATTACAAGAAATGATTGAAATTATGAATCTGTAAATTGTGAAGCACTAACTACGTATACCTCTAAAATTGTTAATTTCTCAGACAGCTCGTCCCCAGCATAAGAGCTCCCCTTAAGCCTCGTTTCCAGCATTAAACACGATGATCCCGTCTGCCTCTTAGCTTCTCACTAGTTGATCAATCCGCACAACCCACTGAGGTGACAGATACTATTTCACATCCATTTCTAGTTGTCAAGAACTATGAAGGGTCTAAGATTTCATGTGACTGTATGCTAACAAATAAAATAGCAGTAGTTTCATGGGTGCTAGGCAAAGACACAAGACTCCTAGGTTAGAGATTGAAGACTTTATTCCTCATGGAAAAGCAGTTGCCAAAGAATCAGGATGCCCACCTCAGTGTCCTGTATCCCAGTTATCACCTGGGTGACACGGGTGGGCCACATGGACTCCTGCTGTGGGTTGCATTTCTGGTGAGTAACACCTGAGTGTTATTAGCAGCCTAGAATATACCCAAGCCTGCTCTTCTCCTGAGGGAGAGGTCACTTCATCTGGCAGGGTTGCTCACTGAAAAGACAGCTCTGGGAAATGAGCTCAACAAAGAGAGGCAAGACATGAAGGACTGCATGGCACCCCTGGGGGAGGGTCCCCGGAACGAGCGCCCGCGACATCCCAGCCCCAGCCTTGTACTTACCGAGTTCATAATGTGTTTCCTTTTCTCCAGGATCTCACGATACTATGTATCCTGCACAACATGGACGTATTAATTGTCCAAAATCTTTTTCATGATTTTGTTACCTTCCTATTCAATCCCCCTCAATACTATATACTTAGAGTGCTAACTGTGAATGTGTGTGTTCACAAAATTCTAGCATAAAAAATGCCTTCCTTCTTAAACTACAATATCTATGAATCCACGTAAATTCAACAAACCCGTGCAAATTTCATAAATTCCGGAGTAAGTTTAGACAACATTAGATTCAATAAGGAGAGGTATGTCTTTTTTGGTACAACAAACATGGGTAACAAGTCTTTCCTATTTAACAGAAGTACATATAGTTTAATAATTGAAATTTTCAAAATACAAGAGAAATACCCAAATTTTAAATTGTTTATGTCTGATGCAATTCGAGAGATAAAACTAAAATAAAAGTTAACATTTCATATATTACTCCAAAAAGTTTAGAAGTCCAGTAATCTTTATTTGGAAATCTTATTTTTATATCTAGCTTGTTGATTTATATCACCACAGTGCAACTTAAAAATTGAAAGGCTAAAATAAGTTCCTCTCTCTAATCAATATTCCCATTTTCAATATTTTTTTATATTTATTTATTTACTTAGCTAAGTATTTAACTCATTTTGGGGTTATATTTTGGGACCAAAACATAAAGTTGGTTCTATTCTAACCTAGGAACATGAGTCTCCCTGCGTTTTTACCTGATAGCATATACTTTTTATTTTTAATAACATTGTTTTTAAAAATAGAAGGATATCATGAAGGTGGTTTTTATTGTTCTGCTTTTAAGCACTGTCCATATTCCTGAAAATTCTATATACTTGGTGAGCATCCAGTTTCTTGAGATACAGTATTAGTGTCAGTGAACCAGTAAGCTTGACATTCATCCACAATGGTCTCCACTCCCTAAGAACAGTTGCCCAGCCTTATACTCCATGATCTAAGTGCTTCCCTGTGGGTTTTTATGCCTGCACATGGTATGTTCATTCATTCCACGTGATAGAGTGCTGTACTTTTTTTTGTTTTAGAAGACTAAGCTACATCAAAATCCATCTAGACTCTTCATACATCTCAGATGGATATGTGACTGACACTCTCCCATCCTGCTGCCCCCCCATGTTGCTGCTTCTACTCATGCACTTCTAAATTACTTGTGAAGAGTATTTTATATGACTATTCATTACATTAACCATTACCTTGAACTTCAGAAACATAGATTTCTTTGAGTAGGTAAACCTACCAATTGACCCTATATATTCTTCCCTTTTCTCCCCGTAACACACCCACCTGAATGGGGAGCTTCCTCTCCAGGTTCCTTAGAGAACCAGCTCTTAGTGTACAAGTCTAGGGCTGCCCCCCATAGAGGGATGATTGGCGCATATGGATCTGCCTCAAGATCACAAAAAGGCATGAGAATTTTTGCTGCTGATTTAGTATCAACTTGTTTAACAACACTTTCCCACATCAGCATTTCATGAGTGTTGAATCTTTATCATCTGTAGCTATAAGCTAGAGAGCAGTAATTTTCCATAAAAATAAAATATGGCAGATCACTTATAAAACTATTTTTAAAGCATATTTTATATTTGTCAAACAATACAGAAAAATTAAGATTTATTACCTGATTTAACCCAGACTTACAAAGTTCCTGTGACCCACAGCAATACCAAGTAGCTTGTCCAGCACTGAGCAACACAGGGGTGATGGGCCAGGTGGGGGGGGGGGGGCAGGTGGACACTGTTTCAGGGCTGCACGTCAGGAAACTTACTGAATAGTTTTATTGTTTTATTTCCTAACCAATATTATTATTATTAAAATAATTACTATTAAAATATTTTTATATAAAACAGCGCATAGATCTTTATTAAATACTATAATGAAACCATTATTTCAATATTTAAATATTAAAATTATTAATATGTTTAAGTTTTTAATACACGATTGTAGTTTGCTAATAAAATAACAGTGAATAAAATAGTAAATAGAATCAAAATGTTCTAATCTGCTGCACTTTGAACATATTCCTTCTTAATAGTCAAGCAATCCTATTTGGAAGTTTAATTGTACCCATTTCTGCAGTAATTACACTCATATACAAAAGGCACCCACACTGGTGGACATTGTGGCACTCAGTGATGATTGGGGTTCCGGTGGCCATTCTCCCCGGGACTGTCCCCGGTTTTATATGGGCCCTTGATGCCCTTAGCTACCATTTCTAACCTTTGAGGGTGACGTGGCCACATCACTAACTTCGCCCACTAGGAGAGGAGCAGCAACGTTACTTTGACTTGGTCTTGTCCGCTTCCTGTTGTTTGGGGAAGGTGTGATCGGGGCAGGCCCCTTGCACCCAGGGAAGGAGTAAAGCGGGGGTGGTGGCCCAGCCCACGTCGACCTGGAAACAGTGTTCTTTGGAGCAAGACACAGGCTGTTACAATGGTGGGAAAAAAATCCCATTGTGAATGAGCCACTGTATTTTGCACTCATTTTGTTGCAACAATTAATTCTATACCGTAATTAATACAGGTGCAGTATCGTAATTAGTTTTGATTGGTATTATCAGATTTTATAATTAATGCCTTAGAGTCTTTCTCACCTGCTGAGCGCCGAGCCATCACACACTTCATTTTCAGTAACCGGTGCTCTCCATGCACGAGAAGTTGCCTAAGTACCATTCACACCGTTCCCAGCGCGCCGGGGAGCTGGTTAGATCCGCGCCCTGCCTGCTCTCCCAGGGTCTCCTTTTCCCCTCGACTCACCTGTCCTGTTCAAAATCATGACCCAAGTTACAGAGGCCCCTAGACGCTGACTAAATGCTCTTCTTTTTAAATGTTTTTCTTACTATTGGTGATGTCATTCTACATATTCCTCTGAGATCATGCAATTTGATTCTACTTTCAATAAACATCCTTACATTTTTACCTTTTCCCCTAATATTTTTACTAGCTTGTTGCCTTTAAAAAAAATGGCATCTCTCTGATGTCATATTGCTCCTTAGCAATCTTTTGAATTAGAAGTGTCATTTTGTCTACTTATAAAATAATGGCTTGGGATTTTTTTCTTCCTGAGAAGAAGACAAATTTGTAGCTTGAGAACAACTGAGAGTGGGAATATTAACTTCTGATTTCAGCCACAGTTACGCCAATGGGGGAAATGCACATACTGGGCATGTGCATTAATGGAACAAGTTGGTACAAAATACTCTAACCAGCCCCAACTCTTTTCATTGAAACAAATTAATAATGTAAATGATATTACATGTATCATCTAGCCACATGATCTTTATTGGGTTAGTAATCTAGGTTACCTCAAATATCTCTAGCTTCAGATTTACCCTGCATTTTCAAAGTCAGGAATCTTTATTCCCACTTTTCTTAAGTCAGTCACAGCTCTGGGATTGTCAGTGTTTATTTTGTACAGACAGTGTGCCAGTATTTGTTCTCAGTGCAATGCATACACTAAACAAATCCCTCAGAGATTCTTTCTATTATTTCCATCCACGGTTACAAATGAGGCCCACAAGAAGCAAATAACCTGAAATTTCTATCAAATTACACTGTCTATCAGTGATACAGCTGGAATCAGAAGTCAGGCAGCCTGTTGCAAAGGGTTGAGTGTTTTTTTAGCCAGTTTCCCAGCTGTGGATCCAAAGGCTTCCATTCTAACGTTTTGCTTCTGAACCGGTGGCTGTTTTACTTATCATTCCCTCTTGCTGCTGATACAGTTGTCCTTTTCTAATATCAAGATCTTCAATCCCTCTCCTTGTCTCTTTTCTCTGAGGGTATCAGTTCCATTTACAGAAGCTCTTAGCTCCAACACAAGACTGAAAAATGTACCCTGTTATTTCTTCACACCCACATAAACAATCTCTGCTATGAAGTCTACTAAGATAAAATTCTACCAAGAAAAGATAGCAAATGCCACTCATGGGGATGCAATTCTGCTTTCTTCCTGGGTGATGCACACACTTCACATCTGCACGAGACACTACACGAGGATGGCATTGTGCAGGCGGATGCACCCAGGTTCCTGTCGTTTGGGAAAGCAGATGTTTTGATGTTTTGAGATGTTTTGAGATTATTTCATGTAGCCCTACAGAAAAGTGAATATGAGATCAAGGGTAGTTAGCTGAAATCAAAGTATTGTTCCCACAGATCAAAGTATTGTACATGCAAAATCATGCGTGTACTGTATTTTTCAGAAAATTCTTGGAGATAGAGCACCAGCGCACATGCACTCTTAATCCCCTACAGAAGTAAAAGTCACTTAGGAAATTCCTGAAAGTAGTTTAACTGTGACCTGTCATAGGTAAGGGTGACTATATAATTCACTGTGCAAATTGGGACATTGCTGAAAATAATCAGAGATGGTGTTAATGTTACTATTACACCAGGACCACAGCAGTGCTGGTACCAACCTAAGCAAGCTAGAATATATGGTCTCTATTTATATAAGTCTTGGAATTTTCATCTATTTCTAAAGGTTTTTTTCCTTTATATTTAATATTTAGAAACTAAAATGAATCAGAATCAAAACATCCTTCTGTGGCTGGTTTGTGGAACATGATATAACTTTAATTAGTGTTTTTAAGTCTTATTTTGTATCTGGAGGGTTTCAATTTTTTTTTCTAAATATTTGGTCTTTTAATAATATATGAACTCATTATTATATTAAACAATTTGTTCTTGTCATTTTAATAAGCTCACTTTCATATTCTCTTGATCTTTTAGTTTGTATACTTACCAATTTTTTAAATTTTCATCTCATGTTTTTCATTTTTTCCAGCAAATCTCTTGTGTTATAGTAGAGCATAGATACAGAAAGTTCCATAAATTCTGTGTGTGTATCGCAGTGGATTTTTCATAGTAAATACACCTATAAAATCACCAGGAAGATCAAGAAATAGGCCCTTAGCAACATCTCAGATGCCTCCCCTTCTTCCTAATGCCCCCGTGGTTGCCATTGTCCACCTCCTGTCAGTATTGAGTTCTCTTGTCTATTTGTGAACTGTATGTAAGTGGAAACTTATACCCCAGTGTTGGTGTCTAGCTTCTTTCATTAAACATCATGTTTGCATTTTTCTCTCATGCTGAAGCACGTAACAAAAATTTGTTTATTTTCAAACCTGCACTGCATTACTTTGTACGAAAGAAAAAAAGAAAAGAAAATCACCATTTACTTTCCATTCTACTATTGATGACAGTTGAGGACGTTTTCCACTTTTTGCTGTACACACATTTTCCAATTTTTTCAAAGATAAAATTGCAATGATGTTTTTGACCTGGTCATTTTGGGATAACTTTCAATAAGTAAATGAGTAAGACACCTTTTTCTTTAATTTGATAGAACAGAGAAATTTATAATATTTTAAAATTATTACAGTTCTCATTGGAGCACATACTATAGAGATCCATTTGTATAAAGTTCAAAATTAACAATACTAATTTTTCCTGAATGAAATTTAGATAGTGATTACCTTTGAGATGTAAGAAAAAAATGGAAACCTCTGCAATGTTAGTAATTCTCTGTTTTGATATTCATTTTGATGATAAAGGAGTATATAGTTTGTGAAAATTCATTATGATTTCTGTATTTTTATGAGTGTATATCATACTTAACGTAAGATCTAAAAGTTGGTTATATTGAGTGAATCAGATTATAATGCATATGTATAAATTATAGGGAGTTACCTTTTTATTTCACTAAATGTTTTTCTTAATAGATGCATAAAAATAGATCCTTCTATACCTCAGTGGAAAATACTTTGAGGGCAGTTGGAAATAAGGGTACCATATCAACTCAAGATTCTGTGTACTTATACATACTTAATAGCTGTGTGAAAATATTTGGTAATTCTCTAGCCTATTCCCATGTAATATGATTTTTTGATTTAACTAATACATATATTTGTTATAGTAAGAACACCAAATGTATATATATAGTAAGAACCCATATAATATTTTTAATCAAATGAAATGATCCCATTAGGGGAAACAACAAAGATGGAAATTATCAGAATTGGATTAGCTCTCAGTCATGATGCATGAGTAGATATGCGACTTCTGCTGGTAAGCAGCTTCTAAACAGCTGAAAGTAACACAGAAAGAATTATAGCACTGAAGATGGTTAAAACAGTTATCATGTTGCTAATAAAACCATTGGCTAGAACACTATTTTTAATAGCATTTAGAGATAGCAATTTATATGCATTCATTGCTCATCGACATAAATAATTTATAGATAAAATGTTATTAGCTGGTTATGTATTTTAGTCCTTGATTCTCTGGAGGAGCATAATGTTATGGAACTTTGCTCATTAGAGTTTGCTCTGCCTGCGACCTGAGTCCACTCATAGCAGCTGATTCACTTATTTTGTTAAAGTCAGTGCCTCAAGTCCATTAAGTAGTCAACTCAAATGTGTATCCACATATACAGGAATGCATCTGTTATGTACTGAATGTTTGTTTCCCCCCAAATTCCTATGTTGAAGACCTAATCCCAGTGCTTTATTAGGAGGTGAGTCATTTGGAAGGAAATTATGTTTAGGTGAGGTCATAAAGGGTGGGCCCCCTGCGATGTGATCAGTGTTCTTAGAAGAGGAAGAAGCCAGAGCCCTCTATTTCTCTCTTTCCTTTCTCCACTTGCACACAAAATAAAGGCCATATGAGGACACAGCAAGTTGATGGCTATCCCCAAGCCAAGAATAGGGCCATACCAAGAGACAAATCTTTAGCACCTTGATCTTGGACTTCCAGCCTCCAGAAATCTGAGATTTAACAAATTAAACAAATGTTGTTTAAGACCCCAGTCTATGGCATTTTCTTTTAGTAGCCCTAGCTAACTAAGACAGAATTTATCTTCAAAAGCCAAAAAGAAGTGCCTTGGTCAATGAGATGTGTTTTAAATGACAGACCAAAATGATTGATAAGGATAATTTTATTTTCATTGAAAGCTACTTTATCTTGTGAGGTAAAATTTGGTTCTTGTGATAAAACAAAATATGTCATTAAAATTATTCCTTCAAGTATGTGTGTAACAAATATCTGAAATGAATAAAAGTCACTTAAGCAGTTTAAACATGTATTAAAAGTCAAAGGTATATTCAAAGTATCATAGAGAATTAAAGAATATTTGGATTTCCAATGTCAGCTCAGAAATATAGAAAGCTAGAAAGAACCACACTCATACATAAAGAAAATGTTATGAACAAATGGGAAATTAACGCATTTTCCTAACCCATCAGAGAACTGAGAATGAAAACCAGTCAGGTGACCTGAAATCTGGGGAGACAGAAGCAGCGGTGTGGACGAGGAGGACTCGAGCATTCGATGCCAGATGGACGGGGCTTCACTTTGTCGGCACAGTGCGAAGTGAGAAGGCGGGAACTTCTGTTCGCAAAGTATTAAGAATTCAAAGGCAGCAACCACAAGTGGTGAATCAAACCAAAGCCTATCAAAACAGGGGTTTCTGGTGACTGCATAGGTCATAAGACCATAAAACTGGCCTAGCAGTCAAGTGCCATGTAAGTCAGTGAAAAGAGGAAGCTAAACATTCTAATGAATTGCTAAAGGCTGCGTGTGGGATCACTTCAGAAAGTGACACCTCTGGGGGTCACAGCTATGGATGATCTGTGTTCTGGCAGAGTTTCCTCCCAGACAAATCACACCAGGTTCTCACAAGGAAAGCAGAGGTTAATTCCAAAAACTTTCATTCTTGGTGCTATTCAGGGAGAGGAAAACAATAGGCACTGTTGGAACTTCATCTAAACCCAGCTACTACATCTCCTCCGTGGAACCAAATACGTAAACCTCAGAAGAGGAGCAATGTCTGTTACCGAAGGAGGCTGGTGGAAAGCCAGATTAGCTGGGGAAACAAACAACAAAAAGACTAAACTTGCCAATGCAGAATTCTATACCCTGTGGTAATACCATTCAAATTGAAGGACAAGTAAAACTGAAGGAGAAATAATTGGACTTTCAGACCAATACAAAAAATAGGGAATTCATTCTTAGAAGATGTACTTCACAAGAAATGTTGAAGGCATTTCTTCAGGCAGGAGGGATGTCATATCAGTTAGAAACATGTATTGACAGAAACCATAAGGAGTATTGGAAATGGAAAATAGGTTAAAATACAATTCATTTTTTCTTACTTGCTGTAAAATATTACCAACTGTCTAAATAAGAGAAACACACACATTACAATGTATTGCATGTGTAACGTATGTAGTAGTAAACTCTATGGCAATAATTGCACAAGAGGAAGAAATAGAAATTATACCCTTGGTCTATATACTACATGTAAAGTAGTATGATTTTTATTTGGGGAGCCAAAATAATATTAACTATATATATTGATAACCATTGAATAATGACTAAAATGTTTAAAATGATACAAATAACAAACAGTAGAGGAGATAAATTTGAATCATAAAAACCACTTACTTAATGAAAGAGAAATAAACCTCAAAAGGAACAGATGACAACTAGCAAAATGAGAAACTGTATTCCAACCATGTTAATAATCACATTGAATGTAATTGTTCTCAAGACACAACAGAGATCATTAGTTGTTTAAACTCTAAGGACCAGCTGCATTTCTGACTCAAAGATATTCACATTAATGATAAAAATACAGGGATAGAGAAAATTAGCATGCAAATACTAACTAAAAGAAAAGAAAAAGAGCTATATAAATTCCAGACAACCTAAAATTCAGTACTAGCATATTATCAGTGATTAAATCAATGTTATGCAATAACAAAGGGACCATTTCCCAAGAGGGCATACAACACTGAATGTGTATACACCTAACAACAGCTCACCTACATGAGGCAAAAACTGGGATATCTGAAAAAAGAACTAGACAAATACATAATTTACACTTAGAGATTGAAATACTCCTCTCTCAATATTTGTGAGAATAAATTGGATACAAAGTCAATATACAAGCATCAATCATATTCATATATGCTATCAATAGATGCTAGGAGTTTGAAATGAAAACTAAGCCAAAAAATACACATGCCAGTATTGTTAAAATGTCAGGTTTCCCAAATTTATCTATACATCCAATATTTCATTCAGAATTATAGCAAGCATTTAGAAATCTCCAGACTTATTACAACATTGATATACAAAGGCGAAGGAACTAGAATGTCCACAACATTTCCAAAAAAGGATAAGGTCGGATTACTCCCGTTACTTGATATTAAGGGTTATTATAAAAGCTACAATAACAAGGATGGTCTGCTATTGAAAAGATAAGTAATCAATAGGACAAAGGAAAAAAAACAGCAATAGATCTCTACCAGGACAGAAAACTGAGTTTTGACAAAGATGTAAAAGCAGTTCACTGCAGAGAAGATAGTCCTATCAGCAAATGATGCTAAAATAATTGGAAATCAATATGATATATATATATATATATATCATAATATATACATATATTTAAATAAAACAAACTAGGGGCATACTCTGACCTTATAGAAAATTTAAGTCAAAGTTAATCATAGCTATAAATAAACAAAGAAAGAAGAAAGAAAGAAAGGGAGGGAGGGAGGCAGACAGGGGAGATGGGGTTTCTCTAGGTCTGTATGTCTTTTTCATCTCAGTTCCCTTTTCTGCTGACACACTGGATGAGTAATCATAGGCTCTAAACCATTGTTTAGAGCCCTATGTATAAACATATCATGGTCATAGTTTTCTGCTTTGGCAAAGAACACCTCACTGGACAGCTCCTTTACCAGTTTATTTTCCCTCTTAAATAACTATGGAGAGAGGAAATATTTTTCATAAAGGAATCAGATGAGTAGCTGGAGAACCCAGCACTTTGTCTCTGCTACCTGAATCCTGACCTGCTTTCCGTGTGTCCTGCTCGTGTCTGTGATGCTCTGGCAGGTGTAAGGGAGTATATGGAACAGTGGAAACTGCAGAGAGTGTTTTCATTCTCCAAGGGATGCTCACATCTTAGTTCCATTGCTGCCCCAAATGCTTTAAGATTGTGTTTTCTTTATTTGAAGCAAATAATAGCAAAGCTTAGCTCCCATATAGGGCTGGTAACTGATGATATTGAATCACTAGCTTAACTAAACAAACTGCATTTTAAGCCCTACTCGTGTCTTGATATTTATAATAATCTAACTGCACTCACTTCTCTCAGCCCTTTGATAATTCATCTTGAGTTGTTTACCATTTACTCATCATCATTATGTTAGTTAATAGGATTTAAGAAATGTCATGAAAGTCTTAATATTTTCCAACGAATAAAGTCTGAGTAGACCTTTTGGGAAGAGTTATTTTGGTCTTCATAAATTAGCCCTCTTGAAAGGTAATATTTCAGCCAAAAATGGATATTTTTCTGTCAGTGAAATAAAAAAAAAGAAAAGATGAGTGCACCTAATGGCAGGCTTATTATGAATGTTCTAATATCTGTCAACTCTGAGGAATGAGGTAGCGGGAGTCTGTTTCAAACCCACAACTCTCTTGAGTCTAAAAGTATTCAATAACTTACTCAGCTCGAACAATTTATTACTGCAACCCACTCTATAAGATGACAAGATTAAATTATTCAGTCAATAGAGCAGTGTTGGCTTTTGTCATGAATATTTTTAATTTAATAAAAAACATTGAGTGACCCATTTATCATATAGTTACTATTTTGTACATTGCCTTTTGACACTATCTCTTTTTTTCTTGGCATTAAAAGCACTGATTAATTCATGACTATGATATATCATTTATAATAAATGCCCCTAGAGCTCTTGATGGCTAAAAAACAGGTCAAATATACATCTACTAATAACATTTATCTCCTACTTAAGGAGATTATGTGTGATAATATAGGGATTCTCTAACAGGAATTGCCAATAGAACAATTTTGTCATGATTTATTCCTTAATATGGATTACCATTTGCTAAGTGTTTACACCACATTTCAAGGTCTATTACATGTACCACACTTTTTTTGGGGGAAAATTCCTTCCAAATCTTAAGTTATAATATCTGTTACAGAAATAATAGATTAAGAATATGTTTCAGGAGCTCCCTGCATTTTGAAACAATAAAAATAGACTTTCTTGGCTTCTCTTTTATTTCAGTTGGTGTGCAATCCCTTCAGATTTTTTTCTTGCATTCCAGGTACTGTTTAATTCCAGTGTTCTTCAAACAGATGCCCTCTAACTTTCCAAAATTTTGTTAGTTTTATATGGGAACAACCATAGCTAACCAGACGAATATTTAGTTAGGAAAAAAATCTGGCTTGATGTTTTTCAAATCGGTTTTCTCTGATGCTGTGAGTTATAGCCAAATATTTTAAATAGTCAACTAACCACAGCTTCCCACTGCACAAATACCTTTGTGGAAGTAGCTTTCAATTAAGTCTCAACAGACCATTTTCAAATTAGATTTAGCTAAAAACATAAAGTAATTGAAGTTATTTGGCCATTCCAAATTGCTTGTCATGAGATGTTTAACTACTCTGAATGAGGTCAAAGTTTTAAGTAAGTGAATATTTTTAATATTCCATCTGACTTGAGCAACTTTTATTTAACTTGTCCATGAATAAATAGCAGACCTTTGCTGCTGTTGTTTTAAACAAGTATTTCTAAAACCTGGCTTTTTAATGTAGCGACTCAGGACCCAAGAGGCACTGATGTTGGAGGTCAAAGAACATGACCATCTACATTGTTAGGATGCAACCTAGAGGATTCCCAGGCAGGTGGCTCGCAGACCCTGGGAGAAATAAGTCTCTGAAACAACGCATCTCTGGAGTACTTGCATTTTCATCATATTCTAAACCAGTAGGCATTCAAAATCTAGCTATTCTATTTTCTTCCCAAATAACTTTTTAAAGAAATGGGAGGCCTGAGTTTATTAAATCCTATGCAAGTGAGGTTCACCAACTTACACGGCACCCTGGTCCCCTAGAGATAAGTGTCCAAGCGAATCTTCTTTGCTTTCCAGAAGTGTGAGAAGTAAAATATTTCTCTAGGCATTGTCCTCATATTCATTTTGTCAAGTTTAGGGCAGCATCCTGAAGTTTGATGTAAACATTTCATCAAAAGCATAGTTAAAGAAAATATAAACAGATGAACCCAATAACATAAAAGCATGAGTAAAAATAAGGGGAATTATTAATTTTGTTTGAAGAACAAGGAGAAAGCAAAATGCCTAGTTAAGTATGTGGTCTTAGTGAGGATGTAGGGCAGAATGGTCGCTAAAGCTGTGTCACTTATTAGAGGCACAAACTGCTCGTGGAGTCCAGTTATGTAACAGAGCAGATGGTCAGAAATAATACCAACTGGGCTTTGCTGAATGGCAGGCGCTAATGGCCAACTATTCTGAAGCCTAGAAAACGTCATTTTTGAATTCAGTTGATCCTATTTTATTTTGCTTTCATACTTTTCCATGTTAACTCTAATCTTCTGGGTTAGGAAATTGGCCATTTAGTGTAATAAAATGGAGTGATTTGGGGACTATAAAGATTTGAAATTATTCTCTAAAGTGAATTTTCTACTTTAATGGTACATTTTCATTATTTGTCATTGCACACACAAAAGCAGGAATATTTTTCTCTTCTTATCAAATGCATATGAACATCTTAACCTTATTCTTTTTGGATTTCATAGAAGGAAATCAATAAAAAGTCAAACTATCCTGCCGTCAAGATGAAGCATTGCCCTCTTTTTGTGAATATTTAAGTTGTGGCATAAAATGGATCATAAAAGTTTTGGTGTATTATTTATATGGAGACAGCTTTCCTGTCTCATAAACTCTTACACTCTGCTTTGAGTGCATTGGGAAACAAAGAAACAAAGAGGCTCTGACAGATATCGAGTAGGAGTGCTTATCGATTAAAACAAGCTTCCTAAAGTCCACTCTCCGGTCTTGCCCTGGCGCTGCGCCTCTCTGACTGCCCTGGTCTGGGGCGACTCTCAAGGCTGCGACCTGCCCTCGCAAGCACTGGCTTGTGCATGAGGATCAGCATTCTCTACACCAGCTGCGTGTATTGATCATGTCTCAAGGAAACCCAGCCCCAGCCATGTGCTAAGAGCCCTGAGCTTCAGCCGTCCTGTCAGTGCGTAACTACTCAGCTGAACGCTTTTACACCAAATACCAACTCATCTCAAAGCTGATCCGTGTCGACACAAGTTAGCATGTCAGAAACTAGGAACGCCATTGGTTAGTGAAGTGGGAAATAAAGATAATGTCTACAAATGTCCAGATTTTCCCTGTCATTTTATATTCTTGAGTGTTATGTCAGGAATAGTAAAACCTCTCCTGTCTCTTTTTTATATGTATTTCATATCACAGAGTTTGTAGATTTAAGAGAAAAATAGATGGTTAATTTGCAAATTTGAACAAAAACAGTGTAAAATGTTTCCATGAGAAGTCTGTTGCACTTCCATTCTTGAATCAAATACTCTTGATATAACTATAGTATTTTCTAAATGGAATATTAGTCAAAGTTTTAATGCCATATGTGAAAGTTGCCCCAAACTCCAGGTATTTTAATGGGACTAATTTAAATATTGACGTTGCTTCCTAAGGGAACATTAGCAAGAACTCCACTATGTGTCTTGTAAAACCAATGAAATATATAATAGTAAACTTCTTTTAGTATAGATAGGTAGGTTGATAAATAGAATGGAATATTAGAAGATCCCCTGGAATTATGAATAAAATTACTGTTACAAATACATAGTTCTCTTAATTTGCAATTCACAATTTAGCCATACTCTCAAAAAGAGAAGAAAACAGGGGAAAAAATTAGGCAAAATGTTTTTATTCCTATTAATTTGAATCAAAGGCAGGTGTGTTTGTACCTTTAAAGGTGTTTTCACATCCAGTCATGTAAGTTCAGAGCTTTTATGCATGGATGAAACTAAATTATAGAATTGCTACTAACTGCTAACTCCCAAGCAGTTAACTGTCAAATTACCTCCTGGGACTACTTATCAAATGTTAAGTAATTAGTTTGACCTTGCAGGGGACAGAGTGAGAGGCCATGTGACACTCAAAACACTTCACTTCCTGTCTGCCTTGTGAGGGAACAGAACCCAGGCAGAAAAAGGTATGAGATCCGCTGTACTTACTATTTCCTCATTCATCCATTCCACATGTATGAAAGAATGTACTAGAAAATTCATTTCTTGCACAAATTGCACAAAATTTTCAAATAGGAATTATTTAATATCGATACAAAGCCTGCCATCTAAAACTTATGACTTCATTAAGTAAAATTTACAGGTACAAAACATATGAAACCCAATGTAGCTGACAATTTAAAAACTCATTGTGAGGGAGTGAAAGGGTTGATGAATCTTCAAAATATTTTCAAAAGTAAGTAGTAGATTCCCTGAGGCAAAAATTGATGATCCAGTTAAAGATATATTACTGCCTTTATCTTTTCCTTTTCCTCTTCAATACTTTTTTTTTTTTTCGTCCCAGTTTTGGTTATTGCCTTGTGTGAGAGAACAGTAGAGATGTTAGAAAGATCAAAAAAAAAAAAAAAGAATCAATTTTGTTGCTGAAAAGGCTCAATGACTAGGAGGTTTGATAAAAGAAAATAAAGCTATATATAAAATTAGGATTAGGGATTCATTTTGGGAAGTGTGTGGAAATGAAAAATAAAGACTGTAGTCCTAAAGAAAAGAATTTCTTGGCTTTCTCAGTTCTGTCTATTCAGTCACTCAACAAACGTTTATAGACCAGTTCTCTATGTCCTATTATGGGCTAGCTTGGGAACACTTGGAAGTGCAAAGTTGCTGACATTGTCCAGTCTAGGTGACAAACAGGTACTGGTTCCTGGGGTTAGAGATGAAAAGTGTATACAGAAGATGAGAGGACCCCTCAAATGCATATTCCTGTCTAATTCAGTTCTGAAATATTTCCCATGGTAAGCTACAATATGATCTGATTTGTTTTCTGAGTGCATTGCTGAGGCATGGTTTTAGTGACTAAAGTCTGAATTAACAATTCAACCAGATTCCAGTAAACCATTTTGACCTAATATAACCCATCATTGCATTATAAATATTTTATAGGGTACCTTTTTCTCAAAGCAGATAGTATATGTACATTGTATACATTTAATCCATGTAGTGGAGTCACTTGTATCTATGTTATTCATTTGTTATCTCCACTTGATATATTTTCATTCTACATGTCTAAATTTATAGCTATCTTTCGATCATTCCATGCTAATAGACTTTCTTAAACTCCTTCCCACAAAACCTATAATTTGGTGACAGGTTAATATGTCTTATAGAAGATTTTATTTTCTTTGACCTTAAGTAATCTAACCATGCAAATTATGTAAAATTCCACTAGCATCTAGAACTATAGCCATAAGAATGATTTAATTTTAGGTAAAAACTACATATAATATATGGCAGAATAATTAAAAAAACTATGTTTATTAAAAATTACTACTCTCGAAACCACAAAAGAAATAAACTAGGGAAATACATTAGTGATATTGTAAAAATTCCTGCCAGCTAATATTTTTACCATGTCTAATTTCATTTCCTACATAGCACGTGACTTAAAATGTTCAGTCTCCAGTCAGCAGGTGAGAATTGTTACCTGAGAATGAAACCCTCCTTTCCCACCCTTATTGTTGAGTGATAGTTAATATTTTAAATCCAGATGGATACCTAAAAATGTGACCTCTAATACTTTTTCCTC
Source organism: Manis javanica (assembly GCF_040802235.1). Lineage (NCBI taxonomy): Eukaryota > Metazoa > Chordata > Mammalia > Pholidota > Manidae > Manis > Manis javanica. Next base: position 119,947,723 of record NC_133164.1, read on the forward strand.
AAATCAAGATTGAAATCTTTATTATGAGAAAAAAGAAAACCCAACTGGCATTTATCACTAATTCTTGTGAGGTGCCTTAGAAAACAGAGTACTTTCTATGATCCTCCACATATAACCCACTTACCTACTTGTCTAGTTAAAAAACACATAAATCAAGGTGAAACTGGCACTAAGTGGAATTTAAATGAATGTCTGTGCTTTGTAGGGGGTGAAAAATAATTTTTCCTTTGTCCTTCTAGGTCTTGGCTGAGACCTCCCTTAAATGAAGGATGGATTAGCAGGACAAAAACAAAATTTTTAGGACATGTATCCCTCCTGTATACATGGGAGAGACCCAGGAAAATGAGTAGCTCCCCGGAATGGCCGCAGCCATTGCCTTAAATATCACCTCCAGCTAAAGACAGAAGAAGGTTGCAGGGGTGGGGGGCTGTTACGGGGGCTGGCCAGGAAGAGCACAGGGCCCAAGGGTAGGGCTGCGTGTGGCCGAAAGTCCCAGCCCTCTCCAGCGATAAGCCCTTCTAAGGCTGGGCCCCCTCCCGCTCCTGCTACCGAGGGAGACAGCCTTACAGATGGGGAGTTCCTGCAAAATGGGAATTTTTATGTTTTACCCTACAAAAGAGCAACTTCTACTTGTTTTCAGAGCTTCTCCTGTGTGTGCTACTTTTCAAAGTAACCGGCTCAAAAAAGTCCTTATGCCAAAGAGACATATTTTGGTGTAGCCTATTCTGCTCGCCTTCAGTTTGGAGAATGAAGAACTGTCAAATCATTCAGGTGCTCTGGTCTGTGTGTAGACAACCCCCTGAATTCCAGAGAATTCATGAATTTATTATTGTATGGATTGCTTAGTAAAATGAAGACTTGGACTTAATTTATAGATATAAAATTGACCGCTGTGTGACTTGATAGGTCTTAGCTTTTGGTATGTAAATCTGACTACAATAATAACATACTCTCCAAGGCAGTTTCCTCACATAAGATGATCATACAAATGAGAATAAGTAACATGCCATCCTATTTATGAGATCAGTCGGGCTATACTTTAGTTCCTAGTAACAGAGTGATGTTCTAACATTCATTGAACTCTCTTGAAAATACTCTCTTGATAAAGGAGCATCTATTTAAAGAGTAGATTGTTAATAAAATCAGATTAAGATGATAATATATATATAAGATGCTAAGGAACGCAATCACTGCCGTTGATGGAAGATGCTCACAACTACTTCCAAAACCGAGCATTTATTTTCCGAGGCAATGTAACCCTATGAGGAGAGAGTATGAGAGTCCCGCCATTTCTTAGGGGATCCTCAAGAATTACCGCCTTCCCTGGAATGTCACTTGACTTAGATACCAGATTGTTTTTATAGACCCCTGTGGCTCGCTCTTCATTTATTTGAATATAAAGCAGTGTTCATGGGGCCCCAGGGACCCATAGGGAATAGGGCGATATTCTCACACTTCAGTGTGCATGCAAATCAACCGGAGCCCTTGTTAAAATGCAGGTGCTCAGTCAGTGGGTCTGGAGGGGGCAGGAAAACTTCTAAACAAACTCCTAGTCATCTCCACCCTGCAGGGCCTGGGCCACCCTTGCAGTAGCAATACAGCCAGAGCCCTGAGAAGCAGTGCTTGGCGCTCAGCACCGGTGAACTGAGCACAGGGGCTGTGTCCCCCCATTTCTCCTGCAGCCCTGTTGGTGGTCACAGCGCTGCTGTCCCTGGGACGCTGCAGCCACCTTTTCCTACCAGCGAGAGTGTTCCTGCTTCTCTCCCTCCTCCTTCCCCGCCGGAGATCCAAGGACAAAGAGAAATTGGCACACTTGGGGTCCGCCTCTCCACTCCTGCCTGGCCTTCCCGCACGCGCCTTGCCCTTTGCATGACAGCCTCCTGCTGGAGCCCCTTGTCCTGCTCGGCAGCCCTGCTGGGACCTCTCTTCTCCCGATCATCACCTCCTCTCTCCTCTTTCTTTCATCCCTCCCGTGTCTAGGCAGCCTCCTCTCCCAGGAAGGGATTTGACTCAAAATCTGCCTGGGGTAGTTGGTATACGAATATTCGGAGTCTGGAGCCATTCACACACACACACACCCAAACACTTACACATGGCTTCTCCACTCTTACCGTGACTCTACTTGAGGAGACTGTACAACAGCCACACAAGATCACTTATAATTTAATTCTCCCAACCCAACGGCGACAACTACTGATAGGCTCATCTTACTCTGGGTCGCCTACTCTCACTTCTTTTTGTATTAATTTAAGAGGTGCTTTCTGTTGTCCTTCATCCCTAGGTTCTGGGGAACTGTTTTAATCCAGCCCATAACATTAAAAAAAAAATTTCAGAGTAAACACAATCAGTTGTCAGTGGTTTTTTTAAATACATTATTCATTAAGTTATAAGCATTTATGAAAAGTATCTGCCGGGTTTACTGAAGCCCTGGGTCTGACACACTCGGTGTGCAATTCTCCGGCTCTGCTGCAGCTGAGCGCTGCCTGGTAAGCTTCCACATTCTGGGGTTCCCTTTCTGCTTACTTTTTCGCTACTTCACACCATTGTCTCTCCTTGCCAGGAAGCTTCCATCTGCAGCTCACATTGGAAGTAAGCCTAAGAAGCTGCTCAGACTAAAGCAAGCTTAAGCTCTGACCCAGGGTAGATGTGTTTTTGCAGTAACAGCGGGAGCTACCTGCTCCGGGTGCCTTCAGATGCAGCAAACACAGCAGCTAGTCGGGTTCTATTCACTCACGTCTTATTAATCTCACACAAGGTGCTGTTCTTGTGCCCCCAGCTGTCTCTTCACTGATGGTAGCTTTGCCACAAGCTCTGAAACTTAATTACCAGAGAGGGTTAGAGTAACAGGTTCTAAACCCAATTCTCAAGTATAAATATTGAACAGTTTTATGTCTAAAACGTACATGTTCATGTGATTTACACTACATTGTTTTAATGCCAGAAACTTGATTACTATAAATCATTTTGACCATGATGTCATACTAGGAATACAGTAATTTCTTGATCATTCTTTAAACTGGTAAACAGGCACAAAAAATAATTTTATTGACTAAAGTCCTCTGATAAATATTGGTTCAAATCACTTATGTAATTAGTGGAAGAGAAAAAGTTTATTGGATGGTAAATCAAATAACATAAAATCTTGAACTGGTTGTCCATGTAACTAAGTGAACAACTTAACTTTTAACAACGAAGAAAGACAAGGAGAAAATGTTCTACTTTGCTTTGTGGCCACAGAACCAGGTTCGGTACCTTTGCTTTTTAAAAGTGTGTCCAAAATAAGCTTCTAAAGAAACTTCAGGAAAAAAGTCTGTCCTTTCTCATTTTTATCAGTAGAAGTACATTTCTTCACACCCCCAGTCCATGGAGGTCTCCAAGTAAAGTCTAGGTTTCACACTTTTATTTTGTAAAATGATGTTGAGGGGAATTTCTACTATAGCTGTGAAACTGGTCCCAAGACCCACAAATAAAAACAACAGATTTTGTAAAATTTTTCCTCATTTTCAAGCTCACTAAATTCCTGAGCAGTTGTTTATGTAACAATGGTGAAAAAGAGTATCCATAAAATACAGTTAAGCTACAGGTCCGTATAATTCTTAATATATATTTAACAAAACTGAATGCCTAGAGGGACAATGACTGATGTGTGAGGCACAGTACCTTTCCTATGATGTGGGACAGACCTGGCATCTTTGCCCTGTAGCTCCTTAAATTAGTAGCAATCCCCCAATTATAAAAATGAAAAATGTTCATACAAATTTCTAATATTCCCCTAAGATTCAGCCTATCCCACACGAATAATGACTCAAGTACATGATTCCCTCCTCCTTAAGACATTTCATTTCTTGGCATCGTAAGCACATTTTCATCCTACCTCTTGGGCTGCAGTTTCCAGTCTGCTGATTTCTCTTTCCAGACTTTTCCGGGCAGAGCCATCCCAGGGCTCAGCCGCAGTACTGTTTTTTATTTGCATCTACCTTTATGCTCATTCTTCCACATGGGCCTCGCCAGCTTCTTTCTCTCCTCTGAACAATAGGTTCTGATGATCTCCTGTAGACTTCACATCTCAGTTTAAATGTTGACAGGCATCTTCAAATCAATATGTGCAAACAGATTTAAAAAAGAATTTCCACACCTACATGTCCATAGTCTTTTCCATATCAGCAAATATTATTAGTATTTATCTGGTGATTCAGTCCAAAAATACTCAGAGGCATTTGTATCTTGTTGTCATACCTAACATTTAATAGATCGGCAGTTCCTGCTAAATTTATCTTCAGATTATATTCTTTTACTTCTAATTGTTTGATTGGGAACCTCTATGTTTCAAACTATAATGACAGATTTCCTTGTTTTCTCACATAGCTTTGTGTTTGGTTTATAAGGTACCCGTCTTATTCCCAATGATTAAAATTATTATATATAAATGAGAATAACATTTTAGTCACACAGATTATGTCATTTTGCTCCTTTTCTCAGAAACTTCCAAAAGCTTCTCTTCACAATGACAATATTTAAATTCCCTGACCATCGTCAGGAAAATCCCTCACTGTCTGGCTCATGCCTGGCGCACCCACATTGCAACCTCCCTCATTCAGCTCTATCCGCAAAGCCACTGGGAACGTCTTGAAATATGGCAGCATGTTTCCTGCCTGAGGATCTTTGTAATTGATGTTTTCTAATCCTAGGGCACTTTTTTAGTAGGTGACATATAGTTCAGGTATATCATTCATTCAGGTCTCCACTCCAATCCCACTGTTCAACAAGCCCTTTCCTTACTGTCTTATGTGAAACTGTACCCCCTCTCTCAGCATCCTTTTGTCATATTTTATATTCATAAAACAGACCCCCCACTACCTAATATTAGAACACATATTTATTTAAACATGTTTAGTACCATACCCCCTATTAGAATATAAACTGTGACTGGCTTCATACATCCCGCTCACCACTCGTTCTCAAGCTTCTAGAGGATTTTCTTATACATAGTAGGTATACATCAATAGAAATTTCTGAACATATACATGCAGGTTTGCAAAAATGACATTTTATTTGTAAAGTTAAAATGTGGAAATAATGGATAAATGTAAGAAGATGACAGAAAATATCAGGAGAATTGGATTTAGAATTTGCTCCAAAGAAAAAAATTTGACACTATGACCCCATTTATTATTCACCATTAGTCCCTGTTTCAGTGAAACAACAAATAAGTAAAACTGGATAATTCCTTATAACTTCAGCATGTAAATATCAACCCAATTATATTGGGCACATACTACTGACCCCAGTAAGTCACACCCTTGTGGTTTTAATCATTAGAAATATGGCAAAGATGATGGGATAGTCAGTCCCCTCATTAAACTGAGTTTTACCACAATTAAAGTGAGTTTTACCTCATTAAACTGAGTTTTTACTACACTTATGGACTGTGACTGTAATGGGATATGTGGTGGGGACTTGATAATGGGGGGAATCTAGTAACCATAATGTTGCTCATGTGATTTTATATCAATGATACCAACATAAAAAATCAATTAATTAATTAATTTAAAATGTCACACACAAAAAAAGAAAATAACCTTGCTAACTACCAGCAAGGCAAGGGAGGACCTCAGTCCTCCAACAGCAAGAACAGAAAGCTGCCAACCTCCCTGTGAGCTTGGAAGAGATTCCAAGCTGCAGAAAGAAACCCAAGGGGCCCACAGCTTGCTCAAAGCCTTGTGAGATCTTGAACACAAGACCCGGCTAACTCATGTGCAGGCTTCGGACCTATATAGATTTTCTAAAAGTATATTGTTTCAGGCCATAAGTTTGTCATTAATTGTTATGCAGCAATATAAAGCTAATATAGCAATGTTGGTAACTATATTGTAACATGAATTAAAAAAATTAAAACACAAAAAAACAAGAACAAAAATTTTCAAATAATAAATCTTGATCATAAAATCATTGCTCAGAAATGTTAAGGCCTCTATGGATCCACTTTAGAAGCACCCAGAGAAAAAAATAAGATTTTTCTCTTCTCTTTTGGATTAAAAATTAGATCATAGTATAGCTGGAGCCATTTATGCAAATTCATGGCACTTCCATGTTTGAGCTAGTTGGTATTCCTCTATGGTTACATGTATGTTTCTTTGAGATCATATTCAATTAAAGGATACGTAAGGTGTTTGTCAAAAATAATTAACATTTTATTTTTCTGCATGAATGACATAAAAGCTGACAATCTTTCAAATAGTCCTACTGCAATTTTAGATATCTAAATTGCTCTTCTGCTTCAGGCAGTGACAGCGAAGTTAAACTCTGGAGTTTGTAGAATATTTGAGAGAGGACTTCTTCATTTTATTCTGTTTTTTTTAATTGATCTTGAAAACCATCCGTTACTGCAATGCAACTGCAATATCTCTAGGGATCTATACATTGTAACCATGGTGACTTCGTCTCAGGCTGTAACGTACCTTCTGCCAGTGTGTGTGATCTTTAGGTTTTTTAGGACATTTCTTTAGAAACCCTTTCTGAGTTAACACATAAATCTTATAAATTAAGCATATAATAGTATCTATCTATGTGACAGAAATATTAACTTTATGCCATACTTACAAAGACACAATGGGAGGTTTTTTAATTAAAAATACCAATTCCATAGTTTTATTAAAATGGCAAAATAAGATAAGGACTCTACAGTCATTTTCAAAATGCAGGCTAAAGGTAATTACTGTAAATGAGAATATGTAACTTGAGCTCCATGATAGTCAAGGCAATAAAATGGAAATGATGAGTTACATAGTCTTATTTTTAATAAAAGGAAGCATATTGTTCATTTTATCAGGTGTAAAGCTCACATTTTCTTTCAAAAAAAGAATACTATTAAATCTAAGAACTTCTAATAGTAAAACTGGTTTTAGGATTTTTATGATCAGATGTATCTCATTTTATTTTTGACACTATAATAGGGAATCATTGGAAAATATTCATTAATATATTTTGCAATCAATTCTTTCAATCACATTTGTGAAGTCCTTTCCATGTTTGTAGTAAGTCTGGGATATTGTTGAAGAAAACTAGCATTCTTCTAGGTAGAGACATATATCTTACATAACAAAAAGGGAAACTGAAAATCAACACACTAACAACAACATAACAATTTTAGATGATGATAAAAGTACCATAAAGGAAACATCAGGATATATGATAAAGAGTGGCTGGAGTAAGTAAGTGACTTACAAAAATCAGTAGATGGACTATTCAAATCAGAGGAGATTGTAGCTGTGGATGCTCTAAAAAAAAGTGGTTTGTTTGAGAAAATGGCAATTTTTGGATAGTCTGAACAGAGAAAACAAGTGTTAGAGTTGTAGGATACAAACATTTAGTGTAATCAGAGTCCAGAACTCTTGTACTTTGGGAAGCATTTGAGGAGTTACAGCAGAAGGATACAATTATCTGGTTTGTGTATCATGCAGGTCGCTTTGCCCTCTGTTTTGTGCGTAGTCCATGGTAAGCACACCAGGAGACCAGGAGGGACATTAGTGCATTAATGGATGCAAGAGACCGGGCGAGTGGGAACAGAAGAGCTGGGATTGTGCCAGACCTGGGACGTGTTATAAAAGCAGAGCAAACAGTACTGCAGTTGGTTGGTTGTAGAATGTCTGTGGAAAAAAATGATAAAGCTTACTCCCGGAATTTCGTCCTGGGCGTGTAGATTTGCCTACTACTGCCATTGAATAAATTGGGATGATGGAGGACGGGTAAGAGTTTTGTTTTGTACTCAACGATTTTGAAATACCTGCAATTCAATTTGGTGGACAGTGTTACTGGTTTTCTGTCTACTTTTTCTGTCATTTACTGAAGGACGGAGGCTGAAGTCACCAATTGTGAGTGTGCTGGTGCCTGTTTCTCCTTTGAGTTTTGTCACTTTTTATATCCAGTGTGTTGAAGTTCTGTGGTCGGTCATGTATGTATTTACTTCGTCTTCCTGGTAAACTGACCCCTTTGGGGTCAAAGTCTCTTTATATCCTGGGTAATATTCCTTGTTCTGGAATCTGCCTTGATGTACCTCTGGGGGGAAGGCACGTTCCCAGCCCAGGGTGAATAAACCAGTGAAACCAGTGGAGCTGACACTAGTCAAGAGAAGAGGTGAAATGGCAGAAACCTGTTCACGTGCTCACAGGAAGTGGGGCTCAGTTGCCGCCTCAGTCGCCACCTGGGCCGACGCTCCGGCTCCCGTGTGTCTCTCCAGCCCCGGGCACCAGGCCTGGCCCCGCCCCTTCCAGGGGTGGATCCCGGTGACTGACAGGCACAAGGCCAATGACACAGCAGAGGGGCGGAGAGAACAGCTTCTCTCCACCCCTTGTAAACACATTGATAGGGAGATGGACTAAGGCCTGGTGAAGATTCTGGAAAAACTGCAGTTTTACCCACAATGCAGTTTTCTTTGGATGAGTGTGTATGGTGTATCCACTTCACCCTGCTGCTTTTAATGTATTTATATCATAACGTAAAATTGGTTAATTGTAGACAGCATAAAATTGAGTCTTTTTTCTTAATCCAGTCTAACAATATGTGTCTTGTAATGGATGTGTTTAGAAAATCTCGTTTTAATATAATTACTGATATGGTTGGATAGAAATCTACCATCTTTCCAGGCATTTTCCATTTGTTCAATTTTTATTTTCTTTTGCTCTTTCTTTGCTTCTGTTTGGCATAATTCAGCATATTTTAAATTATCCTATATACCTGTTCTTTTGTATTATGATTTACATCTATTAAAACACCATGATTGTCCTAGGTTTCATAATACATTTTTACATGACAGTTAACCTTCAAGATAATATAATTAGGAAAAATCTTACAGAAGTATACTTCCAATTTTTTCCTCTTACTCTTTGTGCTCTTTTACTTTTATATATACTAAAGCCCCCATATATTGCTAATCCTTTGGATAGTCAATTATATTTTAGAGACTAAAAAATATGAGAAAAGTAAGAATATCTCTTTTCAAAGTTTGAGTTCATTTTAACCATTTCTCAATCTCTTCTTTTCTTTGTGTAGAACTGAATTTCCATCATATGATACAAAAATTTCCTTTAAAATTTGTAATACTAAAAACTATATTTTATCTGGAAACATCTTTATTCTTCAGTTTCAAAGGACAATATCACTGGCTATAGAATTCTGTCTTGCTATCATCTCACTTCCCAGTATTTTAAACAAATGACCGCATTGTTTTCTGTCTTAGATGTTTTATGATGAGAATTCTACTGGGTCTTTTCTCTCTGGCTACCAAGAAAATTTTCTCTTTTTCCTTTGTTTTCAGCCATTGTCCTGGTTTGTTTTTTTAAATATTTATCTTCTTTATGATTCTTTGAGATTCTTGAATATCTAGTTTATTGTTATTCTTTTCAAATAATTATCTCATATTTCTTCTACACCTTGTTCTTTTTCTTTTCTTTTTTGTCGAGTTTCACATATTGTTTCTCACTGTCAGGATTCGTGAGCACCGTGTGTTTGACTTGCTTTCCTTTGTGTTTCATATTTGTTGCTTTCTATGGACTAGCTACTTGCAGTGCTGTTGGGGTGCTGCTGTGCTTGTCCAAGGGACCCTTCGTATCTCACTTACTTTTCTAAAATTGAATCTGACTTCCCTTTGTATTTGCGTCTATCTCCTGGATGTTCCCATCTCTTCATACGCATTTGCCTCTTTCCTATAGGAGGCTTTAACATATTAATTGAAATATTTTAAATTCTCTGTGGATAGTTCTAACATCTGAGTCATCTCTGTGTGTTGTTTTAATCTGCCAAATATGTGGTAATTTTTAATGAAGCAATAGAATAGTCTGGACCCATTGATCTGCCTGTTGATAGTGGGATGTTTTCTGTGTCCTGGGTTTTACGTGACTCATAGTTTCTGACTGAATGCTGGACGTTGTGTATAGAACAGTGATGACTGAGCTGCCTAGAGAATGAGCATGCCTCTTCCTCTGTTTGGCTGGTGCTGTGGGAGTTTGAATCAGGGCAGCACTTAGGCTGGTTTTGGGTTTGTTGTTATGGTTACCATCAGCAAGACTTCATTTCAAAGTAGTTTTACCATATACTTCCAATAGAGGCTGATGTGAAAAAGATGTTTTTCTCTGTGTTTCTGCTCCTGAATTCCCTATGTCCCTATATCCCAGAAGTGGTTTCCTTCTACTCTGCTCTCCTCCTCATGTGACAGACTGAATTGCTCACTGCCCAGCATTTGCATACTTGTTGGAAAAGGAAAGTTTACTCTCTGTTCTGAAGTCTAATATCAGTGTAATGCAGACGCATATGTGCCTGCTTCTCACAGTGCTGCTTTCCTGGTTATCCTGGTTTTTCTCCCCATGACAGCCAAGATATGTCTTGTGTGTTTAGCGAATCTGGTGTGGAAGAGAACATCCTGCCCCTCCGCTAGTGGGAGGAGCCCTATGATGCTGTCAGTCAAAGATTAATATGGACTCAGCATTCTCTCTTCTCCCCCTCCATTGGTAGAGGATGTTTTGCTTTTCATTTTCTCCAAGCCACAATGGGCCTTCACCTGTGCCCTGGGAATGACAGAATTGCTGCCCTTCCCACCTCTTCCCCCAACTGATTTTAGCCTTTTGTTATTTAGGGATAAAGTTCTGAGGTTGGGCAGGGGACGTAGGGTTTGTAATTGGCACTTGGCAGCTATGCCCTTGTTGCTTTGCCAGGTGATCTGGTATTCATGCCCCATATCCCCTTGGATGGGCCTGTCTGTCTTTCTGTGTCCAACTTATTGATTCCATTGCAACCTCAGCATTCTAATGGGTTCAAGAACTTATTATTTTGCAGTTTGTCTGGCTTTTTTGTGGTTATGGTAGAAGTAATGTATTTTCTAGCTCTTAATATCCTAGGTCAAGGAATACATCAAAATACATTTTAAACTCCAGTGAAATATAAGTGTCCAGAGAACAAAATGGTGATCTTCAGGAGCTAGGGGGATTGGGAAATGGGAAGGTGCTGTTTAACAGGTTTAAAGTTTCCATCATGCAAACTGAGTGAATTCTAGAAATCTGCTGTATATCATAGTGCCTATGATACTAACAAGACTGTATTGTGCACTTCAAAATTTATTAAGAGGGTTAATCTCATGTTAAATATTCTTATCACAATTAAAAATAAAGACAAAAAAAGAAAACATAGACCTCTAAAGTTACAATAAACTGTTTTCCACGGAATTCTTCTTGGACTCCATTAAATACTCTTGCCAATGGATTAACCTTTTGCCAAGAACCCACTGTGTCTTTGTAAATAAATATTCTTCTTATAAGCCAGAAAATCTTGTCCAATAAGCAGTAGAAAATATCATCCAGAGGTCAAGAGCCATTTAACACCTAAGAAGTAATAGTATGTATTTCCACATCCCTCATTGAATTTGCAGCATATGCCCTGAGGTGAGTTTTCATTTGGACCATCGTTTGCCAGTAAAGACACTGGGGCAAAGGAAGTTAAATATCTCGTCTCAGGTCAGAGCACTAGAAAGAGTGAAAGCCAGGATTCACACCAGATTCTGTGCTCTTAGCTTTCATATCTGTCCTAGCAATGATTCCAGGACAATCTAAATAAGCTAATATGTGAGGTACACCCACTGCTTTTGTCATTTACTTTTACTTTGGAAATAGAAAGGAGTTGAAAGTAGATTTCCCCAGCTGAAGTCGCCAATAAACTACCAAGAAAAGGAAATCCTAAGAGCCTATGATGTGATCTAAACTCAAAGGCTGATGCTGTCTCCTGAAGTATATATACTTTTTGGGAATTTCAAAGTCTAAATTTAGAAGCTTAGTGCTCAGAATCTCAGCTCTGGCTTCATAATTAAATGATAATATATATATGTACACACACACATATATATGTATATTATCAGTTTATTAATCATGACATGGGACTTAGGAGATATAGAAGTGATTTCTTTGAGTGTAAGATTAGGCATCAGCTGTATAACAAAAAGAAAGAACAGCACATTTCAAGCAATATTTTTTCACTACAATAGTCTACGAATACAATACTGAAAGGAAGAGAGGTGTATTAATGTAAAGGAATGCATTATAACTGTGACTTGAAAGCTAAGAAGTACATCAGCTAATTGCTAGAGGAAATGTGTAGATTCCTATCAAACCAACATTAGAAAGTTTGATATAAATATTGAATTTGGAAGTTGGATTTGAATTGCTACATCATGAAAATGTGATGAAAAGCATTTAATATAGCTGTTTACATAATATATAACCTGTATTAAAAATCTCTGTGTTTTATAGCAAAAGTAAACAAATATTTGTGTGTGTGTGTGTGTGTGTGTCTTCAACAAGGAGATCAACATATTTTGCTGGTACGTGTGTAGCTACGAAATGTCAGTGAGGTGAAGGGGAGGCACGTAACTCATGGGGTCTAAGTAAGTTTTTCAGAAAAGCAAGAGGGAACACCGGATCAGCTAACACTCTCAGACACAAGCTCTTCTCAAATATGAGTGTAATCCTAGATGATGACATGCTTTCAGGACTGGGTGGTGGGTCCCACTGGGAGGGGGCGGGGCGGCTGCTGAGAGAGCATTTGGAGCCTGAGGCTGATGGGTACCGGCTCTTCAGTGAAAGAATGATGTGTCTCTGGATTTTGTTTGGACCCTTTGCTAAATCTTAGTAAAGACTAGTGCCGTGTAAGATCTGTGATTCACACGGATTTGGTTTGCCAAGTCTAACCTTTCTGATAAGTACTCCCTATAGTCCTTATTCCAAAAAAAAAAAAGTTAAAGACCGTAATTTTTATACAACAACAGTATATTTGGCAGAATATACTGCCAGCATCTTATTTTCTTGATAAATGATATATAAGCCATCCTCAAAATCTCAGAAGAAATATTATTTAACTTTATATATACCTGTATTATAACTAGTATTATTAGTTAAGTATAATTATTATCTCAGATGTGATTTGCATGTCTTATTTATGTTTATTATAATACACACTAAAATGATTTACCGAATCTATCAAATATTTGCACAATAAATGAACACCTAGGAAATATTTGCATTTCAGTAAATAATTGTATTCATAGTTAAAGAAGGAGAGTCTTAACTTTAATCAATTTGTAATCAATTTGTCATTCACATTTCATCTGAGGAGAAGGTTAGGAAAAGCAACTAACAGATCCCTCCTAACTCTAGATGAAAATTAGAAGTAAGTTTGTTTTTTTGAAGTGATAGGGAGGATTGACTGAAGTAAGCGCAACGGTCGAAAGATTTCTATAATTCTTGTATTCTGAGTAAATGAGCTATTAACCATTAAATCAAGGGAAGTTGAGGAGCAGAAGTCCTGATGCGGGAGCATATGATAGTTTCTTTTTAAACCCATTGAGTGGCAGTTTCCTGAGAAACATATGAGTGGAGATGTCCTATGATCCACTGGAAATACTGTAGGACACGGGATTGTAGATATGAATGATTTTTTCAAATGCGAAGGAAGCTTGAAAACTACATATGAAATGACTCATCTCATGATTTAGTATGACATCAAACCAAAACGTGTTGAGTAACAAAAGAAAAGAATAAGATGAGAAGCCAAAAGAATACAAATATTTAATATAAGTAAAAAAAGAAAAAATCCAGCAAATGTGAGAGATAAGATATGGTCCATATACTTGAGGAACAATATTAAACACAATTTCACAGAAACTTCTCAAGATACAGGGAAAGACAGAAACAGCAGATGGTGTGAATGCCCAGGACCATGCTGGGAGGTTGAGACTTGTCCGGGCTTAGTCATTCCTTGATTATCCTACTGTGGCAGTTTCAAAGTGTGGTGAAAACATGATAGCAGCTGGTAGGTAAAAATGTGGAGTTAGGAGCTGACCAGTGAAGACAACATGGGCTGTGTAATAGGAAATACTTGAGAATAATTCTCAGCTGACTAGGAAATACATTTAAAATGAGAGATTGTGATAGTCTAAATTTGTAGGCATTTTATGAGCTATCACAAGGGTTGGAAAGGCTCCATAATTAACCCAGTACAGCCGTAGCAGTCAGTAGACGTACGAAACAGAATAGAGTCTATAAATGGAAGCAAAGCCTTCAATCTGATATGTGATGAAGGTGGCATGTCAAATCAATGTGGAAAAGATTGTCTCTCCAATATATGATGGTGGCACAAGTAGATAAGCATCTTTAAACATAAACATGTATCCATACTTCACACCATGAAAGAACAATTACAAGTGAATGAAACATTTCAATGGAAAATGAAAAAGTGAAAGAACAGGAAGGAATTCTGGTAGGATTCTTGTTTTCTTTTTCTTTTTTTCATGTGTGGAGGATTTTCTGTCTCAGAATACAGAAGTGTTCCTAGTCTGTCTATCAGAAACTAGGAGAAAACAATGTTCCCAGTATACACACAGACACACAAACCATAAACAAAGGGAAAGTAAAACTCAAAACCTGGATAAGTATTTTCAACTAGCATCAATTCACATTTCTACTTTGTAAGGAGCTTCTTGAAAATAATACCAATATAAGGCCTAAAATAAAATGAAAGTATTGAAAAGTTCTTTATAGCCAAATAGACAAAAAAAAAAGAAAACAATTATAAGTTTTACTTAAACACATGATGAATGTGCAAACTCATTTAAATGAAAAGTGCTCAAGTTAAAATTCCATGAAAATAGTATCCAAAAGTTTGAATACACCTCATGTTGGCTGGGCTTGGCCTAAGCAGGAATTTACCTGCATTCCTGACAGGGTGTAAAATCATCCCACTAGAAGCACAATTTGGGATATTTATTCAAACTCCAGACACAGATTTTTCCTTCTCTTTAAGATGTAGAACATGGCAGTAGGACATTACTCAGATCTGAATGAGAACAAGATGATCCTGCACACCCCACCCCTCTACACCAGCCCCTTCTGTGATACTTGGCAACCTCTCACTACACGATTACTAGTGACTGTCACACAAGTTGTTCCTAAGAATGAATGTTTTTCTTCCAAATATTTCCAGAACTGACTCCCTCACTTTCTTCAGATTTTTGCTCACATGACACTTTCTTACCAAGGCATGCCCTACACATGTCAGTACCTATTCTAGAGTCCCTTCAATTGTAGGATAGAGACAAATGAATTCCATAGGTGAAAAACCAAGGCAAAATGAATTATGTGAGTTTAGTCTGTTTAAATTGAGTAAGAGATGTCTTTTCAGACTAGATTTTAGTTTTCTTAAAGAGAATCTTTAATAAAGATAATGAAACATCACAAACTGTCCTTGAATTCATGGTATAAGTCATACGCTACACACCATAGTTCAAATTGCTTTTAATTTCTTTTTTTTTTTTGAGAGGGCATCTCTCATACTTATTGATCAAATGGTTGTTAACAACAATAAAATTCTGTATAGGGGACTCAATACACAATCATTAATCCACCCCAAGCCTAATTCACAACAGTCTCCAATCTTCTGAAGCATAACAAACAAGTTCTTACATGGTGAACAAATTCTTACATAGTGAATAAGTTCTTACATGGTGAACAGTACAAGGGCAGTCATCAAAAAAACTTTCAGTTTTGATCACGCATTATGAACTATAAACAATCAGGTCAAATATGAATATTCGTTTGATTTTTATACTTGATTTATATGTGGATCCCACATTTCTCCCTTTATTATTATTATTATTTTTATTTTTAATAAAATGCTGAAGTGGTAGGTAGATGCAAGATAAAGGTAGAAAACATAGTTTAGTGCTGTAAGAGGGCAAATGTAGATGATCAGGTGTGTGCCTATGGACTAAGTATTAATCCAAGCTAGACAAGGGCAGCAAAACATCCACGGATGCAGAAGATTTCTCTCAAAACAGGGGGGATGAGGTTCTGAGCCTCACCTCTGTTGATCCCCAATTTCTCACCTGATCGCCCCCCTGCGACTGTGCCTGTCTTAGGTTGTTCCTCCCTTGAGGAATCTTACCCGTCTCTGGCTAACCAGTCATCTTCCTTGGCCATACAGGGAAATGTAAAGTTGGTAAGTGAGAGAGAAGCCATATTGTTTGAAAAGGTTAGCTTTTTACTTCTTTGCAGATTTATGCCCTGTGGCTTCTATGCCCAGCACTTGTCTCGAGGTATCTTTACCACCTGGAGGAATTATGACACTCAGTAAATTTGATATGAGGCACGAATTCTATTTAAGGGTTGTAATTAGGAAGGAAGAAGAAAAGCTATAGAGGTAGCAGACGGAAGAAAACATGGTAGGATTATTTCTTTGACATATCTTCTTGTAGAGTAACTTAAGCATGTATAGGTTTTAAACTACTAACTAAATTGCGCACACACATTAACATAATAGGAATACAGTTACATAACCAAAGCAGATCTATAATTACCAGCCATCTCCAGTGGCTGAGAAATCCAAGAAGCCAAGAAATCCAGTTAGGCACCCTAGGCATTTGTGAAAATTTGTCTATGATATGATGGATATTGTCCAACTGTACTTGAACAGTCTGAGAGAAATTAGACAAATTAAATCAACCCGTTCCTGGAAACTGTTCACGTCCCATATGTTCTTTTAACAGTAGATAGTCTGTAGTTGTAAGATTTTGGAGCGCTACAACTTACACTTCTCCTAATTCTTGGTTGAGTTCCAACAGTATAGATCCAGTCAAATTTGTTGTTTCACTGAAAGCACAGGCCAGCTTAGATATCTCCTTCTTCATTCCAATGGCAAGTCCAGGAACCGGTGGGATGGATGCAGCTACAACTGCAGCATCACCTGGATCTTTGTTGAGGTTTTTTGATGATCATCTTCTGGTATGAGTCTTCCAGAGAGTGCTGATGTTGGAAGTTCTTCTTCATATCGTATCTTAGTTCATTTTTGGGGTAGCCAAACTAGGCTTTGATCCTCTGTATAAACACAAACAGACCCTTTGCCCACACTTTGATATGCCCTTTATGCCATTGTGTAGAACTCATTGGAGGTCACCACACAGGAACTGCTTTTTTTTTTTTTTTAAGAAAAAGGAATATTATCAGAAAAGTGTACCTCCATAGCCGATCATCTGACACCCTTTAGGAGATCAAAATTAAAGATATTTAAAGCATGCATTAATCATTGATTTACAGTTAGTTTTATCCTATCAAGGGGTAGACCCCTTTTCTTTCTTTTTTTTTTATCTTTAATCTACACTTACATGAAGAATATTATGTTTACTAGGCTCTCCCCTATACCAGGTCTTCCCTATAAACCACTTTACAGTCACTGTCCATCAGCATAGCAAAATGTTGTAGAATCACTACTTGTCTTCTCTGTGTTGTACAGCCCTCTCTGTTCTCCCTCCCCCGCCATGCATGCTAATCTTAGTACCCCCTTTTTTCTTCCCCCCCTTATCCCTCCCTACCCTCCCATCCACCCCATTCCCTTTGCCTTTGCTACCTGTTAGTCCATTTTTGGGTTCTGTAATTCCGCTGCTGTTTTCTTCCTTCAGTTTTTCCTTTGTTCTTATACTCCACAGATGAGTGAAATCATTTGGTATTTCTCTTTCTCCGCTTGGCTTATTTCACTGAGCATAATACCCTCCAGCTCCATCCATGTTGTTGCAAATGGTAGGATTTGCCCTCTTCTTATGGCTGAGTAGTATTCCATTGTGTATATGTACCACATCTTCTTTATCCATTCATCTACCGATGGACATTTAGGATGCTTCCAATTCTTGGCTATTGTAAATAGTGCTGTGATAAACATAGGGGTGCATCTGTCTTTCTCAGACTTGATTGCTGCATTCTTAGGGTAAATTCCTAGAAGTGGAATTCCTGGGTCAAATGGTAGGTCTGTTTTGAGCATTTTGATGAACCTCCATACTGCTTTCCACAATGGTTGAACTAATTTACATTCCCACCAGCAGTGTAGGAGGGTTCCTCTTTTTCCACAGCCTCGCCAACATTTGTTGTTGTTTGTCTTTTGGATGGCAGCCATCCTTACTGGTGTGAGGTGATATCTCACTGTAGTTTTAATTTGCATTTCTCTGATAATTAGCGATGTGGAGCATCTTTCCATGTGTCTGTTGGCCATCTGTATTTCTTTTTTGGAGAACTGTCTGTTCAGTTCCTCTGCCCATTTTTTAATTGGATTATTTGATTTTTGTTTGTTGAGGCATGTGAGCTCTTTATATATTTTGGACGTCAAGCCTTTATCAGATCTGTCATTTACAAATATATTCTCCCATACTGTAGGGTTCCTTTTTGTTCTATTGATTGTGTCTTTTGCTGTACAGAAGCTTTTCAGCTTAATGTAGTCCCCCTCGTTCATTTTTGCTGTTGTTTTCCTTGCCCAGGGAGATATGTTCAAGAAGAGGTCACTCATGTTTATGTTTAAAAGGTTTTTGCCTATGTTTTTTTCTAAGAGTTTTATGGTTTCATGACTTACATTCAGGTCTTTGATCCATTTTGAATCTACTTTTGTGTATGGGGTTAGACAATGGTCCAGTTTCAGTCTCCTACATGTAGCTGTACAGTTTTGCGAGCACCATCTGTTGAAGAGACTGTCATTTTGCCATTGTATGTCCATGGCTCCTTTATGAAATATTAATTGACCACATATGTTTGGGTTCATGTCTGGTGTCTCTAAACTGTTCCACTGGTCATTGGCTCTATTCTTGTGCCAGTACCAAATTGTCTTGATTACTATGGCTTTGTAGTAGAGCTTGAAGTTGGGGAGTGAGATTCCCCCTACTTTATTCTTCTTTCTCAGGATTGCGTTGGCTATTCGGGGTCTTTGGTGTTTCCATATGAATTTTTGAATTATTTGTTCCAGTTCATTGAAGAATGTTGCTGGTAATTTGAAAGGGATTGCATCAAATCTATATATTGCTTTGGGCAGGATGGCCATTTTGACAATATTGATTCCTCCTAGCCATGAGCATGGGATGAGTTTCCATTTGTTAGTGTCCCCTTTAATTTCTCTTAAGAGTGACTTGTAGTTTTCAAGAGTATAGGTCATTCACTTCTTTGGTTAGATTTATTCCTAGGTATTTTATTCTTTTTGATGCAATTGTGAATGGAATTGTTTTCCTGATTTCTCTTTCTATTGGTTCATTGTTAGTGTATAGAAAAGCTACAGATTTCTGTGTGTTAATTTTGTATCCTGCAACTTTGCTGTATTCCGATATCAGTTCTAGTAGTTTTGGATTGGAGTCTTTAGGGTTTTTTATGTACAATATCATATCATCTGCGAATAGTGACAGTTTAACTTCTTCTTTACCAATCTGGATTCCTTGTATTTCTTTGTTTTGTCTGATTGCTGTGGCTAGGACCTCCAGTACTATGTTAAATAACAGTGGGGAGAGTGGGCATCCCTGTCTGGTTCCCGATCTCAGAGGAAAAGCTTTCAGCTTCTCGCTGTTCAGTATAATGTTGGCTGTGGGTTTATCATATATGGCCTTTATTATGTTGAGGTACTTGCCCTCTATACCCATTTTGCTGAGAGTTTTTATCATGAATGGATGTTGAATTTTGTCCAATGCTTTTTCAGCATCTATGGAGATGATCATGTGGTTTTTGTCTGTCTTTTTGTTGATGTGGTGGATGATGTTGGTGGATTTTCGAATGTTGTACCATCCTTGCATCCCTGGGATGAATCCCACTTGGTCATGGTGTATGATCCTTTTGATATGCTGTTGAATTCTGTTTGCTAATATTTTAATGAGTATTTTTGCTTCTACGTTCATCAGGGATATTGGTCTGTAGTTTTCTTTTTTGGTGGGGTCTTTGTCTGGTTTTGGTATTAGGGTGATGTTGGCTTCATAGAATGAGTTTGGGCATATTCCCTCCTCTTCTATTTTTTGGAAAACTTTAAGGAGAATGGGTGTTATGTCTTCTTTGTGTGTCTGATAAAATTCCGAAGTAAATCCGTCTGGCCCCAGGGTTTTTTTCTTGGGTAGTTTTTTGATTACTGTTTCAATTTCTTTGCTCGTAATTGGTTTGCTTAACTTTTGTTTTTCTTCCTTGGTCAGTCTTGGGAGGTTGTATTTTTCTAGGAAGTTGTCCATTTCTTTTAGGTTTTCCAGCTTGTTGGCATATAGGTTTTCATAGTAGTCTTTAATAATTCTTTCTATTTCTGTGGAGTCTGTCATGATTTTTCCATTCTCATTTCTGATTATGTTGATTTGCGTTGATTCTCTTTTTCTCTTAATAAGTTTGGCTAGAGGCTTATCTATTTTGTTTATTTTCTCAAAGAACCAGCTCTTGGTTTCATTGATTTTTGCTATTGGTTTATTCTTCTCAATTTTGTTTATTTCTTCTCTGATCTTTATTATGTCCATCCTTCTGCTGACTTTAGGCCTCATTTGTTCTTCTTTTTCCAGTTTTGATAATTGTGATGTTAGACCATTCATTTGGGATTGTTCTACCTTCTTCAAGTGTGCCTGGATCGCTATATACTTTCCTCTTAAGACTGCCTTTGCTGCATCCCACAGAATTTTGGGCTTTGTGTTGTTGTTGTCATTTGTTTCTATATATTCCTTGATCTCTATTTTGATTTGTTCATTGATCCATTGATTATTTAGAAGCATGTTGTTAAGCCTCCATGTGTTTGTGAGCCTTTTTGTATTCTTTTTAGAATTTATTTCTAGTTTTATACCTTTGTGGTCTGAAAAATTGGTTGGTAGAATTTCAATATTTTGGAATTTACTGAGGCTCTTTTTGTGAGCTAGTATGTGGTCTATTCTGGAGAATGTTCCATGTGCACTTGAGAAGAACATATATCCTGTTGCTTTTGGATATAGAGTTCTATAGATGTCTATTAGATTCTTCTGTTCTAGTGTATTGTTCAGTGCCTCTGTGTCCTCACTTATTTTCTGCCCAGTAGATCTATCCTTTGGGGTGAGTGGTGTGTTGAAGTCTCCTAAAATGAATGCATTGCAGTCTATTTCCCTCTTTAGTTCTGTTAGTATTTGTTTCACATATGCTGGTGCTCCTGTATTGGGTGCATATATATTTAGAATGGTTATATCCTCTTGTTGGACTGAGCCCTTTATCATTATGTAGTGTCTTTCTTTATCTCTTGTTACTTTCTTTGTTTTGAAGTCTATTTTGTCTGATATTAGTACTGCAACCCCTGCTTTCTTCTCACTGTTGTTTGCCTGAAATATGTTTTTCCATCCCTTGACTTTTAGTCTTTGCATGTCTTAGGTTTGAGGTGAGTTTCTTTTAAGTAGCATATAGATGGGTCTTGCTTTTTTATCCATTCTATTACTCTGTGTCTTTTGATTGGTGCATTAAGTCCATTTACATTTAGGGTGACTATTGAGAGATATGTACTTATTGCCATTGCAGGCTTTAAATTTGTGATTACCAAAGGTTAGCCTCTTTCATGTCTTACTGCCTAACTTACCTCACTTATTGAGCTGTTATATACACTGTCTGGAGATTCTTTTCTTCTCTCCCTTCTTATTCCTCCTCCTCCATTCTTTATATGTTGTGTGTTTTGTTCTGTGCTCTTTTTAGGAGTGCTCCCATCTAGAGCAGTCCCTGTAGGATGCCCTGTAGAGGTGGTTTGTGGGAAGCAAATTCCCTCAGCTTTTGCTTGTCTGGGAATTGTTTAATCCTGCCATCATATTTAAATGATAGTCGTGCTGGATACAGTATCCTTGGTTCAAGGCTCTTCTGTTTCATTATATTAAATATATCATGCCATTCTCTTCTGGCCTGTAGGGTTTCTGTCAAGCAGTCTGATGATAGCCTGATGGGTTTTCCTTTGTAGGTGACCTTTTTCTCTCTAGCTGCCTTTAAGACTCTTTCCTTGTCCTTGATCCTTGCCATTTTAATTACTATGTGTCTTGGTGTTGTCCTCCTTGGATCCTTTCTGTTGGGGGTTCTGTGTATTTCCATGGTCTGTTCGATTATTTCCTCCCCCAGTTTGGGGAAGTTTTCAGCAATTATTTCTTCTAAGACACTTTCTATCCCTTTTCCTCTCTCTTCTTCTTCTGGTACCCCTATAATATGGATATTGTTCCTTTTGGTTGGTCACATAGTTCTCTTAGTGTTGTTTCATTCCTGGAGATCCTTTTATCTCTCTCTATGTCAGCTTCTATACGTTCCTATTCTCTGGTTTCCATTCCTTCAATGGCCTCTTGCATCTTATCCATTCTGCTTATAAATCCTTCCAGGGATTGTTTCACTTCTGTGATCTCCTTCCTGACATCTGTGATCTCCCTCCAGACTTCATCCCATTGCTCTTGCATTTTTCTCTGCATCTCATCCCATTGCTCTTGCATTTTTCTCTGCATCTCTGTCAGCATGTTCATGATTTTTATTTTGAATTCTTTTTCAGGAGGACTGGTTAGGTCTGTCTCCTTCTCAGGTGTTGTCTCTGTGATCTTTGTCTGCCTGTAGTTTTGCCTTTTCATGGTGATAGAGATAGTTTGCAGAGCTGGTACGAGTGACCGCTGGAAGAGCTTCCCTTCTTGTTGGTTTGTGGCCTTCCTCTCCTGGGAGAATAGCGTCCTCTAGTGGCTTGTGCTGGGCAGCTGTGCGCAGACAGGGCTTCTGCTTCCTGCCCAGCTGCTATAAAGTTTATCTCCGCTGTTGCTGTTGGTGTGGCCTGGCTCCGGCTGCTCCTCCAAAATGGTGGAGCCTCCCTTCGCAAGGCGCTGGGTTCTCGTAGGTGTGGATGGGATGTGGAATGGATGTTGTCTTGTGTCCTCTGGTCTGTATTTTCGGAATAGTTGTCTTTGTTATATTTTCATAGATATATGTGGTTTTGGGAGGAGGTTTCTGCTGCTCTACTCACACTGCCATCTTGGCTCCGCCCCTTGCTTTTCATTTCTTGATGAAGAGGGTGCTCTGTAAAACTATTTCTCCTACCTGTGCTTTGTTTTACTATATTACTGACTTTTCATTATATTTAAGCAGTAAGACACAGCAGGTTTGCAGGTGCTGGATTCCTGAATGATCATTATATGTATTTATTTTGGGATTTTTTGTATAAAGAATAAATGACTTTTGGAAACCCAAAGATAAAATGTTTTTTTAAAATGTTCAAATCCCTTACTGCCTTAAAAAATGGAAATCTTATGTTACAAGAAGAATGACACTAGTTTTTTGTCTGAAAGACTTCTCACCAAATATACCACAGCACACATAATGTTTGAAGTACCTTTTTCTCTTTTGTACCATAGGATCACTGGCAAATTGCATGTTCTGAGGCCATTTAAACTCCACCAGGAAAGCTTTCAATGATAGTTGCAGCTTCTGAAGACTGTAACTAAAGTAACTTTTCCTTTGACCAGCAAATGGTCCTTAGCACCTAAATGCTGTTCCCAGGAAAATGATAAAGCCAGGAAATTCTTGTTATTGCTCTGCAGCAGTCCTGTAAGAAATGAAAAACAAGAAGAACAACAAAGGAAACATTTTGGAATGATTTCCAAGTAAGCAGAAATTTTAAGTGTAAGTTATGGCAATGAAGGGAATATATTATACCTTTTCTCTTACTTCCATTTTAATTAATTGTGAAGTTACATATCCACAGAGAGAGAACTAACTCTGAGAGAAATCAAAAATGCATAAAACATTTTGTTACACTTCACTCTTAGAGGAGGCAGGATAAAATACTGTTTTATTGTGTTTCCCCATAAAAGGAATAAAGTATTTATTGCTGAGAAAACATAATTAAACTGTATCAATTATAAGGCTAGTAATTCTGCAAGTCACAGAGCATCTCTCTGAAAGTGGAATATTGCATAAGGAAAATCTGGTATCTCATATGAAAACATGTCCAGAGGGAAATAAGATAATAGGTATATTACTGCACAATTTCTCTTTCTGCTTCTTTGAGATTCCTTCATTGTTCGCTTTAGCTCTGGCTTGCACTGTCTTTGTCCTTGTCCTCAGATACAAGTTGACTGCATGTTTCAGGTATTAATTCCTAAGCCTAAATTCCATAGAAAATGTAGCAGACATGGTCTCCATAATGAGGCTTTTGGGGAAAAAGAAAAGTTCCATGTGCTGATCTAGAAGCTGAAAGCACAACATAAAAAAATTCTAGCATCTCCCTATGCAGACATACTCTCCCCGTCTTGGCCAGCATTGAGACGCATGAACATTCACACACCAGCTACTGGCAGGAGGATGGAGTGTCCCTGATAGGCTGTATTAACCATGATCTTTCTCTGGATTTCCAAAATAGCCATTTTCTTTCTGGAGTCAAATTGTGATGTGAGATCAATACTTGAACCATTTCTTTTTTAAGGAAAAAGAGGGAAAATATTAAGTTGGGCAGTGTCCAACTTTTCACAAATGATTTCTCAGCCTGTGGAATCTAGAATTAAAATATTTAGAAATTTCCCTGAAACACTATTGTGTAAACACATAGGTATTGAGAAAGTGAAACAAAATTAAAGATTATCAGCTTTCAGCACTAATTAAAAATGAAATTTCCTTAATATTATATTACGATTAAAGTGAGTAAAGTCTGTGATTTCAGTCTCTTTAGTATTCGATGAAAATATAAAAAAAAAATGGGCTTTGAATTTAAATTCAAAATATCAACCAGGAAATTAATCAATATTCAAACTTTTCTTTAAAAAAATTTAAAGCAATGCCAGAATGATGAAAATAGAGCTTAGGAAAACTCCAAGCACCAAGAGAATATTGTGTGATTAAATGATTCTTTTATACTCAGAGTATTTTAAAAACTGATTTTGAATGCCTAAAAATGTTAAATTAATATTTAATTTAAAACCTCATATTTCCTGTTCCCATCGCAATGCTTTTTTTTCTCCACAGTACTTTAAAACTTCATAAATTTTTATCAGTTTACATATAATATCAATTTTTATCCCAACCGTAAAATACAAGCTTGATTTTCCTTCCTTTGTTAACTACTGTGTACTAATACACAGTAGGCAGTCAAAATACTCTTTTAAATAAGAGAATATACTTTGTTTTGCACAACTGAAATCATAGTATGAAAGTTTAATGAATGCTTTGGCTTTTTTAAAAAATCACACACATACATGCACACAATCTATGAGCATGTTTGCATTTGAATACACCTTCATCTTGAACATCTTAACAAAAATAGTATGTATGGCATATATAAAATGTGTTGTATATATAGCATCCATTGTTTCAGCTGTGTATAATTTTATCATTTGACTTCATGACAACAGATTCACTTAATTATTGATAGCATTTCAGAATGTCACCATGAGAGCATTTTTCCAGATTTCTATTTCAAGCACTTTGGCAGGCTAGATACTCTCAAAGACCTTTTCTGTGAAACAAATAGTATCACAAACATGCCTGTTTTTCTGTCTCCAGCTGGGAGTAAATTAAGGAGACTTCAGAGAAAAAAGAAAAAGCACTGGAGAGTGAGCTAAAATCTCTAAGTTGAATAATGTAAGACAAAGGTAGGGCAGGTGTCCATAGGATGGAGGGATCGGGTTTCTTTGACTTAGCCAACCCCCAACTGGGGAATCGGAAGCTGAGCCCCTCACCTTATGCTGTAGCCTCTCAAGAGAGCAGTGCCTGTCCAAGTTGGTAGGACATCTAACTCCAGGCAAAGGACAAGTTGTTGGTTTGGGAAGAAATCACCTATAATTCAGGACTTCAAAATTTTCATATCATTATTACATGTATTATGAATTCATAATAAAAAAAATCAGTAAACACGTAAAGGCACCTGGTGTTAAGGTCAAAAGAAACAAACATCAGTTACATCATCTCCACACTTCCAACAACTAATATATTTATTAGAGACTCCAAAAGCAATTGCATGTTAAATGCTCATAAAATATATAAAAGAAAAGATGTAGGCAACAAGAAACTATAAAAGTAAACAGCCATAGTTCATAGACCTAAATGTAAAACACAAAACTATAAAACTCCTAGAAGAATAATTCAAGAGAAAACTTTGATGACTTTGGATTTGGCAATGACTTTTTAGATACAACCAAAGCATGATCCATGAAAGAAAGAATGGGCAAGCTGGGCTTCATTAAAAAAAAATTTTTCTGCTCTGCCGAAAACACTGTCAAGGGAAGAAAAACCCAAGCCACAGGTTGAGAGAAAATATTTGCAAATGGGCATATCCAATAAAGGACTGTTATCCAAAATATACAAGAACCCTTAAAATTCAACAGTAATAAAACAACCCAATTAAAAAATGAGAAGACTGGAATAGACACCTCACCAAACAAGTTATACAGGTGGGAAAATATGTGATGTCATCAGGGAAATGCAAATTAAAGCAATGAGATTAATTATACACATTATACAAGCTAATATACATTTATTAGATTGACCAAAATCCAGAACATTGTCAATACCCAGTACTGGCAGGAACGTGGAGCAACCCGAGTTCTCAGTCAGCTCTGGTGGAAATGCAGAGGGTGTAGCCACCTTGGAGAGAGTTCAGCAGTTTCTTAACAAGCCTAACCTACTCTTACATATGACCCAGCAACTGTGTTCTTTGGAATTTACCCACACGAGCTGAAAACTATGTCTACACAAAAACTTGCCCACAGGTGTTTATAGCAGTTTTATTCATGATTGCCAAACTGAAATGTCCTTCCATTTCAGGTGAGTGGATCAATAAACTGCAGTATAGTCAGACAATGGAATATTATTCACGACTATAAAGAAATGAACTATCGGGCTATGAAAGACATGGAGGAACCTTAAATGCATATCACTAATTGAAAGAAGCCAGTCTGAAAAGTCTACATTCTGTATAATTAAACTATATAATGTCTGGAAAAGCCAGAAGTATGGACACAGTAAAAGGATCAGTGATTGTGGAGTCTTTGGGGTTGGGGGCTGTGAGGTGGGAGGATAAATAGAGCACAGAGGGTATTCAGGACAGTGAAACTACCTTGAATGATGCTATATTGGTGGATAAATGCCATTGCACATTTACCCAAACCCACAGAATGTTTAACAAGAATGAACTCTAGACGTAAATTGTGGACTTTGGGTGATAATGAAGTGTCAGTGTAGGCCCATCAGTTGTGACAACTGTATACCATCTAGAGGGGATACTGATGATGAGGATGATAACATGGGGCCAGGAGCTATATGGGAAATCTCCACCTTCCTCTCAATTTTGCCGTGAACAGAAAGCTGCTCAGAAAAATAAACATGTAAAATTTAAAATAGAAAAAATGGGGAACAGCCAGATTGGGAAGAAAAAATAGAACTTTAAATTTAAAACTGAATGGAGAGGTTAAATACCAGATTAGGAAGAGTTGATGGGAAAATTAATGAATTTTCTAGATAATGGAACCAAATAATTTACATAATGTAAGTCACATAGAGAAGAGATATAAGCAAAACAAACAAACAAAGCTTTAAGAGACAGAGAAGCTTTAAGGGAAGTTCTACTCAGAAAGCAAGACAATGGAAGAGAGCAGATGGGGTGACAGTATTTGAACTGTTCGGGGGTAAGAATTTTCTTAAAGTGAAGAAAATTGGGGATTTGCTAAGCAGAAACAAATTATGCTAAGCAGGTTTATACAGAAACCCACTGCTATAACTCATGATATATATGAATACAGCATATATTAAGTAGTAGTAAATACATTATATAAGATAAATATCAGATATTCTTTCTGGATACTGTTCCCCTTCATTTCTGGTAGTTCCCTATGATTGTGTTGTCATCATTCTTCATTACAAGAGGCAGTTTCCACTGATTAAAGTCTCTGCTTTGTGAAGAAGGCAGGTGAGCATGCCTGGGCGATGGGGCAATTAGCAACTTCAGTTAGAATGCCGCCTTTGAACTTATGCTACCCGTTTCTGTTGGAGCCTCTACCTTCATTTCTGCATTTCTTTCTAGGTCAGCATGCCACCCATGCAGTGGTCAGCACGATCCTATCGACCAAAGAAAAGCAAAGCTGTAAAACAATTGCGTTTAATTGCAGTCTTAGAATTGCAATCCGGGAGACATGGGTTTAGGTAGCAATCCAAACCGTGTCCCAAAATGCTGACAGTTTGGGGTTTTTAAAAGTAATTAATGGGAAGTTCATTTACATAAATTGTTTTGAACATTTTTGTGTTTGGAGCCGGCAGACAGGTCGTTATTCAGGTCGTACTTGTTGCTGTGGTCAGAGGCAAGCAAGTGCCGCTCTGAGCCCGAGACAGGCAGTCGTCTCAGGAACGCAGTTGGCGTTCCTGGGAGACGTGACACAGCACGTGTGCACAGGCCGCATCTCCTAGCGGCCCCTCCACTCCAACTCGGCTGTTTCCGTAGCCATGCTGACTCGATTTTGATTTTAGTTGTCGCATTTCCCAACCCCTAGTGATGAACATAGTTCTTGGTTTACTGCCACTTTTTTTCTTTCTCTTTTCCTTTTTTTTTTTTTTTTTTGTTATTATTGTACTAAATTCAGCTCACTGGCTATAAAATCAATCATGTTTTTTGTTTGTTTGATTGTATGTTTGTTTTCTCTTCCTCCCTCCTTCTCAAAACTCCTAGCTTGGAGGTTGTGTGTTTTAGTTTAATGAGGAATCGTCATGATGGTGTATCGTTGTGGTCCTTCCTTCAACGGCTTCTAACTGGAAACTGTGTGTTGTATAAATAGGCTTTAAATATATTTGTTGTTTACCTTGGGGTCCCTATATACCCAGTTGTCTTCGGGGCTGAAGTCAAGGTACATAACTAGTTGGGTTCTCCAGAAGACATTAAATCACCCTCTCGATAGTGCGTGGTGCCGGAGACCCAGAGAAAGTTCTGTCCCAAGTCAGAATCCTCCCTCAAATTAATCCAAGTTTCGTTGCAGTTTATGTAGTGAATGATCTTCTTGGTATGTGACTGGGGTCTATATTTTAATCAAATGTGGACTTTTCTATAGTTTAATTATTGTCTTCCCATGGTTTCAAAAGAAGAGTAAGCTATTTTTTACATGAACTTGTAAAGATTTTACAAGAAGTTAATGGTATTAATATAGATCAACACACTTGATGGCTCAGTGCAAGAGCAAATCTAAAAAAAGTAATAATAAAAAACTTCAATTCATTTGTGGCTACTAAAAAGAAAGGTAAGCATTTTAGTACGATGCTCATTTTCTTTCCTGCGCTTCCCCAACACTGGATGTATGTACGGTTTAGTGTAACCATCTGTTTTAGAACTCATTTGAGTCCACATGACACCTATTACTTAGATTTATAAGACAGGTAATATTTAGCTAAATTAGCAATCAGAATGCCTGAATGTTTTAACATCATTTATAATTAACTGCTGGGTGTAATAACAAATAGGAACAGCAGCTGCAACAAAACTCCGATTAGGCAGTCAGAATGGGAATAATTCAAATTTATGGAAGGCCCCAAACTCATCTTGGAGCCATGGAATAACATCTCAGCAATAACTCAACCAGGCCACTCTACACTAGCACCCCGGAGTTTTAGCACAGGTAGAGAAAACTCCCAAATAAGGCCTCATCCCATAGCAACCTTGGTGATTCTTAGAACTTGAAGATGAGATCTAAACTGAGAGTTGTGTTTATCTCTAGATTATAACCAAAATTCACATCACCAACTTTATTCAGCTACTCTGAAACTTTTCTAGTTCTTTAGTTTTGTTTTTTTCCCTAGCATTTTTTTTAAGATCATGAATAATGATGGAAATCCTGACCTTAAAAAAATCAGAGCAAAACAGAAAGTCACACTTACATTTGGCTTGTGCAGATGATGAAACAGACCTGGACATGAACATACTTCCCTGTGAAGTTACTCAGAACTAGTATCAGAGCTGGAACAAGCCATCAGCTCTGATGCTTTTTGTTATACTACAATGGCTTTTCAATCATAGCTTCCTAATTTTTTGAAACAATATGTCTGTGGAATGTAAAATTCAAGCTGTCTTTATAAAAAAGTGGCAAGTCCTTTCAATATTGCAAATAATAAAAATCACCATTAATACACTATTAGTGGTAGTAATTAAAATTTATTTTGCATTTACTTTTGACAAGCATTTTAATAAACATTTAATGCATCATATAATCCTGACGACCACCTATGAGGCTGATATTCTTATTCAATTTTCATAAACAAGTAACATAATATTGCAGTTAAAAAAAAACTTGCCTATGTCATTATCTGAAATTGGAAGGACAAATCAAGATTCTTCGAAGGAATGCAAACCATATATTCAAGCATATCTTCTTTCCAAATTACCTTGGAATGGGTGGTTTTGAGTGCTGTGAGAACAAATTTAGTAGCTGGAAGGTTCTGACAACTGTGTGACAATGGCATGTGATAACCATGCTGGTTACAGAGTGTGTTTAATGCCTCCTCTCTGATACCACAGCACTTGGT
This sequence comes from Manis javanica, assembly GCF_040802235.1. Lineage (NCBI taxonomy): Eukaryota > Metazoa > Chordata > Mammalia > Pholidota > Manidae > Manis > Manis javanica. The sequence goes on from NC_133164.1 coordinate 119,978,037, forward strand.
TCTGGTAAAACTGTCAGTCACAGTGCGGAATGTTACAGTTACGACTTGAAGAAAAGCAACACAGACCTACCTAAAGCCACCAAGTAGAAGGACAGTTTATGAAGTTAAAAGGCAATTTCAAGGGTAGGAAGACTTTTAGGCATAGGTACTTCAGAATATATAATGAAGAAAAGTAATTTCTTCTCCTCCTTGCAAATGCCTCTTCATTTCCCTCTGTGTGTTGATTTTATTCTTAATCTGTATTTAGGGGCAAAATGGCTCTGACATATATGCTATATACATAATCCCAGCTTCATGTCTGCTGGTGGAAAACATTTGTTTTATTCTCAGAAGTTGTATTATATCTAAAGAGATAAAAAGATGATGTGCATAGTAAAGTTCATTGAATATACATAGTAAAATGGGAAGGACTTGTATATGAGGTTAGAGGAAAAAAACACTGCAAAACTGTTAAGGAAGAGAGTAACTATCCTACTTCGATTGAAATGGAAAATGCTTTCAGGTCTCCATTACCATGTGGAGAATCATCCTAGTGGTTTAGTGGCCTGAACAATGTGTAGTTACTTTTCACAGCTTCTAGGGTTGAATGGGTCAGGGGCCAGGGGCGGTTCTGGTTCAGTCAGATGGCATGTGGGGCTGGAGTCTCTGAAGGGTGGCCCGGTCTGGACGTGAGTCACGTAGTACAGCATTATAGCATCTGCCACATCCTGCTGGTTAAACAAAGCCAAACCAGAATCAATGCTGGAAGAAACTATACCACAATGTCAATGGGCAGATTAGAATATTCCAGAAAATGGAGATGATGGCATAAGCAAAGGCATTAGCTGTAGAGAGTAGAAAATAATAAGAAAAATATATAATAAAATAAAATTGTGGTTGAGGATTAACAAAGAGAGACAGAAAAGCCAAGGAAAGGTGTAAGCTTTCAATGTGAGAGTCTAAGTGCGTGGACAGTAACGATTGTGCTTGGCTGGGGGACGTACTTAGAAGATTCCAATCCTTTTGGTTCTTTAATAATGTCTTATATTAAATACTCCAGAAGCAGTATTGTTTTGTATGTTTTACGTTTATTAAGTAAAAAATGTCTTATATTAAGCACTCTAAAAGAAGTATTGATGGATGCTGTAGGTTGGCCGGCTCTACCCCCTCTCTCCATTCGAGTTAAGATTCTCTTATTTCAAAGGACACAATGGAATAAAGCGTAACTTTATTTTCTTGTCTTAAAATCTTGTGCTCAGAGTATTCAATATGTAATCTGGACAAATAATTTAGGAAGAATTCTAAATAAACACTTGATATCTAACCTTTGGATGATTTTATTTTGAATTAGAAAATTTAAAAACATTATTTATAAATGACTTTGTTTAAAGGTCTACTCCTTATTGTGTTTGAACGTGCATGTTCTTTCACTTTTAGCAAGACAGTAAGATAGTCTATCAAGCAGATCACATTTCATGATACAATTTAGCTTTAAATTTTTTTAAAAAAGCTCTACTACTAAAGTGGAATCATTTAAATACCATTACATTCCCCGAGGTACCCCTGCTCACGCTATGCTTCATTTTAAAAAGTATATACTTTTTAATATATATATATTTTATATATGTATATAAAATATAAGTATGTGCTTCATTTATATATGTACATTTTATATATGTATATAAAATATATGTATACATATATAAATATATAATGCTTTATACAGTATGTAATTTTTTCTCATGAAAGATAGGTAACCAGGGAAGCTTTGGGAAATATAGTGGCATTTAAATGAGTTTCAATGATTTAATAAAGCAATATTTATTCTGAGCTGGGGTGAGAGGGTGAAAATAACAGCTAGATTGAAACACACCAGTGGAAGGGCACTTGAGCAAGGGAAGTAACTGCAAAGCCTGAGATACCCCAGCTCACCTGGGCAGAAGGAGTGAGAGAAGGTGCGTGTGGCTGGCGCTTCCCTTCTAACCAAGTATTAATGCACTTACTCGCTTTGATCTTTCACCTGTTGAAGTGTAACTTCCACGTGGGTACAGAGAGTGTTTTTTTTTTTTCAGTTTTTCATTTGGAGAAGTTCGAAGTGAATATGGCCCAGAGGAGACACTCTAAGTAAATATTTATAAGCAAAGACATGAGTTGATTTGAAACGTGACCCTTAGCAAGAGAGAATGCTACAGTCTCCGGTGGTGGGCATTCATTCCGGACATGCCAAGGACAGCAAGGCAGTAACAGAAAGTGTCAAATCTCTTGATCTTTGACACTGACTATCATCACATAAGAACATTCTGTAAAGTATTGAGCAAAGCAGATCCCCCAAGTTCCTGATCCAGGATTAATAATTAATTGTAATTCTGTACACTTTCACAGTATAATAGTGAGGATTAAAATCAGACCAGGAGGAATGTTGAAAACTCTAAAATTTTATGTGACATGTTATTTTCAGGTATCTAGTTGAGTTTCTTTGCTTCTTTTTTCTATCTAGTTCTTTTTTGGCATTTTTTTTCTCCTTACTCTGACATGTTCTATTCTGGAGTCAAGATCTTATAGGTAGGTGAGATGGAAAGGAAGACTTAGCACATTTTTTAGGGAGTAATTTTCTCTTTTTAGCACATGAGATTATGGTTCTGTTTAAGTTATGGAGATGCTTACACTAAAGTTGTGTTGGTCAAGGACTAAGTCACTGCATAACAATTAGGCAAATCTTTGGTGTTTGTTAGCACAGCGTGGTGCTGGGTTGGGGGCAGGGGTGGGAGGGTGAGGAGGAGAAGAGGGCAGCTACACGAGATGATGGGGAAGGTGGCAGCAAACTCACAGTTTAAGGGCAAGTGGCCTGCAGATCATAGGCATAGATAGGTCTGACATCCAACGCTAAATACCTGGGCTGTGATACTTCAGCCCTTCCATAGATCTTTGACTCAGTTACGTAGGGAAGGAAACCTTTATTCTTCCCTTCTAGGTTCTTTGCTGGCCTAGTAATTAAATTGACATAAGACAGATGAACAGGAGAAAAGCATTGAATTTTACATGTACAGGAGCTCATAAAAATATGAGACTCAAAGAAGTGACCAAAGCAGGCAGCTTTTATACCTTTTAGACAAAGAAACAATACATTTGTGAAGAATTGGCAAGACCAAGAACCTCGTGCTTGGGGTAACAGCTTAGTGTGGAAGTAACCCGGTTCGTGTAGGCAGCTTTCTCGGCCAGGAATCACTCATTGCTGATGGTATGATGTCTCCTTACTCCCTGGTACAGGGAGAGCACCTTTCACACCAGAGATTCGTTTTCTGCTTTCAGGGGAACAAAGGAAGGTCAGAGTGTCCTTTATGTACTGGCTGTTCCTTAAGTAACTTTAAGACAATCAGTATGGCAAAGTGGCACATTTCGAGGCAGCCTGCCCTGAACCCCATCAGTGAGCTTCGTGCATCTGACTGTTTAGTTGGTTCTTTGAGCTTTGAAGGTATTTGAAGTATTTTTCCATTGTTCGAAAGCATAACAGATAACAGAGATATAAAATTCATAGGATACAAGAAAGCTGAGACAGAAGAGATGAGGAGATGGATGAGGTACACACACACCAGCCCATGACTTCCTTCCGGTGATCCCCATAGACATTGTGCCAGATAATAATGGGTTTACCAAGGAAGATAAATATTGAACCAGCCGATCTTACTGTAGTATTATCAGACAGGGTAATGTAAGCAAAGTGAAAGCTGAAGGGTTGAGTACTGGATGCAAAAAGAGGATACCTGGGTGCCAACTGAATTTTACGTTTTTAGAAATGAAATTGGGCATGGTGCTTGCTTGTAAATTGAAGTCATTCTGTGTATTTGTCTTTAGGAACTTGAATGATTTGTTGAGGTATTAATGCTCTGTCAACCATATTAAAATAGTTATATAATAAATATAATCATTATACATACATATATGTAAAATCTGAAGCTTAAGTTGTTTTTAGATTCATATAAATGTACTTATGATTTTTCTCATCCTCAGAGTGTCTGACATAGTTTGTAATTCTTGCCACATATTTTGGAAATGGAGCTTCAGAGGGTATTTCAGGGGCACATTTGGGGCAGTAAATTTAGTCCTTTGGTGAATATTGTGGGTTCTGTTCCCTAAAGGCAGAGCATAACAAATCATTTCCTTTTCCTTATCCTAAAACATTTCAAGTAAAATAGCCATAAGAATATATCCACAAGAAGCAGATGGGCACGCTCAGTTTACATTATCAAAAACCCTGTTGGCTGAAACCCTCAGCCTAAATAAATGGCAGTATTATGTCGGATAGATGTTCTACAAAGGCCGAAGCCAGCTGGGACTCCTCACGAGCCAGGCATCTGCATCCTCTACTTTTTGTTCTCATAATTTGGTAGCACGTGTTCAGCAACTATAAAACACAATGTCACATGAGGCAGAGTTAGCCTAAAAAAGCCTCAACCAACACTTGAATTCATAACCAGAGTGCCTGCGGCATAGCACATCTTAAATTACGTGATTACCCTTTTGATTTCACTTAAATTGAGTTTATTCATTTTTTTTTCCTCAAGAGAATTTTTAGTAAGAGAAGATAGAGTTATTGTGCTGTCATAATATCAGAAAAATGGTGTAATGGATTACATTAAATAATTTGACTTTCTAGACTATCTTTTGAATGTTTATTTTCCTTTTTATTGGATAGACTCACCTTACTAGTGAAAGAGCAAGATAACCCAGTTTGAAGGTACAACTGCCTGTCTCACTCTAATCTGGAACATACCTGTCAGAATTTGGGATCTGCTCCAGGAAGGGGGAATGGCAGAGCTGGAGAGTGCAACCCCAAATTCCATTAGAGGTCATTTTCTGCATTTGGCACAATTACAAGGCAGAATAGTGAATCTTTGTCATCCTTAGAATATTATTTTTGATTATGGTTTGCAATGAGGATAGTTATTTAGGGCTATTGCTATTAAAACATTGGATACAAAATTGATATGAAAATTTGGCTGCAAACTGTTTGAAAACTTGCCTGCCGAAAATGCATTATTTGACCTGAAGGTGAAAATATACTCACTTCTTGTGTACAATTGCTTGACATTTTGTCAATACTAACACCCAATTATTTTATTGGACTTTTGTTATAACACATTTTCAGCTTATATTTTAATTTGTGGAAAGCAAAATCAAAAGTATCAAAGGGGCATGAACTAATTTTTTGATGGATTCACTGACCCTCTCACTAAGGTTTATAAACAGCATTTTTCAAAAAATGCCTGGAAGTTACTTTAATCTGTGTGGTTTAATACCTTCAAGAAATTATCACACCATGAACTTTGTTGTATTATTCATTAAAAAGGGATATCTTATAATGTATTTATTATAAAAATAAAAATTAACCTCATCCATAATCATTAACTGAATATTTTATGCTTTCCAATGTTTTAATATTCAATATGAGAATTTTTTGAAATAAGATGGGTTTACTGAAATCCTAACCAATCAAGTCTTAAAGGTATCGTTGCTGATTTGCTCTAACTGCTGTGTTTCAAAGAAATGGATTTATTCTTTCCTTGAACATTGAAGTGGTAATAGAAATTCAATAACACTGTTTCCTCCCAAATGATCAGAAATAAATTGAAATATTCCATAACAACTGATACCATTTGGAATCACAAAGTGTTATTTTATTAGAAAAATCTTAAGGGTGTATCTGCTGTATGTATGTATGTATGTATGTATATAGAGCTTAAAGTAGCATAAGAAATGTGGAGATGAGAGAAAGCAGCAGATGCATTGAAGCACCCTCCAGTGGCGCCTTCTTGTCAAATAGGGTCTTTGTTGCGATGTGGCGTCTCTTTCACGTCTGCTAGGGATTTGTGGTTGAAGTTTTTTTTACAAACTAAGAACCTATTTTCTGAGTTCTATACATCTATTTAAGCAACTGGTTTCTAAAAGAATAATTCTATGTATCAGTCAGATTCAGAAAACATCCAGAGGTTTCATAATACCAACATTATTTTATGTATTAATATATCACAATGGCAATATGAAATTAATTGACAATGTGTGATAAATATTATGAGGTTTTATATAGAGAGAGAGAATGAAGCTTCTGTTGTAAATATGATGAATTGCTGTGCAATTGTGAGAAAAGACACAAAAATAGATCCTAATAGGACACGCAGGCAGATCCACGTGGGCTCGGGAAGATGGGCGAGAGCTGCTGCAGTGGCAGTGAGCAGGACGGCGCAGGGAAAGAACAAACCGAGGTGGTGTGGAACGCTCAGCGAGCACTTCAGTTTGTCCTGTTATCTAAACGACTTTAAATATGCTAGCTTAGCAAATAATTTTGTTACAGATAGGATAATTATCGTGTCAAAAATAGCATCAACACCAGTTTTTACTTGCATACTTGCAAAAATACAAACATTATTCACAGAATTTTAAATTGGAATCTAGAAATACAATTAAGGGCAATTCTAATGATAATATAAGCCATATATGACTTTCAATACTCATGAAACAAGTTTCTGTTCTTAACTATGGTGGAGTAATTGCATATGAGAAATTTTATAAAGCAGATTGCTGTTAGGTCTTACCTGTCCTCCCAAATGAATGTCTCTGAATATCTGAATGGCTTTATAGAGTGTAGAAAAAAATATACTGATATATCAAGGACACAGGAATATATCAAAAGAAAATGAATGCATAAATGTGTAATTAGGCAATTTTCTCTGAATTCAAATATATATTTTTTCTTACCCATTTAAATCTTGATTTACGATTCATGAAGGATTTTAAATTTCATCAGAATTGTTGTCAGAATTCAGTTCAGAAACGTACTATTCCCGACTGGCTGATTCCGATGCTTTCCTTATTCACAGACTAAATGTTGTTAATGACGTTTCTTGTACATTTCACACTGAGGAGCATCACCTTGAGGTGTCCTGTTCGGTATGTTGTCATCACTCTATTTTTTTTTTAAATCTCTTCATTTTTGCATATTTGTTGAACCATCTGAAGTTGCAGGAAAGAAGGCAACAAGATCCTCTGTAGCGTTTACCAGACTCTCCCGGTTGTAACACCTTGCTGTGTCACTGTGTCACCACAGGAGCAGGGCACTGACACAATCCTCCAGTCTAATTTAGACTTTGCAAGGTTCACAAGCACCCAGTCTGTATGCACAGCTACCTCCCTACACCTCTTCCCTGGGAACCACAAAAAGGATCTCCATCTCTCTGATTTTGCGACGTCAGGAAAGTTACATCAGTGGAATCATACAGAATGGAATTTCGGGAGGTTGGCTTTTTCCACTTAGCATAATGCCCCTGTCATCCAAAGTGGTTGAGTGTATTAATAGTCGTCCCCTTTTTTGCTGAATAGTATTACATGGAATTTATCTGCGTCGGTTTATTCAGGCATTCTTCAACTGAAAGACATCTGCGTTGTTTCCTTTTTGGGGCTATTACAAACCAAACTTCTACACATTTTTGAATATAGGTTTTATGTTGCATAAGATTTAGTTTCTCTGGGAAAATATGCAAAAACAAAGTGGCTCAATCATATGGCAAGGGATTGTCTAACTTCCATACACTTTCCAACCGCGACTGCACCCGCAGAGTGAGCCGTTTCTCCACATCTTCTTCAGCACTTGTTATTGACAGTATTTCAAAAAACTGTTTAGCTGTTCTGATAGGTGTGAAACATCACTGTGCTTTTATTTTATATTCCCCTGAGGACTAAAAATGTTAAACCTCGCTTCATGTGTTTGCCATCTGTATGGTCTCCTCAGTGAAAGGTCTCTTCATGTCTTCTGCTCATTTTCTAATTGGATTTTTGTTTGTGTTTTTTTTTATTCTTTATTTTTTTTATTTTGTTATCATTAATCTACAATTACATGAAGAACATTGTTTACTAGGCTCCCCCCTACCCCAAGTCCCCCCACAAACCCCATTACAGTCACTGTCCATCGCCATAGTAAGATGTTGTAGAATCACTACCTGTCTTCTCTGAGTTGCACAGCCCTCCCCAATCCCCCCGCACCCCACATTATACATGCTAATCATAATACCCCCTTTCCTCTTCCCCACCCTTATCTCTACCCTCCCATTCTAACCAGTCTCTTTCCCTTTGGTAACTGTTAGTCCATTCTTGGGTTCTGTGAGTCTGTTGCTGTTTTGTTCCTTCAGTTTTTCTTTTGCTATACTCCACAGATGAGTGAAATCATTTGGTACTTGTCTTTCTCCACTTGGCTTATTTCACTGAGAATAATACCCTCTAGCTCCATCCATGTTGCTGCAAATTGTAGGATTTGTTTTCTTCTTATGGCTGAATAATATTCCATTGTGTATATTTACCACATCTTCTATTTCCATTCATCTACTGATGGACACTTAGGTTGCTTCCATTTCTTGGCTATTGTAAATAGTGCTGTGATAAACATAGGGGTGCACCTGTCTTTTTCAAACTGGAGTGCTGCATCCTTAGGGTAAATTCCTAGAAGTGGAATTCCTGGGTCAAATGGTAAGTCTATTTTGAGCATTTTGAGGAATCTCCATACTGCTTTCCACAATGGTTGAACTAACTTACATTCCCACCAGCAGTGTAGGAGGGTTCCCCTTTCTCCACAACCTCGCCAACATTTGTTGTTGTTTGTCTTTTGGATGGTGGCCATCTTTACTGGTGTGAGGTGATATCTCATTGTGGTTTTAATTTGCATTTCTCTGGTAACTAGCGATGTGGAGCATCTTTTCATGTGTCTGTTGGCCATCTGAATTTCTTCTTTGGAGAACTGTCTGTTCAGCTCCGCTGCCCATTTTTTAATTAGATTATTTGCTTTTTGTTTGTTGAGGTGCATGAGCTCTTTATATATTTTGGATGTCAAGCCTTTATCGGATCTGTCATTTATGAATATATTCTCCCATACTGTAGGATACCTTTTTGATCTATTGATGGTGTCCTTTGCTGTACAGAAGCTTTTCAGCTTGATATAGTCCCACTTGTTCATTTTTGCTTTTGTTTTCCTTGCCCCGGGAGATATATTCATGAAGAAGTCACTAATGTTCACATCCAAGAGATTTTTGCCTATGTTTTTTTCTAAGAGTTTTATGGTTTCATGACTTACATTCAGGTCTTTGATCCATTTTGAATTTACTTTTGTGTAAGGGATTAGACAGTGATCCAGTTTTATTCTCTTACATGTAGCTGTCCAGTTCTGCCAGCACCATCTTTTGAAGAGACTGTCATTTCCGCATTGTATGTCCATGGCTCCTTTATCGAATATTAATTGACCATATATGTTTGGGTTAATGTCTGGAGTCTCTAATCTGTTCCGCTGGTCTGTGGCTCTGTTCTTGTGCCAGTACCAAATTGTCTTGATTACTATGGCTTTGTAGTAGAGCTTGAAGTTGGGGAGTGAGATCCCCCCCTGTTTTATTCTTCTTTCTCAGGATTGCTTTGGCTATTCGGGGTGTTTGGTGTGTCCATATGAATTTTTGAACTATTTGTTCCAGTTTGTTGAAGAATGTTTTTGGTAATTTGATAGGGATTCCATCAAATCTGTATATTGCTTTGGGCAGGATGGCCATTTTGACAATATTAATTCTTCCTAGCCAAGAGCATGGGATGAGTTTCCATTTGTTAGTGTCCCCTTTAATTTCTCCTAAGAGTGTCTTATAGTTTTCAGGGTATAGGTCTTTCACTTCTTTGGTTAGGTTTATTCCTGGGTATTTTATTCTTTTTGATGCAATTGTGAATGGAATTGTTTTCCAGATTTCTATTGGTTCATTGTTAGTGTATAGGAAAGCCACAGATTTCTACGTGTTAATTTTGTATCCTGCAACTTTGCTGTATTCCGATATCAGTTCTACTAGTTTTGGATTGGAGTCTTTAGGGTTTTTTATGTACAATATCATGACATCTGCAAATAGTGACAGTTTAACTTCTTCTTTACCAATCTGGATTCCTTGTATTTCTTTGTTTTGTCTGATTACCATGGCTAGGACCTCCAGTACTATGTTAAATAACAGTGGGGAGAGTGGGCATCCCTGTCTTGTTCCCGATCTCAGAGGAAAAGCTTTCTGCTTCTCACTGTTGAATTTTGTCGAATGCTTTTTCAGCATTTATGGAGATGATCATGTGGTTTCTGTCTTTCTTTTTGTTGATGTGGTGGATGATGTTGACGGATTTTCAAATGTTGTACCATCCTTGCATCCCTGGGATGAATCCCACTTGGTCATGGTGCATGATCCTTTTGTTATATTTTTGAATTCAGTTTGCTAATATTTTATTGAGTATTTTTGCATGTATATTCATCAGGGATATTGGTCTGTAGTTTTCTTTTTTGGTGGGGTCTTTGCCTGGTTTTGGTATTAGGGTGATGTTGGCTTCATAGAATGAGTTTGGGAGTATTCCCTCCTCTTCTATTTTTTGGAAAACTTTAAGGAGAATGGGTATTATATCTTCTCTGTATGTCTGATAAAATTCTGAGGTAAATCCATCTGGCCCGGGGGATTTGTTCTTCGGTTGTTTTTTGATTACTGCTTCAATTTCGTTGCTGGTAATTGGTTGTTTAGATTTTGTGTTTCTTCCTTGGTCAGTCTTGGAAGGTTGTATTTTTCTAGGAAGTTGTTCATTTCTTCTAGGTTTTCCAGCTTCTTAGCATATAGGTTTTCATAGTAGTCTCTGATAATTCTTTGCATTTCTGTGGGGTTCGTTGTGATGTTTCGTTTCTCATTTCTGATTCTGTTGATGTATGTTGATTCTTTTTCTCTTAATAAGTCTGGCTAGAGGCTTATCTATTTTGTTTATTTTCTCAAAGAAGCAGCTCTTGGTTTCATTGATTTTTTTCTATTTTTTAATTTCTCAATTTTGTTTATTTCTTCTCTGATCTTTATTATGTCCCTCCTTCTGCCAACTTTAGGCTTCATTTGTTCTTCTTTTTCCAATTTTGATAATTGTGACATTAGACCATTCATTTGAGTTTGTTCTTCCTTCTTTAAATATGCCTGGATTGCTATATACTTTCCTCTTAAGACAGCTTTTGCTGCGTCCCACAGAAGTTGGGGCTTTGTGTTGTTGTCATTTATTTCCATATATTGCTGGATCTCCATTTTAGTTTGGTTGTTGATCCACTGACTATTTAGAAGTGTGTTTTTAAGCCTCCATGTGTTTGTGAGCCTTTTTGCTTTCTTTGTACAATTTATTTCTAGTTTTATACCTTTGTGGTCTGAAAAGTTGGTTGGTAGGATTTCAATCTTTTTGGATTTACTGAGGCTCTTTTCGTGGCCTAGTATGTGGTCTATTCTGGAGAAGTTCCGTGTGCACTTGAGAAGAATGTGTATCCTGTTGCTTTTGGATGTAGAGTTCTGTAGATGTCTATTAGGTCCATCTGTTCTAGTGTGTTGTTCAGTGCCTCTGTGTCCTTACTTATTTTCTGTCTGGTAGATCTGTCCTTTGGAGTGAATTGTGTGTTTAAGTCTCCTAAAATGAATGCATTGCAGTCTATTTCCTCCCTTAGTTCTGTTAGTATTTGTTTCACATATGCTGGTGCTCCTGTGTTGGGTGCATATATATTTATAATGGTTATATCCTCTTGTTGGACTGAGCCCTTTATCATTATGTAATGTCCTTCTTTATCTCTTGTTACTTTCTTTGTTTTCAAGTCTATTTTGTCTGATACTAGTAGTGCAACACCTGCTTTTTTCTCCCTATTGTTTGCATGAAATATCTTTTACCATCTCTTGACTTTTAGTCTGTGCATGTCTTTAGGTTTGAGGTGAGTCTCTTGTAAGCAGCACATAGATGGGTCTTGTTTTTTTATCCATTCAGTGAGTCTATGTCTTTTGATTGGTGCATTCAGTCCATTTACATTTTGGGGTGATTATCAATAGGTATATACTTACTGCCATTTCAGGCTTTAGGTTTGTGGTTACCAAAGGTTCCAGGTTACTTTCCTTACTATCTAAGAGTCTAAGAGTCTAACTTAACTCATTTAGTATGCTGTTACAAACACAATCTAACGTTCTTTTCTATTTCTCCTCCTTTTTCTTCCTCCTTCATTCTTTATATATTAGGTATCTATTTCTGTACTTTTTGTCTATGCCTTGATTGACTTTGGGGATAGTCAATTTAATTTTGCATTTGCCTCCCAATTGGCTGCTCCACCCTCCCTACCATGACTTTACTACCTCTGGTGACAGCTATCCAACCCTAGGAACAATTCCATTTATAGCAGTCCCTCCAAAATAGACTGCAGAGATGGTTTGTGGGAGGTAAACTCTCTCAGCTTTTGCTTATCTGGAAATTGTTTAATCCCTCCTTCAAATTTAAATGCTAATCTTGCCAGATAAAGTAATCTGGGTTCCAGGCCCTTCAGCTTCATGGCATTTAATACATCATGCCACCCCCTTCTGGCCTGTAAGGTTTCTGCTGAGAAGTCTGATGTTAGTCTGATGGGCTTTCCTTTGTGTGATCTTATTTCTGCCTCTGGCTGCTTTTAGCAGTCTGTCCTTATCCTTGATCTTTCCCATTTTAATTACTATGTGTCTTAGTGTTGTCTTCCTTGGGTCCCTTGTGTTGGGGGAATCTGTGGATCTCCATGGCCTGACAGACTATGTCCTTCCCCAGATTGGGGAAGTTTTCAGCAACTACCTCTTTAAAGACACTTTCTATCCCTTTCTCTCTCTCTCTCTCTCTCTCTTCTTCCTCTGGTATCCTGGTATCCCTATAATGCAAATATTGTTCTGCTTGGATTGGTCACACAGTTCTCTCAATATTCTTTCATTCTTAGAGATCCTTTTTTCTCTCTGTGCCTCAGCTTCTTTGTATTTCTCTTCTCTAGTTTCTATTTCATTTATTGTCTCCTCCACCGTATCCAACCTACTTTTAATACCCTCCATCGTGTTCTTTAACGATTGGATCTCTGACCTGAGTTCTTGGATATCTTTCCGTACCTCCATTAGGATGTTTATGATTTTTATTTTGAACTCCCTTTCAGGAAGAGGCACGAGGTCCATATCATTTAAATCTTTCTCGGGAGTTGTATTAACAATTTTACTCTGGACAAGGTTCCTTTGGCATTTCATGTTTGTATATGGCGCCCTCTAGTGTCCAGAAGCTCTATTCTGGAGCTTCTGAGCCCCTGAAGCAATGTCGGGGGTCGCAGGCAAGCCGTACTGGTGCCTGGGGGGAGGAAAGAGCTGTTCCCTGCCTCCTGGCTGCTGTGCCTGTCTCCACTGCGTGAGCCAGTGGGCCGGGCACACAGGTATAAGTTTTTGTCCCAGAGCAGCCAGATATGGATCCCTGCTTTCCACAAGCAGCCGGAATCCCAGTCTCTCCAAGAACTCTGCCTGTATTAACTTTCCAACCCGGTAGTCATGCGAGTCTCATGAACGCACCATGAAGTGTAGGTTTGTGCTCCCAGCGCAGACCTCCAGAGCCAGGTACTCAGCAGTCCCAAGCCTTCCACTCCCTCCCTGCTCCGTTTCTCTTCCTCCCACCAGTGAGCTGGGGTGGGGGAGGGGCTTGGGTCCCGGGAGCCACAGCTCTGGTATGTTACCCCGTTCGCTGAGGTCTGCTCTTTTCTCCAGGTGTGTGCAGTCTGACCCGTCCTCTTTCCTGTTGCTCTCTCAGGATTAGTTGCGCCAATTAAATTTTCTAATTGTATCTAGTTTTAGGAGGAAGCCTCTGTCTCTCCTCTCATGCCGCCATCTTTAATCCTGAAATCTATCTATGTTTGTTTTTAATACTTGAATTTTGAGAGTCCTTTTACATAACACACCTTTGTTCATTATGTAAGTAGAAAATATTTTCTCCTCATCTGTACTTATAGTCATCCTCTTAACTGGGCATTCTTTTTTTTTTTATTTATGAGTTTCAGTTTCTTTTTCACCTTAATGGATCATGCATTTGATGTCATATCTAATAACTCTGCCTAGTACTAAAACCTAAGAATTTCTTCTATTTTTATCATAAAATAGTTTATAGTTTCCTTGCAAGCATTAGTGCTGTAAATATCTCACTCAGTATTGCATTTTTAATATATCCACTTGCATTATTTTGTTAGGGTTGCTCTAGTTATGGGATGCACATACTTCTCACAATCTACTAGTATTGCCATTTCATGGTCATGTAACTGCGTCTGCATATTTTGATATACTGTGTTTTCATTTCATTCAGTTCTCAATAAATGTACATACTTATTTGCAATGTCATTTGACCCATGGACTGTTTAGGACTGTGTTGTTTAATATTCAGATATTTAGAGATATTCCTGTGTTTCTCTGTTATGGAGCACTAGCTTGATCCCAGTATGCTCAGAGAATATTCTGTATAGTTCAGTTTTTTAGATTTGCTCAGGTTTGTGTATTGGCCTGGGGTATGGGTTCTTGAAAACATGTACTCTGCTGCTGTTAGACAAAGGTTCTGTATATCAATGGATCTGTTTGGTTGATTGTGTCATACAGATGTTCTGTGTGCTTTTTGAGTTTGAGTAGGGGTTGTAGAAATACCCAAATCTAAAATTTTGGATGTTTCTATTTCTCCTTTTAGCTCTATCAGTGTTTGCTTTATGTGTTATAAAGTTCTACTGTTTGACATGTATACATTTAGAATCTTTATATCTGTTGATTGACCCTGTTATCATTATCCAGTGCCCCTTCTTGTCCCAAGTATTTTCCTTGCTCTGAGTCTCTTTTATCTGACATTCATGTAGCCATTCCGGTTTTACTATTTTTATTGATGTTTGCATGGCATATCTTTCCCCATCCTTTTACTTTTAGTATCCATATGGCATTGTATTTGAAGCGAGTTTCTTCTAGACAGAAAGCTGGCCATATCTTCTAGACAAATAGCTGAGTCATGTATTTTTTCATCCACTCTGTCAAGCTCTGACATAGGAATACACAGTGATGTTCAAGACCAGCTGTGTCCGGCCCCCAGCTGCTTAATGCTTTCCATCCCAACCAGCAGGTGTGAGTTAGAAAGTTTTCAGACCATCCTAGCCCCTCAGCCTTCAAGCCAAACTGTTTAATGCTGACTGGGCAGAGCGATCCTCTGCCAATCCATCTCTGTAGGAACTCTGAGCAATAGTAAGTGCACGTGTGGTTTCAGCTGCCATGTATAGGGGGCCCCTTGTTTGGTCAGCAGCAGATCATTTATTTTCCTACCTGAAAAAGACATGGTAGAATTCCACTAGCAAAATCCTGAAGGAAAGAAGCCAGACACAAAATTGTATACATTATGTGATTCCATTTATGTAAATCTCACTGTGATTCCATTTGCTTATATTTAATAGAAAATTTGTGTAAAAGTAACCTATGGAGATGGAAGTTAGAATAGGGGCTAACTGAGCGCTGTGATGGAGAGAAGAGCATGAAGGCTGAGTGTTTTTTCTTTTTCTGTATGTGACTTGCATGGGAGTTAAACAGATGCGCTCACTACATTGGAAAATAATTACAAACTACACTTGGGATTCTTTGTATTTTTGTAATAATCAAATAAAAATAATGAGATAAAAACAGATATAAAAACAAACTATCACTAGGTGCATGGGTAAAAATCTTTAATGTTCTACCATTTGTATTTTATTTTATATTTTCATTACCATAAAAACAGGTAACTAGAACATTTACTGCATGGGTGATTTCTACTTTTGTCAACCTCTCTTTGGAATTCAGTGGTTGTATCCCTGTTCTGAAAATTTAGGTCACTTTTAAGCTCTCTACCTCATATCCTAGGTTGGGACTATTGCTGATTATAATCAGGAGAGATTCAAAAAACATCCTGGGCCAACCTTTGATTCTAAGCAAAACATTTTCTTTTAGCTTATCTGATTTGATCTCTGCACATCGGTCATGATTTAAAAATACCAGGCATCCTCCCAGTAACCTGACCCCACATTACCTCCGGTTATTAGAATTTGACCCCTTCGTGTCTCGGTGCTGTGTGTCCTGTGTCTGAGTCCCCATTTTATAATTTCCTAACAAAGATCATAAGTAAAAATGCAAGAAAAAACAAAGTTCAAGTAAATAGCCTTCTGTGAGTTGAACTGGTTTAAGCACAGGGATGGTCTCACTTTATGGACCAGGCAGCAGATAAAATACTCTCAGGGCAAAAGGGAAATAAGTTATTTTGGCTTTGTCCCTTGATAGTGGAGTTCTGGAAAATACTCACCACATCCTTCTTTCCCCCAATGAATTCCACCAATGAATTCACTAACTTCCCATTTGTTATCTTATACATATTCCAGAAATATGTACATGCAGATAGAAGACTCCTAGCTCTTTAACATGCCCATTCCCTCTCTTAGTCTCTCATTTAACCTCACTGAAAATCTGATATACAGTGTCTTAAATAGATACTGTTCCTGCTTCCTACTGGGCCATGTTTGGCTAATGGCTTGAGTCAGGGTGGCTGTAGCTCCTGTAAGACTGGTAACCGAATGTGCGGTGTCCTTGCTCCCCATTTCATATTCCAATGTATTTCAAGAGAATTTGCAAGTGGACAGAAGTATCTTTCATCTGCTCTTATTAAACTGTATGGCTTAGGAGAAAATCAGTTATGTCTTTGTTCTCAATGCCATATATATACGTGAACTGCTTGATTTGCCTACAGTTTTCTCTTGTCAGAACTCTGACAAATTCCCTTGCAGAACAGTGGGGCAAGAGCTATACATGACTATCATACACTCATTCTACTCTGATCAGAGTTGGTGTGGTTCTCTTTGACACTGACCCATTAATTTAAGACGAGTTTAACATATATTTCATGGCATAGGAAATTCCTTCTTGGGACATTCATGCAAATACAAGCGTGACTCATGTGCTCTAAAATCCCAGTAGATCTGCTGACATGGTCTTTGATGAATAGTGTTTGTGATGGATCTTGAAAGGCCATATAGAGTATATAAATTACAGTGCGTAGAGTTTCTCCCGGAACATTTTCAAAGAGGCTGTGACCAGGCACTGTGGCTGCCAGCTGTTATTCCTTTCCACGGACCTTTCCAATAATGTTTACATTTGATCTGTTAACTGCCAGTTCCAGTTGTCATCTCCCCGTGTCCTTTCTTTGCCTCCAGCAAGCATTTCCTTTTAGGACCTTTAGCCATGCCTTAACTTGCCACACTGACAGCCGGGTCCTGGATTGCACTGTCTCATAGAGCTGAACTTCAGGTCTCTGTCCTTACGTAGATAAAGTCCTTTGTATCTTCCAAGTGCCTGCTTTTTAATAATTCTTCAGTGGATGCAATGTTCATTACAATTATACAACTGAATTATTGTAGAAATAAATGCATAGAATTAGGAATATGCATGTATAAAATGCTCAGAACCATGTGAAAAGAACATAACTGAAAAGTTACATACATTGAAACATTTGAATTGGTATTAGAATCTAGCCTGGTGTATGAAATACTGTCAGATACTAGAAACCCCTTATATTCATGAGTTATAAAATCTGCTTTTATAGAAAAGCAAATATAAAGGAATGCCCTCACTTAACTTTTCTCCCTCTCTTTTCTTTGCACATTTTAATTATAGTCATTTCCTTTGAAAAAGTATTTTCGGATTGTGTTACTCTAATCCTCTGTTTAAAAATTATTTTAATAAATTCTTACTGAGTGAATTCTGGCTCCAGGTTATGACTAAGATACTTTGTTTGACCTTATTCATATCTCAAAAGTATTGAATTCCTGCTTCCCCTTAATTTACTCCTTTCCTGTCATTCAACCATAGTACCTTGGCTTCAGCTCAGTTTTGACTCTGCCCTGTGTAATGCGTGATGCCACATCTGAGAAGCTCAAATGACTAGATGTCACTTCACCTCAATTAACTGCCCTGGGTCTCTCCTCTGTGAGAGCAGAAAGCAAAGGATGCCTGATCAAACACTTACACCTCAGAGGCAGAGAGGGGTGATGCGGCCGCCATGTCACCGTGGAACTGACAGCGAGCAATCCCATGCACACGCACGCCGGATGCGGAGCTCGCCGAGCTGTATTTGAACTCCCTGCTCCAAATACCAGTGTGCTGTTAGAGGTCTGATGAACGCCCAAAAAGGAAAGGTCTTCAGTTCCTCTGAAATCCATGACTTGAGAAATAGCTTAGAGTGGCTCCTCCCTGCCTCCTCCTGTTAATAGTGTTCGTGATAATCAGCACAGTGTGGGATAAAATGCCTTTAGGGCCGATCGTTCTGATGCAATATTTGTGTATTTCTACGGTGCCTTCTCCGTACAGCCCATTTCACAGATGAGCAAGAAGGTGTCCAGAGATACCACTGGAGTTCCAAGCTCCGAATCCAATGGACTGCATGTCACAAAATGGGCATTTTCACATTGCCTAACTTTTCCCTACAAAATGAGAATTTTAGGGTCGGTGAGAATCACCACTACTTCAGGATTTCTTTGCAAGTGGTAATAATGAGTATTCAACCTTGATGCACATCCTGGGATCAAATTCTAGCTTATAATGAGTAGCTAGCTCTTAAATATCAACGGGATTTGTGTATCATAACAGAGTCAAAGAAACAAAGCTCTTTTCTTTACTCCACGGGGGACAATTGTATTTAATGATCTCAGGAATTTATTTCTAAGTTATTTTCAACACAAATACGTGCAGGATTAACAAGAATGGGGGTCACACTAAATAAGCATATAATATTTGTAAAATTTACAATAAATTCGGGTCCCCATATGTTATATAAGAAATTATAAACTTGATTAGAATATTTCAAGGAAAGCCAACATTCTGAAGAGATCAAACTCTATCTTTTAATGTCACAGCTAACTGTACTAAGCAGAATATTAGAATATATTCCATTTGCACAAAATGTATTTTGTGAAAGATTATGAAGTAAATCCAATTTCTACCCTTCTAAAAGTAAAAGGGGGGAAGCCTGCATGCTACATTTCTATTCCTTGCTGTTTTTAAACATGACCCAAATTTTGATATCAGCATTTTGAACCTGTTATTTATTACAGCTTCAAGAATGTGCCTTACTGTCCTCCTGCTGTCTGGGGCTGAGCCAGTTGATGATGAGGAGTTATGCAATTTAAAATAGCCTGAGGAAGCCTCATGGCAAAGCTTGCAGTTCATTCTGTGTATAGATATATGTTTTTTGTGGTTATATTTTATTTTTGAAAATCTGCATTAAAATAGATAGAGTTATATTTTGGAGTGAGGCAAAACATCATGATAGCTACACATGCTATTTAGGATTGAATAGTTTCCAGGGTAATGATAGTTATTTTCCTGTCAACTGCCATCCTGCAGGCAAATATTAATCTTCACACTAATGGCATTCATTGTCTTGAGGAAGGTAAAATTTACAAAACTCCATAATGATTATGCCACCTCAGGAGAAATACCTTAAATATGTGCCTAGTAAGTAAAGAAAAGAATAATGAAGAAACCCCTATTTATGGGCTGCCTCTTAGATAACAGTCCCTTTTTTTCAGATATGTGATTTCAAATCTGTCAGGAGGAAACACTCCATACAATTTTTTAAAAATTGTCTCGTCCCTTTAGTCAAATCCAATTAAAAAAAAAACTTCTATCAACTTTTAAAATATCTTGAGGGATCATTCAAGCATCTTCATTGAGAAATGCCCTAGAAGCAGAATGAAAATGGATACACAAACATAGGAATCTATGGAACTTTTCTATGGTAAATTAAAATTTTCTGAATAAAATATGGCCTTCTGTAAATACGAGTATCAGTAAAACTACATAAATATTTTTATTTATTTAACAAGAGTGAAGAGACAAAGCATTCGTTCTTGCTTGCTCTCTCCCTCTCTACAGATTCACCATTTGAAAAGAAGTCATAATAACCTGGTTTGTGAATTTGCTGATGCTAATCCCTTGTCAAATCTGTAATAGCATTTGATGGATATAAAAATTAGTTGACATAATAATGCACCACTTTTGCATAGGACAAATATTTCAGGAGAAAAACAGATATTTGGGTCATGTAAAGCGAGTAGACTTTAAGAATGATAATATTAATTTCAGAATGCATTTTCATACACAGCCAAAGTTAACATATCAAACTGATCTAAATTCTGAATTTGTGTTTTATTTTTTTCAAATATAGTCTTCTACCACAACTCTATTGCTAAGAGCAAGTACTCAAGTCGTCAGAGGAACTTAGGTGCTGCCTTCAGTGTATCTTGTTGAAGTAGCCAAACAGTTTTCCTTAAGTAGTAATATATGAAAAGCAAAAACCTTATTTTTTTCTATAAACAAACTTATTAAATATAATGTTAGATCTTGTCAAAGTAAGTCTCTGTAAAATAAACCTTCAAATAATAAAGCAAATAAAAATTTCAACAGTAAGTATCTCAGGAAAACTTCTCTATGGTTTACCAACTACAGTTATTAAATTTGTTGGTAATTTCCACAGTCTACCTAGCAAATTACTCTAATAGCAGTATTTACTTTGTTGTACATGCCATGCCAATTATTACTTGAATTTACTGTTGATTAATAAATTAAATGTTTCATTATTTTTGTTATTTTTGGATGTAAAATTAAAATAATTTCCTAATTATTTTAATAAATATGTTATTTGTGTATGGATATCTGTTCAGCCCACCACGTAATGCCATATATGATGATCTGCGTAACACCAGGGAATCTAAGGGCAAAGCTTAAAAAAATTATATTTTGTGAAACATAGCAAGTAATAATGATACAAGACCACATACAAAGTAATCAGAGAGACATCAAACATTTCTATAGCATAATGGAAGCTAAAACACAATGGAACAATGTCCTTAGAATCCTCCAGGGGATCCTTTTCCAACCTGGACTTCTAACCACAGGCAAAATATCCATTGTTATAATCAAATCAATATATTTTCTTATAAGTACATTCCTGCTGGTAGAATACAGTGAAAGAAAACTTGATTATTGTTAATGATTTCATTACTTAGTGGGAAATTTTAAAGTTAATTCAAGTGTGTTTTATAGAATGCTCAGGATGTAATCAGATACTACTCAAAATTCTTCATCATATGGAACAGTTAGGTTTCTACCAATGGACGGGATGATAGTTCTTCTCTTAATAGTCACTAGGATAAACTACCCCTTAAATATTTTCACTATTATGATTGACTGAGAAGAGCCACTGATAGTCACAGCTGAGCTAAGAGCTGAAATGGGCATAATTAACCATAATTTACTATGGAAGCCTTCTTGAACTTCATCTGAAGTTGTGAGCCTCTAACAGACTCTAGAATTCCAAAATAGTTACATGAGGCAGATTCTGTCAATGCAATTGTTGTGTAGGTGGGAGACAGCTTCCTGGTGCTTCCTACCCTGTCGTCTTCCTGGAATCCTCTTTTGAAATGTTTATGTACTTTTGAAGTCCTTGGAATTTTTGTGGTGGTGTATAATTATCTTCTTGCACAATTTTTTCTCTAATTTTAGATCTCTTCCTTTCCCTCAGCTCCCATAGGATATTATAAAATAAACTTTTTTCCTGTGTCTGACCACAGAAATAGAGCTATTTGGAGATTGCTTTGACTTTCATTAAGACCATTTTTATAGAAAGAGTTTCTGCCAAGTATTCTGTAGATGAAAAAGAAGTGCCTCTGAATCCTCACTTCCTAGGAAGCCTGCATGTGGAAGACAGAAGCTACCTTTCTTTGCTATCCTTGGTCAAAATCATTATATTTTTCTGAATGTCCAAATTCTTATGGATATATCTCTCAAAATGCAAGGTTTTGCAAGTAGGTATTTTAGCTAATGGATATTGAAGGTTATGGTGTTCAATATTTTTATGACATAGTCCTTGGACTTGACTTGCAGGTAAAAGGATTTGATTAGAGTATTAAATTTTAACATCTAGACTCTTGTCACTGGAGGAAACAGAAAAAACAAAGGTTGCCATTTTTTGTATTTGTTGACCTATCATGAACTTCTTCGACATGCCTTTGTCCACCCTTGTTGTTTGCACTGCTGTGGTTGAGGAATTAAGCACAGGAGAGGTATTGGATCATGAGTCAAGGGGTAAAGACTAGAATCTAGTTCCTGAGCTCAAGCAGGTCAAGTCCTAAGCTGTCAAACCTATGTGTACAAAATTCCTTTTAATCATTTTCCCCGTAACTTTGTCCTCTAACTCTTATCTCCTGACCAGTCACCTCCCCCACCTAGACACTCGTCTCTTCCTTTCCCAGCTCCAGTTCTTTCCTAAGACTCTTGCTGTCATTAACAGTGATAGTCAGATCTCATTTTTACTTTTCATCTGACACATTTTATGCATTATACTAATTCATTATCTAATTTCATACTGCCATTCCCAAAATAATTAAAAACTGCTCCATTTTGTTTGTTAAGCATTTTCTGAGTATTAACTCTATGTCATAAACTATATAGCGATGCAGGAGTTTTAAAGAAGTAACATGGGCACTGCCCTCCCAAGTCATGGATGTTTTAGAATGCTGAGCTTTTCCCCTTCTATGGGAATTAACAGATTTGGGACCCTCATGACCATTTGGCTTCTCTGAGTGCTTAATACTATGTTAGGGAAAAACTGAACACTGGACCCTGAGAGCCATATAAGAAACAGGTCATCCAATGGAAAATCAAAAATTGATTCATCTGAAAAATACCCAAGTGCCAACCCCTGGTATGTCTTCCTTGACTCCTTTCTGAATCAGCACTCTGAACAGGACCATAGGAGACGGAGGCTGGCAGGAGGAAGCTGGGAGGGCACCAAGCTGGCAGTCCACTTTGGAGAATTGAACGCCCTGGCATCATTGTGGAGATTCATAATTTATCAGTGAAAGTGTTCAAGGAAGTGATTAAACTTGGAGGACTAAACGCACGTCCCTCTCCACCCTCCCAGCCCTGCAGTTAAAAGGGATATACCACAAAAAAAGAGCATTATAAAAATGTGGAAGAGGGAAAATGCATAAAATCAAGAGAAAGAGGAAGCACAAATGTAGGTCTCTTTGCTCAGCATTTTCTTTGCCATGGGGAACGGAGCAGCAGCCTGCTGGTTCTCATACTGAAATGATTATGAGGACTCTCTTTCATTATGAGTTTTAAGGGTCTAGGGAAATTCTTTTCTTTTTTTTAACCTCCCCAGGGTGGGGAAAGTTTTTTATACAAGTAGCTTTGAAAATCATGCCCTTTCTTATAGAAAAAAAATTATTTCCCAGACTCCAAGTTTCTTCTGATTAATTTCTAAAATACTGGAGTCCTTATGTACCTCAGGGGAAAAAAGGCAATTTAAAATGTTTTTTAAAGAGCTTGTATATCCTACGGAATGATCTTTGCCCCCAAGCTGGAGAATACTTTGGGTGGCTCATAATAATGCCCAATAATTTTAAAGGAACCCTCCTTACTGGCCTTTCCTGCCACTGCCTTCAAGAACTGGTAAGGGGACCCATTAAGATGCCATTATAAGCAGGGTTTTACTTCCTAGGTTTTTGGAGGTCACTTTGTCCAAGCTCTGTACTCTATCCTGAAGAAACAGAGGTGAGAGGGTTTTCCTAGCAGCATGTAGCCAGTAAGCACAGATGAGACAGGGACGGTGGGTGTAGTCAGAGGAGGGCGAGGGCCTCCAGAGAAAGCAAGGCAGGATAATTACAGTCAGAGCAGTGCAACCACGTGCAAGGAAACCCCCTGCCAAAGCTCTGTGTTAAACATTAGGCTCTTGAGTCATTTTTCAGTGAGATCAGTTCATAATCCCCAGATAAAGAAAAGTAGCACATGTTTTTATTATGATAATCATTTGTAATCATGTGTAAGATTCACTTCAGCATGCTAAAAGGCCCAGGCCTATGTGCTGTCTTTCCTCCTTCAGACCTGATGAAGTGATTTGCAGTCTGGGCAGTTAATAATGGCAAGCCCAGCCATAAACAACATAGTAAAGGCAGGAAGGATTCCATTTTAAAAACAAGATTGCATTTTAGTACCCAGGAAGTTAAGAAGTAAGATTTTTAACTTACTCTTTAGTAACAGATAATCCTCAGCCCACCTTGGGGGCTGGGCAGGCAGTCTTGTTTGATATGCTCCCAGAGCAAGATGCAGGTATCTCAGGGAGAAATCAGAGCAGGAAGTTCCTTCTGTTAAGTTAATTCTAAATATTCAGGGACTACTTAACAAGTCTACACCCCTAAGCCCTTTATCATGTTCCCCAAAATTCCCAACTGCCTATAAAACCCCTAGACAACATACAGCTACAGGCTCTCTTGTCTCCTCCTGGCGTGAGCCATGAGCTCCCTCCTCTCACTGTATCTCCAAATACAAGCCTCTCCCGGGCTCTCCTACCTTGAGTGTTTGCTAAGTTCATTCTTCTACTCTGCAAACAAGAACCCCAGCATCACAGGGTTGTCAATTCTGCCCTCTGATTTCAAGTACCAGTTACCATTTCCAAATTACTCTTCATATGAATGTTAATATGGAACCTGAGTTTCATACAGTTATTATATGTCTTTCTATCGTTTTCTCACTGGTCAAATAAGTCATTTATAATTTTTAAATAGTGTCAACACATGTTTGAAATGGTTGTATGAAGTAAAGAATCAGATGTATTCCATTAATTGGTTAGAGCCCATAAACTAAATACTAAAATGTTATTTATTTGAAATGATACTTTTAGGAAAGAAAAGGAAATTAAGTAATGATTAAATTTGAAATAAAGTGCTTCTAAAATTTTCAGATTTGATAAAACTGCACAAAACAGTGTATGATATCTCCTGAAGAATATCATTACACATTGGTAACATTTCAAGTTTGCAGCCAAATTAAAATAAAAGAATTTCTGAAAGGATTTTTATTTAAAAAGAAAACTATGAATGAAATGAGACATTACAACATTTCCAGCTCTAAGACTCTTTGGGCCTTTAATAATGTTCTTTTGAAAAGTTCCTAACAACAAAGAGTATGTAAAATACGTGACTAAACAAAATGACTGCATTTAAACCAAACAATCACGTTTAGAATTGTTATTTTTTCCTCCTTGAAAAGTATAATTGTTTTATTTGCCAATAACTGAAAAAATATTTATTCATTCTAAGTCAGTAACACCAACATTTTAGTGTCCAGACTGATGTTTAAGTTTGAATGTTTTAGGCAATATATTTTAGGGGGAGTAGATGGGGAGGGATGGGTCTTGGAGAAAGTGAAGGAGCACGGTTAGTTTTCTTGTTTTTTTCAAAACAGCTGTGTTGAGTGATATTTGATATGCCATAATAGTCACCCATTGTAAATGTGTAATTCAATGATTTTCAGTAAATGAATAGAGTTGTATAATCATCACAAAATTTTTGTTTTAAAACATTTCCATTGACCCCAAAATGTATTCCATTCCATTTAGAGGTAATTCCTACTTCCATTTCCAACAACTAGGTGGCTACTGCATTCTGAATTCACCCTTTCTCTAAAGATTCTGTTTAAATGGAATCACTTGCTACGTAGTCTTTTACATTTAGCTTCTCTTACTTAGAGTAATGATTTGGAGGTTCATCCATACTGATGCATCAGTAGTTCCTTCCTTTTATAGTTGAATAGAATTCCATCATATTGCTATACCACATTTTGTTTATCATTTACTTATAGGTGAAATGCAGACTTGTTATAGTTTTTCACTCTTACAAATAAGACTGCTATGAACCTTCATATACAAATAGTTCTGTGGGCATATGTAACATCTATGGTAGATTCTTAGGGGTGCATGGTATACTTTTAACAAAGTCCAATTTATAATTTTTCTCTTTTATTCCATGTATTTACTCACTGTAGTTCTGATCAGGCCATTTCTTTTTAAGTCAGTTTTAGCAATTTGCACAATCTACATTGTATTATTGTGACAAAATGTTGTGCATGATTTTCCCTCATGTTTGATTTCTATAGGTTTGATGGGGATATCCACTTTTTCATCTTTTACTTTGGTATTTGCTTCTCTCTCTCTCTCTCTCTCTCTCTCTCTCTCTCTCTCTCTCTCTCTTTTTCCCGTGGAAACTCTAGCTAGGATTTGTAATTTTCATAGCTCTTTTCCCATAACTCATTTTTGATGTCACTAACTTTTTAATTTGCTTGCCTGTTTTCATTTCATTGTTTTCTGCACAAAAATTTATTGTTTTAATTATTTTGCTTTATTGGTCTTCTTTCCCCTCCTGCTTTTCTACCATCATCAAACGGAATGCGATTAGTGGATTCCATAAGCTTTCTGCATAGAATATACATAGACACAAAAGACAATTTTTATAAAGTAATCAAAATACAAATCATATCTGAAAAAAACAAAACAAGGCATATCACAAATGTTTAACAAATATATGCATGAAATTCATGAAAAATAAAACAGATAATTGAAATTATTTTAGAAGCTACTAATCAAGATTTGTGGATAGGAAGCCTTTGCATAGGGGAGTTATCTTCAGATTTCTTGCGTAAGTCAATGCCACTTCAGCCATAACTCCACAAGGATTTCCCTAGACCTGCTAATTTAAAATTCTTCTGGAGGGATGACAAATGGCAAAGAATAGCCAAAAAGAAGAAAAAGCAAGAGGTGATGAGAAAGTGGTTCTGACCAAACTGAGAGTCAGGTTCATAAAGCTGCACCACTGAGAACAGTGTGTCGTATGTCCAGCCGGAGACATGCCATCGAGAGCCCACAGATCGGGAGGGACCCTCATCCCCCCACAGCGTGTGGGGGGAGCAGGTTTAGCCGTTTTGTAACTAATGCTGCTATAATTAGCAATCTATATTTTTTAAAAATTGGAAATGCCTCCCTGTTCCTTGTTCTTGATCTGCATAAATTCCAAGTCGATTCAAATTATTAATATAAAAAGCAAAACTTAAACATATTAGAAAAGTGTTAGTAAATGCCTTACAGATCTTGGACTAGGAAAGGCTTTCATTAACGGGATGCAAAGTATGTAAAATAAAAACAAGCGGTCAATACATCCCATTTTAAAAGTAAAAGTTAGGTATGACAAGAGATGCTCTCTGAAAATCGAAATGACAAGCCGCAGATTGGGGAAATTTACATGTAGATGACTAAAATATTTAATACTCCAAAGTCAACACTCATAAAAGTGAGTTAGCCAAACACCCCAACAGAAATTGAGGAGAAAAATCAGGAAAATTTCCAGAAATGGAAACTTAAATGTACAATGCATATACCAGAATGTGCTCAACTGTCCTGGTAACTGGAGATAGTCAAAACAAAATACTGAAATCCCAGTTCAAACCCATCACGTTAGGAGAAAATAGGCTCTTTACAACCTGTTTTGGCTTGGATTTTGGGAAAAATCAACTCCTAAAAGGTGAATCAATCTGTTACAACTATGAAGAGAATAATCTAAAAACATGTCATCAGTATAGATATTTCCTTATCTCAAATGCCCATCTATTCACTTCTAGTTGAGATGCATTTTCACACATGTGTTCAAAACATGCTTTAATATTTTTGTGGTAATATTATTTTTAATAACAAAGAAGGGAAATAATTTAATATTTCCTCAGAATAATAATAGAAAATAAGCCTGTTTATTCATGTTATGTTGACATGTACTCTGTCGAATCCATGGCCATCTATGCATATCCATGAAGAAGAAGAAAAACATAAAATGGTTGCATAAATCATGCTTCTAATAAGATAAATCTTATAACTTAAAAATAGTGTTAACTGTTTATGATATAACAAAATTAAGCATAAAATAAACATCAGAATGATAAATTGTTCTTTAGAAGAATGGTCACCTATTGAGTATAAAGAATCAAGAAACAATGTGAAGTGATTTTAGAAATATGTGATTGTCTAAGAAGTGTCATCTAAAACAAATACAGGGAAAGAACTACACTTCTCAAACTCAGGAAATGTATCATGGTGACTGACATTATTTCATATACGTGTTTCATAATTATAAATTTAGATTTAAAAATTAGTACCAGTTCAATTCCTTGTCAATATCATTTTTTGAGCTCCTACCCTGTGACAAATGCTCATTATATAGTTTGTTGTTCAATAATGTCAATACTGCAACTAGGTCGGAACTTTTAATCTCATGTTGTACAGGTGTTGCCCAAGGCAAAGAAAAATTGCATCATTTACTCATTTTCTACAGAGTGGAAATACTGGATTCAAATTCCATCATCAGGTTGAATGAGGCTTGTATTGTTTCTACGTATAACATTTTGGGCCTTGCGTTGAATACTGACATTTCATGAAGGTACAGTTTAGAGTAACAGAAGAAAATTAAGTAAACTAGGTCTTCTTTTGATCTATTAACATATATAATTACAGTAGTTACAAGCCCAACCTATTTACAAATCCTGACTACAATTTGAAAATATCTGAGACAGAAGGACATATTTTATTATATAGGCATTTTGAGAAATAACTTCCTCAAACTCTGACTTTGTGGTGTGCATTTCATACAATTTATGGATTTATATTCTAAGTGTTTTACCTAATTTCCTTTCTTAATGCCTATCATTTTCCACTATAATAAAACCTAATAAAACATTATTAATAAAAAGTTTTAGTACTGCAATATTTTCTCGGAAAATGTTGACTACTGCTCCCATGTATAAATATCAATATATTTTAAATGATTTTCCAAGTTAAAATATTTTCTCTGAAATGTAAATAACATTTCTACTATACACAGAAAGTAAAATAAATAAAAAGAGAATATAAACCTTGGTGTTAATAAAAACAAAGACATGGAGTTACCCTATACACAATTTTTTTGATAATTAATAATGTACCATATACATTTTTATAAAAATAGGTAACATTAAAATTAGAATTCTTGTTTACATACTGCTACATTTTCCAATTGCTCATTGGTGGAAAACATCAAACATTATTATTAAAGGTATAATGAGCAAGAAGCTTCTGTAAGATAGCAGGTATCCATGATCTTTTAAAGCCAGTACTTATTCATTTTATGAACTCATAGAAAAATACCATACTAAGTATTACAACACTATGAGTTAGCGGGGAAACATGGGGGTGGGGGCTGCAGGTACAGAGAAAACAGCATGAGCTATGGTCAACATTCAGTCCAAAGTACGTGTCAACTGTAAGTTGTATAAATATGGACAGGCTGTTCAATCATGCTACTTTTGATTTTCCTGTTTGTAAAGAACAGTATTTATAATCTAACCATCATTCAGCTGTTGAGAGAATATTGTGAAATACTGTAAAGTATTGAGAATATTGAGATCTAATGTAAAATCCCTGGGCACCCCAAAATGTGTCTCTATTGCCTGGCTTCCTAACAGCTACAATATTCTTACTTTATACTTAAAGAATTTTTAAAAAGGTGCATTGGCTTTCTAAATATCTCAAAATGACTCAAAGTAGTGAAAAATAATGAAATGAACTCCCTCCCCCATTTTTGGCTGTATGCTATGTGCCCAGCATTTTCTTGAGTATTTCATTAGTTCCTATAACTTTGAATGAATGTGATGATGAGAACGACCAAAAAAAAAAAATTCTGTGGAAAACTAGATGTAAAATCATGAGAAACACACTAATTTTGTGACCAATGATTGAACAATTAATAATTGATTCCCAAGTAGGAGTCAGAAGATATTTGCCTTAAGAATTATCAAAAGAGGTAGTCGAACAAGATACAGCATTCTTAGACATTGCATAAGATACCAATGCATCAAATAAACTATTCTATCACATATTTAATTGCACATAAATGATACTGGAAAAGTGTTTAGCAGTCAGATAATGACACGAATCTTTACTCTTAATTTTCAAAATTATTTAACTAGTAGGAAGCATAGCATTTATGAATATCCACCTGTATGCATTCTAAATTTGCATCAACTTCTATATTCTTAGGTAGTCACTTCATTGACTGATGTGTATAGCTAGAAATACTGCAGAGAACTATCTGGGAAAACGTCTAATTTTGGAAAGCATATCTACCTACAATGACAGCCTCTTTCTCTACACTCTGAAATCATCATGTTTATTTTCAAGCTCAAAAATGTATGTATTGAGTCAACAGACGCAGCTGATGGGGAGCAAAATATGCCACCCCATAACGTGCCATTTTGACTTATTGATTATTTTGAATTGATGTTATTTCAGAAAACAGCAGGTGGCAAGAAAAAGATTCTGACAACTGGGAAATAAATCTCCCATGTGCAGGTATACCAAGGGGTAAAAGGCATCCTTATCAGCAGAGAGAGAAAATTCAAGATGAGAAGCTGTATAAACAAACTCCGTTATTTCTTTATTAATGTGCTACCCCAGGCCCAAACCCCTTTGTATTGTCAAATCTTCATAAGTAATCATTTCTTAGTCTGAGACAAATAAAAGCTGCCTGCTTTGGTCACTTCTTTGAGCATATCTTTGGGGCTCCAGTGCCTATAAAATTAATTTATTTTCTCCTGTTAATCTGTCATGCCAGTTTAATTATTCAACCAGCCAGAAAACCTAGAAGGGAAGGAAAGGTTTTCTTCCCCTACACAGACCAGCCCAATCCTTACATCTGTATTTGTTTATGAAAAATCACTAAAACTATTCAAGAAGAGCTAGCAAGCTTCAAATTCTAGAAATGGAACGGGCAAGTCTGTTTCTATAGACACCTTCATATGTGTGCTAAAAGGGAGAGTAATATTCAGATGCCAGCCGGCCACCCTGAGTCTGGTGTGACCACAGTAACTGAGCCCTGGTCAACTCCTGAGGGCAGTCTTGAGTGTATATTAATGCTACCATATGATGCTAACTTTGATGACTTTTCCTTTAAGATATATTCCGTACCAAAGGAAAAAAATATCAGCAAGAGAATCTATATCTTACATCTAGAAAAGGAGAAGAAAAACAAGAGAGGCTCACTTAAGTCTTTTCATTTTAAATAAATCAATATGTTATAAATAGAACTGGAACTTCACTGCTGGGAAGAGAGGGACCATAGAGCCACCCATTTTTACTTTTATAAGATTTTTGACAGTGTCATCTTCATTCAGTGAAATCCCAAGGACAGGTTTGCTTTGCTTGTTTCTTTTCAATTTGACATGAACATTCCCTTAAAGCAACTTCATCAGGAGAAATGAGAACATTTTCACAATGCACCGTTTTTATTTCCACATGCTGTGTTATATTTGTTGAATAAGAACAAACATTTATGAATGGTGGACCCCAAAATATATATCCACACCCTAATCCCTGTAACCTTTAAACAGTACCCTATATGGCAAAATATGTGATTGCAGTATTTTGAGAGGAGGATCTTATTCTGCATTATCTAGGTGGGCTCTAAATCAAATAACACGTGTTTTATAAGAATGAGGTAAAAAGAAGTTTGACTCACAGAACAGAAGGCAACGTAGACACCGGGACAGAGCTGGAGTGGTGTGGCCACAAACCGAGGAAACCGGCACTTACCAGAAGCTAGAAGATACAAGGAACAAATTCTCCCCCAGAGCCTCTGCCGGGGGAGCAGCTCTGTGACACCTTGATTTGGGACTTCCGGCCTCTAGAATTATGAAAGAATAAATTTCTGTTGTCTTCAGCCCCCGAGTTTTCAAAATTTATCACGGAAGCCCTAGGAATCCAGCCCAGAAGATGCAGGAAAGTCATGAAATTCCTATTTTAGCAAAAATGCTTCTTAAAATGCTCTGAGAAATTAAAGGAGTTGCAAAGAAATACTCATCAATTGGTTTCTAATAAAAACACAAACACTACAATTCTTGAAAATGTTATGTTCCCTCTGCACATGGGAGAAGACAAATATATGAATCATTTTTTTATACTTTAACAAATAATCATATCCATGCTCAGAGCTGGGATTTATAATATGTAATGTTTATACTCCTTCCCATAGAACAAACTATTTCCTTCCGTCTAGTACAGCATGCCTGGTACAGTTAGCTGTCAGTATGTTTCCTCAGCTTGTAAAATAATTAATGTGACTGGTAGAGAAGCGTCCTGCAACACACCCTATGGGAATTCCTTGCCTTGCTGACTTCAGGTCTTCTTGTGGGAGTGAAAAACCTTATGTTCATATTTGTTTGTTATGTTGTAGCAATTCCACTGGCTGAACCATCCTAATTTTTATTCTATTTAAGTATAGAAGGATTATTTTTCTCTAATAGAAAGTATAGAATGTGCTAAGCAAAACTGGAAGGCAGTTTGTAAGCAAAAGAGTACATTTCTCAGAGCAGTTAGGATACTGGAAGAGCACGCCTATGGTTTATAATTCCCTAACAAAACATAATGGTTTCATACACGTTTAGACAGTGGCTTGTTGTCATTTTTGCCATTCATTTTCCGCTTTAGTGCATACTTTCTAAATGCTATTTTTAATGTCAAGTAAAAGATAATATCCATCTAAATATTATATATTTCTCTAGGGAAAGTATTCCGTATCACTTAGCAATTTTAGTCATAATACATAACTTATATAATTTTCTTATTTGTTGGTTGTATCCTGACACTAAGTGAAACACAAACATGAAGATCTCTGTTTTTTGCTCAACATAGTATATTTCAAACCCCTTAAAATAGCATCTGTCTTAATAAAATATTAATGAATATTTGTGAAAATTCTGAAAGAGCAGCTTCATCTGATTTTATTAGTTACTAATGTCACATGGTGAGAGGGGCTAAGGAATTCTGGGATAATCCTCTTTTATATAAGTTGCAAATCCCAAACACGAGGGCCCTACCCTATGAGCCAATTGCCCCCAGTGGCTCCCCCTCCCAGCGCTGCCACCTGGGGGATCAGGGTTTCAACATAAGAATTTTGCAAGACACAAACATTCAGACCATAGCAGATGCTAATCCCAAATTACCTGCTCCAAAACCCCACCTGCAATACCGTCACGCTGGGGATTAGAGTTTCAACATATGCATTACGGGACCTAAATCCAGAGTCCTTAACAAAGAGTTTTGCCATCTTGCAAACAACAGAACTGGGCTTCTAATGTGAGGAACTTTTCTCTGGAGTCCAGTCTGATACTCCATGATTTTGAAACAGTAAATTGAGGCCGTACCGTGAAGGGGCTTAGATATGCAGAATGAGACATTTGTGCATGAATTGCTAGACAGTGAAGTTCTATTTAAGGCTGTGAAGAAGGAAACTTACAAGTTAACAGTTGTGTTTTAAAATGATGATTCTGGAAATGACATGAAGGTCATATTGAAGAAGAGGGAACTTAGAGCCACCCTTCTGGAGGAGGGACACCAAAGGAATTTTGTTGAAATCAGAGGTAGTCAGACAGGCTGGAGGTAGAACGTGTTGGGCAGACGGGCAGTGGAGGCTGAGGGTACGTGCAAAATATCTTTCATTTGGATGAGCTTAGGACACATGTTTTTAAATGTTTCATAAAATTCAAACACCGACACTTAATACTTGTAAAAGTTTATCAGTGTCATATGGGTTCTAGCATGTCTACAATTTCCAGTGAATGGATAAAGATACTAATGTCCACTTTTGTATCTGTGCTGGTTTTTTCCCCCCAGATCTACTTTCCTCTAAGGTGCATACAGTACATTTATTTGCTAATAATCTAGAATAGTTTTTCTTCCGAAAACCAAATGATTCCTAAACCAAGTGTTATGCCATAGTTATCAGACCAATGTTTTAAGGAAAATAACAAAAATGTCCACACTTATGGAGCCCTAGTCAACGGAATATGCTCTTGATAGCATCCAAGATAATTTTATAATAAACGCGGTCATAAGAAAGTGCATTTGTGATATGAGATTAATTACCCAGTTAGGCACATAAATTATTTCATACTGTGATACATTAAGTGTAGAAGAGATTATAAATACTGCATTGTAACTGTAAGTCAAAAGAGGGGAATGGATAAAAATAACATCCCGGAGAGATGCGACACGAACTTTACTGATTTTGCTTCGTATTGATTTCTTCCTGTAGTCCTCACAGTACACTTATTTCACTGGAAATGTTACTTTGCAAGTAGCATTTTACAGGAGATAAACACTCCCTAGGAAATGACCATTCGAAATCACTGAGTCCATTAGCAAACCTGCATATGAGGACTAAACTATACAAATCTGGCATCTGCTAGTCCCATAACAGACACACATCATAGAGGGATCAGGCGATGTGACATTATTCTATATTCTACCATCAGTGTGTGCTATGTTCTTACCCTTTTTTTCTACAGCCATGTCTAGGAGTGAAACAAAATATTTCAATGGCATACACACACAAAACTAAAAGAAGAGAATATTACAAATTAATCTAGTATTAGGAAAAACGCAATATGAATACAAAGCACATATATAAATACCAAAAGATTTGAACTAAATACTAATGAGATCAAGACCAAATTGGAAGCATTACTTCAATCCTTAAAGTGTATTTTAATTGTGATTATCCCAACTGCTAATTGGTCAAACAAGGTGATACATTTATCAAAATATCTGTGAATTGAAACTGGCAGCTAAGTGCAAAGCATAAAGTTAAAGTCAAATTTATTTTTCTTTTTAAACATCACCAATTTCTGAATTTGACAGGTTTTGTGCTAGAAGGAAAAGATATTGAGAATTTTAAACCAGAAGTTATAATAGCAGTTGGGGTATTTTTAAAAATGAGTAAGACAAAGAATCTGCCCATGGGCATAGGAGGCTATTTTAAATACGGGCATTGTATGTACAAAGGCATGAAATACAATGGCATTTTCAAGAAATGGTGAGGATTTAGGGTATTTTCAGTGAGACATATAAAGTCAGTAAAATCTGGCCATGACTTAGGTCTTAGCCTAAAGTACTTAAGTAGGAGTAATATTTACTTCACAAGGTCTTCGTAGGGATCAAATGCGATGAGCTCTCTAACACCTTCAGCAGAGAGCCCCTTCAGGCCACTTGTTTCACCCACAGCTGTGACGGGCAATCCCTTGTGTTCTCAGACTGGAGCAGAGAAAGTCCATGCGGGGCACCAAATGCATTGTTCTCTCTGCCTCAGAGAAGCCCCTACTCTGAACACATCGCCTCCAAGCAAGTCTGGGTGGAACTGTGGATGAGTTCTTGCCATCAAACCATGGTTTGGGGCACCAATGAAAGGCCGTGCCATCCTCACTTTCATCATGCAAACGGTTCTCAGAAGCACTAACATAGTTGGTGTATGTATTTGCATGTATCCTCTGTACAGATATATATACTTATGTGCATATATATGGATAAGATTTATATGTACAGTAGTTACTTTAACCTTATTTTTTGTTATGAAGACTATATATGCTCATTGCAGGAGAATAAATAAATGAACAAAAGAAAAAAACTTCCCCAGCCTCACTGGCCAGAGAAAACTATTAATATTTTCTGTTCAATATTTTTAAATTACTTAATGATAATATTTTACCCTCTGATAGTAAAATTCATAATGACCACATTATTAAAAGTCATTCTTTAAAATGTGCATAAACTAAACCATGATAATAAACCCATTAACACTTCAGTTCCCAACATGAAAATTCAGGAAAAAATGTTTTTAAAATAGATTTGAAATACAACATTCAGCCCCATGAATTTCAAGATGAGTATTCTGTTTATGTATAAATCTAGTTTTTTATGGTAAATCATTCTACTACTTCTCCATCCTACTTCATAAATGTGAACGTTTTCCCTCATTTTATATTTTTTCTGTTCAAAAGTTCTACATCCTTAATAATTTTATGTCTGTGAATTCTATTAATTATTGGGAGGTGGGTATTGTAATCTCTTACAAAAAGTATCTATTTGGCTTTTCTCCTTGGAGTTCCAGCCATTTTTACAGCATGTATTCTGAAGCTCTGTTATTAAGTTAGATGCATAATTGTTTTTAGATCATTAAGTCACTGTAATTAATAGCCCTTTACTTATGAATTTACTTATACCGGTGATATGATGTTTGTTACCCTGAAATATGATTTGTCTAATACTAACATAGCCATCCCCATTTTCTTTTAAAAATAAACTTTTATTTTGAAATAATTTTAGATTTATAGAAAAATTGCAAAGAAAATTCCATAAGTTTCTGCATACACCTTATTCACTCTTCCCTTTTGTTACTATATTAATTTTTTTGTCAAAATTAAGAAATCAATATTGGTACCAAGATTGATAGTGTCTTAGTAAATAGTATGTAAACTCCAGATTTTATTCTGATTTAGCTAGTTTTTCCACTAATACCTTTTATTCTTTGCCAGGCAGTAATTCCAGATACACGGGGCATTCATTCATCACGTGTCATTAATCCCTTTTGGCTTGTAATATTTTTCCATCTTTCCTTGTTTTCTATGACCTGGGGAGTTAAAAAGAACCTAGTCAGGTGTTTTTCAGAATGTTCCTCAGGTTTATGTTATAGATTTGGGGGAAGAATATCACAGAAGTGAGTGCCCCTTCTCCTCACATCCTGCGGTGGGTACCTGCCATGACCATGACCCAACCCAGGAGACCTTAGACTCAGTCTCCCGCTGAAGCGCTGCCAAAGTTCTTTTAGGACTGTCCTCCTTCCTTTACGTTATTTAAAAATATCTCACCAAGGCTGGTCCACATTTCAGTGGGGGCTGAGGGGGATTCAACTCCACTTCCTGGGAGTGGATATATACATAAATCATTTTAAACTCTTCTGTAAAGATTTGTCTCTTTCCCCACTTATTTATTTATTCATTCAGTTACATCAGCAAGGGCTTGTGTGTATTTAGTTCATACAAAGTCAGCATTATGTTGTTACTCTGTTGGTTAAGTAATTTTATCTTTGGCCATTTTAGTTGGTTCCTATGTCCCTGTGACATACCCTTGTCACTGTGTGTGTGTGTGTGTGTGTGTGTGTGTGTGTGTGTGTGTGTGTGTGTGTTAGCACTTCCTTATTTTCTGAATGACCATATGCTACAGGTGCGTCTTTTGTATCTCCTGCCCTGAGCTTAGAATTAGAAATTTCTTTCAAGAACTGTGGTTCCTTTCATTGAAGAATGGTGAGAAACAAAGCAAGATCCGAGTGCTGGGTGTTCTTGTTGCTCCTGGGGCATTTCTGCTCTGAGGCCCTGTAGGAGGACACAGGTAGGAAATGGAAATGAGTAGCAGACACATGTATGAACTCTGAGTGGTCTCAGCTTCTCTCTGTGTGTCTCTGTATTGAGCTGCACATGGTGCATCTCCACCTCCGTTAATTGCCTGTCTGTAACTTACCTCTGCAACAGTAAGAACGAACTTCCACCATCACCAACTACTTTCATACTTTTTTGACCATTATTTGAATTATTGATATATTTACATATAACTATGCCATCATTCTGTGTGTTCTGTATTTGTACCATTTGGTTTGTTCCGATTTTCTCCTTTTTTTTCTTGATTTTAGATTAATGAATTATTTCATATGAATCCTTTGTGTCTCCTACTTTAGCTTTTAGCTGTAACTATTTTTTATTGGTAATGTTCACGGTCACATTAGAACATAAAATACACATACTTATCACAGTCTGCCTTCAGGTGATATTATGTCACATTTGTACATTAAAAGAATCTTTAAATAGCATACTTTGATTTATTCCCCTCCTGCCTTTTGTGCTATTGGTGTACATATACTATATTGGAAACACCCTTTATTACATTATTACTATTTTCATTTAATACCT
This sequence comes from Manis javanica, assembly GCF_040802235.1. Classification (NCBI taxonomy): domain Eukaryota; kingdom Metazoa; phylum Chordata; class Mammalia; order Pholidota; family Manidae; genus Manis; species Manis javanica. The sequence goes on from NC_133164.1 coordinate 120,015,578, forward strand.
CAATTTTTTAAAAATATTTTAATGCTAAAAAGAATCAAGCATATTTACTCAAGTAGATGCCATTTTTGGTGCCTTTTCTGTGCTTGTGTTTTTCCACCTGGTTTCATTCTCCTTCTACCTGAAGACATTTCTTGAACAGTCAGTGTGTCTGCTGCTGCTGAGTTCTTTCAGCTCTTGTATATCTGAAAAACCCTCTATTTCATCTTCACTTTTGACAGATATTATCTGTGCACATAGGAGTCTGTGTTGATGCTTTTGTGGATGAGTTTTAATGATGTTGCTCTAGTATCTTCTTGCTTATATTTTCACATTTTTTCCAATAAAAAATTCTGCAGTAGTTATTATTTTTCCTCTTGATGTAACTTATCTTTTTTCTTTGGTTGTTATTAACATAAATTTTTAGCACTGGTTTTAGCAATGTGATGATGCTATGTCCTCCTGTAGTTCCCTCCATTTTTCTTACACATGAAATTCCTTGAACTTATTACAGTTATTGATTTATGATAAAATAGCTTTTGTCATATTTGAAAAAAGTGGGCCATTATTCTTCAAATATATTTCTGCCACCTCCTCGGAGACCCTAATTTTATATATATATATATATATACGCATACATATGTTAGGTCATTTGCAGTCCCATAGTTCACAAAATGCTCAGTTCCATTTTACTTACTTTTTTCTCTCTGTATTTTCTTTGGGTAGTTTCTTTTGCTATGTCCTCATGATCTATTTATTTCTCCTGCCCTGTCTCATCTCCTTTAACGACACAACATGTTTAATTAACTCTTTCACTTATTTTTGGTTTGTGTTTATCTCACACAATATAATATCATGATTATATGAGCAGCACACACCTTCTTGAATTCTATTAATAAGTGACTGTAAATTGTGTAAGTGGTACAGAATAAAAGATAAACCAAGATGATGTAAGTGTAACATCAGCCAGATCCTAACCCTCTGACTGTGACAGCATCAAAGAGAACTAAGGTGTCAATACAAATGCTGAACGGAAAGTTCTGTGAAGATGTGGTTAGGACCAGGGCTGGTGTAAATGCTTCTGCCCTCTGAATTTCGATGTCTTCTAATGGTCCAATGAACAAACTGATACAGAACATGAAGGGAGACAAAAACAACACATTCATTAACAAGTAACTTCCATAAATCAAATTCCTGTGGATAAGAACTCTAACATTCAAGGCCTCTTACGTTCGGTAATGGGTGATCAGAGTCTAGCCCTTCTCTCGTTTCCCTCTTTGCCTTCGCCTTTCTCCCCTCAGAAAAGGCTCTAGGTGAACTCAACCCTAAAAATATCTTTGACGATAACCAAATGCAGTCGCCGACTGCTCCTGATGGGAACTATCACGTGTCAGGTAAGTGCCAACCTGAACAGATGCTTCAGTCGTGCCCAGAAATTCCAGCCTATTTTTTTTTTCTAGCAAGTTCTTTTCTCTGAAGGAATGACTCACCCTGTCTTCCTCATCCTCTTATGCTTTCCTGGAACACATTCTCTGCCATATTTTCAACCTTTACTTCTCTACGCGAATCCCAGCAAGATAAAAAAAATCCAGTTTATAAACTAAATGAAACTTGGACGTTCCTTTGACCTTCTTTCTTCACCACGTGCACACACACTCTTCTCATGACAAAATCTCAAGAAAAAACTGGGCATACCAGTCACCCCCATTTCCTCAACCACAGCTTAGTCCTCAAGTAAATCCAAGGGGCCTTTACTCCTACTGTTCTTTAGAAAATGTTCGTGGTATCGCCACTGGCTATTGCAGTTAGTTAGCTCTTTACATGCTCTGAAATATTAGGAATATATTTTTTTCAATCTCTTCTATTAAAATGGTATTCTTATGGCTAAACATTTTCCTGTTGAGTGTCTAGATCAGCTTCTCCTGGCAAGGAATAAGAACCCCACAGAAGCCAAAAAGTAAGGTGAATTATGCTACATGTATGTTTTGCCATCTTGCATGTGTATTTTTTGAAACTGAAACAGCCTAGCAGAGTCCTGTGGTTGGTGTTCTCCTCCTGTGTCTCACATAGAAATGTAGGTACACATAAGGACCAGGAATATCGGAGTTTTCTAGCTCATACCTGGCAGCCCATTAGCCTTTACGTATGAGGAGGACTTTTTCCAAAAGCATCCTTCCAGGGCCAACCCACTGTCATATCTAGGGCAAACCCATTATGACATATGTGAACTTTGCTCATGTGATGTGTGTGGCCACAAACTGAGCACATGGCCTGGTGGGCCACACCTTCCACCCGTTCAGACTGAATGTGGCTTGGGGCTGGGGTGCAGTAACAGACTGAACCAGGACAGGGGAAATATGCACCTTCCAAATGGACTGAATGTTTGTGGCCCCCAAAATTCATGTATTAAATGTCACAAGATTGATCTGCTGAAATTCATAGGTTGAAATGTCAGTGTGGTAGTAGGAGGAGGTGGGGTCTTTGGGAGGTAGGTAGGCCATTAGGGTGGAGCCCTTGGGAAGAGTTAGTGCCTTTTTAAGAAGAGACATTAGAGAGGGGATCCCTGTCCCCACCTCGTGAGCACACAGGGAGCAGGCAGCCGTCTTCAAGCCAGGAGGGAGCTGTCACCAGGAACCGAACTCTGTGGGTCTTGATCTCAGAATTCTCAGCCTCCACAGCTTTGAGAAATGAACTTCTGTTGTGTAAGCCGCCCAGTCTGCAGCAAGTTGTGACAGCAGCCCGAGCTGACAAGGACAGCATCAGATACAAAATACCACGAGACTGAGCATTCTTTAGGTTCTTTGGTTGTAGGGTAAAGAGCAGTGTGGGACTGAGTGCCCGCAGGACGGGGCTGGAGCCAGGTGGTGGTGCTTGGAGGGCAGGCACCACGGGGAAGGACAGTCCTGCCGGAGCTGGGACAGCCCCGAGAAGCATACTCCCAAGCCTTCAGTGGTAGTGAAAGGAGGACTAAACGTGGGCACTGATAGCGAGGGAAGAATTCTAAAGTTAAGAAACTTCATGTGAATGTCAGCTCCTGGCTCAAGGGCAGTAGATTTGGCATCAGGCCGACACAGGAAGCCCAGATCCAGTGAAACTTCCAGGTTACAAATATTTTTCTCTTACATTCTTGAATTTCTACAAAAAATGATGCCATCTGATTTTTGTGGAATAAATTGCACCTTGAAATGATTCAGAGTTGCTTTAAAACAGTGTTTAATAACTGTGAAAAACCCGTGTGAATTATGATAGCAAAGTGAAGACCTCATAGGATGTGTGATATGAAATTGTATTTTTGTTGCTCTTAGTAACTTATTTGGGAAAGGACACTACTCCTGTTAATCTCCAAATAATACTCAGAAATTGAAATCAGGATGGAAATGACACTCTTAAATGTAAATATGCTCTGCAGCAAAATAAAAGGGTTAACGTTTTATTTTCCAAATCTATTGACTCCATGATGAAGAGCAGTAGCAAATGATTCGATCCAAATATAAAAAATTATCAATTTACCATATTATTTAATGCAACATATTCAAATGAGACCTTTGAGAGTTAGGTAGTAACCCCCACAGCTCCTAGGGAATGTTTTAGTGGGGTGTGGTGTGGTGTTTTCTAGTAAATAGAAAGTGTCAGGTGTTTTTAATGACCTAGGGTGAGCCATAAGGAACAGGCACAACAGAGAGGCTTCTCAGGCTCCTTGGGATTACCTGGCAACCCTCCAAGCTCACAGATGCCCACCAGTATCTCCGTGTAATCGAAGGAGGGTGGGACAAGTTGTGCTCAGAATCAACCTCTAGGCCACCTCCATGCTTCCTGCAGTCATGGGTGTAGAGCTGTTCCTGCGTGTCTGCCAGTGAAGGTTGACCACCTGGTTGCCTTCCAGACCATTCTGAAGTCCATCTGCTACTCACGGCATTTCTTTACATCTCTCTGACTCAGATAAAAGTGATCTCTGGTTAGAGCTCTCTTTTGGGGCCAGACCACTTATCTCAATTCGTTTAGGTAGTTAGAGGGAGGTAAACGTATTTCTTGAGTCTGATAGGTCTTAATTGCCTTTAGATCAAAATTACCCACATGCTGAAGTGGCATATTTGGGGGTCACATATTTGGCTCCTTTTTGAATGCAATGCATTCTTTTTCAATCATGCAACTTAGTTATGCATGAACTTTGCTCATGTTGGTTATGATGTAGGATGGCATTTCAATTTAAATGTTTTAATAAGGAACTTCTTTATACAGATATACTAGTACACATAATACAAAGATTTTGTATATTTTATATTATTCAGAAAATCTATATTCTATCACTTTCAAACACAACTACCTTAGCAAAATAATTCCACATTCCTAAACTCTTGAATATATATTGAATTTAACTTATATCATAAATTGTAATCACTTCAATCACCATGCAATTTCAGTCATCCTTCATTATTTGTTATTTTTTGTGTATTTTTGATTATCAAGAAATTTTAATATTTCCAAGTCAGCTCTAATAACACAATAATGTCATTGTATCTGATACATATATTCATTTATTCCAAAACCATTTCTTGAGCAAACAGCTACTAACTTCCAACCACAATGAAAGGCTCTGGGAACAAAGGAGTAAAAAGGTCCAACATTTTGTAAATCTTAGATTTAAAAGTGAGGATGGGGGTGGGGGTGGGGAAGCCAATGGACAAATAAAGGTGCATTGTGCTCTAAATAAGGAAATAAATACAACAAACATACCTTTTTTAGCTTGTAGTGTGAAAAGGCTGTATCAAGCATATACATTATTAGTATTTTGCCATTGCGACCAGTGATATAAAAAATACTGCAGAGATTGAGGATGTAGAGCAACTTTTTACATCCAAGTCATCCTTCAATTATGAAGGCACTGGGCAAAGATTTCTCACTTAAACTGTTAGGGAATATGATACACATGTGTCCTTCTATAACAACTCAGTATGAAGTATGAAGAAAAATGGAACAATCTGTATCATGCTTATAAAATATATTAGGAGTCTACACTCTCAAAAACATGAATTCTGCCAGTGACTAGCAGCATAAAGGTGACCCAATTAAAATAATTTAGCTTCTTGGTGTTTTACGGCATCTTAATAAAGTGTTATTTTGTTTTATTTTTTGTCCTATATATAGAACAAAATTATTTGGCAAGGGATTTGTCATAGTATTTTATTATCATGCATATATTCTATACCCTAATTATCCTTCACTTTTTAATAATACATTTCCATGATTGACTATAACGTCCTGAAGCCCACATAGCTAAGAAAATTCATGTGCAAATAAACCTAATTTGTGACATGAAAACTAATAGCCCATAGTACTATAAAAGTGGTCTGGTTGTGTAACATCTTTCTCACACCTAGGTTAAATAAAGTCGTGAAAGGTCAAAGCTTATTCACACACACACACACTCCCAACACATTTCCCACAGCAAGAAAAAGAATTCAACAGCTCACTACGTTTACATGGCCCCAGGCTGAATTTGGAAGTTCTGGTTGTCAGTAGCCAATTAAAATATATGTCATCAGTTTAGGAACATGCATCTTACTTCTATCCTTATTTTTATGTGAACGATTTTTGCTTTCAAAGAGTGTCTACTTAATGCATCCAAATATATGCAGATGACCAAATTCCAGTAGCATGTGTCTCTTCATAGAGCTCCAGGATTATAAACAGAAAGTCAGAGGAAATACGGCAGACAAGACCAGAGGTGATGACTTGGCTGATGCTGCTTATCACGCAGTGGCAGCACAGGAAAGGCGTGTGGCCAGAAAACCGGGCTTGTGAAGTGCCTACTGTGCAGCTATTAGCCGTGTTACGTCTGCAAAATGAGTTTTACTTAGGGACTAACTGCGTTCTCATATAAACTACATGATTTATTTATTAGGCAGCTCAGGAATGGTTTTCTATTTAAAGAGAATATTTTTATATTTTAAGAGAATAGTTTGTATTAAAAAGTGATATCTAAAGTGATTTTTGTATTATTCCTAAATCACCCTTTATATTTTCATGATCACTAATATCAGTAGTACTTCAAAAGAAACTAGCGATTAGAAAAGGATCTGGCTGAGAACTGGAGTGAATTACACTGGTAACGTTCTTTTCCCAAGACTCTACTGCAGAACTGCACCCTAACTGCCCCGTGTTATGTGTCTGTCAGTGCGTCATATTTGTCTGAAGCCCGATCAAAGTGAGTGTAATAAAACTTAATGAGTTTTATTATCTGCAACGATGCGTCCACAGGAGGACTAGGCACGGCAGGCAAGGACTGAGAGTGGATCAGAAAGGCAATGCAAGAGACCCTGGGCGGGCACGATGCGGCTGTTTGTTGAAATAACTGTTTGTTGAAATGTTGCTACATGGCCACTCCGTGAGTTTCAGGGCGCAGGGCTTAGCCCTGCTCTGCTGCCGGCCATTCCTCTACCCCATCCCGAGGCTTGGGTTGGGGGGTGCTATTCTCCACTTGCAGAAACCACTTAGCTTCATTCCTGTGAAGAGTTCACGTGTGACTTCCTCGTGACCAGGGTGGTCATTTTTCCCAGGAAGTCAGGTCTCTCTCACCACCTACTTTGCCTCCGCCACGGTTCTCATCTTCTGTTATTAAACAACCAGCTCACAAAAAAGACCATTCTCCATGCTTTTATTTATGTTGCGACCATGTGTTTTTCCTGGCTGTCCAGCCACGGTGATCTCATAATGCTCTAAATTTGTAGTGACGAAAGGGTTTCTTTTTGCCTGCTTTGCATCATCAGTGGTCCCAGGTAGATTCAATAGAAATAGTTTTCTTGAATAAGATGTAAAAATTTTAATAAGTTCCCCATGGTGTCTAATTCACAAGAAAGGGAGCAGTTTACTAACCAATGGACGCTTTTGTTTTCATCACTTCTTAGCCTACAACTTACTCTGAAAAGACAGACTTGAGATAGAAAATGAATGAAGTCATGCTCACAGTGCAGATGTGGGAGAAGCGCTGATAAATGATTTGCAGAAAACAGTCATATTCATTATGAATTAATAAAACTTAAGGAAAACTGGGATAAGAAACAATGTCAGTATGAAAAAACCCAGAACTTACTCATATGAAAATCCGGAGGAATTAATGGTTTTACACCTATTTAAATATAAAGAATGGCTGTTTAGTTTTATAAAATATATCTTACTTATTTTAAATCATCATTTATGTCTTCTGTTATTTGTGTCAGCAATTTTATTTTCATTTTAAATACAGAATATTTAATATCTTTTATTCAATTTATTCCTAAATAGCTTATCATTTTGATATTATTTTGAATAACTGTTTAACTTCATTTTTAATAGCTTGTAGCTTATATGTAGAAATACTCATTTATATTACTTTATATATTGTTACCTTGCTAAAATCAGTCATTACATTGTTTTCTATATGCCTTAGAATCTATTTTGTGCAAACATTCATTCTACAACTATAATTTTTTTCTTCCTTGTCAATCTTAAGGTCATGTGCATATTTCTTGTCTTGTGCTGTTCGTACCACCAGTTCCAAGTTGAGAAGATACCATTTACTTATTTCTAATTCTAATCAAACTTAGTATTTCATGTTTACATATAATGTTTGCTGTAGGTATTCCAGAGATAACTCTTATTGGAAGGACAGTATTTCCTTCTATCTCTAGTTTTCTGTGAGTTTTTATTCATACTTTTGCATTGGATTTTGGCAAATTTTCTCAGTATCCATGGAGAAGAGCTCCTGAATTGCATCCTTCATTCTGTCAAGAGGATGATTGTCTAATTGTTGGATATTATAGCAGACTTGCATTCCTGAGCCCCGCAGTTATGGTGTCTCTCTTTTTCTTATGTATTGTTGGATCCGATTTGGTAATACTTGTTAAGAATCCACGATGGCTATTGGTCTGTAATTGATGTTTCTTGTGACGGTGTTTCCAGGTCTCACAAAACTAGCTGTCACATGCTCCTTCTTGCTGTGTTTTCTGAAACAGGTTAGTGCCCTCTCTGATCCTCCTTGTCTTTCAGAGGCAGGAAGGACTCCTTTCCTCAGGTGTTAAAAGTACAGGTGGCTGGCAGCCCTCGGCTGAGTCCTTTGGCAGGATTTTCTTAGCCTGATGGAGCCACTTTCCCAAGGCCTGGCTGGTGTAAGGCCTCAAGGCCCTGGCCCTTGAGGGGTGCAGCACTGATGGATATAGGTCTGAGGGGCAAGCCATGCCCTGAACAAATAGGCTGAAAGGCTGGGAGTGTCAACCATCATTTAAAGGCTCCATTTAAAGCCAGAGATCTGCTTTCAGCATGTGAATGACCCAGCATACCCTCCAAGCCAAAGGGTAGTTAAAACTGATGATTAGGTCCAGAGGTCAATTACAAGAGCAGCAGATATCCGGAGAGATTTCAGTTGTAAGCAGTAGATTTCCAAATTCATCAAGTTTAGCCCTTTGGTGAGCCCATATTCTTTATCTTTTAGACATTTCCACTTTATGATCAGACATAGTGGGAATGGTTTTGAAGGAAACTAAAAATAGATATCTGAATTGTTTCTTAGTTTACTGGAATTTGTTCCCTGATCTGATTCGATTAAAAAAACAGTATAAAATCCGTTTTTACTGATAAAGGGCATACTGGGCAGACATCATACAGTGGCAAAACAGTTCCTTAAATCACCACCTGTAGATGTAATGACATCAAATGACTGAAAAGAAAATGCTTTGGGCGACAGAGTGGGTGCTGTGATAGAGCTCTTTAATAAAAATCAGGAATATGTGTTTCACTAGTTGTTTCTATGCGTACTGGAGAAGTTGGCAAAAAAAGAGAGATTATCAGAGCTTCCCCACCACAAAGTCAATGTCCAGGTTAAGAACCAGAAACTTCTATGATTTCGCTGAAATAGCCAAGGTCTGTGTAAATGCAATGCCAAGTCTATTCCTGTCAGTGGCTGAATTAAATAAAAACTTAATCCACAAACTCCCAGGATCTGTTGTGTTAAAGTTAGGACATTAAGACTATTGACTGGGAAGGTGTGATATACTTCATGAGAGAAGGGATGGAGATAGGCAGAGTCTGTTGAATGTGGGTGCCTTGAAACCCCAAATGTCATCGTCTCCCTTATCAATAGAATACACCTCATCTCTTCCCTGGCTGAGAGAGTCCAGCCTGGGCTGAAGGAACCGCCGGCACCTCCAGGCAGGAGCTGCTCCCCGAGGCACCCCCAAGCCTCCTCACAACCTGTCCCCACCGTTTCTTACTGCTTTGAGTCCAGTCACTAGATCTGATCCCCAGCACGATCCTGAGGGCAGGGGCAAGGTGGGAGCTCTAAGCAGGTGGGAGAAACACTAAAGGAAATGTCTGCCAACTTTACTGTAGAAATCTGGGGAAAACTGGTGAAAAGAGAGCCCAAGTGTCTTGGATAAGAGTCACAGGAATATAATGATGTCCTCGGAACACATCACCTATAGGTGGGCCTACCAGGCAGGGATTCTGGGTGCACTGAGTTATTCTATCTGAGAACAGCAGTGATGGACAGACTGTTCAGTAGACTGAAACCTGAACCTGAAAGTGGTCTATACTGAATTGAGTTGAAATGCCAGCCTTGGTATATTGTAGAAGATAGTATCCAAAAACATGGAGACTGGAATGCTAGGGTAGATCCTGAGGGCTGAGACAAATTCATTCTCGGCAAGAGGCCCAGTAAGCCTGAGGAAATTCAAGGTGACTATTCCCTGTAGGTGAGAAACGGCAGTGCCATCAAAGTAGGTTCCCTGACTTCTCTGAGGGTGCTAGGATCCTGGGGTGGGCTGAGTGCTGATGCTGCACCACCCACGGCAAGGCAGGCGGGCGCTCCCACAGGAATGGGGCCCACAGCCGTTAACAAGTATGTGCCCTGGGGCAGTTCGCAACTCCCGGCAGCCTCTGTCACCTGTGACCTCTGGAGTTGAGCAGCTTATAGCAACCTGGTTATGATTTGCCCATTTTGTAGATGTTTCACCTTATACATGTTGATTTCACATTATATACATTGCTCGACATCCGGAATCAGAGACTCTAGGCAGGCATCCACAGCTCTTTGCAAATTCCAGCTGCTGCAGTCCCTGAACTCTGACCCCTGTCCCTTCAGTGTGGGAGGGGCCAGCACTCTCTCTGGGATGCCCTCCTTGAACCATGATCCAGAAAGCTTCTCCAGGCAGAAATCAGGGTGATCCAGGAGATCCCCTCCTTTGCCTTCTCTCAGGGGTCACAGTTTTACGCTGATCATTACCCAGGGTCTTAAAGCAGTTGACTCACATATTTTAGTTTTCCGGCTGTTAATAGGGAGGCAGTTCCTATCCTAGTCAATCTGTAGTGGCCATAAACTGCGTAGTCCATTCGGTTGTAATTCTCTTGTTTGAAATTCAATTTCTCTGCTTAATTTACTGACTCTTTTCTTATTAAGATCACATTTTATTTACTCATCTGGACACATTTTCCTTTAAATGTTTGAATTATTTTCAAATCTTGGTTAATTAAGTCCAGGATCTTGGCCACTGAGTTTAGTTTCAATTAGCTGTTATTTTTCTATGCCTAGAGCAAATTTTCTTCTCCCATGTTTTGTCTAGAATTTTTATTTACTTTTTATTTTATGTCAGCTAACAGCTTTTTGTGGATTTCAGAAAGTAGAGTACTTAAATTTTGTTTCTTATTACTATTTGCTTATTTTTAATATTTAATAAACTATTTAATAAAATAAATAGTATTAACATGTAACACTTTAATTATTGAAAGGCACTCATTTTTATATATCCTGTGGGAATAAAAGATAATTTAAATATATATTTACTGTGGCCAACTGAGAGTATTTTAAAAGCATATAAGGTTAAAATTTCCTTAGAGAGAGTATTATTATTTCTAATTATTGAGGAAATAAATAGAATGTTGTATTTCTAAGTGTTTGATCAATACTGAGTCAGGCCTACCGTGTCTCCAGGCAACAGAAAATGAAGATAACCTGGGAAAATGAACATCTTTATTTGTGTCATGAGCTTTGGATCTAATATTCATTGGCTCTTCTCTGAGTTTAGTTCCTTAGTTATTAATTCCTTTACCTAGATTAAAAACAGGTGAGAAAATGTCTTTTTGATGCTGTGGAATATCTAACTTATGCCTCCAAACTTGAGAGAAGGCACGCAAAAAGAAACCCATTTTTCCTGGAAGACCCAAATCAGATTTCCCCTAAACTGCTCACTTTATCCTTTATCTCTCTTGAATTGTATTCTTGTCCTCCAAGAAATGAGAAGTGGAATGTAGCTCTGGGCTGTATTAAAATATTAGTCACATAAAAAGCACAAGAAGCTACAGAAAAACACTAGCCTTTAGAGAGCTTTGAGCTTCCTCTGAAAGTATTTCCTTATTACAGTGATAATATTTTACCTTATTATGCTGGTAAAATTTTGTGTCTGTGATGACTTCAATTTGCCTGTAGCCCATGCCCAAACTCAGCCTGTGTACAGGACAGTCTTGAATTTATACTTGTTGCTTGAATGGGTGGCCAGATGGGAGTACGTTAAATTATATGGTTGGATTTCTGAATTGTGACTGCAAATTTTAATTGTGTCTTATGTTCACTTATATCTTCTTTGACAGTTTTTCACACCAAAGAATTTACACAGACTGAATGGAATTTATGGGTCTATGATGTATAATAAACAAAACAGGATTTATTATTAATGAATATAAACAAAATATGTACTTATCAATTTGTATTTGAGTATATATTTCTAATTCATATAGTATGCCACACAGTGGCTAAATCAGTTATTTTACTCGTATGTAGTCAATGCATGCTTATTGTAGGATTTGAATAAAATGTGCCAGTACTACTAGAAAACATTAAAATTCATTTACTAAAGAGTAAATTGTTTTTCAAGAGTCCATGAAGTTTTGTTTTGTTTTGTTTTTAAATGGTAAATTTTCTTTATTTGGCAGGAATCATAGCAAAATTTGATACAACTATGTCAGAACATTTATGCAAAATACAAACATTAACACAGAATAATATTACACATTATTTAGGGAATAAAAGATAAAATCAAATAGTTAAAATGACAGATGCTATGAGTAAGATCATGTTAAGTAAAGTAGGAAATGTTAAACATTACTCAGTTATTTTAAATACAACTCTAGAAAATGGTAAGTAGAATACATAACAATTGTTTTAGGTTTTTTGATTTTTAAAATGTAAATATATCTGCATGTAAACATTTTGGGGGATTTTGTTTAGCAAATGATTTGACTAGGGAAGGATTTTACATTCTCAGTAGACTACTTACAAAAACTGAATCAAGACAAAAATAACCCAAAGGGCCAGGAATATGACAATGCAATAAAAATGCATGGAGAACTCCAGTGGATTGTAACAAAAGATCTTGGAGAAGTAATTCTAGGGAAATCTGTTTTCTTTGTTTTGTGTGTTCTTTAAACTTGGCAGTGAATGATGTGATAAAAAATTCCCTTGACATCACTGAATTTTTAAATATTGTCTAGGAAGTATCCCCCAAAACTTCATTTTTGATGCAATATTGAAGTGTTTTTAATTGAAGTATCACTGACGGGCAATCTTATACTGGTTTCAAGTATACAACACAGTGGTTCAACAGTTACCCACGTTATTAAATCCTCACCTCTACTCATGTAGTAACTATTTGTCAACATAGAAAGATGTTACAGAATCCTTGACTATATTCTCCATGTTGTACTACTATCTCCATGAACAACTGATATTATGACTGAGAATTTTTGTGCCCCTTTATCTCCATTACCCTCCTCACCTATCCACCCCCTCCTCCCCTATGGTAACCACTAGTCACTTCTCAGTGTCTGTGAGTCTACTGCTGTTTTTCTGTTTATATATATATATTCCACAAATAAGTGAAATCATATGGTATTTGTTCTTTCTCTGCCTGGCTTATTTCACTGAGAATAATACCCTGTAGTTCCATTCATGTTGTTGCAAAGAGCAAGTTTTTTTATGGCTGAATAATATTCCATTGTGTATATGTACCACATCTTCGTTACCCATTCATCTATGGATGGACACTTAGGTTGCTTCGCTATTGTAAATAATGCAGTGATAAACATAGGGGTGCATATATCTTTTTGAATCTGAGGTTTTATTTTTTTCTGGTAAATTCCTAGAAGTGGAGTTAGTGGGGTGAATGGTATTTCTACTTTAAGTTTTTTGAGGAACAGCTTTCCACAGCAGTTGTACCAATTTACATTCCCACCAACAGTGTAGATGGGTACCCTTTCTCCTCATCCTCACCAACACTTGTTATTTCTTGTCTTTTGGATAGTGGCCATTCTAATAGGTGTGAAGTGATATTTAATTGTGGTTTTGATTTGCAATTCCCTGATGATTAGAGATGTGGAGCATCTTTTCATCTTCCTGTTGGCCATTTATATTTCTTATTTGGAGAAATGTCTGTTCAGGTCCTCCACCCATATTTAAATGGGTTATTTGATTTTTTGGTGTTGAGGAGTACACGCTCTTTATATATTTTGGATGTTAAACCCTTTTCATATGAGTCATTTATGAATATAATATCCCGTACTGTAGGTTGCCATTTTATTCTGCTGATGGTGTCCTTTGCTGTACAGAAGCTTTTTCATTTGATGTAGTTCCACTTGTTCATTTTTTATTTTGTTTCCCTTGCCCAAGAAGGTGCATCCAGGAAAAATTTACTCATACCTATGTTCAAGAGAACTATGCCCATGTTTTCTTCTAAGAGTTTTATGGTTTAATGTCTTACATTCAGGACTTTGATCTATTTTGAGTTTAGTTTTCTGTGTGGACGTAGACAGTAATCCAGTTTCATTCTCTTTCATGTAGCTGTCCAGTTTTCCCACCACCAGTTATTTAAGAGGCTGTATTTTCTCCACCGTGTATTCATGGCTCCTTTATTGTGTATTAATTAACCATAATTGTGTGGGTTTATATCTGGGTTCTCTATTATGTTCCATTGATATGTGGGTCTGTTCTTGTGCCAGTACCATACTATTGATTACTGTAGCTTTGAAGTATAGCTTGAAGTCAGGGAGTATAAACCCCCTGTTTTGTTCTTCTTTCTCAGGATTGCTTTGGCTATTCAGGGTCTTTTGTGGTTCCACATGAATTTTAGAACTATATGTTCTAGTTCATTGAAAAATGCTGTTGGTATTTTGATAGGGATTGCATTGAATCTTAAAATTGTTTTAGGCAGGATGCCATTTTGACAATATTATTTCTTCCTATCCATAAGCATGGGACAGATTTCCATTTATTGGTGTCTTGTTTATGGCTAGGTTTATTCCTAGATGTTTTACTCTTTTTGATGCAATCATAAATAGAATTGTTTTCCTGATTTCTCTTTCTGCTAGTTTATTGTTAGTATGTAGAAATGCAACAGATTTCTATGTATTAATTTTGTATCCTTCAACTTAGCTGAATTGAGTTATTCTAGCAGTTTTTTGGTTGAGTCTTTAGGGTTTCTTATGTACAATATCATGTCACCTGCAAACAGTGACAGCTTGACTTCTTCCTTACCAATTTGGATGCCTTTTATTTCTTTCTTTTGTCTGATTGCCCTGGCTAGGACCTTCCCTACCATGTGGAATAACAGTGGTGAGAGTGAGCATCCTTGTTTTGTTCCTGATCTTAGATGAAAAGCTTTTATCATTAAGTATGATGTGGGCTATGGGTTTGTTGTACAGGGCCTTTATTATGTTGAGGTATGTACTGTCTATACCCATTTTGTTGAGAGTTTTTGTCATGAATAGATGTTGAATTTTGTCAAATGCTTTTTCAGCATCTATTGAGATGATCATGTCATTTTTATCCTTCTTTTCATTAATGTGTCATATGATACTGACTGATTTACAAATATTATACCATCCTTGCATTCCTGGAATAAATCCCACTTGGTCATGATGGATTATCTTTTTGATGTATTTTTTAATTTGGTTTGCTAATATTCTCTTGAGGATTTTTGCATCTATGTTCTTCAGGGATATTGGTCTGTAATTTTCTTTTTGTGTGGTCTTTGTCTGGTTTTGGTATTAGAGTGATGCTGGCCTCGTTTGTAAGTATTCCCTCTTCTACTTTTTGGAATACATTAAGAAGGATGGGTATTAGTGCTACTTTAAATGTTTGGTAGAATTCAGCTGTGAAGCCATTTTGTTTGTTGAGAGTTTTTTGATCAACAATTCCATTCCATTGCTGGTAATAGGTCTGTTCAGATTTTCTGTTTCTTCCTGGATCAGTCTTGGAAGGCTGTAGTTTTCTATGAAGTTGTCCATTTCTTAGGTTGTCCAATATATTGGTGTATAATTTTTCATACTATTCTCTCATAATTCTTTGTATTTCTCTGATATCTGTTGTGTCTATCCCTTTTTCATTTCTGATTTTGTTTGTGTACTCCAAAGAGAGTAAATTTTTCATAAAATTTCAAGAATTTTCCCTAAGATAAAATAAATTACAATGAAAGAAAATATTAAACAGAAAGATATTAAACTTGAACACTGTAATTGACAACTAGATAAAATTAATGATTTTGTCATTGCTCAACATTTTCTCAAATTCTGAATTTTATTGTTTTTATATTTAAGAGGTAAATTTGACAGTGTTATTAAGTTACTCCACAGCTGGATATCATTAAACTAAAATGATTTTTCACAGTCTAAGGCAAGATATTTTAAAAAGCTTTAAATATAGTTTTCATAACTATTGTATATAATTTGAGCAAGTGAAAATTGATACAAATGAAAGCAAATGGATTTACTGTTCTTACTAGACATTAAATTACAAGAAAGTCTGAATAATTTAAGACCTAACCTTTTTTTTCAACTTCTATGCTAAGAATTGATGTATAGTCAAAAGAAACCTCCTCTTTTTTCTGAACCTGAATCATGAAACCATGGACTGTATTATCCCAGATTTGCTTAAACTTTTTCTTTTTCTTATGAAATCAAAACATATTAGAATGTACTTTCTGCACTTGCTTATCCTTAGGTTGTGTGCTTGTAGGAACTGACAATGGAGTACCTTCTCTCCAGTGTACATCCCAATCCTATTTTTTTATTGTTCTGTTTTCTTTTCTGACCATTCTGAGTATCTGTCACATATAAAAACTCTGTTAACTTTCAGATTATTCCTCTGCTAGCAGTGAATAAGCTTTCTCTTTGTTGCTCTTTTCCTGTGGTCTTTGTTTCATGAGTATTCTCCCTCATAGGGGTCCTAAATGGATTCAGTTTGACACAGAGCAGATCTTAGCAAAGCAAGCTTAGTCAAGATGCTCTGAATTCCTACTTTCTTGGTTTAAAATTTATCTTCAACAATTGTTCATTTTGGCCATTTAGGAAGTTATTTGAACTTTCTAAGACCCAGTTTTTCCATTGGTAAAACATTATTAACATATTACGGGGTTAAAAAAGAATCAATATGATAAGGTTATAAGGCAGTTAGACTCATCTCTGGGACCTGTTCACCAGTCACAACTCAAAACCATTAGCAATTATAATCTTTAAGAATGACACACATTGTTTTATGATTATTATATAATGGAAGTGGATTTTCTAATGAACAAAATAGTACCTATGAATTCTCTGCACCTTTGGAAAATTATTGAAAGCCTTCATTATACAACATTTATATTTACAAAACAAATGGGAGGAATCATGAGCACATTTATAGAGAGTTGACAAAGGCATCATATTAAAATAGGTATTATATTTTCCTTAGTATCATGTTAGACCAAATGTACTTTATGAATGTACAAATGATGGAGATTCTAAATCTGTTAAGTGCCATTTTATGTTTCTACCTCTCATAAGGCACATAGTCTATGAGCGTAAATATGCATCACTGGCTTAAGTTGCCTTCCAGCAACAAGTAAGTCCACTTCATTATTTGAAAGAAACATCTGGTCATATTTAGTGTTTGCAAATAAAATACCAAATGTAACTAGTTTCCATGGATATTGCATAGTCTTAAGCAATTGAACTTGCCAAACACATACAAATTTTATCTCTAGCTTGATCTTGACTCATGTATCCAATTCCTTATGCAACCTCATCATATGAATGTTCAGTAGGCCACAGAATACTGCCCCACCTCATTTCCTGATTATCCCTTCTGTCCATTGCACAAGCTAGAAATCATGAGGTCATACTGGACCCCTGGTGTTCTCGCAACCATATGCAGATCGGAAGGTGCCTGCAGATCCTCCCATTTCACTCAGAGCAATGCCATATGCTGTGCAATGCTCCTTGAGTTCCTAATGATGCCCCTAAACCCAAACATCTTTAGATGTTCTCCCACACACTACTCCAGTCACTCCATGCATCCTGGTTATGCCTGGAATAGACATTTTCCTGTTTCAAAGCTTTGCATTTAATAAACCGACTGGATTACTCTTCAGTCAGCTGCCTCCATGACTCCTTGCCTCATGTTAGTTGCTCTTTGCTCAGATATTTCCTATTCAAGGACGTCTTCCTGATCATGTATTAAAATCCCAATCCCCATACAAAATTCCCATCACCTTCTGTGTTTTATTTTCTTCATAGCACTGTAGCATCTGATTCAGTTCAAAATTATTTGTTCATTTCATATCTCTTTATTAGAATATAAATTCAAAGAGAATGGAAATGTTTGTTCATTTTTATTGGCTTCTATACAGTCCAAAGCTGGAAAGGTAGAAACTCAATAAATAGTTGTTCAATGAATAAATAGCAATCATTGGCAGACAGAAAGGTACAGATGCATATACAGTGGAAGCAACCTTCTCTTTTTGAGAGCTCAGGAAGAACAGGTGATTTTTAAGGCTGACATTTTTAACTAAGACATACAAGTATTTCCGACAGGTATAAGATTGTAAGCATGTAAGTTCTCTCTTCTCCCTCTCATTATTTACATGTTGAATTCTAAAGCATGGTCGCACTTAAATTAGATAAGAGGTTTATGTAGGGGAATAACTATCACTTATTTTGATGGAAGAATTTCTTAATCATTCACTTCATGGTGCCAATATACAAATCACCTATGGATATTTTGGCATCTTATACTCATATGATCATACTTTACAGCTTTATAAATCACAGAGGGTAGCTCCCAGAGCTTTAATTGATGCCCATGCTTACTCTAGCTCCAACTCTCTTTTCTTTTGAACAGAAATTCATAGCAATTTTTCTCCTTCACTCCTCTCCCCTACCTTTCTCCCTCCTTTTCTTCATCATTCTCACAGTCTTTCTTTTCTCTGATCTAACAATATTCTTTTCATACCATGTTTTTCCAAAAATACAAAGAAAGAGATTAAAGTAACTTAATAATGGTTTCGACTTAACACACTTTTCTTGAACTTGCCAATAGGATTTTTTTAAATGTAGTATTTTAGTGAAGCTGAGATAGTTTGTTTACCAGCAAATAGATTGGATTCTCCATCTACAACTAATTCAAAGCCTAAAATAGATTTTTAAAAAGAATCTAGAATGATATCTCAGCACCATGATTCAAGATGATATGTATAGAAAAATAAGATGGCTTTCCTTTAAGTTGAGAGCAAAGGTGAGGGAAGAGGCGGTATGTTCATGTTAAACTCCTAGAGAAAGAAAACCCAAACTACACGACTGTGAGCAAACTAGAAAATATCCAGTCACTACATTATTGGCATAAATTGACTGTTTTAACCAAAATAATGACTATTTTAGTATTAACTGTTATAAAGGGAATATATAACAATTTACAATCTAGTATCTACCCATGATTTTGGGATATATTTTTGTGTTTAGTTATAAACCATGCCTTTTTAAAGCTTTATCATAAAGCCTGGATTATGGTAGAGAAACTAGAAGGTCTAGATTTTATGTTTAACTAGATAAGTCTATCCCTAAGCATATTATGCACACATTAAAGGCTGATAACATACTCCCAATTCCTAAGGCCAAAAACAAAACAAAACAAAAATCTTTGGCGGGGTGGATTGTGTGGTTCACATATTTGGATGAAGATATATACTGCCCTTCATGCAAGCCACAAGAATCATAAACAATGGACTCAAAAACCAAAACATAACCAATTTTAAGAAGTATCACAAGCAGCCGGTAACCCCATTTTTTTCTGAGCACAGCAGTGCTTTCCCATAATCCACTCATGAATATGTCTCTTTTATTTTAATGCCTCATAACTTTTCAAATCTCCACTGACTTGTTAGAAGTGAAAGAGAATTTTGCGGTTCTTGCTGAACAGATGGAATAATGCCTTTTGGAATAATGCATCATAAAACTCAGGTAATAAAATTATTAGAAATATTACTAATAAAGTAAAGCAATATAAACTGTGAATGGTTGGTTTACTTTCCCAGAAGAAATCATAATATCACATGTGAACTTACATAAAACTTAAAATGTTTCCCTTGTAGAATTAAAATTGTGTGTACTCATATATATGTATTATATATATATTTTATCCTCTTGGGTATATAATTATAAAACTCTGAAAGCATATTATCTGGTGTTTCACCTGCCTTACTACAATCTTTATCAGTAAACCAAAAATAAACACTCTAACCCTTTTATAATAGCTGTCACTAAGAAGTGAAATAAAGTCACCATTCATCTTGCTCATTGTCATTTTAGCCTTTAGCAGATGTGTCCTTTGAACAAATTTATTGGCCTTATGAATAAAGATTAGCATTCTTCTGTTCAACTCTGTTGGAAAGAACATTATTCTACTGTAAATGGCCATAAAATCCAACTAAATGAATGTTTTAAAAAGGAAAAAAGAAAGTTTTTGAACTAAGCTTTCTGAATAAAATGTGGGATTCATTTCCTCAGGTATATTTAATGAATATATTATATTTATCAGCACCTCCATCTGTAATAGCATAGATAAAGGAAGCTTAAATTTTAGTTGAAATTTTAGCTATACAATTAAGAATAGACTTTATTTGTAACCATGTCAACAAAACTATCTCTATGTGTCCTGATATCATTTGATTTTATTTTTCAGTTATCATGGCTTACAAACACTAAAGCATATTCACACATGTATGACTCATGTGTAATTATAAATAGCTCCTCGACTCTCAAATCCCTGACTGTAGTTGTAGGTATAATTATAAAATTGGGATTATATTCTCATTGAAATTAAGGATCACGATTCTTATACAATGTGCTCCTCCATCCTCATATGCAATGCTCTATAAAGCAGAAGAGTAATATCTAATTTAGGTACGTCTTTATGAAGACCAAATGAGATTTCTTCATGTGTACATGGTAAAACATAAAACCCCAAAATATTTGGTTAGCATATTCTGCCTCCATCAACAAACTAAAACTTTATGGGAGAACACACCATTATCAAACGCATGTGATATGTGTCATGATGTGCATAGTTATCTACTCAAAGACATAGGGAAGACTTAGGTAAGACCAGTCCTTGACCACCAGCTTATAATTCCCAAGAGTTAGATTAAAATTAAAGACATTAAATACGCCCTTATCTAAATTTGTTTTGAACATCATTTAAAGTTTTATGCTTTTAAGCTTTATTTCTTTCTTATACAACTCAGAAAATGAGACTAGTAATCTCTTTGGTTAAACTTCCTTTTTTTTTTCTTCCAGCTGCAATTTTTTTTTATTTTGTCATCATTAATCTACAATTACATGAAGAACATTAGGTTTACTAGGCTCTCCCCTACCCCAAGTCCCCCCCCCCACCGCAAACCCCATTACAGTCACTTCCATCAGCATAGCAAGATGTTGTAGAATCACTACCTATCTTCTCTGTGTTGCACAGCCCTCCCCTTTCCCGCACCCCCCAAATTATACATGGTAATCATAATACCCCCTTTCTTCTTCCCTGCACTTATCCCTCCCTACCCTCCCATTCTCCCCAGTTTCTTTCCCTTTGGTAACTGTTAACCATCCTTGGGTTCTATGATTCTGCTACTGTTTTGTTCCTTCAGTTTTTCCTTGGTTTTTATATTCTACAGATGAGTGAAATCATTTGGTATTTGTCTTGCTCTGCTTGGCTTATTTCACTGAGCATAATACCCTCTAGCTCCATCCATGTTGTTGCAAACTGTAGGATTTGTTTTCTTCTTATGGCTGAATAATATTCCATTGTGTATATGTACCACATCTCCTTTATCCATTCATCTACTAATAGACACTTAGGTTGCTTCCATTTCTTGGCTATGGTAAATAGTGCTGCAATAAACATTGGGGTGCATCTGTTTTTTTCAAACTGGAGTGCTGCTTTCTTAGGGTAAATTCCTAGAAGTGGAATTCCTGGGTCAAATGGTACGTCTATTTTGAGCATTTTGAGGAATCTCCATATTGCTTTCCACAATGGTTGAACTAACTTACATTCCCACCAGCAGTGTAGGAGGGTTCCCCTTTCTCCACAACCTCACCAACATTTGTTGCTGTTTGACTTTTCGATGATGTCAATCCTTACTGGTGTGAGGTGATATCTCATTGTAGTTTTAATTTGCATTTCTCTGATAACTAGTGATGTGGAACATCTTTTCATGTGTCTGTTGGCCATCTGAATTTCTTCTTTGAAGAACTGTCTGTTCAGCTCCTCTGCCCATTTTTTAATTGGATTATTTGCTTTTTGTTTGTTGAGGTGCATGAGCTCTTTATATATTTTGGATGTCAAGCTTTTATCAGATCTGTCATTTACGAATATATTCTCCCATACTGTAGGATACCTTTTTGTTCTATTGATGGTGTCCTTTGCTGTACAGAAGCTTTTCAGCTTGATATAGTCCCACTTGTTCATTTTTGCTTTTGTTTTCCTTGCCCCGGGAGATATATTCATGAAGAAGTCGCTAATGTTCACATCCAAGAGATTTTTGCCTATGTTTTTTTCTAAGAGTTTTATGGTTTCATGACTTACATTCAGGTCTTTGATCCATTTTGAATTTACTTTTGTGTAAGGGATTAGACAGTGATCCAGTTTCATTCTCCTACATGTAGCTGTCCAGTTCTGCCAGCACCATCTGTTGAAGAGACTGTCATTTCCGCATTGTATGTCCATGGCTCCTTTATCGAATATTAATTGACCATATATGTTTGGGTTAATGTCTGGAGTCTCTATTCTGTTCCACTGGTCTGTGGCTGTGTTCTTGTGCCAGTACCAAATTGTCTTGATTACTATGGCTTTGTAGTAGAGCTTGAAGTTGGGGAGTGAGATCCCCCTATTTTATTCTTCTTTCTCAGGATTGCTTTGGCTATTCGGGGTGTTTGGTGTTTCCATATGAATTTTTGAACTATTTGTTCCAGTTCGTTGAAGAATGTTGTTGTTAATTTGATAGGGATTGCATCAAATCTGTATATTGCTTTGAGCAGAATGGCCACTTTGATGATCTTAATTCTTCCTACCCACGAGCATGGGATGAGTTTCCATTTGTTAGTGTCCTCTTTAATTTCTCTTAAGAGTGTCTTATAGTTTTCAGGGTATAGGTCTTTCACTTCTTTGGTTATGTTTATCCCTAGTTATTTTATTCTTTTTGATGCAATTGTGCATGGAATTGTTTTACTGATTTCTCTTTCTATTGGTTCATTGTTAGGGTATAGGAAAGCCACAGATTTCTGTGTGTTCACTTTGTATCCTGCAACTTTGCTGTATTCTGATACCAGTTTTAGTAGTTTTAGAGTGGAGTCTTTAGGGTTTTTATGTACAATATCATGTCGTCTGCAAATAGTGACAGGTTAACTTCTTCTTTACCAATTTGTATTGGCTGTATTTCTTTGTTTTGTCTAATTGCCGTGGCTAGGACGTCCAGTACTATGTTAAATAACAGTGGGGAGAGTGGGCATCCCTGTCTTGTTCCCGATCTGAGGAAAAACTTTCAGCTTCTCGCTGTTCAGTATGATGTTAGCTGTGGGTTTATCATATATGGCCTTTATCATGTTGAGGTACTTGCCCTCTATACCCATTTTGCTGAGAGTTTTTATCATGAATGGATGTTGATTTTTTTTCAAATGCTTTTTCAGCATCCATGGAGATGATCATGTGGTTTCTGTCTTTCTTTTTGTTTATGTGGTGGATGATGTTGATGGATTTTGGAATGTTGTACCATTCTTGCATCCCTGGGATGAATCCCACTTAGTCGTGGTGTATGATCCTTTTGATGTATTTTTGAATTGGTTCTGCTAATATTTTATTGAGTATTTTTGCATCTAAATTCATCAGGGATATAGGTCTGTAATTTTCTTTTTTGGTGGGGTCTTTGCCTGGTTTTGGTATTAGGGTGATGTTGGCTTCATAGAAAGAGTTTGGGAGTATTCCCTCCTCTTCTATTTTTTGGAAAACTTTAAGGAGAATGGGTATTATATCTTCTCTGTATGTCTGATAAAATTCTGAGGTAAATCCATCTGCCCCAGGGGTTTTGTTCTTTGGTTGTTTTTTGATTACCGCTTCAATTTCGTTGCTGGTAATTGGTTTGTTTAGATTTTGTGTTTCTTCCTTGGTCAGTCTTGGAAGGTTGTATTTTTCTAGGAAGTTGTTCATTTCTTCTAGGTTTTCTAGCCTGTTGGCATATAGGTTTTCATAGTAGTCTATAATAATTATTTGTATTTCTGTTGGGTCCATCATGATGTTTCCTTTCTCATTTCTGATTCTGTTGATGTGTGTTAATTCTCTTTTTCTCTTAATAAGTCTGTCTAGGGGCTTAGCTATTTTGTTTGTTTTCTTGAAGAACCAGCTCTTGGTTTCATTGATTTTTTCTATTGTTTTATTCTTCTCAATTTTGTTTATTTCTTCTCTGATCTTTATTATGTCCCTACTTCTGCTGACTTTAGGCCTTTCTTTTTCCAATTTTGATAATTGTGATGTTAGACTCTTCATTTGGGTTTGTTCTTCCTTATTTAAATATGCCTGGATCGCTATATGCTTTCCTCTTAAGACTGCTTGTGCTGCATCCCACAGAAGTTGGGGCTTTGTGTTGTTGTTGTCATTTATTTCCATATATTGCTGGATCTCCATTTTAATTTGGCCGTTGATCCATTGACTATTTAGAAGCGTGTTTTTAAGCCTCCATGTGTTTGTGAGTCTTTTTGCTTTCTTGGTACAATTTATTTCTAGTTTTATACCTTTGTGGTCTGAAAAGTTGGTTGGTAGGATTTCAATCTTTTTGGATTTACTGAGGCTCTTTTTGGCCTAGTATGTGGCCTATTCTGGAGAATATTCCATGTGCACTTGAGAAGAATGTGTAACCTGTTACTTTTGGGTGTAGAGTTCTGTAGATGTCTATTAGGTCCATCTGTTCTAGTGTGTTGTTCAGTGCCTCTATGTCCTTACTTATTTTCTGTCTGGTGGATCTGTCCTTTGGAGTGAATGGTGTGTTTAAGTCTCCTAAAATGAATGCATTGCATTCTATTTCCTCCCTTAGTTCTGTTAGTATTAGTTTCACATATGCTGGTGCTCCTGTGTTGGGTGCATATATATTTATAATGGTTATATCCTCTTGTTGGACTGAGCCCTTTATCATTATGTAATGTCCTTCTTTATCTCTTGTTACTTTCTTTGTTTTCAAGTCTATTTTGTCTGATACTAGTAGTGCAACACCTGCTTTTTTCTCCCTATTGTTTGCATGAAATATCTTTTTCCATCTCTTGACTTTTAGTCTGTGCATGTCTTTAGGTTTGAGGTGAGTCTCTTGTAAGCAGCACATAGATGGGTCTTGTTTTTTTATCCATTCAGTGACTCTATGTCTTTTGATTGGTGCATTCAGTCCATTTACATTTTGGGGTAATTATCAATAGGTATATACTTACTGCCATTTCAGGCTTTAGATTTGTGGTTACCAAAGGTTCCAGGTTACTTTCCTTACTATCTAAGAGTCTAACTTAACTCACTTAGTATGCTGTTACAAACACAATCTAAAGGTTCTTTTCTATTTCTCCTGCTTTTTCTTCCTCCTTCATTCTTTATATATTAGGTATCCATTTCTATACTTTTTGTTTATGCCTTGATTGACTTTGGGGATAGTCAATTTAATTTTGCATTTGCCTCCCAATTGGCTGCTCCACCCTCCCTACCATGATTTTACTACCTCTGGTGACAGCTATACAACCCTAGGAACAATTCCATCTATAGCAGTCCCTCCAAAATAGACTGCAGAGATGGTTTGTGGGAGGTAAACTCTCTCAGCTTTTGCTTATCTGGAAATTGTTTAATCCCTCCTTCAAATTTAAATGCTAATCTTGCCAGATAAAGTAATCTGGGTTCCAGGCCCTTCAGCTTCATGGCATTTAATACATCATGCCACCCCCTTCTGGCCTGTAAGGTTTCTGCTGAGAAGTCTGATGTTAGTCTGATGGGCTTTCCTTTGTGTGATCTTATTTCTGCCTATGGCTGCTTTTAGCAGTCTGTCCTTATCCTTGATCTTTCCCATTTTAATTACTATGTGTCTTAGTGTTGTCTTCCTTGGGTCCCTTGTGTAGGGGGATCTGTTGATCTCCATGACCTGAGAGACTATGCCCTTCCCCAGATTGGGGAAGTTCTCAGCAACTACCTCTTCAAAGACACTTTCTATCCCTTTCTCTCTCTCTCTCTTCTTCTTCTGGTATCCCTATAATGGGAATCTTGTTCCGCTTGGATTGGTCACACAGTTCTCTCAATATTCTTTCATTTGTAGAGATCCTTTTTTCTCTCTGTGTCTCAGCTTCTTTGTATTCCTCTTCTCTAGTTTCTATTTCATTTATTGTCTCCTCCACCGTATCCAACCTGCTTTTAATACCCTCCATTGTGTTCTTTAACAATTGGATCTCTGACCTGAATTCATTCCTGAATTCTTGGATGTCTTTCCATACCTCCATTAAAATGTTGATGATTTTTATTTTCAACTCCCTTTCAGGAAGAGTCACGAGGTCCATATCATATCATTTAAATCTTTCTCAGGAGCTGTATTAATAATTTTACTCTGGACCAGGTTCCTTTTGTGTTTCATGTTTTGTATATGGCGCCCTCTAGTGTCCAGAACCTGTAGTCTCTAGAGCTGCTCAGGCCCTGAAACAATGTTGGGGCTCACAGGGGAGTGGTACTTGTGCTTGGGGGGAGGAAAGAGCTGTTCCCCGCTTCCCGGCTGCTGTGCCTGTCTCCACTGCCTGAGCCAGTGGGCCTGGCACACAGTTATGTTTTTGTCCCTGAGCAGCCTGATATGGATCCCTGCTTTCCACAAGCAGCCGGAATCCCAGTCTCCCCAGGAACTCTGCCTGTATTAACTTTCCAACCCAGTAATCATGCAAGTGTCATGAAAGCACCATGAAGTGTATGTTTGTGCTCCCAGAGCAGATGTCCGGAGCCAGGTATTCAGCAGTCCCCAGCCTTCCATGCCCTCCCTGCTCCATTTCTCTTCCTCCCGCTGGTGAGCTGGGGTCGGGGAGGGGCTCGGGTTCTGGGAGCCACAGCTCTGGTACGTTACCCCGTTCGCTGAGGTCTGCTCTTTCCTCCAGGTGTGTGCAGTCTGACCCATCCTCTTTCCTGTTGCTCTCTCAGGATTAGTTGAGCCAATTAAATTTTCTAATTGTATCCAATTTTAGGAGGAAGCCTCTGCCTCTCCTCTCAGGCTGCCATCTTTAATCCTATCCTAAACTCTTTCTTTTATAAGAACATAAAATAGTGTGGCAAAGAAGTAAACTCACAAAAGGATATGTGGAACATTTTAAATTACAGATGCCAAAAAACAATGAAATTCATTTATAGTACATGGTCACAAAACAATGTTCTGTGCACTTATTCATAAAATATCTTAAGTGCACACGTTTGTTTAATTTTAGTATTAAGAAACATCAAATAGGAAATTCTAATGCATTTATATTGTGATGCATATATTCTGTGGATAGGATTTCAGATTGCATTTTTTAGTTTAAGAGCCAGAGACAACTGGAGAAGAAAAACAGAATCAGCTTTCTGTGCTTCTGAGGATTAAAGGAAGTAGCAACAATAGAAAATTGATGTTCCAGTAGTGGCTTCAATCTTTTGTCAGTGGTCAGTGGGTTTTGATTGCTCCTTCAGGAATTAAATAGTCGAAGAGGAGTTAAAACAGATTTTAATTTAACATTTCTGCCCAGGAGAGTGAACTGAGCAGACACAGCTTCCAGCATGAGGAAGACAGCAAGATAGCTTGAACAGCTCGCCTACGAGCAGGACAGATCAGTGTCAGCTGGTAGGTGGTTCCTCACTGGTAGACATCTGAGTTGGAGCTATATTCCAGAACACCCTTGCACTAGTTCCTGGTCTTTACCCCTGCAGTTGTACTTAGGATGTCAATAGATAGTCAAAGGAATGCTTTTGTTCTGTGTTCAAGTATTTTAGAAAGCATTAAAGTGAGATAAAGTTACTTGCCTCTCTACAAGATGTACAACTTAGCCAGAAAAAGGATGTAACTTTTTCTCAATTTGGAACCATGTGGACCAATTAAATATTACTTAGTTTATACCTGGAAGTATTTGGAATTTGTATTTAATTTCTGACTTTTCAAGAAAGAGCACAGCGTTTCATCAGTTGAGAAGTTTCCTGAAAGTTTGGAAATGATTGAATGTCTTTTTCAAGGTCTTCACCCATCACCTCAATTATGTATAATTTTTCTATCTGTTGCTTATTATACCTGAGACTCATTTATATTACCTTACATTTGTCAACATTAAATTTCCTTTGCCACATGTCAGCCTACTTAAGGAGCAAATTCAGAGTGTATTAGAATGCAGTAGATGTGAATTTGAACATCACTATTTAACTCTTTCTTCCTAATCTCTAAACTGAAAAACCCCAACATATTAAGAAGAAGTAAATGTCTAATATCCTTAATTACAATAAAATGAAAAACTGGAATAGAATACAGTCTGTAGAAGAATATCTTTGACTGAAGAATATTTATGTTTTTGTTATTTAAAGTCAACACTAGTTTTTAGTATTTCAGTTTAGCCACATTGCTTTCAAAATATCAGGTCTGAGAGGAAATCACAATATGTTAATTCACTAGTAACATTAAAGAAACTGACAAAATAAAAATGGATACACTTTAAGAAGTAAGCCTATAAATAAATGGAATAAATTTCAATAACCAGTAAATTTTGCTTTATATTTAAAGTTTATTTCAATCATAATTAAGAAAGAAAAGCAAATAATTTGCCATTTAAGGAAATATATAACCATAACTATTGAGCAAGTAGGGAACAAAATATTAATATATAAATCAGGAAACGTTGATTATGTACAGCTAAAGTCTTAAAGGAATTAACTTATGTTTATGAAAGTACTTAAGATATATGTAGATTTTGAGGAAGAGAATATAAGGTTTTCAAATTATTAGAATGTGTGCTAGTAACTTATGTTTATGTGAATATCTCAGTCGCAGTTTAAAACTATTTTAAAATTTAAAATACTGATACAAGCACATGTAATTGGATTGCTTAGGAGGAGCCTGTATTGGTAGACTGTTCTTGGAATGAGTCCAAGCTAATGCATTTAAAAGATTAAGAGGATCTATAAAAATATGTCATTTTAGAAGAATTGCCAGATAATCAGACTATGTAATAAAGTGCGTGCACTCTGTATACATTTTCTGGCCCTAATTATATTTCAAAAATTATTGAATCTTGATCAGAGGTGATTAGAAAAATATATATTTTCCCCAAAGAATTGAAAGTTGGGCCTTAAAGAGATATTTGTACACCATGTTCATAGCAACTTTAGTCACAACAGCCCAAAGGGTCAAGTGCCCCAAATGTTGATCAACTGATGAATGGATAAGCAAAATATGGTAAACTGCACATTTACCACACAGTGGAATATTATTCACAGTGGTATAAAAAACACAGTGGGACATTATTCAGCCTTAAAAAGAAAGAGAATTCTAATACATACTACAACCGGATGGACATTGAGGACGTTATGCTGAGTGAAATAACCCACACACAAAAGGGCAAATACTATTAGAGTCCACTCATATGAAGTCCCTAGAACAATCCGGTTCATAGAGGTAGAGAGTAGAATGGTGGATACCAGAGTCTGGGGGCGGAGAGGAATGGAGGCTAATCATGAATGGGTCAAGTTCGAGCTGTGCAGGATGAAAACAGTTCTGTACCTGGACAGTGGGGACGGTCGCACAGCAATGGGAAAGCCCTTAATGCCACTGACCTGTACACCTAAAATTGGTTAAAATGGTGAATTTTACATATGCGTATTTTGCCAAATTATAAAAATACATACCTATATCTATATATAGTTTTACCATTTTATGTCATGTTAACTTAACATTTGAATATTATCTTATTATATAGGATATAAATTTTATGTCATTGTGGTTTAATTGTTTGAAGCACAGAGAACACATACATAAACTAAAATTATTGAAGTTTTATTTAATTCAGTTGATTGCTTACTCTTGACCTATAGAATCTTGAGTGATTATTTGATTTTGAAATAATGAAAGGCACAAAACCTATGATAGAACTAAAATCATAATAAATAAGAAAATTTGCTAGATCCACTCTATGAAAATCTACTTAGGAAAATGTACTTCCAAGTAATAGCCACACAGAATGCTATTGTTGTTTGTTTTACGGGCATTAGTTGATGCAAAGACATGCAAATGTGTAGAAAGAGGAGGAGGAGGAAGAAAAAGTAAATTGGCCATTTCGTGTATTCAGTGAGTGACAATCACATTGTATGAAATATGTTGCAAATAGGCTCTTGGCCAGTATTTCCCTTTGGGGTGGTATTTGTTGAGTGGTATTTCAGATTGCAAAGTGATATTCAGTCATGGGTACTAGTGAAATGCACCTGTAACACAGAGCACCTTCAAGGCAAAGATTTTTCATTTTGGAGCTTGACTGGTGCAGTAATGTCACAGACTTCCAGGAGCAGAGAAATCGATCTGTGTGCTGGGTTTACAGCAGAGGCGCCCTGGGATTTATCCGACAGGTGAAGTGATCCCAGCCATTTTTCCGGCTATGCCTCTACAGCTCTCTTCAGACTTTTCAATAGAAAAAACCTGGCAAATGCAGCAAAGGAGGAAGAGAAAGAGTAAGAAAAAAATAGAAGTCAAATGTTAAAAAATAAAAGTAACAGTGAATGTGAACTCTCTGACCTTAAATAAAAAGAAAAAAATGTACAAAGTATGGTGCTGAATAAAACCTGATGGGAATAAAGAGAAAGTTTTGGTTCATTGCCTGGGTAGGTGGCTTAATACACCACATGTAACGGTGGGTCCTTTTTCAGCAAGTTTTTTTATTTCACTGCAATTTTAGGTCCAGGACAGACTTCACCAAATGTCTTACAAAGTTTTCTAATCAATTAGAGATATACAAGGATCTTCTCATCATCTAAATCACATACTGTAACATGTAAAAAATTTGGAAGTAAGTTCTGACAAATTCACAAGGAGTTAGAACTTTCAAGATATTTCACAGAGAAATATAGTTAAGGAAAACAAAATGTACTCTCTCTAATTTATCTTTATTTAGCCATCACTACTTACTAAGATATTCTCTATTTTGAAAACATTTAGTATATATTCTAAATTTGGTAAAACATGTGAAATGTTCAATGTTTGAAAGATCTACTACCAGCACTCTAGTAAAATACATATTCTTACTATAATTGTTTCTGTGGGTAAGAAGACATGGCTTCAATCTGTGGTAAAGAATAAGGAAATAAAGGTGGTGATTTTTTTTTATTGAAGTATGTTACAAACTTGGAAAAGGCTCAGATCTTAAGTGTACATTTCTTACTTAATTTATACTTGTACACAATGGCACCAAGAAGGGTAAAAATATGGCTTCCCAGAAGACAAGATCATGCCCTTTCCAGGCAATAGCCCTCAACCACCCCCACCCCAACACCACTGGTAAACATTGCTAAAATTTGTTTCGTAAGTTAATTTTCTTGTTTAATAACTTCATATACATGGAAACTTACTCATATTATGTCTGTGGAATTCCTTATATTGTTGTGTCTTCAGTATTACAAATAACAATACACATTCTCTACTGGTCTTTATAGAAGAGCCTCACTGAAGTATAACTGAGTCCATGTCACTGTGCAGCTTGATAAAGGATGACACACTGACACATCCCTGAAACAATCACCAAAGTCAAGATAATAAATATATTGATCACCTCCAAAAGTCTGATCAAGACAGAAACTGATGCCCCTGAATTAGGAGAAGCTACATCTTGGGTTTGGGGAGCACGTGCCCGCCCGGCCCTGTGCAGGCTCCAGGTCCTTTGGGTAACGGTTTGCACAGCTGGGGTAGTTTCCTCCTGCAGGTGTGCTGGTCAGCACTCAGCTGAGGACCCTCAGAGACTCCACGGGCCTCTGCTCTCGCCACTCTGCCCGGGAGCTCTGGTCCCCCGGCTCCCTGGCTCCTGGCTTCCTCTCCTCGCGTCAGAGCAGCTGCCAGGGCTCTGCCCTGCCTCCCCTGCCCGCAGCACACCCGGCCGGCCCGGGACTCTGTCCAGGCGTGACCAGAGCGGTCACAGGGCCCAGCGCATTGTTTCCCACCTCTTGGAGATCATTTAATGGACACTTCCTCGTTAGAGACTGATCCCTGACAACCTCCTTCTTTGTCCAAGTTCCCCCCTCAGGGTCATGTCCTAACTCAGGCAAACATGAGCACAAATGGACCAACTCCACTGTCGGGTGGGATTACCAGCTGGAAAATGTCCCCTGACCCTGCTGCGTCTACCAACGGTGACTGCTGAGGAGCCCGTAACCCCTTCCTTCAGATGCTCTCCTAGCCTGCATCACCTCACCAAGGGGAAACTCACTGCCTCCATTGGTCCCTTCAAGGACTGAGGGACGTCTGCACTTCTGTTCTCCGCGGTGTTCTCTTTAGAGTTCGTTCTTGCCTGATGGAAGAAAAGAATCCAGAGATGTCTAGTAAAACTCAGGCAAATTCTGTGACTGTTAAAGTGTTGAGGTGTAAAATCCATCGCGTTCCGTGTTTTCCCTTTCTGTTCCTCCTGCCCCACTGAGACCTTCTGGTCACTTCCAAGGTGTCAGGAAACAGGAGGGAGAAGGGCACAGGGGGTCCCTAGGCTTTCAGGCACCTTGAGTAAGCCACGTTTTTATACTGTGACTGTTTGGTTTGAAGGTCTAGACGTTTGCTTTTGTCAGAGCCTGGAGATGATTGAGCCCAGAGGACGATTAAAAGTTAATTAAAAAGCACACCAACAGGCTTGACACCAGAGTGGCAGCTTATTATTTGCGAAGACAAATGAAATAGTTGCATGAATTGGGATGCTTTAAAAGAAGCAATAAATTCATTCCTTTCTTTCAGTAAAGTAATGGGAAAAAAGTTAAAACCAAGAATTCTTTACAGATTTACATCGAGAAACCCCTGACTGGGTCAACTAGAAATGTTCATTACTCTCATGATCTGCAGAGATCTCATATTATTCTCCTCTTGGACTGACCTCACTTGTGTTGAAAAGTCACTACATGAGGATGGGATGAGCAGAAAAGAAGCTAGTAAAGAAAAAAAGATTCATATTTATTATAACAATGCAAAAATATCCAAGATCTATTTCACTTCTACTGCGCACACACACACACACACACACACACACACACACACACATTTAACTTTAATGTTTTAATACTATGAACAGTTTTGAGTTGGAATATGAAAATCTCAAACTCTGAAAAATTAATGGTTATATTAGTTAACAACAAATGACACGAAGATTAGCAGCTTAAACACAAAAATTAGCACTTCCTTTATCTCTTGGTTTCTGTGGCATCCAGACGTGGATCGAGGGCAGTGTCTGCCTGTGAGTCTGTGGAAGGGCTGTGACCATGATGTCCTCCAGGACTAGCGTCTCCTACGAGGACATCACTAAGATCTCTCCCAGCATGGCTTGTGTGGGCTCTGACAGGGTTCTGTTCATGAAGGGCTGCTACCTGGGGGCCACAGGCCCTCATGGGCTGTAGGCTAAGACTACCCTCTAGTCTTTGTCCTTTGGGCTTTGGTTCCACAAGACCAGGAAGAGAAAGAGTCTGCCAGCAAGTGGGAAGTCACAATCTTGTGTAACATAATCGCATGTGAGATGCCATCAACTTTGCCTTTATCTATTGATAAGATGAAAGTCACTAGATGCAGCCTAGTGAAAGAGAGAGCCGGCAAGCGGCAGCAATTTGCTCAGGAAACCAACCCCCTTATCTGAAAGAAGTAACCCAGGAGACCAGCCCACTCTGCAAGACTTGCAGGAAGCCAGGTTGCTATGTTAGTGACAATCCAGGAAGCTGCTCAGCAACTTCTGTAACAACTGGCTCCAAATGGCCAGGACTTGATCAATAACTGGCAGCTTCTCTAATTTTTGTCTCTACTTCCAATTTAGGACCAACCAGAGAAGGTCAAATATGCTCCCCTAGCCAGGCTGACAGCTGCCTATAACCTTTCTGGGGGTACCAGGCATTCCCACTCCACTGTCTGCCTCTCAGGATCCGTGGCTGACTCCCTTGCTCTAGGGAGCTGAGAATAAAAAGCCTTTTCTTTTTATCATTTGGTTGCTCTTTATTTCCACACCAAAGGTGCTGACACAGGGATGCACATGCCATGCGGGTGTCTTAGACATCTGAGTACCACAGAGCTTAAGCAGACATTGTAAGTGTAGTAGATGGACAAAATTTAAGTTCCACAAAGAGAAATGTTCTTAAGAGGGATGTGTGACACAGAAGATTAAGAAAGGCGATGAGTTTTGTCACAGGAATAACCTGAATATGGCAGGTTTCCACATTAAGAAGCAATGAATAGAAGCTTCAAAAATAAAATGATTACAAATCACAGTTGACCCACCAGGGCAATTCTGACTACTGTTGCATCTGTAAAAACATTTAGCTTTTTTTTTAGATCTAGACATATAGCAGCTGATGTGATGTTATATTTTAAAATACCATCCTCTAGAACCCTCTGAGAATGTTTCTTTCCCTGTTAATCCACAATAACCTTACTAAATAGCCAGCTAACATGAAACAAAGAGGGGCAAGGGCAGGGAAAATGATGACACGCGTAATACCCACCCAGCCCAGTTACCTCTGGCAACATTGTGGGGCAGCGATGCATCTGTGTACGCTCTATCGTCGCTGATACATTTTAGCTACTTTAATTACGAGGCCCTTCTTTGTCATTAAGAACAGTAAAATATCAGTAGAATCTATGTATTTATGTATTATGGAGTGGTTTCTCCCCCCAGCATATCCTGATGAGGATATATTAGAATGAATAATACTAGGAGCAGATATTTCCAAGTCTCTCCAAAAGTATTTCTACTTTTAATATTATACATAGTCTCCCCTTATATCATTTTTAATTAACTAAATGAATCTTATTCGACTGAGGAAACAAAAATTAACCTTGCTGATATGAATTTGCTGCAGTAGTATACTTCTCTCTAATAAAACTCTTGTAATTTCTTTATACATACTTTATTATTTCCTTTTGGAAAAGTAGATTTGTTTATTAAAACAGATGCTAAATTTTGATTTTTTTGAGACGTACTTATGAATTACCAAGAATTCATTGCTCCAAAATGCTTAGGCCGATTATATTCCCGCTGTTTTCCCATTCAGTCACGTTTTTTTTTCTGCAAATCGCAGGAAGATAGTCATCGTCATTAGATTCTTGTAGCTCCTTCTAGAATTTGTCATGTTTGTGCACTGTATTCTATCATTAATATTTTTATTTACCATCATACCATGGTGTTTTGAATAACATAGCCTTAGAATAACTCTTGAAATCAAATAGTATTAACTCTCCTAGTTCTTTTTTTCATTTAGTTTTGTTCTTGTAATTTTTTGGACACTTTTTAAAATAAATTTTCATTAAGGTACATACAATAAAGTGCACAAATCTTGGTGTATAGAAGGACACCCACTGAGTCACTTTTTGATTGTTATTGGATACTATCATTTTTTTCATTTTCACTTTTTCAAAAGTAAAATACTTATTAATTTTTGCATTTACTTCATATTTTTTTATTATTGATGAAGTTTGAAGTTTTTGCCTTGTAATTTGAACTTGCGTTTCTTCTTTGTGAGTGATCATGTCTTCTGATCATTTTCCTGTGGCAATTTTTCTCCTTTCTGATTAGCATTTAAGAAATTTATTTTTTAAATGTTTTAAGGATATGATATGAAGCTCAGGCCTGCGTTTAATGTTCCTTTTATAATTTCTAATGATTTTTTCATAGTATTTCAATTTGGATGTTATTGAGCAACTGAAATGTGTGCATTTAGATTGTTTACACAGTGAAATCTGTCAGTCATCACACATTGTAAGAGGCTGTTGATGATGTCATTATTACATGTTTTGGATTGCATTTGATGCCATGTTTGCAAAGTCCAGCTCTATGGAGAATATGTTACCACCCTTTCTATTCTACCATTGACCTATGTGTTCATATTCCTGGATTGTATCTGTTTATAAAATACTCAACATGCATAAGTGATTAGCAACGGAAGTCTACTTATTCGAAACCCAGTTCTTTACATCTCAAACTAACTGCCTTTTATCCTCTATTTCAATGACATTATGTCATTATAAAGACACTGATCGGCCCCTCCTTATACGTATGCTCATATATATGATCAGTTATAGTTGCCAAGGGGATTAATTTGTGCCCATCCCTATATCAAGCAGAGCAGGCTTCTGTATTACCAAGTCTAGCCTATATTACAGGGAATCAAAGTGTGGTGTCTTAATGAATAATAACAAAAATAGAATAAACCAAACCAAACCAAACCAGTGACCAACCGGGCAGAATGAAAGTACATGTTAACTATACCTGGCCGTGCTTTCCACTCCTCCTGCCACTGCTATAGTTCAGACCTGATATTTTTACTTAAATTGCTTTGGCATATGGCTTAATAATCTCAGTGCCTCCCATTCTTTTCCTCTGATTTATTTAACACTCTAGCACCAGCGTGAGATTTCTAAAACCACAAATCTAATACTGTTGCTTGCACGGTTGAAATTACTGTTTATCACCATTGTTTTTAGGAAAACATGTTAGTTCTTTTACTGGTTATAGAAAGCCAGTGATGAACTCCATTCATTGTTCACCTCTCCTGTATTACATCTCAAAGTCAAAGCACATCAAAATTCCTGAGCTTATTAGAGCAGGTAAAGTTGCCTCTCACCTAGTGGCACATGAACAAGATTCTCCACAGAAATGTACTTTAAATCCAATTTATTTTTTCTGCCACAACATTGAGTTGACCTTAATTACAGCATTTATCACAATCTATCCTGTTGACTTGTTCACAGTCCACTAGATACAGAAGGTCCCTGAGGGCAGGGACCACATTGCTCATCCTTGTGACAAATGCCCAGTGGCCATCACGGAGCAAGGGCTCAGAAATGATTTTCTGGGGATGCATGTGCGAATGTGTGGATGGAGGCATCGTGGTTAAGGGAGAACCTCCTGTCCATGGGGTTGAGTTTCCATGAAGCCATTTCTTCTAAACTCCACTTTGGTTTCCTCTCCTATATTTCTCACCACAAGGAAGAAAAACATATGTGATCAGTAAAATCAATAGACGATAATAAAGCAGGTAGCAGAGTCTTTTCTCAAACCCATTCCCTGTCAGTTCATGATCTAGATGACACGCCGGAATATGTATTTTTTCTGCTCTCCACCATAAAGCAGGCATTCACCTACCTTACAACGAAGACCTGATGTTTTCCTATGTGGGAAGAAACTGAATAATCTTGAAACTGAGTGTCCTGCTCTCCAGGTTTGCCAATTATAACTGATTTTTTTCCACCCATCTGATTCACATGCTTCTTTCAACTTGTAAACTCAATGTGGAAAGAAAGGGATTGTTTGATTGGAACTTGAGCTCAAATGATTGTGTAAATTTTTCTTGATGCTGATAATATTTTTTAAATACTCAAACAAAACTTTTAAATGTAAGATTATCTACAGTGGCGTACTTTTGCTGGCATGTTGACGAGTTGGATAATAAGCTAATAGCAAATTGACTTACTTTGCTTAATTCTTTTGTTTGTGGAGATGTTCTCTGAGCTACATTGTCTGCTTATTTCTTCCTCACCTATACGACAGTTTACCTTCCATGTAAAATGTGAACTGCATTCTTAATACAGAATTACAAAACATTGTTATAACATTATTAATCTCCAAGTCTTCCATTTTGTTAAAACATTGCAGAAAGGACGAACTAGCACTCACAGGAATGAATATTACCTGAATCCTCATGTTAACTCTTCTAACAAAAAGAATGAAAAATAAAGAAAATAACTCACTTTACCATCTGAGCATGTATTTACACGTGTGAAGAATGAAAAAAATGTCCACAGTGAGATTGTACATTATAAATTTGAATATGTTTGAGTTCGTGTATTCATAAGGGCACACACCTAGCCAGGCATGTGAAGAGATAGTCAAAAACATGTCAAGAATACATGGATTGGTCATTTCTTGCTGTGTAACAGCTTCAAAATCTTAGTGGTTTGTATCAACAAACATTTTTTTTTCACTCACTGGTGAGTGAGTGGTTGGAGTCTGGCTGATTTTGTCTCGCCTTGGCTGGGCTTGCCTACCGCTGTGAGGTCGCTCCACTGTGTCCTGTTTTGCGGACCAGGCCCTCTCCACGGCTGCAGGGCATATTCTTCTCACAGCAAACAGTAAACGTACAGAGGGCAAGCAAAGTAACACACTTATATTTCAGTCTATTCTTTTGTTCATGTCATGTCTCTTAATATTACATTGGTCAGAGAAAAATCACATGCCCAACCTCCACTTACGGGAAAAGTACTACACATGACAAGGAAGTAAAGAATTAGAAACAGTGGTGTAAGCCGTATGTGGAGTATGTCTGAAGCAATAGGAATTTAGGTAATTTTATTCTTGCACTTTTTTTTAAAAAAAAGGAAGAAACGTTGTTTAGTGACTTTCATAAAGTTGGAAGATGGTAAGTGATTGAGGTAGACCCCAGTCCGTATCTGTTTGATCCCAAAATTCAGGCTTTTACTTCTTTATGCATCATTTCTCTAAGTAAATAGCTATCCACATTTGAAAACATATATTCCCTTTTTGAATTCCAGTATATTTAGAACTTCATTGAGTTTTATTGTGACATGTCTACAGTATTCTTTTGAAAGATTTTTAACTTATTATACTTTGTACATTTTTTCTTATTTTTATACTGCTAATGTATATATTTTGAGAGTATGGTATTAAATGCATTTGCTTCTTCTAAGTATCTTGCCTTAGTTGAATTCTCAATGTTGACAGATACCTGAGAAGATACCTAATCATCCCCTTGAAAAATGCTTGAAATTCCTCCATTATAAATCCAACAAGCATCAACTGACTTTCATGTGAGTGGTCAAGAGTCTATGTATATTTATCCTTACATAACCCCTCGCATGAAGTGCTCAGGTAATCACGTGCATCCACTTCACCTTGTGAACACCGGGTATCATTAGCAATCTGACGAATAGGGTCAGAAGCACCTGAATTCAGACCCTGGTTTCGTGGTTTACCACATTGCTCTGGTGCCTAACATCTCTGTCTGGTGAAATGTATATAACACAAAAGCTCATGCTCACCCCAGACCACTTTTGTGAAGATTATATGAGATTTCTTATGCAAAGTAGCTGGCACAGAATGCACTTAATTGGTAATTTTAATATTAAACTTAAATTTTATCTTTGATGTTTAGGAAAAGCATGAAAGCTGAAGTTCAAAATTATCTACTCACATAATTATGTATTTATACAGCAGTTATTTCACTTGCATTTTACTGCTGATATTATAATGTACCCCATTTATAATTCAGTGCTAAAAAACAAAAAAAGAAAAGAGAGTGTGTCATCCATTGCAAAAATTATTATACTCAACACAAACAAGCAATTTTAGAAAAAGTGAGAATCAACACGCAATCTTTAGATATCTGTACTAAATTTTCATTCAAAATGTTTTATATTTTAAAAATCCTATACATAGGATAAATCAAAATCAAAACTTAGAAATAGGAATTCTGAGTGTATTGCATCTCTTAACAAAAATTAGTCATATTGTTTCACAAAAGGAAAAAATTAATGTCTGATTGGAAACAATTATTAAATTATTAAAAATAATTTTAGAATATACAATTTCAAATAATGTAATTTGAACTCAACGATCAAAACAAATCTGACCTTCTAAATTTATGTTACACTGTAGATAAATATTTAATTTTTTAAATTATCAATATTGTTTGAAATATAGAAATATATTATTGGTGGTTGTGGAATAATCATAAAGATGTTTTTCTCAACTCTAATTTACACATGTATATACTCATATATTCTTCTAATATGTTTATAATACATTATTACACTTTATCACTTGAATTTAATTCATGGTAATGACTAAAAATGGCTTAATTGTCCTAGTACCATTTTTATTTTCCCACTGATATAAAATTGAAGTATTCTGAATATAAAATTCATATAATCATAAATCTGTATTTTGCCACATAATCTACGTTGTCAATCTGCATGATTCATTATTTCTTTGTTTGTATTACTGGAAATTTTTAATAGTTTGATACAGGTAGAGCAAGATGCCTTCTTTTATATTTTATCTTTCCTAATTATCTGTTTTAGTTATTTTTCAAAATTAATGATGTATTCATCATTTTAAACTTTTGTTTTTTTTAAACTTTAGGGTGTTTATTGCTATCCAATTACATTTAAGAAAATTAATATACTTTAAATGTTTTACCATTCAAGCAAAATGTATTGATCTATTTATACAATTCTCTCATTCTTCTGCACATTTTTATATATATTGAGTATATATTTATGCACATATATTTATATATTATACATATATAAATATATATTTATAAATACATATTCGTATCTACGTATATAATTCTTTCATTCTTCTGCACATTTTTATATATATTGAGTATATTTTATTCTCATTTAAATTGTATTTATTATTGCAAATGGAATTTTCCCCAGTAAACTAATTTTTGCTATATATGAGGGAATCTATCAATTTAGATTATTTTAAAATAGAATACTTCATATACATTCTCCCATTTTACCTTATTATATTGATATTTTATCATTTTAATGTACATATTTCTTTTATATTATTTATCTGTCTAATTGAATTGGTTAGAACTGGCACAACACCATTAAATTAGAAAAAAATAGGGGAAACTTCATCTCGTTCCTTAATCAGCACGCGTCTCATGTCTTTAAGCATCTGCAGTTTAGTCTACACTTTTCATCATGCTAAGTATTTGTATTTTCACATTTTTGTGGACTATTTCATGAAGGATGCTTTTTCAGTCACAGTAAACATTTTAATATTTTTCTTGTGTTTACCTGTTAATATTGTGAAATATAATTAGTGAATTTCTTAGTTCTGAATAATTCCTACTTTTCCAAAATAAATCCTATTTGTTTGGGTGTATTATTCATATGATGTTTTATTTGGTTTTATTGTTAATGTTTTATTTATGACTTTGAATCAATATTTATAAGAAAAATATTCTCTATGTGCCATCATGTCAGCATTGCACTGTTTTGTAAATATATTGAGGAGCTATCTTTCTCCTGTGTGCTGCCTACAAGTATAGTGTAGAGTTACCTATTCTAGTAAGTTTATAAAATGCACCTATGAAACCCTCTGGATATGGAGAGAGGGGAGAAACTGAAAGGCTCCTGATTTTTTGTTTTTTTTACGGATCTTGATCTGCTTATATTTTCTAATTCTCCTGAGTCATTTTCCTCTAATTACATGGGGCTTTTTTCCTCTGCATTTACTGCAATGCTACCATATTACCGTTCTTGATTTGAAAGTATTCAGTTTGTGTTTTTAAATCAATAATTTATTGTTCACTAATTAAGTGCCGGTCACTCTGCTGAATGCTCGGAATTGAGAGCTGATTAGAAAACCAAGGTCTCTGCCTTCATGGGGTTGACATGCTAGACTGCAGGGCACCTGGAAACGAGCACATACAGGGCAAGCCGATGGTGGTTCTGGGGAATCACTGTAGGACGCTGCGTCAAAGAGGGGTTCGGGAGGGCGTCTCCAGTGATGTGGTATCTGGGCCAGTCGGCGAGAGCAGTTGGGGGAAAGGAATGACATGTACAATATCCCCAATGTGGGAAACAGTTTAAAATTTTCAATAGTAGAGAAAAAAGCTAGTCAAGCCATAAGTAAATGACATTCAAGTCATTTTTGTCAATATGTACGACCCATCCAAACAGGGGCCTCTATTAACTGACCTCTTCCTATCCTAAGAAGATGCTACATTTTATTAACCTCCAAACTCATAACCATGCCTTTGACATGAGTCACTATCCTCTGCACATTTTCACATGGTCACTATGTATGTATTAGGGAGCTATCAGTGTAGCTTACTTTAAATAGAATACTTACTAAATTCTCTCATGCTTTACATTATTGCCTTGATTTTTTTGGACCACTACTACCATTGCTACAACTTCCCCTCTAGAGTTACTAGTCACATCTAAACATTGGTCCCATCCTGCTGTCCCCCAGCTTACCAGCAAATGCACCGACCCTAACCAGTGCTGAGCCGTTTGGGTTGTAGCACATCCAGCATTGATTGCACTGTTTCCCTCACTTCCCTGCGCACCCAACTTAAATTTCTTACAAGTACACAAGACAGCGTTCTCAGTAAAGCATTTAGAGTGGCAGTGCACTACTCAGTGTTGAGTAACCTGTTGTTCTGCTTATAATTTCCTGGCTTTCCATCATGTTGCCATTGTTCAAGAGCTATTCTACCTTTACCATGTGGCCACACCAGGACAAAATAGTTACTGAAAACTGAAGCTCATTTCTGTTTTTAACCTCTGATTTTCTTATTGATCTCCATATCACCAGTTATATTAAACATCCTTCATAGTAAGAATTATAAAAGAAAACCACTTAACTAATGAGATTTTTTTTTTTTTTGTACAATACAAGACTCTGAATACCTCACTTTTTCCTTCTCACAACTAATTTATGTGCACTGGAGATTGTTATGGTAAGGTCTCTGCAGCCCTTTAAGCTTTTTTGAAACGCTTCAAATTCTTTTTAGACTAAATCTATCCATGTGACCATATTCACGTTCCATCCTTTCTTTTGGATTTGAGACATGTCGAAAGAGCATTTCGATAGAGAATAGTTTTAAGGAGAAGGGAAGAGGCTACAGTGCAACTCATTTTGGAAGGATCAACTATTTTTCAATAGAAAATAGATTGAAAACCAACTTAGAATGCACCAAAACATTACACTTTGTATTGTTCTTAGAGCTTAAGGCAAATTATATTTAGTGTGACTTTAAATATTATCATGAGTGGTAAGCAATAATTCATTAATATGGCCAACAGGATTTTACTGTCATCTTTGACTAAATTAATGAATTAGTCATGACGTGTAAGCACTTTTTTCCATTTCTAACGAAATAGAAAGAGCAATTGAAATCCAACGTAGCAATCACTGGATGAATTCACTATCTTTATAAGCTTTAGATGTAAATTCCAAATACAAAAAAGAAGAAAAACAGCAGGTGCAAAGAATGATTTTCCCCAGCTATTCATGCATATCGAATGCTATTCACACTTCCATTTACTCGATGGAGCTGTTGAGTATTTCTCTCTTACTTGAATGGAAGGAGCATGACAGTCAGACCAGCAGTCCGGGAGCCAAGATCGAGACCAATGGCAGATGGAGGCAGCCAACGACTGTCACACTGGATGTCGTCGGTGCCAGAAATTTTAACAGAGCATTATTGCTGACTAGTTTCTTTTCTAGAGAGACTCTTTTGTTAATTACTGTTTCTCTGTTTTGCAATGAAGTACAAGCGTTTAAAGATGGCCTTGAGTTATTCGCAGTTAATTAAAGTAACCTTAGCTCCTGAGTGGGGTTTCCCCCACTACCTGCTCCAGGCCAGACATCATTACAAAGACATTCTGTTTTGAGGAACACCACGTCAGACCCCAAATCAGTGACATCTACATTCACATTTGCGTAAGAGATTGTTTTTTTAAATAAAGTAGAATTAAAGATACAGATAACTTTATATTTTGAAGAACCTTTAAATATTTGTGTCTAAGTTAAGACGTGTTTAAAAACAGACAGAAAGGCAGCTTTTAAAGAATGGTTGCACTCAGGGTATTTGCGAACCTGACTTTCTCCTGGACCTTGGTGTGCTCCAAGGTGTGAGAGGGGAGAAGAAAGGTAAGAGAGTAAAAATATTTCTGGTTTCATGGTTTTGTACTTTCTGGGATTCAAAGATGGTTGAGGTGAATTTTGCCCCTCCTGGTGGTCTTGAATTTTTCAGAGACACCTATTCCTGGAATCTGGTCCCTTTCAACTCCCAGGCGCCCGCCAGGCTGTATTTTCCAGGGCGCCCCATCCTCCCAGGCTTCCCCCATTGGGGCGCCCTGGCCAG
Source organism: Manis javanica (assembly GCF_040802235.1). Taxonomy (NCBI): domain Eukaryota; kingdom Metazoa; phylum Chordata; class Mammalia; order Pholidota; family Manidae; genus Manis; species Manis javanica. The sequence goes on from NC_133164.1 coordinate 120,059,007, forward strand.
GTGGGCGTTTGTCAGGGCCTGCACGGAGACAGCTCTGCAAGCGCTTCCCCTTGCACGGGACCCCCACGGGCCTGTGCTCTGACTTGCGAGCGCGGGAGCTCCAGCCAGCAGCCTTCTCCGTGCGTGTGCAGGAAAGCAGATGCACAGGCCCCTGCGATCCTCCAGATCCTGCAGGTGCGGGTCAGACTACTGGCCGGGAGTCGTCCTGCCGTGCAGAGCACCCTCCACTCTGGTGCGTCTGCCTCCCTGGCGCATGGTCGGAAGTCCTCCTGGTTTGCTCCTTCCTGGCGGAGGTGGAAGAGAAGCAAAATTCACAAAGCGAGTATCTTACTAATGCCTTGTGCTTTCAATGCTGACTCATCTGTTTGAGAGCACTTGGAGTTTTTAAATGCCCTGTGAATTGTTGGAGCAGGCGTGTGACTGTTCTCACGTGGATGGCTTTAGCGCCGACATCACCATCCAAGGCCAGGTTCCCCATCTTGCTGCATTCAGATATGCGCGTTTCTAGGTGACCCTTGAACGCCTCCTACCTCAGAAGGAAATGGAACTCGTATGTCACGATGAACGCCACCCACCTCATTACCGTGGCATTGCCTATCTGAAAGCAGACAGAGAGAAGGGGGTGTCAGGTAGGTCTCTGGAAAAGGAAGTTCACATAAAACTCGAAAATTAGCATGTAGAAAGGTGGGAGTTTTTGTTTCTAGCATACCAAAAATATAAATTTTCTTTCCCATTGTTGACTTGGCACCTTATAGTGAGTCATTCTGTCATGGCCTCTGGGGGTCATATCTTTTTCTTGGATGCTTTGGGACCATCTCATAGCTGGCACTTGGTATTCACTCTGCCACTGGAGTCAAGGAGCCCAGGACTCGCTCTGTCCAGACAGAGAGGTGTCTCTGGTCATCTCCCATCTAAGGAGACACTTCACAGTTCATGATGAGAGAAAGGGAAGCTGGCAAGGACAACAGAGGAAGAGACAGAATATATTGATTTCAACCCAGTTCATGCAGCGGAGTCTGTCCATCGTCGCAGGGGCAGAAAGGTGCTGCCCTCGTGCTGGGGCGCATCCTCAATGCACTTTCTGTTCCTATTTCTCATTCAAGGCCCTTTGCTTCTTGTTGGAGTGTCAGTCCTCCTTCCAAAATGCTCTCCCCTCTCCCGCGGTTTTATCACTGCAATTGATCTCCATACAACAGCCACAGTGATCCTTTAAAGAAATAGAACTTCGGTATTGTAATTAAACTACCTAATGTTTGCAAAGCTTCCCATCACACAAGTAGGGTAAAAAAAACAAACTTCTTATCATGGTTTATAAAGGTCCAACATAACCCCTCATAACATCAGAGCCACCTTGACATTGCTCTAGTCGGTGATCCCTCCAATCTGTTACCCACCCAACACCAAGGGCTTTTACAACATGGATTGTATTCAGTAACTCCCCTAATTAAAACCCTACTAAGGCTTCACTTGCTTTGAAAATAAGATATAATTCCATTATAGTTGTTTGTAAGTAGAGTTCATAAACCATCTGAACCAGGTCACTTTTAAAATTGAAAGAAAGTGTTGTTGATAAGCTGGAACAGTATGTGTAAAATCAGATGGCCCTGAGAACCCTGAGCACATGCTTTCCCAGCCCTTCCAGTTATTTTGTAAACTTCATTTTCCATCTTTATTTTGTATTGTATGAATTGTTCCTGGGAGTATCACAAACCACTCATCAATTTAATTTCCATGTGTATGTCAACACTGAATTTCTCTTCTTATTTAAATCTTCTTCATTGAACTACAGATGAACAAGTTCAAAATTCCAAGGTTCTGTTCCACTATCCTAAAGTAAATTTTGGAGACTCACAAAGAAATAGGTGGTTTCATCTTTCTGGCAGAAAACAAAAAACAAAGCAGAGGTTGGCTATCTGACAAACAGAATCAAGCATTTGTAGATAAATTTCCTTTGTTCCACACTTAATGTGAAGGATGACTATTTAATGACGAAGTGATAAGTTGTGAAGCTGCTTCTAGTTGAGCACTGGAAATAGGTATGTGAATTATTTAAGCCAAATCGCATGTAACCAAATTCAACTAGCTATTTTTTATAAACTACTTTCAAGGTGAATTAGTGAGAAATTTCCCTATGTTAAAAATGCAGAATGTTTGAAAAGTAGTATATTTACATTTTTTTCTGGGAAGAATGGTACAATTTCTCTCATCTTGACGCATTTTCCTTGCACATGCCCCATTTATTTTCTGGGCGAACTGATTTGAAAACAATCTTGCTTCCTCCAAAACAAAAATAAGCTTCTTCAACAAAAAAAAAGTGATATCATTTTACTGGAGTTTTGACAGCACTTGTTTATGCAGAATTGTGAATCTTTTCAGTGAGTAACAATAATCTTCCCAAGTGGGTAAAAAGAAAGTACTGCATATAAATATATTGCAACCTAGAATTTCATCTCTTGGCTGCTGGTAAAGAAAGAAGTGAAACTAAGGAAACAAATAAGCCAATATTACATCCTGCTGCAGTCCCCTTAGTGGGATGCATGATATTTCTTCATGAATAAAGATGGAGTAAACCACATTTGTAGCATAATGAGAAAAGGTAATTAGTGTCATCTATTCACCACTGTTAGAATTTGACTAGAGCAATTTGATTACGTTTATCACATTTTAAACTTTGAGTAAGTTTTTCAGCTCTGTAATTCAATTAGTGGTGAAGTGTGCAGAATATAAGTCAGCTTCCTGGTATGATTGATGAGCACAAACTCAGAGGGATAGGAAGGCAAAAAAATCCTACAAAAAATCCAGATACTGTAATAGAGATACTGTGTATTGGTTTTAAAGTAAATTTGTTCTTAATCAGTTTGAATCTGTTGGCAAGACTTACATAAAACTAGTGGGACTTCTTTGCAAATACAAAACAAATGCATGTGTGTAATTGGAGTTCTCTGTGTGTTTTTCTAGAGAGTAAAAGGAAGTAATTTTTAGAAAAAATAAGCTATTCTACCTTGTTTTAATTGATTTTTATTAATTAAATCTACCTTATTTTAAATTTTATTTGACAAATTAATTTCTTATTTTTAACTTAAAATCCACTTTGCTAATACATTTCAAAACAAATTAGTAATGAAATACTTGAAATAATTAAAGGAAAGAGTCTCTTTTTGGTAGTTAAGACACTGTATTATGAATGAATAGATAGGGCTTCATTCTCAAGACATTAATACTATCTAGTTAAATATTCTATTATCTTAGGTGTTTTCAGTTCTCTTTTCTCCACAATTAACATAATATAGTCACTTACATATAGTTCAGAAATATTTTGAGAATGAATTAAATCAGTTACATGTAGAGATATTCACAGAAACGCCAGCTGCTCAGGGAATCTTTGCAAATTCAGACAGAGGGGGGTGTGGCAAGTTTTGAGGTAGGAGACCCGTGAAGCCGTGGGAACCTAGGAAAAGTACAGAATCAACAACAGGGAAATGCAAATCAAAATGACCTTGAGATATCACCTCACATCCGTCTGGATGGCTTTTTTCAAAAAGGCAAGATAAGCATTGATGAGGATGTAGAGAAAGGGAACGCCTGTGCACTGTTGGTGGGAGTGTAAACTGACAAATTCACTGTAGAAAACAGTAGCGCGTTTCCTCAAAACAGTACAAATGAAACTACCATATAATCTAGCAAGGCCACTTCTGGAACTGAAATCAGTATCTTGAAGAGGTAGTTGTACCCCTAAGTCACTGAAGCATTCATTATTCAAAATAGCCATGATATGGAAACAACCTAAGTGTCCATGGATGGAGGGCTGAATAAAGTAATTGTTAATGTATTATATGTATTTATATATTATTCAGCCACACACAAAAATAGTCCTGCCATTTGTGATGATATAGATGAAACTGGAGAATATTTTGATAAGTGAAATGAGCCAGACACAGTGAAGGAGATAACTGAAGTAAACATGAAGCGACACAAGGAACTAGTCATACAAGAAATCTGGGACAAGAGCATTCTGGGTAAAAGAAATCACTGGTGTAAGAACACCAGAAATTCTATTGACTTCCTTCACTTCCCTGGAAGCACATAATCTTTTGATATCTATTACCACAGATTAGTTCATTTGTTTATTTTCCTACAAATTGGATAATGTAATATGTTGTCTTTTATATATAGATTTTTCACTCAAGATAATGTTACTCTGATTCATCAATAGTTTAGTCTGTTTCCATGTTGAATGAGATTTAAATGCATAAGTATACTCCACATTTTCCTCTCTCAAACTGATGGATGTATAGAAAGTATACAAGGCAACTGTGAAACTAATGCTTGTACAAGTATGCTATGAAGCTGGAAAATGTGGAGAAAGTTTTGTAGGCATGTTTTTGTTCCTCTTATATGCATAGTGGTCAAACTGCTGTGTCATAAAGTAGGCATGTGTTAAACTTTATAACAAAATGACAGTTTTCAAAAGCGGTTGCATGATCTAATACTTCCATTAATAATCTATGAGTTTAAGCAGCTCCACCCTCTTTTTTTGTCATTAATCTACAATTACATGAGAAACATTATGTTTACTAGACTCCCCTCATCACCAAGTCCCCCCTACATACCCCCATTACAGTCTCTGTCCATCAGCATAGTAAGATGCTATAGAGTCACTACTGGTCTTCTCTGGGTTGTACAGCCCCCCCCTCATTATACATGCTAATCATAATGCCCCTTTGATTCCCCCCCTTATCCCTCCCTTCCCACCATCCTCCCCAGTCCCTTTCCCTTTGGTAACTGTTAGTCCGTTCCTGGGTTCTGTGATTCAGCTGCTGTTTTGTTCCTTCAGTTTTTTCTTTGTTCTTATACTCCACAGATGAGTGAAATCATTTGGTACTTGTCTTTCTCCACCTGGCTTATTTCACTGAGCATAATACCCTCTAGCTCCATCCATGTTGTTGCAAATGGTAGAACTTGTTTTCTTCTTATGGCTGAGTAATATTCCATTGTGTATATGTACGACATCTTCTTTATCCATTCAGCTACTGATGGACACTTAAGGTGCTTCCAATTCTTGGCTATTGTAAATAGTACTGCAATAAACATAGGGGTGCATATGTCTTTTTCAAACTGGAAGCAACTCTACCCTCCTGCCAGCACTGGATGCCAGGTATTTAATTTTAGCAATGCTAGATGGTGGGAACTGGGGCCTCCTTGTTATTTGAATCACTGTTTCTCTGATGGTGATGTTAAGCTCTCTTTTAATGTGATTACTGGTCATTCATATACTTTCATTTGTGATGTTTCTGTCCCAGTCCTTTGGTCTTTTCTGGAGAGTTGATTCTGCAGAAGTGTGGGAGTTATTTGTATTTTCTAGATGTAATATAGTGGTAAATATTTTTCTTAGACTCTCTAACATGGCTATATATCTTCCTATTTGTGTCTGTCGATGAGTAGAGATTTAAAATTTGGATGAATTCCAAATTATCATTTTCTTTCTTTATGATAACATTTTTTGTGTGTGTGTACCTAGTTTTCCCTAGTTCCAGCTCAAAAATATTTTGTTTCCTAGAGATCTGATAGCTTGGAATTTTGGCATACTTCTATGATCCATGTTGATTTTTATGTATGATGTGAAGTGGTGGTTGAGGTTCATTTTTTTCTATGTATTTATCAAGTTGTTTCAACACCCTTTTTCCTCATACTTTCATTCATCTTTTTAATTAACTGTATATGTGTGAGTCTATATCTGGACTCTATCCTATTGCCTTGACCTAAATTTATGCTAATATTAAGCTGCATTGAAAACATTACTTGAGAGTAAAATTTAAAATCAGTTAGCAAAAGATTACTAATTTTTTAATCATATTTATAAAAGATTATTTGGATTATTCTAGATTCCTCGAACTTACATATACATTTTAGATTTGTTTCATGAATTTCTACAGTAGGAATATTTTTGAAGTTTTGCATAGAATTGGATTGAGTTTTCAAAGTAATATGAAGAGAACTGACATCTTAAACAGTGCTGAGTTTTCCAATCAGAAGTATTAGCTCATCTCTCTAATTATTTAGATCTTCCTTTATTTTTATTTGCAATTTATTTTAGTTACTAGTGTGATGATCTTACACATTTTAAAAAATTCATTCTTAAGCATTGTACCTGTTTAGATGCTCTGTGAAGTAATTTTTCATTATTTTGACTTAAAGTAATTGTTGTTAATATATAAAAATTTATTATTGCATATAGACTTTATATTCCCAAATTTGCTAAATTAACTTGTGTGTCTCCTCTAGTTTTTTGTTGGTAATATCTTTGGCTTTTTTTAATGTAAATTCCATAGTGTCCATGACCAACCATGTTGTCTGTTGAAAAGCTAACTTAATTCTTTCCTTTCTAATCTTGATGTCTTTATTTTGCTTGAATAATTATACTAGTCAGAATCTCCAGTAAACCATTGAAAAAAAGAGTGATGTCAGAACTTGTTGCCTGGTACAATTTTAGGGGGAATGTATTTGGTGTTTAAGCATTATGAGTGGTGTTAGCAGAAGGTTATTTGTAGGTGCCCCTTCTCAAGCTGAGGAAGGTCTCTACACTATAGTAAAGAGTTTTCGGCAGAAACGGTGTTGAGTTTATCAAATGCTTTTGCTGTTTCATTTGAGAGCATGTGATTTTTCATAGAGATTAAAGCACAGCTATAAAACCGTTGATCTCTTCTGGAAGATTAAGGAGAGAAAAAACTTCTTTGGCCCTCGTCTGACAGAGAAGTAATACTGTGACCCCCTCCCTTGAATCCGACCAGACTGCCTTGCTTTAACCACTTGAGTGCAACAGAAACACCGTTGTCCCATTTTCTGGGCTCTTTAGTTAAGACTCTGGTAAATTCCTCCTTCTCTTCCTGAGAATACTTATCCTCAAACCTTGAGCTGTCCCCTAAGAAGTCCAGCAGCTTCAGTGACCAGATGTGTGGGAAGAGAAAACCGCCTAGCTGAGCCCAGGCACCACTTCCAGCCAGGCACTAAGCTTATGACTGGAGCTACCTTGGAGCCTGCAGTCTGGTCAGTAGCTGCATACTATCACTTTTGTGACAACACATGAGGCAGAAAGATTAATCATTAAGTCCCCAGCCAAATTCCAGGCTTATGTGTTTGTGAGAGAGCATAAAATGTGTTTATTTTAAAAGCCACTCATATCTGGAGTAGTTATAATGCAACAATAGATAACTGGAATAGAATTTGATATCTGGAACTTGGGTGCTGCCCTAAGACACGTGGCTCTGGCTTTTGGACTGAGGAACAGACGGAAGCTGAGGGGCTCCTAGGAGGTTCCAGCACTGTTGGTAGAAGCTGGAGGTATGAGCGATCTTGCTATACATTGGCTGAACGATTACAAACCTGAGTCCTGCGTAATGTGGATGATAGAAAGTATACCCAGGGAATTCATGGATCTGCTGTGGAGAACATAGAAAATGCTAAGTGCTCAGAGGGCCCATCCTCCAAGTCCCTTGAGTTCAGATTCCCATCAGTAAAGATACCTGCATGAAGAAAATCATTCCTAAGGAAGGCTTTATAGGGTCGATGTGAATAAGACATACTGAAGACTTATTTACTCTCAATATTGTTCACTTCACAGCTCTGGGATTCCTATTGAAACCAAAATCCTATTCTGGATGTCCCATAGGTTGTATTAGCTAACCAATTCTGAAATCTAGACTTTTAGTTACAGATATTTTTAATTAGTAACATTAGAAAATTACAGGTGCTAATGGAATTCTACAGGGATTTGATATTGCTGTCTAAATGAAAAGTACTTCATATAATTATTATTAAAGAAAAAAGCTACAAAATTAACACCCAGAGATCCGGGCAGAGTACCTCCTGATCAGATATATCTTTTCTCTCTTTTTAAACTTTCTTTTAAAATAATTTTAAGTTTCCTGAAAAGCTACAGAAGTAATACTCAGAGCTGCCAAAGAGTTCACTGGTAACTTGCAGATGTGATAATTTCTTACTGCTTAATGTCTCAGTATTTATTTTCTCCAAACAAGGATATTCTCTTTTATATCAGGGCCCAACTTTTAACTCCAGTAAGTAAATATTGATCTGATATTACCATCATTTACACAGCACCCAATGCTATTTCACCAACTGACCCAAAAATATCATTATTAGGTCCAGGATACAATCCAGGATCATGTGTTGTTTATAGCTATCTTTTATCTTTCATCTCCACCACCTAGAACTATCCCTGTACATTTTTTTTATGAGTTGACTTTTTGAAGAGTATAGAGCAGTTGTTTTGAAGAATATCCCTCCATTTGGGTTTGTGTGATAATTCCTCATGATGAGTGCATTTAGGCCATGAGACCATACAAGTAACGGGCATCATTCACTGCATCAGATCAAGAGGCACACAGTACAGGAGGTTAGGATTCAATCACTTAGTTACCATGGTATCTGTCAGATTTCTCCCCTGTAAAGAATAGATGAGTACTAAAGGCAAAGTTATTGCACATAGTTATTTAATATGTGTTTTGTGGGGAAACATTTTAAACTTACAAAATTGTCCTGACCCTAATGAAGCTTCTTCTTACCAGTTTTAGCATTACTGGTGACTCTTGCCTCAATCCATCATTACTGTGATGATTTGTTTTCGAATGTTGGTTTCGAATGTTGGTTTCGAATGTTGTGAATGTTGGTTTTCGAATTCCATTATCCCTTCTATATTTATTGCTTGGTACTCTATAAAAGAGAGCTTTTCCTTCACTCCCATTTGTTTCCTATCCCAATATGCACCTATAGATTCCATCTTTTCTTGAAATGTTTTCCATTACTATCATTTATTTTTTGCTCTGCTTACTCTAGACATAGCCACATGGAACTCTTCTTATCTAGTTCCTGTATCCTTGGGATATGTCCTAATTAATATTGTCCACTCCTTTACTTTCAGGCCCAAAGAATTCTAGACTCATTTTGTACCTTTCCAACCCACATCTAGGGATAAGCAATTTCTCCAAATAGATCTGGTTCTTTTTGTGGAGAAAAAGTATTTAGAAATCAAAATCCCAATGTCAATTATATTCATTACTACCAAGGCACCATTGTTTCTAGCTGTTATCAACAGTCTTTGTTAAGAAATATAAACATGCAAATTCATATAGACATAAATGCATACATACACTGTACAATTTTCTGTATGTATAGATCTCTATATAAATCCAAATCTAAGTTAAAAGCCTTTAGTTTCCATGAATACCTCTAGTTCATATCCCATGCCAGAGGCTTATTCCAGCCTTCCCAATTTTCATATTTGTAAGTCTTTTCTCAAACAATGAGAAAACTGGCACACATTTTTCTCAAAGCATATACTTAAACCATCTCCCTGAATTTAATTACACTTTCAGCTGTGCCAATCAAAACCTTGACTTTGAGTAAAGAAAAGAGGAAGAGAAATGCATAGAGGAATAGAGAAGGTAGAGAATGGATACCTGGAAAGGGAATGAATCTGAAACATGGTGCTGAAGATTTCGAAGGGCCACAACTCTACTGAAATGCCTCTGTCCTTGAAACCATGCAGTGTTCCCGACTTTGCCTGAACTCACTGCAGGATCTAAGCGATACTCACTTCATCTCTCTGGGTTTTATTTTCTAAATAAATGTAACCTAAAATGACCTAAAAGACCACTGGGATTATCTTTTGCCTCAAGGATCTACAACTGATGACTTGGCCAAAGCTAAGTCAGTCCAGTGCTGTAGAAATAAAACACCATAGATATCTATTCATTATGTAAATGCTTTTGAATTTAATGCTGCTATTCTGTGTTTTTACTAATTTCTTCCTGAGGTGGGGAACAGGAGACACTCTGAATGAAGCTAAGATTTAAATTTTAAGTTAAACCTGACTAGACTGGATTTTTATTACATGAAAGTACATTTTTCCCCCCTGAGAGGTCATTATGGGGAGAAAGCACAAGACAAGGAGAGAGGCAATCTGAACCTTGCAGGGCCTTTGATTCAATGTGCATGTTTGCTCCTGACATTTGGTCGTCTCCTCCACCCAACACATACTCATCTCACCAAACAGAAACTACAATGCGTGATACAGCATCGCCCAGTGGGAGCAGGGCCGTCGGTAATGGCACACACACCTGCTTTCAGCCCTTCCTCATCCCATACGTTCCTTTACATAATAGAATCCATATCTACCTATTAATACTTAAGAGCCCATTTTGCAGCAGCATTAAAGGTGCACTTTAATCGGCAGTGATCAGCACCCAGGATCGCTCTTCACATGAGATCTCAAGCTTTCCACATACAAAGCTTGTAAAAGGGATGCATTTAGTCTTTAAAAAAATAACAATTTCTTCTCTAACAAGAATGCTACATATGTTGATAACAGAGAAGTGAGGTGCTTTGAAACCCTGGAAAGGCAAATGTGCAAAATGAATCCTGCTGAGGGCATCCAAAAAAATGCAGGCTGTGCATGGAGGCGATTTCCCTTTTACTCCCCTCGACCTGTCTCCTGACAATCAGGGGCTTTCTTTTTGCCAGCCACAAGAGTAAGAGAAACATTTCTTCTTCTTTTCAGTGATTCCTGCTATACATTCTCAGACAATTTAGAAAATAGCTCTGTGGGGATCTTACACAATAATGTTCTCGTGCTTGAAGAGAGAAATGCCTGTGATGGCGTTTCTGAGCATGATATCAGATTGCATTGTGCTGGTGGGCGCCGAGAAGCTCTCTCCAGCTCGCAGTAGCCGTAAATCATGGGGCCTTCCCCGAGAAGTAAATCGTCAGAAATATTCTGAACTGTGTCAGGTGCTTCTCTGAAACCTTTGTAAAATAACAGTAATGTGCACACTTAAATCAGACGACACACACACACACACACACACACACACACACACACACACACACATACAAACTCCTATAAAATTTCACAAAATGACCTATTTATATGTGTTCATATGATAGGGAATGGAACTGAGTTATCCCAGGGGTCAAAATTTTTCCTTTAGAAAGAAGAAACATTTTATGGATTTGCTGGTTATGGCAAATTTAAAATTTCTGTGAACTAGACCACACTTTGTATTTTCCTGGTTTTTTAAAATTAATTGTTATCAGTGGAAAACAAATAATCTAGCCACATTTCAGAGACATTTACGATCATATATAATATTTAGATATATGCATATTGAAACTGAGCACATGTGATTTTTTAAGTTAGTGCTGTTGTTTTACTTTGTTTCAATGTTTGACTTACATTACATTATCCTTTGCATATTTATTTAATCCCTACTAGCTACTAACTGATCTATAAAACACCAGAACATACGACACAAAGTTTCTTCCTCAGACACCACAGCGGAAAGGCAGCCGACAGAAGGAGCATAGGAACCTCCATTAGAAACGCTCAGGAATCCATAGACACAAATTATCCAGGTGCCTGGAGTCTCGGGTGTATAGGACTGGAGATGGGCCACTAATGGGTGTGGGCTGTCTTTTGGGGAATGATAAACATGTTCCAGAATGAGAAAGTGATAATGGTTGCACAATTATATGAACTTATTAAACCCACTGAATTTTACACTTAAAAATGGTGAATTATATATTAATTATATCTCAATACAGCTGTTTTTAAACAGAGGATGATCAATTCATGCATATTTAAGGTATACCTTATTATGTAGTCTAGTATCTAAAAATGTAAGCTATCTATAAAACGGCGAGCTATCTATTAAAAACCGAGGACACTTAACGCAACATGTTTTCCTATATTTTAAAATTATACTATATGATTTGGGTCAAATTTGTTGATTTCTATATTTTTCAACATCTCCAGTACAATTTAAAGTTCCTTGTCTACTAAAACGAATTTGTTTTCTTCTTTTGATGAAAATTTTTAAAAACTAGTAATATACATATTTTATATCATAAACCTTTAAATAATTCCCAATATTTATATAGAGAAAAAAGTGTATTTTATGAGAAATCAAGAATATTATTTGTCTTTTTTTCATTTGTAATGAAAAGGCAAAAGGATAATACTTGAGGAAACTGCTCTCAGAGTATTACATTCCATAATATTTTAAAAGCTATAGTTCTAATATTATATGATTGAAAAGTCACAAGATCTATTTTGACAGCTTGGAAGCGAATTATTTGTCAAAATATTTTTTCTCTGTCAAGTGTCATTGTCAATATAGATTAAACAGTAATTAATTTTATTTCATCTTGCAGAATGTTTAGGTATTTGTTAACTTCTCTCATGACTTTATTAAATAGTTTACTGATATTACAAAACATTGTCACTTGTAAAAATTCTTTCCAAACTTAACTTATGATCAATTTGAACACCTGCTAAGGGAATAAGTCTCTTCCACGTAGCCCATTTTCCCCTACCTTCCTTAGGGTTTCCTTAGGCCTTCTCTTAATTGGGTGCTGATAAAGATGCTGATGGCAGCACTCAGAAATAGACTGGACTTTGAGTAAGGAGCTGAAATACTGTAGGATCCCTGAGTATGAAATCTCTCTTGACACTTCCTAATCAATGCACTTCAGCTCTCAGACTACCTCCTAGAAATCCCACGCCCTTGGTGAAGGCAGCTTAATGACAGAGCTTGAAGTTACAGGAGTGTCTGAACAAGAGATTGTCAGATTAGGGGAACACGCTAACGCTCCAGAGGATGGCTGCCCTATCTCAAGTCCCACACACCATATACACCCACGCAGACCCCAAAACCTAACTTTCTCCTGATCCTTCTAATTCTGTTGAAATCAGGTCATAATCATGTCCAGAGGTCTTGACAGTAAAACTGTAATAGTGAAGAAAATGATCAGACTATGAAATATTGCATTTAATTTTCCCACGTGATTTATTGACCCACTCTTCTCCCTCTCTCTGTCCTCCAGTTTGTCCCTCATCTCTTCTCCTTCCCTGAGTTAAAGGGAAAATCGGAGTCCTTGGGAGGGGATGCTCTGAAGAAGGATGTTTGAATAAAATAGACACCAGCATGAAAAACATGGGCAAGTCGCATCATTGCACATTAATTAGGAACAAAGTGGCAGAGCCATTTACCATGAGCACAGTAAATGCAAGAAGGGTTCTCCCATTTCAGAAGTGTTATTTTAGAAGGTCTGCAATCAATTTTCATCCTGCAAAAATAACACACCTCAGTTCCAAAAGCAAGTTGCTGTACGCTTTCTTCATTTTGTCATGTGCTTTTCAACCAGTTGCAAAAAGTCAACAAATTCACAAGTAACTGTCAGCTAATTCTTCTGTTAAAATTGTTGGGTTCCCTTTCCAAATCTTATACTTGTCTTTACTCATGCTTTTAAAGCTACAAAAAAAAAATGTCTGCATGGACTCACTTCCATAAAGAAGAGTTATTACAGAATGTTAGAAACCTGGGAGAGCTTGCGAAAATGCTGTATTATCACTTTCTGATATCCCATTTCTTCCCAGACTGCACCAGGCTTAAAACAAATAGAAGTTTGCCTGCTGTGCTCAGAACAACCTAAGCTGAAGTTAATATCTTCCCATGTTTGGACAAAAATAATTATACTTCCTGAAATGAAAACTTGATTCCCTTTGTTCAAAATCACTGGAATACAGGACCTCTTTGGGAGGCAAGGGGCAGCAACTGAAAATATGAGAAGCTTTTGGAGTAAGTTAGAACTGGAAGGAGTTTGTCTTAGGAGCATCGTCACTGGCCTTGAGGCCAAGTGCCACTTTGACAGTGTGGTTCATTAGTGGCACATGTTGAATGCTGTTTGAATTTCAAAATGTTTAGAAAACAAGTTTTAGATAAACTTTACTGAATCTATTTACATGCATATTCAGTGTGTTTTCTTTTAGATCATTTAAATAAAAGCTATTGAGAAGTATTCTTGAAGCTTTTATCACAGTCGATGCCTCAGACACACTAGTAAATCTTTATGGACATTTTGCACAAAGGGCATGTTTAGAATAATTTCTCATTCATCTAAAATATTTCCCATTTTTATGATTTTATCTTTCCCATAATAATTTATATTACTTACCACTTTAATCAGGATTTTTAAAAAAATTCTTGACATATACAGTTTACCCTTGAAGAACACAAGGGTTAGGCGTATTCACCCCATGCCGTCAAAAATTTAGTACAACTTTTGACTTGCCTAAAACTTAGCTACTAATAGCCTACTGTTGGCCAGGAGCCTTATTGATAACATATATAGTCAGTTAATGTATATTTTGTATGTTATATGTGTTATACACTGTATTCTTAGAAAACAATAAACTAGAGAAAATATTTTTAAAATTGTTGTATATTTCAAAAAATTTTCCAATATATTTATTGAAAGAATTTGCATATAAGTGGACACACACAGTTCAAACCTGTGTTGTTCAAGAGTCAGCTGTATTTTAAGAAAAATAATCCCTTTGGCTTCCTCTTCAGAGACCATAGTGTGGATATCTAAGTTGCAATGTGAATCTTCTAACTTTCTCAAATGTATCTGGGAAGTTAGTGTAGTGTAAGTAAACAGAATCTGGATTATTAAGATAGTTAACAGGTCTCCCTGCTTCTTCACTGGCTCCTCCGTAGCCTGTTCTCCATACAAAAGTCAGAGGTCAAAAATGTGAGGCTGATCTTTTACTCCTACGTGCAGAATCCTGCAGCAGGCATGCATTCCCATTCATAGACAAGGCAGAGACTTGTGCACGCCTCCCTGGGCCCCGCAGACCTGGTTCCCCGTTGCCTCTCTGCATCTCACCTTCTGCTCCTAACTGGGCTGATTGTGCTCCAGCCACACCGGCCGCCAGGTGGTTCCTGGGACGTGCCAGGAAGGATCTGGCCTGCAAGGTTTGTTTCCAGATGCTCCCCTTCCCGCACCAACTTCCTCCTTGCCTCCTGTGAGCACTGCCCCCACCTCCTTTTAGTATTTTGCTCAAATATCATCTCTGCAACGAGAACCTTCCTGACGTTGTAATTAGTACCATCAACGGCAGAGCCCCCGGTGGCCCCAGTTCCTTCCATTACCTCTGTTTGCTTTTCCCATAACATTCATCACATTCCAGTGCATACCTAATTTGTTATATATTATTGTTACTGGTTATGCCTGCCTTTGTTTTAGAAGGTGAGGGCACAAGTGCTGTAGCTTTGATTCGGGTATTGATGTATCATCACCACGTAGAAGCCACTCCACCATATCCATTCACCGAATGGCTCAACATAGGTCTACATAACAGTAACTGACATTCTGTGCATGTTTAAAAGCCTTATCTAGTATATTACTAATCAAAATTCCTGGATTTTGAGCCATGTGGCTTAGGGGACACATCCTTTGCTGTTCCACATTTGGTAACTAACAGAGTGTGTGGCCCATAGGAAATGTTAAACACACTGTTAAAGAGGGAAAGAATCAGTTATTTTCCCCAACATTTCAGGCAAAGAAACAGATTTTAAAAAGCTAACAGGCTCTCCAGAACTAAATAGCTAATAAAGGAAAACAGATAAGGACTCAAGTATATTTTGTTAATATAAAAATCTAATCATAGTCGTAAGTCTTTGGTTTTAAATTAGTTTGAAAAACAGTCTACCTATTACAAAGTGTGACTGGTAGTACTTAATTTTACCAGTGACAAAGCTGGCCTAGCTTGTTGGTGACAATAAAATGCTAATTTTTTATATTAATAATCACTTGAGAAGAGGGAGAAGTACTAAGATTGTATATGTATCAGTTTTATATTGCAGGTCACATGATTTGTGTGACTGCTTTTTAGGTCTCAATGATAGGCCTACTCCCAACTATTATGTTCTTCTGTAAAAATGCTAACATTTGCTCTAACGTGCAGAGGTGCTGGTAATTCATGGTGAAATACTCAAAGCAGTGACTAATATCATGTTTGGGGCTTAAGGTGAAAGCAGCCAAAAAAAGAAAAAAAGTAGATTAAAACCATTATTTCATGCTTGTTCTGTACCAAGAGAAGGCACGTAGTCACTGCCATTTGGAGCCAGAGAGTATTATGCTTTCTGTGTGTGTGTGTGTGTGTGTGTGTGTGTGGTGAAGTTCAGTTGTGCTTTTTTAAGGATATATCATTTTCTGAGTAATTATTTTAAGTTTAAATACTGAATTTCTTTAGACTTACAGTGGCAATTATAAGAACTATGCAACCCAGGTCACTTGAGGGTTTTGGTTAAAAACTTCAATGCTTTGGTGAACCTAGTTTGTGTTATTCATCACTGGGGTAGGGGGAAGGGTGGAATTAACTCACTGGCAATAATCCTCAATTAGTTATTGTCCAAAAGAACCACACTGACTGCATATGGGGCAGCGGGGAAGCAGGGGACAGATACTCACTCCGGACGGGAATGCGTGGTATGCTTCTGATTGGTGTTTCCTGCAATCCTCATGTATTTTGAGTTGTAGGTACCTATTTTTTCTTTAATCATGAAATTCTCCATAACTTAGGACATTTTGGACTGTGGAATACAAAAATAAACAGATTAGTCTAGTTTGAATATTTTGCTATAAAATATTCACTAAACTCTAAAGAGTTAACAACTGAATGTGTTTCTGACAGAAACAGTATCCTGCCGATTGTTATCCTTTGGAAAAACAAATAAGCAGGTGGTAAGATTGACATAATATTTTGAGGAGTGTGATTACTTTTCTTTCCTAAGTGGGAATGCCCGTCCCCACGGGGGTGGCCACCGGGTTCCAGGACGCCAGGGTGAGGAGTGTGCTCAGGAGATGTCTGAGCTGCCTCGGCCCCCTTGCAGACCCTTGACTGCGTCCCGGAGTTGCGCACACACCGCGCGTACAGAGGACTGAGGCCTGGAGCCCTCCCAGGGCAGGCGACGGCAGTGGGGACCCACACAGCGCGCTCCCGTGGGCTGTCCCGGCCACGCGGGCAGCTGGCCTGGCGGCCAAGGGGAGTAGCTGGGGAAGGTACCACGGCGGAAGTGAGGACAAGAATCAACTCAGTGCAATCAGTTCTTATCGTTCAACTGAAATCTGAATTATGTCTGCCAAGTTAGGTTTTATTTTTATCCTTGGCATTCTTTTTCATGCCTGTTAAGTACTGAAAACAACATTTTTTTGCTGCAATTCTGGCTTTACTTTAATAAGTTGATGGCATAAGTTAGAGGGAGGAGATTCATAGTTTATCTTGCCTTGAAAGGAACACATCCAACTCATCTGAAGTGTTTTCAAGTCTTGAACATACAAATTCAAAACACATGAAGGTGCTTTAAAATATATTCCATCTGTGGATATCTCCATCTGTGTGGGCAGGGAGCAGACTTGTTTTCATTGGTTCTTGATGGTAGTAAAAGCTTAATTCCAAGGCATTATTAACTTAGAATCAAAGTAATACTGACATGACTTGGCCCATAGTCAGAATCTGTCCAAAATCGAAGGGCATTTAAAAATCAATAAGAGAAATAATTCTTGCTAGGTTATTTTTATCAAATTTCTTCAAGCAGTGGAGGAAAGTAAAATCGTGATCAATAGTACGGTAAACCCACTGAAATCTCTGTGTTCTTAATGTAAAATAACTGACCGAACATTTAGTCCTGTTGTTAATAGACAAAAGATTTGGGGTTACCCCCTGTCCCCTTCTAGTCCTCCCTGTCTAATAAGGGGCATGTACTTTTCCGCAGTGTCACACTTTCAGTCTGTCCACAGGTGACCAAGTCTGAGAAACAGACTGAAGTAAACACTTCTTTTAAGATTAGGAAAAGGTTTTGAACAGTCTTAGTGTACCAGGTCACATGCCTATCTCTCCAGTGAACAATTGGCAAGCTCGCCTTGTCGAATTCGCCGTTTGTCCTCATGGAGCAATTGATAAGGGCTCTTAAAAAGGTACTCACTTTACCCCCTCCTAATGGGAGCATCCTTCATTGCAGATATTTTTCTCCAAGCTGATGCCTCAGCTACAGCTTTAAAAGGATCATTTCCCTATAATAAACTGCCATCTCTAGGTGGTGAGTTATCTGAGGGAACTGGTGCCCCAACTGTGCTCTAAGGGGGAGTGCCTTGGTCAAAGGCAGTGTGTACAGGATCCCACATTAGTACAGCGAGCATTTTGTAGGGCCTCAGACAACCAAGTTGGCTAAGGTCCTGGAGGGAGGAAATGCAAGTCCGTATCTGGCACATCTGTCAGATCCACGTCACGGGGAATGATTGTGCCTGTCAGGGTGAAAGGGACCTGAGGGCATCAAGTCACCACCGGTGGCAGTTTGGTTTCCCTGTGAAATAGTGTCATGCAACGGGATTAGCCCTGGATTAAAGTACTGGCAGCATGGACATTCGCCCGTGGCAGGGAATCTTTGTAAGCGGGACAGTTGTCGGACCCTAATATGTAGGCCCCATTGCTGCTGAATGTGGTTTCTGCACTCAGGGGGCCATTATGAAAGCCCAAAGGTAGACGACGACAGAGGCCGACTGGCAGCCACTGGACAGTGGTTTCTGCCAACCCCCTAATGGCACTGGTTTCTAGTGGGCTTTACCACGTGGTTCAAAGATGTTTATACTTTGTGCCCACCACATGTGTCTGTCTGTATGCCTTTTTCAGGAAAGAGCCTGTTGCTTGTCTTCAAACGACAAATGTTGCTAAAAAACTGAATTTTTGTACACATCATAGTGAACTTCAATCCATATATAATACCTACAGAAATAAACTCAAAGAAGATCACAATCATAAATGTAAGACCTAAAACAACACTGTTTTTAAAAGAAAGCCTGGGATAGGCAAATATATTTTAAGTAAAACACCAGCAGTCTCTTAGTGGAAAAGATAACAGCAAGTTGGATTTCATCAAACCTAAACCTTTATGCTCTTCAAAAGATACTATTAAGAGAATGAAAAGACATGTCACAGACTGAAAAAAATATTTGCAAGCCACATATATGACAAAAGACTTGTATCCATGTTTTATAAAATTCAATAAGAATGCAAACAGTCTAATTAGAAATGGGTAAGAAATGTGAACAGGTATTATATCTCGTACATAAGGATGGCAAATAAACATATGCAAGTATGTCTCAGCATCATTAATAATTAAGACAATGAAACATAAAACAGCAATGAGACACCAGTAAGTCTGCATTAGAATAGCTAAAATTGGAGAGACCATACCAAATGTCGGTGAGTTAGGGAGGAACTGAAATCCATACATTGCCAGTGAGAATGACAGTGTGATCACCTCTTTGGAAACAGTTTGGCAATTTCTTAAAAAGCTGAACATACACTGACCATGATCTAACCATTCCATCCCTATGTACCAAGAATAATCAAGCATATGCCATACCAATTTCTGTGCATTAATGTCTTTATTTGTAATAATCAAAACTGGAAACAACCTACCTAACCACCACCCAGTCAGTGAAGACACAGATCGTGATACACCGGTGTAACAGGATCTCCTTAGACCTGAAAATGAATGAATTATCTGCACATGCAACTTGCATGAATCTCAAAAAAATCGTGCTTCATGAAAGAAGCAAGGCAAAAAGAATGAGAGCTCTATGACTCCACTTAAATAAAACCTTGAAGATGGACAATAATCTATTGATGAAGATTTATCTTTTCAGAAAGGAGTGGAGAGAGGGAGGGAGGGACTACTAGGGGGCATGATGAAACATTTATGGGTGCTGAATACTCCGTTTGCTCGATTATGTTCATGCTTTCATGGTCCCACACGTGTGTGTATGTCAAAACTTATCCAATTGTACACCGTAAGTATATACAATTTTTTGTATATTAACGATTATATCAGTAGAGTTGTTTAAAATTAAATCAGAGACTGAGAGAAATGGGCTCCACATAAATCAAGTTTTATTTTCTTAAAAGGCTTTAATTTTTAGAGCAATGTAAGGTTCACAACAAATTTGAAAGGAAAGTACAGAGATTTCCCATATATTCCCTGTGTCCATGTGTGCACAGCCTCCCCCTCTATCAGCATCCCTCAGCAAAGTGGCAATTGTTTACCAAGGTGAACCTACACTGATACATCATTGTCACCAAAGCCCATAGTTGCGTTAGGGTCCACTCTGGCTCGTGTACACCCTGTGGGCTTGGACGCATGTGTAACAACACTAATATTCATCATTATAGCATCACACAGAGTCTGGTCACTGCCCTAAACTTCCTCTGTGCTCAGCACATTTGACTCTCCCCCGCCCCCAACCCTTGGCAACCACATATCCTTTTATTATCTCCGTAGTTTGTCTTTTCCAGAGTGTTACACAGTTAAAACCATATAGAATGTAGCTTCTTCTGATTGACACTTTCACTCAATAATATGCATTTAAGCTTCTTCCATGTCTTTTTATGACTTCGTAACTCACTTCTTTTTAACACTGAACGATAGTCATTGGATGCACCACTTCAAAGGTAGTATGATATATTCAACAAAAAGAGGAAGGCATGTTTAGAATCCATGTACTATCATAATAAACTATAATGTAATGTAGATAATATGTAAACAATCATATAAACATATGAATATACCTAAGCATGCATAATCAAATGTCATTAATATTATTATTTTGAACAAATTGGTATATGTTAGATTAAGAATAAGAAAAAAAATGGGAAAAATAAAATTTTTTTTAACTTCATTTATTCCTTCTTTGATGAGCTTCCTTTATGTAGATGCAAGTTTCTGACCTATATAATTTCCTTCAGTCAAAAGAACTTCTTTTAAAATTCCTTAGAACGCAGGTCTACTGGCAAAAAAACGCCATCAATTTTTTGTTTGTTTGATAAAGTCTTCATCTCTCCTACAATTCTGAAGGATAATTTTTCAGGGTACAGAATCTAGGCTGATTTTTTTTTTAATCTCTCTAAACACTTTAAGTATTTCACTCCACTTTTCCTGCTTCATGGCTTGGGAGGAGAAATTGGCTGAAAATCTTGTATTTGTTCTTTTATAAGTGAGGTCTTTTTGTTTGTTTGTTTCAGCTCTGGTTTCTTTCAGGATTATTTCTTCATCTTTGATTTTTGTAGTTTAAAAATTATATGCCCGGGTATACTTTTTTTTGGCATTAATCCTGCTTTGTGTTTGCTGAGTTTTTTGCTCAGTGGTTTGGTGTCTGACATTAATTTGGGAAATTCTCAGTATTATTGCTTCTAATATTTCTTCCTTTCTCTTTTCTTTTTCTCTCCTCTGGCACCTCCATTACTGAGATGTTACACCATTTGTTGCTGTCCACAGTCCTTAGATATCCTGTTCTGGTTATTTAGTCTCTGTTCTCTTTGCTCTTCAGTTGTTGAGGATCCTGTTGGTATGTCTTTGGACTCAGAGATTATTTCCTCAGCCACATCCAGTCTATTAAAAAGCCCATCAAAGCCATGCTTCATTTCTGCTGTAGTGGTTTTGATCTCTAGCATTTCTTTTTGGTTCATTAGAATATCAGTTGCTCAGCTTATCCTGCCATCTGCTCTTGCATGCTGTCTACTTTATCCATTAGAGCCATTTGCATATTCATCATAGTTGTTTTGAATTCCCAGTCTGATCATTCTAACACCCCTGCTATGTCTGGTTCTGATGCTTGCTCTGTCTCTTCAAGTTGTATTTTTGGCTGTTTGGTACACCTTGCATTTTTTATTGATAGCCAGATACAATACACTAGGTGAAAGGAACTGATGTTACAGGCCTTTAATGTGGTTGCAGTTTTGTGAGGAGGGGAAATGTCCCAGAATCCTATGATTAGGTCTGTCTTTTAGTGACCCTATCTGTCTGGACTGTGAGCATCATTAAGTGTTTCTCAGATTCTCCTTCTCGCTCACGCTGGACAGGATGGCCAGAATGGGCTGGGGTTGGGTATTTCCCTTCCCCAGGCCAGTTAGGCTCTGGTAACCCCCCAGCAGGTGAGCCTCTGGTGACTACTTCCCCTGTGTTAAAGCTTTGTTCCGAAGAACAGAGGGTTCTGGTGGCTTTCAAATCGGTTCCTTTTCCCCCCTCAGCTGGAAGCACAAGGGGACTTTTCTCTGCTGTTTACCATGGGAATTTGGTCAAGGTCTTGGAGGTAAGTCACAAAATATTGTGGAGGTCCTCCTCATGACTGGGGCCTCTGGAGTTTTTAACTCTCAGATTTGTTCACACTGAGCCTGCAGTAATTCCTCAATTACAGCTTGGTTTTTCCGGCACTGTGGTGGTTTCCAGTCATTACATCATTGTATATTTTCACCAAAATTTTACCAAAGTTGTGTCTTTCATATCTAATTTGAGAACTGTCTCCTTGAGACATTTGCATGAACTGATTTTTCCAATACATCTGCTTAATTTTCGTGGAAAGAATGAACTCTTCTTGTATTCATAGTTAATAAGCTTATAAAATATTTAATTCTATTTAATAACAGTAATAATAAAGTCAGCTGGCATAATCAGGTTTTGAACACAACTGAATCTCAGCAAGCATGTAATTCAGAACTACCTACTCATACTAGAGAGTCATCTACCTGCCGTAAGAGTCGGCCTCCCCTGGGCAGTGGTGTGCCTCTTAAAAGAGCAAGCAATGTAAATAGACTATAGATAAGAAATATCTATTATAGTGTGGCTTGCAATCTCATTATTATTGTTATTTAATTGAAATATAGTTGATATACAATATTATATTGGTTTCAGGGGTACAACATTATATATAGCGCCAAGTGCGCCCCATCAGTCTAGTTACCTTCTGTCATCATACAGAGACACTACGATATTACTGACTGCACTCCCTGTATACTGTATTTTCGTCCCTGTGACAGGTTTATTTTATACTTGGAAATTCTTACTTCTTTACCCTTTGCCTTTTGCCATCCCCAGCCCCCACCCCTATACAAACTTACTACTGGCATGAAACTGACACAGTTTTTATGGTGCAACTTGCTTCTATTGCTCATTTATCATTTTCACCTTCTACTTTTTAATATCAATGGTCCTATACTCAAAGAAAATATTGGGTCTTAACACATAGGCATTTCATAGTTGTTTATAACACACATCCTTTCAATAAGAAAAGAAATCTCTCTACTGTCACACTTGGAATTGGAAGTGACTGTAGGACATGACCATTTTTATTATGACATCTCAAATCCTACAGAAAGATCATATACATTAGAATAAAGTTATGGGAGCTAAATCACCTCCACAATATCTTCATTCCTTAAAAATAGAGTAATGCTTTGCATAAATCGATGTTAGATTAATGCTCAATGCCAGAAATTATTAAACCACATTAAAAAAAGAAAAAAAAGAAAAAAATTCACCGATATTATTAAAATAAAATGCATATTTTAGTGCTTTCATACCACTTCCAGTTTTCTAATAAAACAGTTGCCAGGGGAACCTCATGCCAAACAAAAACTGCTGTCAGATGTCATCATTAAAGTGAGCCGACATCACCCAGGGGATCCTTCTCTCAGGCTCCATTCATTACTTTCTAAATCTGTAAAGCTATCATTTCCAGGATTTCTTTTGAGTACTGACATGAAAAGAAACAATCATAATTTGTAAGAGTGTCAGTGAAAAATACTCTTCCCCTCCCAAAATATGCTGTTCTCAAAACAAGAAATGATTGCAGTGTGTATCACCTATCATTCCCTTAAGGACCAGAAAGTCGTTTTCAAAAGCAAAGAAAACATTTGAAACTAAACTGAAGTTCAGGTTACCAGCTTCCTATTTCTACATCATTTTATCTAAATGTTGCAAAATGTTACTTTTTCAGCATAATTTCTTTTGTCCTTAATCTTGAAAAATAGGGATAATAGTTTTGCTGGACCATAATCTCTTTTGGGGAACGATATAGTGACTCTCAGCTAAAAACTAGTAAATATTTAATAACTGGTAGAAGCTACTAATATTAATATCATTGCTAATGCTTATATTAGATAGAGGATGGGTTATTTTAAGTATTCTCTTTCATTTTTTAATTGAATGATCATAAAAATGCTAAAATTG
Organism: Manis javanica; assembly: GCF_040802235.1. NCBI lineage: Eukaryota > Metazoa > Chordata > Mammalia > Pholidota > Manidae > Manis > Manis javanica. The sequence continues at coordinate 120,082,928 of NC_133164.1, forward strand.
TTCAAGCACTAAAACTACCAGAATGACTCACATGATGGAGCTATTCTGTAGCAAAGTACTCGAAGTTACAGCCAATGCCTATAAAACCAAGTGCTTTCTTGAAATGAAATGATGTCTCTGTGGAAATGTGGATAAAATGATACAAAATCAGCACATCAAAATATTCTTTGGATCATCTCTCTTTATTACTTATAAAAGATTTTAGAGCAGAAAAATATTCTGATCAGAATATCATAGTGGCACTGAAATGTTTTTCTGGCCATCAGGACTGCCCTTTGGTACAATCATCACTGAGTTCTTCAGCTAGGTTCCTATTTGCTCAGGTGTCGAATCATGCGTCCAGCAGTCTGCACTAGGAGGGAGCTCTCAGTCTTTCCATGTAATAATTGAAAATGGAGTATTTGTTATGCTTTTCTGGTTTAGATAGGATAATTGTCAAGTGATAAGATAAAGCAAAACCTGAAGAATGAGTCCTGGGAATCCTGACAGTCATTCGTTCTTCAGAAAGTACTCATAAGCCGCAGTGAGATCAGAGCGCTAGACACGCCGAGTGAGAGACCCAGGAGGAACAGTGATGAGAGGGTACGTCAGTTCCTGCCCAGCACTGCTGCGTCTGAATTCACATCATCCTTAGCATAAAACTAGGAATCCATTCTTTCCTCTGAGAGGTTTAAGAATAGACATAATATATAAAAGTGAAACACCTATTTTAATAATACTTTGTGTTTTTAAACTTAACTGCAAATGTAAATAAAATTTTGCCATATAGTAATTAGAGAACACTTCATTATGTAATAAATCATGCTTATTTACTTTTAAATAATAACTCTTGCTCTAATGGGAAAATATGGAAAAGCAAGTCAATCAAAATAACTGATATATTTATGTGCACTGTTCCAGTTTAACTTGTTAAACATTTTTATTACTGCATTCCTAATACTAAAAACATCTACAAAGTGACCCTGCTAGTCATGATAAAGATTTGCACTGTCTTTGCTGGTCTTTCTTGTAGATGAATTGCTGGCAAAAACATGTTTCTAACTGGACGTCTTGGCTGCCCGATTACCCAGTGCACCAGTGGGTCCGTCTTCCTCTCTGTTCTCATCAGAATTATGGTCTGCCTTGGGCAAACAATCATTGAAAACTTTCAGGGCGATTTCATGCATTTTCATATAATTTAAAACTTGAATTTATTTGCAAATTATAGTATGTTCCCAGGTAAAAGGCATCATGTTATTCAGTCTAAATCTAAGCTCCAAAAATACTTCAAATAGTTTTCTAACTTTATTTTGAAATAACCTTTCTCTTTATACTACATTAAATGGGAAATGTTTTTTTCCTAATTATTATTTTATTTATCACCAGGCCTTTGAAAAACAAGTACAAAATTACTAGGTATTTCAGTTCAATTTGAGGTTTTTTTAAAAGACACTAATTAACATTAGAGGCAAAATTGATAAAGATTTCAGTCCTTTGATAACTTTTACTTGTAATAATCATTACAAATTTACAAATCTGTATAGGACCTGTAAGTAATAATTCCAGACTAAACCTATGACTTTGAAATATTTTTAGAGAAGAAAAAATGTAAATGCACAAACCAGGACAGAACTTTGATTAATTTGTCCTTTCTTTAATAAAGACATTTTTACCCCCAATATGGCATGTGTACATTAGAGAATTAAAAAATATATATATGGAAAAAATAAAATATAATAAACAAATTACTCTAATAACCCACACAGAATTTTAGTTAAATTCAATTAAATATAAATGGATTTAGAAAATGTAGTGGAGTTTTAGAAATATTAATTTAAATATTACTTAATTTACTAAATATCCTTATAATAAAACAACTTTAACAGTTTTATGCAACTGTTAGGATCAAACTAATGTCTTTTAAGACACGATCCTATTATCACAATTTAATCAGTTTCCCAATCCTGAGTCCAAAGTAAGGTAGTCTGCAGGAGAACAGGCTGTCATTCAGACTGGTGCCCTTTGAACTTATATTACTGTAGAGTTGGGGGGAAAAAGCTTTACTTCCCTGTGCCTTAGCTTCTTTTCAGTAAAATAATGATAATAATAATAAGATCTAGCTCCTAGCATTGTTCTAGGGCTTAAATTAGTTAATAATGTTAAGTTTCTTAGACAAGAGTGAACATATTTATTCTAAAACATTGTAGTAGAGTTTTTAGCTAAATCTTGGGGCAAGTGTGAGATTATTTACTGAAAAGAAATGACTAAATCATAAGGGAAATAATCCAGAATCCATGTATCATAAGAGTTTGCAACTCCTACCAACAGCAAATAACACTGCCTTTTTCTCAACACTCTGTTGGAATTGTATTCATTTGCTGATATCATAATGAAAATCTTTTTAATTTTAATTGCACTTACTGATTTGACAAAAGTGTTGAACTTTTACATATGTTCACTAGAATTTGCATTCCTTTTTATTATCATTCCGACATATATTCTGCTGAAGTCTACTTTGTGTGTGTGTGTGTGTGTGTGTGTGTGTGTGTGTGTGTGATTTTTTATCTATATCTATACTTAAATCTATCGATCCATCTATCTACATTTTGGAAGTGAGGAACTCCCTTTGCCCCATTTATTTAACTCCTCTTTCAAAATTTATGTTGCATTTTGACATAGAGAAGCACTTTATTATTGGGTATTAATGGTATTTATTTTGTCATTTTGCCTTTGTCATCATGCTTATTAAATATGCTCCAATCAAATGATATACATACCATCTGTATCCAGTTCTGATAAATGTTGGTTTGACTTCTCTTTATTATAAAAATTTGTATGAGAGTTAGGTTGAATATTTAAAATTTGTAATATTTTCTTATACATTTTTTTAAGAACTAGCCAGTTCACTAATAACTTTGTATATAATAAACCATGGAGAACTGTGTTAAAGTAATGAAATAACAAGGCCAAATAGAGTTATTCTATGACTGTGCTTAATTAGGAAATACATTTGTATAACTCTATTAGTATCTTAATTATTTTGAAAAGATTTATATTGACTATTTTGAAACATGTCTTCTTATTGTTAGAGTATAAAATATAAGTAAAATATTTATCGCAACCATGAAGGCAAAATATGGTGCAGTCCTGATCTAGGGCAGTTTTAGCAACAGGAATATGGGCACCAAAATTCCAGTTGGGGAAGGGAAACCAATGAGAAGACATGCACTGTTCACCTCCTAAAGCAATTTCTGCTGATTCCTAAATCAGAGAAGAATGTGAGACAAGAGGAAAAAGTAGACAAAGTCTTGTGGTCATATGTTGACTGTATTTTTTATGGCAATTTGCATGACAGTTTTGGCCAAACACGTCAGTAACTTTGTGTTTAGGGGAAACTTCTAGATTCTGCATCCTCTCAACAGCTTTACAGCTCATTACGTGGCCCACAGGTCAGCAGAATCAATAACACTCACCATCTGTCCTTCTATTTTAGCCTATATTTTCTTGTTAACTAGGCACCGAGATAATTTGTTTCAGTACTGCTGAAAAAATTGTATCCAGCTACTGCTGAAAAAATTGTATCCAGCCGGTATTTATTTGTCATCTGCTAGCCACTGGTCAGCACTTCAGGTCTTGGGTAGCTACCAGTCATGACTTCAGGTCTTGTGGAAAGGGCAATCAACAAGAGAAACACAAATCTCTGCCTTTATATTATTGTGGTTATTATATATCATAGAAAAAAGTAAGTACATGGAGTGCACTGTACATTAGAAGGTGAAAAGTTCATGCAGAAAAAGGGGTAAGGGAAGAATGTAGGGAGGACAGGGGGGTGCAGCTTTGTGATGGGCTCTGCCATTTAAAACATGTAGGTGAGGGAAGACAGTGGAAGGTGACGTTTATGCAAAGACTTGAAGCCCTGTTGGTGGAGCTGTGTGAATACTGTGGGTGTGGTTGGGTATTCCCGGCTGGGAGAGAAGCAAATGAGAGGTCCCTGCAAAGTGAGCATGCCTGGGAGTTCCAAAGAAGAGGGGAGACCAATGGGGCAGGGTCAAAGCGCCAGCAGGTGTTAGTGAGACATTAGCTTGGCGGTTAACGGAAGTGGGCGTACATGTGCATCCAGCAGGGTGAGAAGCCTTGAAAACTTTAAAACCATCGCCCAAAATAGGACTGTGAATATGAGAGGCCAAGGTAAATGGCATTGATGGGGGGAAGGCTTGAAGAACTTGGAAGTATTAACTTTAAACTTGGTAAATGACAGGTAGCCTAGCCTATGAGCTCAACTAACAAAAGAAGTGTGATTTCCATCATTGGAAAATGTATATTTACTTCCAAATATGGAATGTCACATGCTGACAGGAATTTGGAGGTTCACCAACACAGTGAAGTGAAGAGGTGTAGTGAACGTCGCCGTCCCATCAAATCCCTCAGCTCACCCGGCAGAAGCCTGTCACCCAGCAGGATACAGACACAGGGTGTGCGTGCTGCTGGGACCCTGGCCCCCGCACACGGGGAGCTCGTGAAAATACTGTGGGTACAGGCAGTAGTTCCTGCCAGGGAAGGAGAAGCTCAGGAAACAAGAGGTTGCAATAAAAATGTATTCCTAAAAGCATTTCAAATAATAAAGGTATACTAAAATTATACTTTAATAAAAAGATTTCCAAAATACAGAAACATATTTGTATGTTTGAAAAAATGGAAAAGAAAGCTGGAAAAATATTTAGATATTCAATATTCACAACATCTTTAGATAAACACAAAAACCTATTTTAATAATATATACTAAAACCCTTAACATCCTTTCATATGCATATTACCAATAGTAAGGAAAACCCTGCTCACCATAGTATAGAAATCATGTCCCCAGAACCTCTCAAAGTGTTCTTCCCAATAATGTTTATATCTGGGTGGGTATGCTTCATATCTATGTCTCAAAAAAGCTATAATTCTGATTTCCTATCATTTCTAAATACAATATTTTTAACAAAAAGTAGATGAGAGTAAAGTAGTACACTTGTTTACTTCTGATTGTCATAAAACTTACAGGAGAGATACAATGAGAAGGAATATCTGATGTCACCCTGATTTTAAATAGTAAAAGATACTAGAGCCAATCACATTTATCCACAATTCCTATACAACTTGTCGTGTTAATGCCTTACTGCACACAAGAATGTATTTTTGCAAAATGACAAATTTCAAAAAAAGGTTTGGAATGTGATAAACATTGAATCATACAAAAATATTTTCCATAGAGTAGAATATTTTCAAAATGTTCCTTCACCTGTGGTTTGTTTCTGTAGTTAGAAAGTGATTAGAAGAGATCAAGAAATGCCTCTCCTAACCAGTCAGTTTATGATTCTGAGCCTAGCTAAGGCTAATATAAATTCCAAACTCATACTCTTTAGCCATATGAACTATAGTTAACACATTTATTTTTTATTGTATTTATTTCAGAGGGGTAGTCATGAATTTTTCCAAATGTTTAGAGTCGTCTGAAGGAAACACACTCTTTAAAAAAGGTCTGTTTTTCAATCTATTATTATTATTATTTCAATCTATTATTATTTCAAGTGAGTTAAATGCCAATATGGGAGGCAGAAAATAAAGCTACAAATATGGAAAGGCATTTTAAATAGTACTCCAAAGCAAGATCAACTGTATTAAGTCCAAAATGTTATCAGTTTTATTCTTTTGAGTAGATTTTTAAATATGATTTGTTCAAAGATTATTTTCTTATTGAAACTCAATTTCTATTTAGGCAAAGAAAAAGCTCTTCTGGGGAATATGATACAGCACAACTGATTTAAATTATACCAACTCCTATACTGGTATTGTGCTGGGAAAAATCAATGACAGCTACCAATTCTTTACAATAGTTTCATTAAAAATCACCTCTGTGGTCTGATGTTTTCTTTCTGAAGTAAAAGAATACTCATTTTGTTTATGTTGTTTGACCAACTACCAGTTTCAATTAAAATTCTTAGCTGGATACAGTCACTCTGAAGGAAAGGAAACCAAAATATATTACTTATCCTGCTCTGAACCAATAGCTTGGATTACTGGCATTTCTTTGGTGGCTTAAAAGTTGGCATATTTATATCCTGATATTATTACCTTTCATGGCCTATGAAAAAGTAGACAAAATCCTCTAAAATGTACCTTGTTTATAATAAATAGTAGTTTAAATGAACAGGTATGAGACAGACGTGTGCTCTTAGGATAATGTTTCAGGAAGTGTCAAATATCTCAGTTTTTAATCTCTAAATTGAAAATTTTTAGTTATTCATTAAAAACATTTATTGAATTCTGGTACCATGCTGGGCAGTGGAAAAACCATGCTGAATTAAACAGAGGAGTTAATGCCTACATTTGGCCTCTTTCTTTCTGAAACACATTACAGTGGAGAAAGCAACCAGTCAGCCAATGTCACAAATGAATATAAAATTTAAACTCTGAGTGTAATATCCCAGATAGCTATGCTGTATCGTAAGACCATGTGATGAGATGATTTGCATTTAAGTGAAGAAAGTCTGGCAGGGAATTACCCTGAGAAAATGATGATGAACAAGTAGAAAGAGGAGCAGAGGTAACCAGGCACCCAGGTAGGGAACTGTGTCGGGAAACAGAATGTGGGGACTTCAAGGACTGGGAAAGGGTCAGTCTTCTGACCTCAAGAGGGCAGATGCGACCTGGTATGAGGCAACACTGAGTCGGAGGTGGCACCTGTCAGCCAGTGCAAGCCACTCTCCCATTTTGATGTTCAGTCAAAGAGCATTGGGGTTTTGGGCACGATCAGACCTGCTTGCTGAACAATCAGACCTTCTGGGGCAGCCCAGTGAGCAGCTGTCAGAACCCTGCTCCGTAGCGCCAGCAGCCCCTGCTGACTGTCTCTCAGCCAGAAGCTGGCACACCCTTTGTCTTGCCACTTCCCAACGTGGTTCAAAAGCTGCCCACAAGACCTGCCTTCCTGAGCAGCTCCAGAAGCTAGTCTTGTGTGTCCCAAGTAGTTACAACATGGTCCTTCTTACATCTTCAGCATTATCTCCTAGACTTGGTCCAGAGTCAGTGATCATTGTTGACAGCAGAAGAATAAGTGTGTTTTTTTTTTTACTTCTTAAGCTTTTAAAATCTATTCTCACAGGTCTATTATTTTGCTTAGAAACTGTGTCTCTTATTTGAATTTGTTAATGAACTGAGGGCAGAGAGGATGATTTTGAACTTTTGAATTAATTATAAGGTAATTTGGAGCTGGGGATTAGATCTTCTAAAAGCCAAATGTTTTATCCTGGAGACTGGCTTCCTTCCTTCATATCCAGATTTCAATTTGCAGAGTTTTAAGCTCTCAGCGCTGTTCCTGTCTCTGTGTTCTTTCATCCCTGTTTCTCATGGTGGTGCTGAGCCACGTGGCAGGTGGTTTATGTAGGCTCAAGATCTTTGAAAAGAGCAGTTATCACATTTTTCAACAGCTCAGATAGTAAGAATTTGCTTTTCTCACAGTGTCTTTTTTTTAAAGGTACATTTTTGCCAACTGTAAATGGAACTCAAACTCCTGGGAGTTTAAATTCATTTCTAGGCTTGGACTCTACGTTACTCAGGTGTGTTTGAAGCCTGCAAAAATCATTTCCTCTACAGCTTAGGGATGTCCAAGACGCTCCAAACCTAAGCTGAAACAAGGTGACTGCCAGGAATAGAGAAATATCTTAATATTTCATTGCTGTTATTCTTTCCACTGTCTTAGTCATATATGTGATCCACAGCCTTAGATAATTTCCCATACCTCAGATTATGTGGTATGTTTTTAATTACTTTCTTCATAAAATCCATTCCAAGACTCCATTAAGAGAAAAACATTTTTTTGTCTGTCTCCGTGTTATGCGAGAGATCTCCAGAATGTGTTAGCAGTAACATTTTCTATTTCATCCAGGTTGTTTGGCTACATTAAACTACTATTATTTTCAAAACTTACACATTCAAGTATCTTTTGTTAAGTCGTCCTAAACAGCGGGCCTTAAGATGAACACCTAGCAGTGTTATCAGCAGGAACACGGAAGTAGTATCTTCAAAAATATTCTCCACCATAAAAACAACACTGGCAAACATTGTAAAAATAAATCAGTGTTTTCAAAATTAACTAAAGACTTGGAAAAATTTAACCAAAGACTTGCACCATTCAGCACATTATTTATTCCAGAGAAAAAGAGCTGAGTCTTGCTGAGAACAGTGAAGTTGGTGGCAGTTTTACTTTCCCTACTCCCATCACCATCTCTGCAGCTCAGGGGTAGCATTAAAAGCCATCAGCCTCACAATCACAGAGAAAATCATCAGGTTAGCAGCCACGTAGAGAGGACGGGACAAGGTTCACGTCCTCCAAAGCCCCGTTCCCAGTTAACCATCATTACGTGACCTGATGGCAGCTTCCTGGAAAATCCCACTTACAGGCCTTTCTTATTTGACCTGACTTGGAGTTTACCAATTGTAAGCAGCCTTTCACTTGGGAACATTTGTAGAAAAGAATCGGGGCAGTTGTTCAACACAGGCACTCACTGTGGGTCGTTTCTTAGCCCATGAACTGGATACTAGTAATTTTAAAAATATACATTTGATTGTTTTAGGTTTTTTTCAGTAATTTTGTAATTTCTTTTCTTTAAATTGTTTCAGTATCTATCGCTAATTATTTTATATCACAGTTTCTTTGTTCTTGAGTTCTTTAATTTCACAATTAAATTAGCTTTTTAATAATATATTATTCGGCTGCCTAGAGTGCTTCCTTGTTGTATTGGTGTGTTTTATTTTCCCCCACTCAAAAGAAAATATGGCTGTTAGACTTGAAAATTCTTAAAAATGTCTTTTTTCCCATAAAGTTTTATACATGTTTATAGTATACATACAGAAAATGCCTAAACACAAGTGTGCAGCTAAATGAAATGAACTCACCCATCTAACCAACAACAGGTATTAGAAACAAAAGTATCATTTCAACAGAAAATGAAAAGCATCCTTGTCCTTTGTAAAAGTCACCATTGTCCTGACATCTTAACACCAAAGATTAACTTTTGCCTGTTGAACTTCACATACATGGAGAGTATGTAACCTTTTGTACATGATTGATTTCATCTAACTGTAGCTTTGCAAGATTTATCCATGTGTTGCTTTTTTGTTACCATTTGCTCATTATCACTTTAAATAGGATGTTTACTAAATTGATTTGTAGATTTCATGCAATATTGTGGTTTTCCATAGTACGTTACTCATGCATTCATTGCCTTCAGTTATATCCATTTTTATTTTTAATTTCCCTGAAACTACAATTCCATTTTCCTAGGCAAAGCTGTCATACTTAATAAACTAAGAAAAAGGAAACCAAGTCTTCAGGGCAGGGTCCACAAACATTTTCCGTTAAAGGCCAAGTAATTTAAGGTTTCTGAGCCACATACTCTGTGCATCTTCTTTCTAAACCTTGAAAAATATAGAAACTGTTTATAGTTAAAAAAAAACAGGCATTTCCTTGCTTACCTCTCACTGCAACAGTAAGAAACCTGGCTCCCACCATCTGCCCACCATTTACTTCATTGTTCAGCTCCAGCAAAGAAGGATAGATGTACCCCAAGTGTTGATCTAGACCCCCCAGGAGGCAACTCTGCAAGTTGTAGTACAGCACTTGCGTCAAGACTCTCTCAAAGGATGTGGTCAGGCTGATTCCACTCATTTACGATGCTACTTAGGTGAGCAGCTTTTCCTCCCAGTCCCTTTGATGAGGTTGTTTCACACATTTTTAATGCAATAAAACCATTTTAACACATTCTGCCTTCTGACATGGGATTTGTCTAACCTCCGCAATGTTTTCCTAAAATACTATTATTTTTATATGTTAAGGTTCATTCTTTTTTTCTATGAAGTTCTGTGGGTTTTGACAATGCCAGTTGTCATGTATACATTATTACAGTAGCTTACAGAATACTGTCATTGCTCTATGAAAATTCCAGATTTTGTGTACTGTGCCCTATCCTCCCCAAACCTGAACGTCTTGTGTCCATGCATCTGTGTACTGTCTCTACAGTTCTGCCTTTTCTAGAATGTCATGTAAGTGAAATCACATAGCCTTTTCAGACTGGTTCACTCCTTTTTATTGCTGAATCATGTTGCAGTTTATAGATATACCAGAATTTGTTCATTCATCTGTGAAGAAGATCTTGGTTGCTTCCAGTTTTTGTCAATTATGCATAAAACTACTATAGACACGTGCACATAGGTTTTTGTGTGAACCTATATTTTTGAGTCATTTGGATGGATACTGAGGAAAATGACAGCTGGAGAGTCTGCTCAGATGGAGTTTAGCTTTGTATGGAGCCGCCAAACCGCTTTCCGAGTTCCTGTCCCATTTTGCATCCCACCGGTAAAGAGGGAAAGTTCCTGGTATTCCGTATCTTGCCAGTGATTGGTAGCCAGCCTTTGGATTTGGACCATGCGCGTAGGTGGGCAGCGATATTGCAGGGGGGTCATGTGCCTTTCCCTGATGACAGATGACATCGAACACCTTTCCATGTGATCCCTGTAATCGGTGTATCTCTTCTGGTGAAATGTCTCTTTCGATATTTGGCCCTTTTTACAATTGAGTTGCTTGTTCATTTTTGAGGTTTAAGTGTTCTTTGTATGTTTCTGCTACCAGTACTTTACTAGATATGTGTGTGTGTGTGTGTGTGTGTGTGTGTGTGTGTGTGTGTGTGTGTGGACGGTATTGTCTGCCAGTCTGTGCTTTGTCTTTTCATTCTCTTAATCATTTTTTTCTTTCATGTAGCATGTGCTTTTGTATCTAAAAACTCATTAACAATCCCAAGGTCACATGGATTTTTACCTCAACATTTTATAATTTCATATATTACATTTAAGCATAGATCCCATTGGACTAACTGTTTGTGTAAGGGGTAGGGTCTGGGTCTAGGCTTTTTTTTGGCATATGGAATGCATTTGTTCTAGCTTTATTTGTTGAAAAGATTATCCTTTCTCGAATGTCCTCGGTCAAAAGTCAGTTGACTGTATTTGTGGATATATTTCTGCTCGCACTGATCTATGTGCTATCCTTTTCCCAATACCATGTTGCATGATTACTGTAGCTTTATAAATAAGTCTTGAAATCAGGTAGCATGTGGCTCCTAACTTTGTTCACTTTCATATTGTATTGGCTATCCTAGGTTTTTTGCCTTTCTATGTACCTTTTAGAATCAAGTTGTCAATATCTACAAAGTAGTTTATTGGGATTTTAATAGAGTTGTGCTGTAGTTTCCTTTTTATAGGGCTGTGTGTAATAAATCATTTCTAGAAGTCATTGCCAAAAATAAAGTTCACTTCTCTAGAGGACAGGGAATGCCTTTCCCTGAGATCCATCCAAGCCAGGGTCATTCTTTTTTTAATATTGGCATCAAGGAAACAAAGAAATATATTTAGGAATTACTCTGGTCCTTTAATTGATTTTTTTTTGAATTGTTGTCAATGAGCTTTATAACACTTAAACTTATTGCAGACTTACATGCATGTATATATAAATATTCCAGCCCCATGAACGGGACATATGATATAAATTACAGCTCAAAGTAAAAATAGAATAAACATAAATATACAAATAGAATAAAGTACAAATTTAATCAAAATACCAAAAAAATGTCATTACATTTTTTTCAGTAAAATTTTTATGGATGGTTTGCATGCATTTGTTCTCTCCATTAAATGTAATAGTTTTTCATATATATTGTTTTACTTTTGTTTCAGGGGATTCTTTAGTAAAAATGGGAATATTTCACATGTAAATGAAAAGATAGAATTCAAATTTATAATCTTAGCAATATATATTTGGTAATGCATTGAGGCATTATCAGAAAAATACAATGGGCTTCATTTTACTTAGATTGTCTTAGTAGATGAACATTGGCAGGACAGATAACTTAAAGATGTATTAACAACACTGCACAGTAATATTATTTCCTCATATTGTATACAGAATCTACAGTGTCATTTATTCTATAACTCGGTGACAAAAAGAGGAAACACTATTTTTAAATGGTTACATGACTTACTCTGGTTTACCTTTTGTAGTTCATGAAAAATATATTTCAGATGATGCGTGCTCTTTCCTTTCACATAAATAGCACTTTTCATCAATATCCTTGGGCAAGATCAACCACTTTAAGAAAGAAGGGTTCTAAAGAGTTTTATCATGGGTATGAAAGACAAGAACTGAGAATAGGACCCAGGAATCTTGTAAAGTTTTTGTGTTCTTAATGTACACTACATTTCTTTTCTTATTCAAAATATATTTTGGGCCCTATTAGAAAACTAAAATAGTATGTCCTAAAGTGAAATCTCTCTGGAAGCCATTTGTAAATTCAAAATATCGCCTCCACAAAATCTCTAGAGATCGTCCCCGCACTTCCTATGCAGTGAGTGAATTCACCCCTTACAGCCCACAACACTGAGTGAGCGAGGCCCCTCCGCTGCTCGTTTGACCTTGCAAGATATTGCAGTATCTGTGGGCCGCTGGCTTCCAGCGGTTAAGCCCCACCACTTGTTCTCTATCGCACTGAGCCCCCTTCGTCCTCGTTACTGTTAACAAACTGACTCTGTGACCACGCCTTCTGCTTCCAGAGGAAAGCCAGTATTACTGAACTTCTCAGTGAAACTGTGGGCCCTCACTGTGCATTGTCATGGAACAGAATTCCCCCAGCAGAGTTCTGCCTTACCTAGTGGATCCGCTCCAGAATCGCCATGTGGCTAAACCTCTACACCCTTCCTGATTCTCTGCTGTGCTCAGTATGCGCCACGGCTTTTCGCAGGCTTTACTTTCTTGGACCATTCCTACCACCAGCTGTTCCAGTTCAGCTTCTCTGGACAGCAATGCCAAGGCAGAGGTACAAGTGAAAGAAATTATTGTGAGGAATGTCCACAGAGAACGATAGAGAGCGGGAGTAGGGGAAGTCATCTGACCAAGAAGGTCCGACTGTCCTAAAGAGGAGGAGAGAAAACCAGGGGGAAGAACTGCAGACTGGAGTGTTGTTTTGAGAGTCTCTGCTAATTGGGCCAATGCAGAGCCTGTGAGCAAATGTTGCCCCTTCAAAGGGTCAGCCATGGTTGGATGGATCAGCCCTGCCATCCCCTGTGGTCAGTCATGAGCTGGGAACAGCCCAGAGCCTGTGTGACCTTAGTGAGAACGTGGTGGTAGATCTCAAAGGTCCAGAACACCTCCCTCTTCCTCCATCTTATTCTTTAACAAAGAAATACATGTTAGCATCCCAAAAGTATGGAGTCTTTACACCCACCTATACCCGCGTCCATCCTGTCCTCCTTCACTTCTGTTAGAACACCGCTATGTGTGGCTTTCTTCTCTGAGGGCAGTTTTGTTATGTGTTTCAGGAAAACATCCCCACCCTGTAGAGACAATTACATTGCTATTTGCCCTCTGCTGGATTAGAAGCCTCAGAGTGGCAGAAGTGTTTGCTTTCCAAGTGCCTAGGATAGTGGTTGGACTAGAGCAGGTGACCAGTAATTATTGTATAATTATTGTATAAATGACTGAAATGTTTAGATTCATCCTCACCTGATCATCATGCTCCTTCTCTTTGAAATTTAAATGGGTTTAAGTCCCTGCCATCTTGGAAAAATAAACTCTCCCTTTACACCAAATACCTTCCATTCTTCTGCGCTACCTTTACACTCTGGAAAGGCAAATTTCTACAGAGTTGATTAAGCTTACTGTGTTTACTCCCAGATTTGCCATTTATTCCTCCTTCATTTCCACCTGTGATGTACATCATTTCAACAAAGCCTTTTTCATGATATCATTAATGACCTCTGTGCACTGACTTTTAATGAACATACTCTAGTCTGAGATGAGGTCGCTCAGCGGTATTTCACAATCCCACCGTGCTCTTCCCAGAGATGTCCTCCCCTCAGCTTCTTTGAAGCTTGCTGTCTTCATCTCCTCCTTCCACTGTGTCAACACTTTTGTCCCCTTTCTGTTCTTCCTCTTTACCATCAGCTGCATTTTATGGTTGGACTTCAAGTCTAACAACTTTTCTTTCCCCACAGTCTCTCTCTAGGTAATACATGGCACACACATTTTTTGATCCCCACGGAGATGCTGACGGCACCTACATCAATACCTCTCATCATGACTTTTCATCTTCACAAATGGCTCCTGTTTCCAGTTATTACCTTGAATCTTGACTTAGATGTCTCACAAATTTAAATTCAACCTGCCTGGAGCTAAACTGGTGGTTGCTCCCTGCACTAGAGAGCTTGCCTTGTTTATGCACAGGGACACATGTCCCATTGCATAACCAAGGATATAGTCCTTCTTGACGTCCTACTTTCCTTCTCTCTCATATGCAACTACCCTAATGCCCTAGAAATTCTACCCCTCAATGTATCCTAATCTAAACAGTTTCTTCATCTTCTTCCCCTATTTTTTAGCTCATCTAATCCCTACTATCTCAGTTATTATAATAATTTACTGGGTAAGAATACCACATCCACTTTTTTGCCATTTCCAAACAGCTAGTGGAGGTTTCTCTTTCAGCACAAATCTGATCATGTACTTCATTAGTTCACACTTCATTGTATCTTCCCACTTACTTTAGAATGATCACTGAGATTTTTGATATAAGTATAGACCCTTAGATTTTTTAGTCCTGGTTATTTCTCCAGCCTTATCTTATACCATACTGAAAGAACATTCCTGAAAGAAAAAAAAATGAGTGAATGAACTCAATCTGGGTGGTATAGATAAGCTAAAAATACGAATGAATACAAGTCATAATCCCTGGCTTTCAGAATTTACATAGAAATAATATCTCTTTAATTATTATGTCTGTATGATAGTGGCTAAGACTTAGTAAAATACTCAATAAGTGGGTATAATATGCATGTAAAGGCATAAAAGGTACAAAAATAAGATGATTTTAATATATTATTACATGAATATATGACCTATGTTCTTAAGTCCATTTGTTATTCTATTTCTGTACATGCTAAGATGCTCTGCTAGTTTAAGGATATGATGAAATTTCACTTCCTCAAGGAATACATATGAATGAAACTAAACTAGAATCTGAATTTCCTAAATCATCTAAGTAGCTTCTCAGGGGGAGTACTTTTTATGACTTGTTGAAGAAACAAATCTTAACTGTCAGAGAGATATTTTATAAAGTGGTTAGAAAATTGGAAACAAATCTTTATGTCAATATAAAAACATATAAAATATTCTTTTCTAAAACCATAAATAAAAAAGGAAAACTTCAAAATCTCTGCACTGAACATTTACATTTCACATTGTGAATTGATCAATACATTAGTAGGTTTGTATTTAAAAACTAAATTAAACAGTAATTGTCTGAAAGTTGTACACATAGTTTGAGCTTTTGATTAGGAATTTTAATTCATACAAGCCATGTACAAACACCTCTATCAGTATCCTGAAGCCTGAACTACTCTATAAACAGCAGAGATGAGCATTCCAGGGCGGGTCGGGATGTACATGTTAGCAACCTTGCCAGGCGGCTACCATACTTCAGGAAGGGAGAAATGGGAAGTCAGACGTTGGAAGTCTGGTCGTAAGGAGATGCGATATTATTTCTGCTTGCATATCATTGGCCCATAGTTATTTAAATGGTCTCCCTTAGGTGTAAAGGCAGCTGAAAATACAAGACTGAATGAGTAATAAGCAAACTAGAAAGAGTACTTATCAAATAATTGTAATAAGTTTGCATTAAGATGAGCAGAAAAATGGAATGACAGAAAGCAAGCAACGTGGTCTTGAGATTTTATTTTTGAGATTGACTTTGTTTCATTTTCTTTAAGCCAGATGGGACTACAGAAAGATTATAGTTAGATCAGTTGTGGCTGGTGGAAGTGGTCCAAAAGAGAGAGAAAGATTGTATTACAGGACATACATAGAATACCAATGTGAAAACAGTCAGAACAGTGAAGGTTCCGAATGAGACCAGATATGGCTGGAAGGACACAGTCTTAAAAAGAATTGCCTGTTGTTACAGGAGAAAAAATGATGTTTAAGGTGAATGTAGGATTGTAGGTTTGACGATGGGAAAATAAGGGGGCCTACTCCTCATGAAGCATATGTGTGCCATGTCACACCAACCCCTACCCCAGGCTATCAGCAAGCACAAATCCATGCTGGATGGAAACTCCCTCTATTCCTCCAGGATTTCTGTAAACTAAAAGGAATGATAAATATGCATTCCTAGCATATTATCATAAGACATAAAATAGGCCTATAATGTGTGAACATGAACAGAAAGTACAAATAATGTACTTTAACTATAGAACATACCAAGAATAATAGAAATGGAATTTCCTAAACATAAATTATGATGTTACTATATATGTAACACTTAAAAATATTAAAATATTAAAAAAGAAAGACATTTAAGAGATTGAAAATTGACAAGACATTAAGTAAATGGTAATGTGCATATTTTACATATACCAATGCTTCCCATACAGATATTGCTACTTCTCCTCAATTTTTGTCTGATTTTTCCTTCTGGAAAATCTGCTTCACTAAGATTTTGCTTGGTTTCAGTATCCCTGGCTATGAAAATACAGGAGTCATTTATTTTTGTTTTTGTTTTCTTATAATGCACATGAATCTGGCTCATTTCTTTCTAAAACCAAAATGTGTTACATATGTATGACTTTATCAGCCCCAAATAAACATATTTCTGAACGCATATTGTATTCTTTCTTCCTTTTCATCCACTCCCCATGGATATTGGCAGTAAAGATCCTTAAAAATACTAAAATTCAGAGGACCTGATGTCCTAAGGTAAAGATAACAAAGTTCAAATATTTTTATTCAAAACCAGAAAACTGGAAACCAAATCCAAATGGGAAGAAGAGAAGAAAAAAATAGTACTGCCTTTGTTATCATGCGCACAACATATCTGAACACATTAAAAAACGTGAGCAGAGGGAAAGAAAACATCAGTATTTCAGATAATCATAATTTTAAAAGGTAATTGTTAGATGCTGTGAAAAAAATCATTTTATTCTTGATTTCAAAATAAAAATTTTGTAAAATTAGTATTTCTTAAGTTCTGACAATCTCTGAAGTTTCTAGAATATAGTTTCCTTTTGTCAAGCTATTCATATATACTATGTATAATATATTAGATATGTTATAAATTTGGACATCAACAGTGCTCTTTCAAGAGCTTATTCCAAAAACTTTGAGCATGACACTAGATATTAGTAATCATCTTCTGTACAAAATAACTCAAAATCTCAGAGTATCAATTGTGGCTGCTCTATCACTGTCTTACAAATATAAATTATATCTTCCATAAATGCAATAATTGTCATTAATCCAAATATATGTGTAAATATATTCATGTTACAGTATGATGGTTTCTAAGTTAACTCGAGCTGTCTGGAACTAACTTATCTTACTCCTAGTTAACTTCTATATTTCAAACACAATGGGAAGATGCTCTTTTACTGAGCTGGCATGGACACAATAGATGTATGTGGGAATCCTAGTCATTTCTCTAGAACTCTATTTGTGGTCACAAAATAAGATAGCATATGATGCTGGTTTTCTTTCTGGCTGGATATAGAGAGCAATAAATTATGATGTTAATAGCCCATCTTTGAAATGCTATTACTTGACTACACTAAGCACATATTTTGACTTTTAGTAAAAAGTGGAATAATGCTGATTCCAACAAAATGTCAGTTGAATAATAAAATCTGAAGACTAGTAGGCCAAGAATGGATAACACACATACCCATACAACCAAACCCCCAACTCAAATACCTCCATGGTACTCCGGTTCTCCAAGAAAATGAGTACTGCTTGACAGGCCCATTGCTTCTGAGGCTGTGAGCAAAAATAAATATTTTCTGTCACTGGCTTATTCCTGGCCAAGACCTAGTTAGAATGTTAAGAGCTGTGTCTTACTGATTCAGATATACACATACATACACACACATATGTACATTCAGAAAGAGATTTTGATAATATGGATTAAGACATTTCTCTGTTCACATACTAATTATCATTACAAATTTTTATCATATTAGTGTACTCCATATCTAATTGAATACATTTTTTCTCTTTACCTCATAGAGAGAATTTAATTATTTTACTCATTTCCCACTTTGAAATCTGCTATCTTTATTTACCAAGAACAGTTCAAGAGGCCTTGATAGATAAGAAACTATTTAAAAAAATATACACCCTGAATACAAGAAAATACTCATCCAATTAAACAGAAACACTTTCTTTCCAGATGAAGTAAAATAAATTTTCATTCTTTGCATTTATATTGCTAAAGATTAGTTGCTATTTGTTCCTATGACAATGTTTAATTCAGGAATATTAAAAAGTAGAATAAAACTTAGTAGTTTACAGCAAAGTGCTAGGGAATCTGGCAAATGTCATTGTTATTCTCTTTTGCAAAACAGTATTTTCCTGTTTCCTACTGACATGTGATCCTGTCGCATCCGACATGCTGACAAGCCACCTACTAGCACATAATGGGACAGCACGGGCTTCGGAAGCGGAGGTGAATGTAGGCCGCTACTCACGGCTATGAAGTAGTGCGGACTCTGAACCTAGGAAGAGTCAGGAACACCAGACAACAACTGGAAAGGAACAAAAAGAGCAAGATGCTACATTTGCTTTTCCCAATTGCCTAAACATGTTAATTCAGGATGAAAAATAAGAGACAATATTATTGACTACTCATGCCATAAAATTACAGCACATTAAAAATGAAGGTCTCATGATTGTAGAAATTAGATTATATATATATCCTTTCTTAGGTGCCATTCCTAGATTAGCATTGAAAAATACTATATTTTTGCACTACTATGAAGGGCAATATTGTCACGGAGACTCCCACGGGACCTCAGGTCTTCTCCAACGACATTTCCCAACTGCAGTAACGAATAGTGAAGCCTCACAGCCGGAGTCTTCCAGCTGTAGCTTTGTGGGTCCCTTTTTCAGAGGAATGAGATAAAATGCACATAGCAGAGCCTCAGACAAGAAAGCCACTTCGACTCTTTCTGTTTTATAACTTGGTACTTATTAGCTACAGATTCAACAAGATCACTGTCCTTTCTTCTGACCATTGTACCTCATAGATCCATACGTTTCTGATTTACTTCTAGTAACTGATCTAGACTGGACGGGAGTATCTGCCTAACACCTTTATGTTTGAGCACAAAGCGTAGGGCAGCAGTTCCTACAATCTTCAGTTACCTTGCAGACCCTCCCGTTCAATAGCACGTTTACAGGACATCTGATCAGGGGCAAAAAGGCCACAGGCCACAGACAAATCTGAGGAGTCAAGGGCCAGTTTTAGGACTCACCACATTTTAAGGTAAATTACAGGTTACATGATTGTTCACATAAAAATAAAGTGAAATGATAAGGAAACAGAATGAGAAGGAGGCAGGACCAATGGTACGTGTTTGTAGTCATAAATCATATTTGTAATTGGACAATTTCAGACCCAGGATACTGTTTTCTAGATAAAACTTATATATTAGTGGAGGTAATTCATGAAGATTTATATTATCACTGTGTACCCCACATTCTGTTTGGTACTAAAAAGCACATAAAAATAGCCAGGCCTTTTTTTATCATAATAGTGTATATTAAAATAGTACTTGAAATGATGGGTCACAACCTTATCATAAGGCTTCCTATTAAATCTCAAGCAAATTTATAATTTACCATGTTTGTTACTTATTTGGGGGAAGGATGATTTGGCCTTATAGCCATAGAAACTTCAAAGTCCAAATGTGAATCCTAAACTATATTCCTATAATTTTTGGTTTTCTGACTCATTGGCTATTGTTGTTTAAAAAAATAAGAAAATAATGGTGGAAAATACTTAGTTAATAATACTGTCTATTTGGCCAGAAAAATTCGTGGTTAATATGTAAGTGTGGCTATTTGAGATATTAAACATAGGTTTCATTAATTACAGAAAATATAGGAAATTATCCATAAACCCACTCTCTTCATAGAATTAACAACCTGAAATCCCAATAAAATACATAAAGGAACAATCATATCTTGAACTGAAATATTGAACTATGGTCTTGTTTGGCAAGGGAAACGGGTCTTGTGTCTTTGCCTGGGTTCTGAGTGTTGACAACTTTCTACAGACTTTATTAAATAAAATGTGATCAAATTGAATGCATCATTTGCCATGAGGAAGAGGACGGAAGAGAGCACAACTGAAATACTGACTAAAGATACATATATAAAGAAAAAGATAAATATAATAAAATGTTAACATATTAATGTTAGCCACTCCATATGGATACCATTTTATGTGCCATATGCTTTGAAGCATCCTAAGAGTGTAAAGCCATGTCGAATTCCTTTAGTATTCTCAAAAATATTCCATATGAAAGCAAACATGTATATCATATTTACTTGAGTCCATCAAAAAACTATTTAAAACATTAGTATGCAGTAACATCAAATCATGTGGATCTTCAAATTTGGTCATATCTTAAATTTAGAAGCTATAAATCTGTATTAGTTTGAAATACAATTCTTGCTGTGAACAGATAGAAAATATAATTTTCAATTTAAATGAATTTGTGTGATGGGAACACCTTCAGTTCTAGACAGATGTTGTTCAAGTCCCTCAACTTTCTTAGCTGCACAGCTCTTAATTTAGTCAATAATATTACTATCATTTTTTGCTTGTTGAGCGTAGGTTTTCAGTTAACTTTGCACATATCTGCCTTATAATATTTTGAGTTCATCTTTCAGTTGAATTCTCAGAGAATGATGGTCTCTCCCTTTATTCACTTACTAAAAAGAATGTTTGTTTCTGTATGTGTGGGGCATTTTGCTGTGTAGAGCAAGCAGAGTGAGCAAAATATTGTCCGAACATTTGTGAAACTAGTCTAGTAAAATGCCAAGCACTAATATAAATAATATTAATGCAATATTATGAAAGACATCTGCGTCCTGCTAAAATCTACATCAGTGATTCCAAAGCAATGGGGATTTGACTCACAGACATTGGCAATTTCTGAACACAGTTTAGTTGTTGTAACTTTGTTTGGGGTGGGGAGGGCTTGCTACTACTGACTAGTGGCCAGAGGCCAGGGGCGTTGGTAAGCAAAGGAAAATACCCCTCCTTCCACCCAAAGAATTCCCTAGCCTAAGCTGACAAACTGTATGGATCAGAAATTTTACTCAAAGTTAAGGGAGCATGAATACTTCAGACAATAAAGAAGGAGACCTGTCTGAGGAAGTGATAGTTAAGTGAAAATCTAAATGGCGAATAACAGTAAAATAAGTAAAGCCTAAATGAACTTGGAAATCTAAGGGATAAGATCCTTCAGGGGCTCAGCTATGCTAGAGATTCTGGATTAAATCTAAAGGAATTGGAAAGCCTTTGAAAAGTTTCAGAGAGGGAAATAATGTAATTAATTATGTATTTTTAGAGGATCACAATATGGAGCATGGTTGTAATATTGCAAGAGATAAAACAAGACAGTTTATCTTCATAAACGATGTGATAAATGCAGGTATTTTGACACCCAGTGGTAATAGAGATGAAATAAAGTGGAAAATTGTTATAAATATTTATAAAGTAGACTTGGCAAGATTTAGCAATAGATTTGGATGTGCTTAGAAACATGAAACCAGGTTTTCTACTTAAAGAGTGGATTAAAAAATAAAAACAGTAGTGCCTTTTATTGAGTTGGGGTACATTGGAGATGAGAGAAGTATACACAGATGAAGTTTGGCCATGTTATATGTGCAATGCTTTTCAAACATACAAGGTAAATGTTGAGGAGACAGTGGCAAATGTTAGTCTGGAACTCAGAGAAGAAACTAGACCTAGAGAACCTTCCAGAATGTAAATGACATGTTTTAAAGACACGAATGGGTGTGTGCACATAGAATGAGGTCAGAAGCAAAGCAGGAGGGAGGTGTCTTTCTTGGAGCCCTTAGGGTCCTCAGTACTTGTGGTCTGTAGACGGAAGGTAGAAGATGAAGAAAATGTAGAACAGGAGAATGATATCCAGGAGGTTGGCTTCCAAAGAAACCAAACAAAATAAGGTTTCAAGAAAGAGAACGGGGAGCCTGTGAACTATCTACAGTAAAGGGCAAAGGGAACTGAAGACTCACTCCTAAGGAAAGGGGTGTGCAGTGCATTTGGAAATAGAGTTACTGTCATACCTGTGGCATGTGAAACTTTGGTTATCGGGGTCAAAGACAGACACTGTTGAAGGAGAGAGAAGGAAAACTAGGAAATACAGGTATCATGCGATTTTTAAGTTTACTTTAATTTTTAATGTTTGCTTAGGCAAATTATCAGGTATAAATTCTTAGTAAAAATGTTATAGTTTTTTCTTAAGAGTTTAATTTTATAGTAGTTTAGGCTCATAGCAAAATCGAGAGGAAGGTATAGCCATTTCTTATATGCCACCTGCCCCAGTATGAACAACCTCACCCACTATTAGCGTCTCCTCCGAGGGGGGCATCTGTTACAGTTGATGATCCTACATCGCTTATCACCCAAGTTCATAGTTTGCATCACGGGTCATTCCTGGTGTTGTACACGTGCGTCCATCACTGTAAGATGACCCAGAGTACTTTCACTGCCCTAAAAGTCCTGTGCCCTCCCTAGTCATTCTCCTCTGCAAACCCCGGACATCCAGTGATTTTTTTACTGTCTTGATGGTTTTGCTTTTTTTCCCAGAATGCATAGAGCTGGAATCATACAGTATGCAGCTTTGGGAGTCTGTCTTTTCCGACTTAGTACTAGACATTTAAGGTTCCTCCCTGGCTTTTCATGGTTTGACAATTTTCTTTTCAATGCTGAATAATTGTCTGGATGTACAGCGGTTTATTTATCAGTGCAACTGCTGAGGGAGGGACATCTTGGTTGCTTGTAAATTTTGACAATTATGAATAAAGCTGCCATAAACATCTGTGTAGTTCATAGGTTTTTATATGGATGAAAGTTTTCAAGTCTTTTAAGTAAACACCAAAGAGTGCGATTGCTGGATCAGATGGTCAGAGTATGTTGAGTTCTGTAAGAAACCACCAAACTATCTTCCAAAGTGGTTGTACCATTTTGCATTCCCACCAACAATGAAAGAGAGTTTCTGTTGTTCCCCATCCTTGCCAGCATTTGGGGTTGTCAGTGTTCCAGATTTGGGGCCATTCTAATAGGTGTTTAGTAGTATGGAGTTTAGTATACTGTGTTAAATATTACCAGATGACCTACCAGAAAAGTTTCACCAACTTATATTCCCTCCAGAAGAATGCACAGTCTATATATTTTTAAAACATAAAAATACTGTAATTAAAAATAGAGTCTGGTATAATAGTTCAAGTATGTTTGAATATGAATGAGTTTGACTAAGTTCTGATTTTATATGGAAAACAATGTCTACTTCTAAACATTGCCCCTTTTTGGTTTGTATAGACAAAGCTACCTATGTAATAGTATTACTCAGGATTTTCCAGAGAAAAAGAATCAACAGGATACACACATAAATATGTGTGTGCACACGTGCACTCACACACACACACACACACACACACACACACACACACACACACACACACAGTTACTTTAAGGAATTGGCTCACGCAGTTATGGAGGATGGCAAGTCCACAATCTGCAGTTGGAGTCCCAAGGCCATCTACTGGCAGGATTCTCTCTTGCTAGGGGAGGTCAGTCAGGGTTTATTCTATTTAGGCTTTCAGCTGGTTGGATGAGGTTTACCCACATTAGGGGAGGCCATACGCTTTGCTCAAAATCTACCCATTTAAATGTTAACCTGATCCAAAAACACCCTCACAGAAACATCCAGAATAGCGTTTGACCACATACCTGGGAATACAGCCAGCCAAGCTATCACATAAAATTAACTATCACAAAAATATAATTTAGAGTTTTAGCGTTTTACTTTATTCTTACATTTCTAGTCCCTCTTGTATCCAGAGGTATTCAAAAAACAAATCACTGAGCTAACTTGCCATCATTAAATGAGAATATGCATATTCCATCAAATATAAGATATCAGTGCTGCTGACAATTTTAATCTTAAACCTACTTGACGTTGAGAAATGCTTTTTGTTTTTGAAAGCTGCAATAAACAGTGTAATGTTCAATTCTATTATCCTACACTGGCCAATTGAAACTGAAAACTAACTTATGAAAAGTAGTTTCAGGAAGTCTGTTTCTTTGGGAAATTTTGAACATGAAATGCATTTTGATCTGCACAGCTTTTTTTTTTTCCATTTTCCATTTCAAAAGTTTCAGAAACCTTTTCATGTTTCATCCCCATAGTAGGCGGCCTCAGATGTGTTTCATTTTAGATTGAGAGGATCTTTGAATCCCATTATTCAAAGTAAAATGGAATGAATTAGTGTTATCCACCAACATGAAGTGAGAAAAGTATTTTAGAGGAAAACCTGTGATGACTTTTTTTTTCTTTCAAAATTTATTCAGAAAAGTCCCAAATGTCGTGATCCCTCCTATGCGCGGGGCCAGGTCCTGAGAATCTGAGCCTGTGGCTGTGGAGGGCTCTGCAGCAGAGCAGCCTGCGCTGGCTTTCATTGTGTAAGTGGCACTGAATATTTTATATCAGTCCTGTCTTTTCTTGCCCATCAAAATGCATCTGTTATGACCAAAAAATCAGGGTGTCCACAAAAATTCAATAAACTAAACTACACTAAGGTATTAATAAGCAAAACATATCCTATGTATATGTTCACTTATAACAGTGAAAACACCTTGGTATGAATCAGTGCATCTCAAATAATGGTATAATAGAGATCAGGATGATCAAGGAGGGAGTTGTCCCCTTTGCTAAAATACATCAGATAATAGGGCTCTTTAAATATTTGCAAGCAAGCTACAGTGGGCTCTGAACTGAAAATCAGACAGCTTGGATGTGTGTAATGGCATGTGGAAGACAGGCGTGGATATAAGGACATTTGCATGAGGAGAGAGACTTTTCTTGAGGTCTTTGTATGGCACTTATGGAATAAGATTATAGAGAAAAGGTCGGAAGTATGATATTTTGCACCCGACTTAGCCCTAGATATGGGGCCACTGCAGAAAATGAAAGGTGCTATATGATGTGAGTGTGGAATTCAGCAAGGCAAGATAGCATCTTTCCATACACCTGTCGGCCATTGTATACCTTCTCTGGAGAAAAGTCTGTTCTGCTCCTGTCGGACAGACATATGAAACAACAGTCAACATCACTAATCATCACGGAAATACAAATAAATGACTTCACACCTCTTAGAATGGCTATTGTCTAGAAGACAAAAGAGCAATTGCTGGTGAGGATGTAGAGGAAAGGGAGGGAGCTGTTGTGCACTGATGGTGGAAATACGAGTTGGTGTAGCTACTCTGATAAACAACATGTAGATTCCTCAAAAAATTAAAAATACAAATACTATTTTGTATTTCCATTTTTAAAATAGAAATCCAACTTCTGGGTACTCAATCCAAAGGAAATAAAATCAGAATCTCGGAGAGATATGATCCTTGAAGAGATCATTTCAGCATTATTTGTAATAGCAAAGACATCCATCTGTGGAAAAATGAAAAAAGGAAACACATGCACAGTGGATCATTATTCAGCCTTAAAACAGAAGGAAATGCTGCCATTTGGGACAACATGGATGTGTATGCTGAGTGAGAATAAGCAGGGCACAGAGAGACAAATAATGCATGATGCCACTTCTACAAAGAATCTAAGTCATTCTCATAGAAGCATAGAGAAGAACGGTGCTTGCCAGGGCCTGGAGGGAGGGAGCAAAGTGAAACTGTTGTTCAGTGGGTATAAAGTTTCAATTATGCAAGATGAGTACGTTCAGGAGACCTACTGTATAGCATAGTGCCTGTACTTAAAAATACTGTACTATGCAAAAAAAAATTAATGTGTTAAGAGGGTAGATCTCATGTTAACTGTTCTTACCATGATAAAAAGTCATAAAGATAAATGAGGTAGGTAGATAAATAGATAGATAGATAGATGATAGAATTGTGAAGTGAAGTAGTAGGAGAAGGGAGCATTTTTCCCATTTTTTAATGAAATTCAGAAATGTCTTTCTGGTGCTCATAGGCCTAAGAAGAATATACCACTGAGATGGCCATAATACAAATAATGATAATCATAGTAATAGCTCACACATATAAAAAAGATGTGATGTAATGGGCACTATGCGAAGAGCTTCGTATGCACATAGGCCTCACCAGAATTCCACAGCAAGTACGAACATTGTTCTTCGCGAGGCAGTCTGCTGCCCCAAGCCCCTTCCTTCCCTGGTATGCGAACTTCAATCTCCTCGGGTCGCAAAAGGAGATCATTTGGTTCCAGGGGGGCATCTCATCTAGCATGAGTGGACTGAGCCCCGCATGGCTGCTATTTCCCACTGATGGTGCTGGGAGACAAGCATGAGCCAAGTCGGGCTACAAGACCCATGATGGGAACTCTGAAGATCATCCTTCCTGAATAAAAGGGTGCCTCAAGACGGGGCTGTTCTCACATTTCTACTTTCTGTCATAAACGTGGGTGCAATGTCTGAATTGGCAGCAGCCAAGATTCCTGTGCCACGAAGCACTGACCCCAAGGGGGTCAGCAAGTGGACACGAGGAGCCTGTCACTCCAATGAAGCTCTTGAGTGACTACAAGTTCCAGACTGCCTTTCTCTGAACTTTTTATATGAAAAAAAAAAAGACAAACTCCTGATTGCTTTAGCACCACTTGCCAGATTTTTCACTTACTTACAACTAAAAGCATACTTAATGGATACAAATCCTATGAGGTTTCTGTGCCAGTAGAAGCTTTATGTCCACAAATAATGTAGATCGTTCAAACTGTGTTAAAACAACTAAATTTATTGTACCTAATGATGTGTAGTGTAGAGCAGAGTCCCAAATGGGGTGGCTGGCACAACGGTATCTCATGGCCCCTTGTGACAAAATGGCCTAGGATGGAATGTTCTGAGGGAGTTTTCCTGTCTGCCCTCAGGGCGGCTGAGCAGGCCGCAGGTACCTTGCCCTACTGAGCTGGTCATCACTGTCGGTGTGATTTCCAGATACTATCATTTCAAATCCACATCACAACAATGCTGGGGAGTGCTGGTCTAGAGGGAAGGCACCTTCCCAGGTGCTTGATGTGGTAGCCAAAGGACTTAGGTTCTTCCTGTCCCCCTTCTCCGACCCCCTGGGTACTGGCTTCCTCCTTAGGTGGGTAGCAAGATGGTGGCGCAGTCATTGATCACATCCAGACACAACTGGGCCTCTGTCCTGGGGCCAAGAAACATTTTCCAGAAGCAGCTCACTTTTCGTGTGTTTAAAAAGTACCAAAGGTTTAGTCTATTAGACATCTATAATAGTAAAAAATTACTGGTAAATGTTTTTTTTTCTTTGAACTCTATACCCCATCTGATTAGAGTCTCTATCTCTGTATTTAAATTTTTGCCTGTGTTCCTATGAAAGTCTCTGCATCGATGTGTATACGCTTCTCATCCAGTGAGAGCATGTGCCTTTATAGCCCCACGAAGTCTATCATTAAGACACTTAAAATGTTCAAATTTGATTGATAAAATCAAATAGTAAATAAAATTCTTATTGGTTTTACACTCTTTTGTCTTTTCTTCTTTCTTTTGAGTATCTGTGGGACCATCTTCTTTGTCTAATTATGATGAACCTGCACTTACCCGGGATTGCATCTGCTGTTGGCCATTTATTAGATGTGTAAATTCAAAGCAAACCACTTCTCTGAGCTTCGGAGTCTTCATAGGTAAAATGAGTTATTGTACCAAACAAATGAGGTAGAGCTTACACAGCGTTAGGACATCTAGCAAACTGAAATTTAGCTATTTTTGTGTGAAGTAAAAGTTCCTTCAGCTGGGAGCATGCCTATAAGTTTTGTTTGGTGCAGTGTCTAACACATTGCTATCATTTATTAATGTGATTTTATAATAACCTCTTGTATTATTATCATATTTTTCAGTGTCAGCCACAGTGTTATTGTTATGTAAGGTAAAGCAATAAACTTACATAACTAGAGTTTCAAATATCTGCAATAATAACACATTTCCTCTTCATTAAAATGAAAATATCCAGAGCTCCTTGGCCATCAATGCTAAAATTAGAGCCTGCTTTATTTTTTCCCATTATTTTACAAATAATGTTTAACTGCAACGTACCATCTCACAGCATATATTCTTTTGTAGATAATCAGTGAATTTCAATGAGAATTGTAATAAGTCCTAAGTATTGTATTAGATTTGCTTTTGCTGGGAGTTTATCGTGCCCCATGAGAGGTCTGGGAAGAAAATATGTGGATAGATTCTTATTTACTGTACTTCAGCATTTGAGGCATATTTTGAATTTAATTCATTATTGCTGTTTTTATGTGCAGAGTTTTTGGTTAATATTATCCAACCCTTTTACAGATAGTTTCTAGTTTGCCCTGATCAGCTAGAGATCTGATAGAAATTGATAACTTCTTGAAATATCAGTTTGGTAGAAATAAGAAGTGATTGAAATAATCAAGTAATACATCTTAAAAATATGTTCACATAGCTTAAAAAATTCATGCTATTTTGAACTTTAGTACTATCATTATTTTTCTATACTTCAGTGACTTATAGTAATATCATTTAACATGTATTATAACGTTATTGAAGGGATAGCAACAATGTGTCCCCATAAAAATTGTGCTAGATAAATGTCTAAAGACTATAATATCTCTGTAAGACATATGAACCTGTTAATATAGCAAAATGAGAAGAAACAAAATATTTGCTCACATATAAATGGAAACTGTTTTTATTTGCATACATTTTTAAATGCATATTGTTAAATAGACCTAAGCACTTATAAAGATAAACAAGTTAATCATCAACCAGTTTAATTTTGCTATAAAAGACAAATATGTGGAGCTATAGGAAAAATCAACTACAAAACAATGAAGCTTAAAGGTTGAGTGAAGCAAACAACAGGAAAATCAAACAAGACGATAAAATGAGAATGGAGTAAATAAAAAATATTGGACTTCATTTCTCTTTTAAAGGGTTATATAACCCAAATATAGCTTTGTATTGTCATTAGGGGCAGAAATTTATCTCTCTGTGTAAAAGATCTGAATCATGAATGTAAAGTATTAGCCTAAAATGAATCTGACTTTCTAAGTTGTCTACTTGTGCTGACATTAGTACAAAGTTGAAAAAGATTAGAGCCTTGGCCAGGAAAATAAGAAATATGGCCAACGTTATTAAATCATGATTTGATTTAAGAACTATGTAGCACCTTTTGTTTCTACGCCTAAGAAAGACATTTATATTGAAGTTAATGTTGAGACTCGCAAAAAATATGATGTGTTCCTTTCATAAAGTTAGCAACTGGGAGAGGAAAAGGAGATAATGCAAAGTATGATGAATGTGATAAATGGTGCTCTTAGCCCAGTATGTTGTTTGCAATGGGGTCGTCCATCATGGGAATAGGGACATATGCAAATGCCAGACTTTAGCTTAGTGCATTGTTGTAGGACATGACAAATAACTTCTAACGAATTAGGAAATTGCCTTCTTAGTTAATATCTGGTATGTGTATGTGTGCGCGTGTGCGTGTGTGTGTGTGTCCTTGAAAATGTATCCTTTTGTAACTCTACTAAATTAAATATAAAGTAATGGTGGGCATTAAAAAAATATAACCAAAGTTAGGAGTCATAGGCATTTCTCAAGAAGGCTAGCATATTGATACATGTAAGTTACTGCATGTAAGAAACATGATTGGTCTTTATTCCCTTTAGTCACTTAAAAAAATAGATAAGACCTTCAACCATGCCTTTCAGTATTACTGATTTATATGTATTGCATGAGAAATTGCATTATTTTTATATCCTAAACCAGCCATTCTGTGCCCAGAATGCAAATGCCAACACAAGTGCATATACCCATAATCAAAACGTAAGTCATGTGCCATTATATCTACTATTCTCAAAAGTTGCCTTCACTTTTTACTCAACAAGGAAATAGGAGATGCGTTGCCATTTCATCCCCTGTAGTATCTTCTATGGCTCCTCAAATCCAGTAAGGATCTGTTGAATTCATTAGCATGATATTTAGGATCCATTTCAAGTTTTCCATAACTAGCCTTTCCAACCTCACCTCTGGCCACCCTGCTCCCAGAGAGGCAGCCAGTTATGCAGAAACAGTTTGTTTTCTGAACAATCCATTCTCGGACTGGTCACTCCTACCTTTCTTAATCCTCTGGGGTTTTTCTGCATCTTCTTAGACTCCCTGATTCACCTACAAGGGCTTTGTCAAGTATATTCTAATCCTTACTGTCCAAAAGAAAGAAACTTTTTTCCCCTCCTTTTTCTGTGTCTACTTTCTGCATAAATTTTGGAATATTACCCCCCAAAATGGGGATAACACAAAAAGAGAACTCCTTCAAGCTAGTTTAAGTGAGAAAGGGGAAAGCCTAGGGGTAGCCCCAGCTGGGTTATTGCCTGACCTCAGGACAGGCCGGACGGAAGCAGCAGGTACCTGTAGCTCCCTTGCCCTCTTCCTTTCTCTCAGGCCTCGCGTGGTGTTTTGTCTATAAATCCTTCTGGGCCTTTTTCTATGTTCCTCCTTTCTCAACACCAGTTTTGTCCAGGTCTTTGAGCACAGGACCAAACACAGACGTTCAAAATCTTCTAACTTAAGAGCTCAGAATAGACTCACAGAAGTCCCTGTGTCCTAATAAAAACTGCATAAAAGCGAGTATCCAGTTAATTTGCCCTGGGGCAGGTGCCTATGCTGGTCAAAAAACCTTTGACTGGTTAGTATGGATTTCAGCACAGGTTTAGCCAGATTTTTTTAGTTGAATTTTTAAAAAGCGTGTTTGGGAAAGATGCTTTTAAGATTTCCAATACATTTTCTAACTATTATTATAGCCTTAATGCATGATATTTAAATAAAGTAACTTCCCCTGACAAACTGTGAGCTAATGTAAAAGCTTGGATCACAGCTTACTCATTTTTTGCCCAGAGCAAGTTTATAGTAAGTTATCAAGAAATGTTAAATGAATTAGAATGAATGCACAGTTGCACCTGAAGATTGTCAAGTGATGAAACATCATGAAAACTTGCTAGACTTGTTTCTGAAAGGTGACTTGTGACTGTTACCTGTATTTTAAGTATCTGAATAAATATATTTTTAAATAATGCCCTAAGGCCTGGATAATCTGTAGAAGTCTAGGAGGGATGCTGAAACAAGACTCCAGAATGTGAGATTTCAAAGCTCACATGGTCACTGGGATTTCTTTTATACTAAAGAAAGTAGTGGGTATATTAAAACATAATTGATCACTTGGTATGTCACTTATCTGCTTGTTGCATTAACAAGCTACCCTGAACTTAATGATTTAAAAGAAGAGCTCTTTTCTTTCCCATAATTCTTTGGGTCAGGAATTTGGACAGGTCACAGCAGGGAGTCATCATACCTGGGGCCGCAGCTGAATGGTTGGGAGCTCACTGAGTCACATTGCTGAGGGCTAGACTCCAGTTGTCACCTGGACTTTAGGTTCTGTCTACATGATCTCTCCACATGGCTAACTTGAGCTTCCCCACAGCATGGTGGTGTCCTGATATTTGGATTTCTTACCTCACAGTTGGCCTCTCTTCAGAGGGAAGCCACTGGGACTCTTAAAGGATGGGCCTCGCCAGGGCTGGTGTATCACACTTCCCAATGCACTCCATTGATGGAGGCAAGTCATGAGCCCAGTCTAAGATCAAAGGGAGGAGATACGGACTCTTTGCTCTAGGGGTGCTGCATCATATACAGGCAGAGAAGAAGGGAGAGTGGCCATCTTTGGAGAAGGCTTAGTAAACATAAACATATGCATTTATGTACCACTTCAGTAATTGCTTTCCATCTTCAGAATTAGTATATCCTCTATGGATATTCAGTTTTTGGTATTTGTGTAAACTCAAAGTCCTGTCTCCAATTTCCTATATATTTATATTACACATTTTAATCTTTGCTTCTCTTTATCTTCCCAGCATATATATCAGAATTGGCATGAACAGCTGAAAGTTAAAAACCTAGCATTAGTCTTTTGAAACATCCAACACTCTCAAAATATTTTTCATATATTATCAGGGGAAGTTTATCAGCTACCACCCACCTCTTGCTCACCATGGCCATCCGACTTTCCCCTGAGGAATGGGTAGCCCTTAGTCATGAAATAAAACTTAAAAAGCGTGTTTGGGAAAGATGCATTTAAGATTTCCAATATATTTTCTAACTATTATTATAGCCTTAATGCATGATATTTAAATAAACTAACTTCCCCTGACAAACTGTGAGCTAATGTAAAAGCTTGGATCACAGCTTACTCATTTTTTGCCCAGAGCAAGTTTATAGTAAGTTATCAAGAAATGTTAAATGAATTAGAATGAATGCACAGTTGCATCTGAAGATTGTCAAGTGATGAAACATCATGAAAACTTGCTAGACTTGTTTCTGAAAGGTGACTTGTGACTGTCACAATGACCACACAATTGGATATTGAGAAGACTTATGGATTTCCACTTTTATCTCATTGGTCAAAGGTCTGAAACATGACCATCCCTTCCAGATTGTAAGTTCCCAGAGGTTAGGACTCGATCTTCCTGGTCAGTGGATACAGAAGCCCCACCCAGGGCAGACACCAATCCACGCTGAATGAACACTTTGAACATGCGTAGTCGCTGGGACGAGAGAAACTCCAGATCCCCTTTCTGACAAAGGTGAGAAAGCGGTTCATATGCACAAAGAATACTCAGTGAGGAGAGGGAATTGCCCAGATATTTCTGAAGACTGGTGATTTCAAGAAGTCTCTGTGCAAATCTCTGTTTATGGGGCTCCAAAAGTTTGGGTAGACACAATTCACAGTCTTTTAAAGGAAGACAGTCCACATTTTTCTATTGACCAGTGCAGCCCAAACAGTCCCCTCAGCTTGACTCAGCTCCTGACGGTGTCTTCTTGCCCCTAGACTGTACCCCCTTCTCTAGTTGTTAGAGAATCCTCATGTTCTAACCACTGAGGTGCCTCCTTTTCTTAGAGCATTCAGATTAGAAAACTTGTTGTGAATCCTTTTCCTGCTCCTTTGAAGAGTTCTTCTTAAAAGTCTCTTGGCAGTTCCATAGCCCAGGACTCTTACTCCAGGACCCGAGAGCTGTCCCTTTGCAAGCAAGGAGGCATCCCATCTCCCAGTCCCTTCGGTAGGGCAACTTCACGGAGGCCCCTTGCTCCAGGTCGAGAAGCTTTCTCCTGTCAGGAAGTTAGGAGAAAGCTTGGTCATTAAAATCTCATGCCATAGTACAATAGGGGCCCCTGGCATATATAAGATGATTTTCCATGTGGAGATAAAACTAGGGGAACCTTCCAGCCCCATGTGTCTTATATATCAATTGTAGCTTCTCCTAGTAGGAATTCTGTTACAGAGAGAACAGTTATCTCCTGAAGTAATATCTGTTTCCTATCTACTTAGATAATTCTCACAAGTAGACAGCAGGGGACAGGGGAAACGATTTTTGTAATAAATACATATGTAAAGTCACTGGATTACTCTGAATAAGAAATCAGAAGTGTGGTGGTCTTGCTGGAGTCAGATCTGGGGTTCCACGGGGGGACAAGAGGGGGCGCTTTCCTTCCACGTGGAGCATGTGCTTTCAGCTTTGCGATCAAATCGGTACAAATGTTCTTGTTCCTTTCTTCAGCTTCAAGTCTGCACAGTCCTGAAAACATTAGGAATAATGAACAAAGGAGAGAAAACCAACAACGACTATTTGATCCCCTGAGCATTTTATTCCTTGACGACTTCACACATATGCAGGCTTAACGCTATTCAGTGAAAAATTTGGCACCCCAGAAATGATCCTGATCTGTGCTACAGGTTTCAGACATGCCTTCTCAGGGGTGCCCCATAAAACCAGAGAGTAAGTGTATTCATTTGCAGGTAGAAAAAACCCTGGGGGTACCATTGAATTCATTCCTGATACACAAGCTAAAGTCTAATTAAATAGAATTATCTCAGGGAAGACAGATTAAGAACAATGAAAACTAGTTGTAAATAATAAATGTTTAATGTCATCAGGATTAAAGGAAAGAGATGTGTCTTCATTCTTATTACATAAAAGATTAATATACACAAAGCCTGATAGACATTTCTTTAAAATTGAACTTCTGTGCATGGACATTGCCAGGATTTGCCCCTTTGATTTGCCTTCTGGACAAATTATAGATAATAAGCACCATTACTGGCTAATACAGTTATATTCAGACATGTTAATTATAATCTCTCAGGTAACTCTCACATTTTCCTGGCCAGACACACAGGTTCGCCTGTATCGTTGTTGCTTTTCCCTGTAAGAGATGTTGCTTATCTCTTTGATATTACATTTTGTCTGAATTCACACTTGCTCTCTCCAAGGGCAATCCCATAGCCGTCTTTCTAAGGACATGGTGGATACAGCCACAGATCTGTAAGTGCTGATATTAAATTCCTCCATAACACAGGTCTTGATGTTTAAAAGAAAACTATTGATTGTTTTCTGAGAAATAGAACATGTTTCTCCGTCCATCTTTTAGGAGACTTTCTGTAAAATGTCAGTGCCCCCCATTTTAGGAGACAGTGCTTGTTCAGGAAAAGGTAAGTTGCTGAACATACAATTTTCAAACCTCGATATCATTTAAAAAGTTAGGCAATCTTCTGTCCACACAAACTTATATTTGAGTTGTATTATAAAACACTAAGATTACTTTCACATCACAGTGTGGATTTTTAAAGATTTTTTCATGTGGATTCACACAAGAGGTATAGGAAGCATATATTTGAGAAATCCAACTTTCTGCAAATTGGTAGAAGTAAAGCACCGAGAAACAAAGTTGAACGCAAGCTTTAAATTGTCACGCACACCCAGAAATGTCACTTACCACGGAGAAAGGAGTTGGGCACAAAAATGGAAAGACTGAATGACAAATGGACAAAATAAAATCTTATTTTTACAGCCACATCTTACCTAATTTGCTATTTTTGGGTGAGCAACTTCTATTATCCCCATGAAAAGAAATACAACATTAAAATCATTTAAAAATTCATTAAGATTTCAAAAATATCAGTTCAATTATTTCAAATGAAAAGGAATATGAGATTTGGGCCAACATCATCGCAAAAAATCACAAAAAATAAATTATCAAAATGTTTTATTTTTAGTATTTGAGGTCACAGGATCAAGCAGAGTCTACTGCTTATAGTATAGAAGCATATGATATGCTTTTCTTGCTATGATACAGTTTCTCTTTTTTAATTGAAGTATAGTTGATATACAGTATTATATTTTTTAAGGTGTAAAACAGTGTATTCAACAATTATATACATTATGAAATGTTCACCATCATAAATGTAGTTTCCAACCGTCAGCTTCATTTGTTCTTTATCTTTTTCTTTTCTGTTTTAGTAACAAGATTATTTGACATTGGGAAAGAGAATAAGAAGGAACATGTACCTTAACATCCATTTAAAAATTACAATTTTGCATTGGTATTTCATTTTCATTACTACTGGATCACCAAGGCATCTACAGAACAGATGGTAATAGACACTACCATCATTAATTTCTGTACATAATTAAATGATGCAGGGGGTAAATTATTTTTAGATAATTTGAAGAGTTTTCTTTCCCAAAAAAGTCTATGCATGTGTTTGTTTATTGGAATTTCCTAAATAAAATTTATGTATAAACATATTTGTATGTGTATGTATATAAACACTGGACTGGCCCTGGTTTCTGAAGAATTAAAGATTATGTAATAAAGATATATATATAGATAGATATATAGATATATAGCTTTTTAATGTGAAATTTATAATATGAAATAATAATTTCATCTTCCAAACTTGCCCACCGTCTTTCATAAGACGATCCGAAGACCTAAGAAAGAAGGTTGTTCCTTTCTTTTTTAAATTCATGCCAACTTTTAATTTAAAAGGAAAACAAAACAAGACCTTGAAAAAGAGGTTCCAAATGAATGGAAACAGACAAATGTTTTAACATTTCAGAAACTCACCAGGAGCCATCCTGGAATATGTTGATTATTACACCATAAAACCTGAAATTGTCACAGGATAATCTTTCCGATTTCCATCCTAATTATTCTACAGTAGTCTGGAAAAATATGACCTCAAAGCACTAAAAGTGTGAATAAAGATCCATTGAACATTAGTCTTCGTTTATTATTTATTATAACAAATAATAAGTCATGTAACATTATTTTTTGTTTTGGCTTATTAAATTTTTATATTTTAGATTAGGAAATCCAGATTTCCAAAGTATTTTCCAAAAGCATTAATTTTTAGGATATTCTTGGGGAGAAAGGAGCTACATGATCAAATAATTTTGGGAAAAATTGTATGATAAATACCAGTCTTGGAGAAACAACACAGATTAGCAAATGAGAAAAAATATGAAAAGTCTAACTCCGCATTTCTTAAAATTATGTTAGCACTACACCTTTTAAAAAGGTTTAAAAAGAGGCAATTAACATAGGCCAGAACTGATCTTGTATTTTGGGAAGTAATCAAAGACTCTTTAATGTGAAATCTTAAATCAAATGATGAAATAGTCTCTCGGAATGGCCTTGTAACTAAGAAAATGTGTGTGGGCTCGATAGTGGTGTAGTTAAGTAACTTACAGATTTTATGCTTTATTCAGAATGTGTCCTTTTTAATAAATAAAAGTGATGAGCAAGACATTATTATAAATATACAACCAAAAAAAAATTAGCTGAAGGATGAGGATGGGAAGGATTATGGAGGTTGACATCAGCAGCGTACATTTAAAACCTTTGCTAATCGCCACAAAAAACACACAATTAAGTAGAGAATAAAAAACCTAATTTCTGTCACTAGGAAACACCATGTCAGGGTGTCCCCGCAAACCACAATATACAAAAGGTGGGGCAGCACCCATCCCATGTGGTTGCACCGCAACAGATCGCTACAGTGCTAAGCGGAGGGCATCAGCTGGGTATGTGAAGTGAGTATGAACTTTGCCAGGTGGAGGCCCCCTTCCTGGGTGGACCCCTGCAGTAAGGATAAACCGCCAGGAGCGACCCCACATTGAGCAGGAGAGGGCCAATGGGAGGAAGGAAAGAGAAGATCCAGATAAAAGGGGAGTAGAGAAACAGCCAAGAAACCTTGGAAAGGAAGCCAGTTATTTTTCAACACTAAAAACAAAACAAAGACAAAAACACCACTATTCTGAGCCTAATACAAGTTCAGGACAACAAATCCCCCAGCAAAATGTGCAGTAAAAATGCATTGCTCATAATCAGTTGTGGGGATCTGAGAAAAGAGCTGGCCTGTTTCCTCAGAGGGACACGTAGGCCTGACCAAGACTGGGGAAAACAAAGCAGGAGATGCAATGAGAACTGGGGGAGCCCCATGCCAGTTGCTGCCCGCGCCAACACCTCGTGCCAGCAGATTGGCCAGGCTTTTTGCAAAAGCGCCTGACCCTTTGTCAACCTTCAGAGCACGGTGGCTGCCGCTTGCCTGCTCCCTTCTGGGTCTCCTACAAATTTCTGCCGATTCCAGACCTAACCTGGAACCACACAGCAGAGGAAATCTAGAGGAAGAAGTTCCAGCTTAGCTCAGTTGGCAGAACAGAGAATCACCAAGGCTGCCTGCTGACCTTCGATGCGGGAAGGCAGCGTGTGGAGCCGGAGTGGCACAGTGTGGCCCGCGGGGTTCCCACAGCCCATACTCCAGGCGTTCATTTGCATATCCATCCCAGTTTCAGATGCAAGAGAGAAACTTGCATCTAGATGCAACATCCAGAACAATCGCAAACATTGTAGCAATGTTTTGAAGCTGAAATTTCACAAACTTAGAAGCTTTAAATCCTTGCACTTTTCTACGAATAAGAGAATTTTTGACCCTCGATGAGAGCCTGTTCGTTAATGTACACTTCTTCTACATTTGTGTATGTAAAGAATGGAGACCATGTAAAAATAGATACTAGTGTGTGAAAAGTCTCTTGTCCTATTATGCTTACTTGACTGGTCTTGAGAGCCAAACTTTGGCAAAAAAATTTGTACGTGGATGTTTTCATTAACACAAATGCAAATATTTAGTCCTAGGTAACTAAAGCCAAAATCAATTAGAAAGGCAAAGTAATTATTTTGGTAAATAGCTTTTGCTTGGGCAGAAAGGCAAGGAGGTTTACTCACATTGCACCATTGTTGTAAATCACATCATTTTCAATTGCATGTTTTTTTCAAGTCCCAGAAGTATTAGACATGACAGGAGGCAAGGCTGCATTTTTTTTGATGGGGGGAACTGGCTAGGAGACAGACAAATGGGCACTCATCCTGCCTTCACCATTTACAAGGCATGTGAATTAACACAGATCCCTTAGGCCTCAACAACTCACAGTCTGCAATGGCAGTGAGAACATCCTCCCAGCCCTGTTGACGAAAATCACGTTACAATGCATAACGAAGCAGGAAATGCTACAATCTATAAATCCCAGCACAAATATAAAGTATATATGTTCAATTGCTTTCATAGAATATATGATCTCAATAAAAAAAGGATTGAAAAGGGATGCTTTAAAAAAAACGCTATATTTTGGAGTTACACATGTAGACTGAACACCTTGCAGAAACAAGGACACTGTCTACAGCATTTTATGTAACAATAATGGCTGTCAAAGCTGGTCCATTGTTGACTTCTGCCAGAGTTCTATTAAATTCAGTTTGGTCTTATTACCCATATTCAGAAAGCAGGCCATCCTCTATTTCCTCACAAGTGGTATGAAATTTGGAAAAGGTGGATCTTTGACAACCTCTATTCCAGGTTTCTGTTGATTTTGCGGACAGGTGGAGCACATCTGGCTCCGTCATTCATACTTGCTCTTTTCCATTTGACACATTGGAAATTGACAGTTACATCTACATGAATCCAGGAGGACTGAAATCAGGGAACGGACCTGATGATTTGTATCACTAAGTGCAATTACAATTTTGAAAATTAGTCTTTCACAAAAGAAATTTCTGTTGAATTCAGCCTGCCAGTATTACATGAGTGAGGTATATTGCATATGTACACATCATTGAAAAGCCCAATCACAGCATGTTTTCAGTAATGATCATTTTCTTTTATAAAAGAAACCTTATTTTTTTCTCCCCAGAAATATTCTATGAACTCACCATCAGCTTGCTCACCTTATCCCAGTGATGTACAAATGGGTACTTGAGTTGCGTTTGGTTAAGGTGGGACATTGACCACCTCTTGTGGGGTGTAGGTAGGTATTTATAGTTCCAAACCTTGTTTATCATCCGGATGGAATTCTGGGCCTGGCAGCTCTTCTGAGCTCCCTCAGAAGCTTTCTCTTCTTCTACTCCATGGGAAGGGCATGCTTGCGGGAGAAGGTGCCGTGCTCTTTACTGGGTAAAAGACCCTGCAAGGTGAGGGTTCTGCCCCTCCCTCAGGGGCAGAAGGCTGAGAAGCCGATTCCCAGAAACTATGGATATGAGGGAAGGCATGTGCTCTGCCCAGCGCCCGGACACTTAAACCTGTGCTCAGTATGAGAGGAGGATCTGGAAGAGGCTGGAATTCTATGCTTGTGTACCACCCCCATGGATACTTTAAAGGGTCTCCTGCACTGACCCTGACTTCTCAGAAGCTCCATGGAGAAGCCCTTGCAAAAGTTCTTGAAATTCCCTTTGTGTTGGAGCCCCCAGGGATTACAAGCTGTCAGGTTAGCCCACATATGACCTGTAGCAATTCAGTAACATTTCAGCAGGCTTCTTACCCACTTACATGGGTTACATTAAAGCCAACCACAACATAAACTATATGCAGAACTTATCTTGAAGATCACATTTATTATTATAAACCATAATGTTTGTATTTATTCATGCTGTTTCTCAGTGATTTTTTCCCAACAATGTGATGGAGTTAGGTAGATTTAGCACTGTTGTGCCATTTTTCCTCATATGAAAGCTGAGGATAAAGTATTTTCATTGTTTTGACCAGGGTCACAGAGCTAGGAGTTGGCACTCAAATCCTAGGCTCTTTGGACCACACACTTTCTCACTACCACCTTTGCCTCAAATGATAACTGCTGGGTTAGTTCTGCCAGCTCCTGCCTTAATCTAAGTGGCCCCTGGTCGGCTGGGGCAGCACAGAAGTGTCCCCCCTGTGCAGCATTGGTTTTGCTAGAATTTGGAGCTACACACTGGAAAACTTATCTTGAATTCATTACTTAACTGTATGATATTGAAAAATATATTTTATGTGACTTAGTTTTAGGTTTCTCCTAAGTAAAATGGAAAGAGATTTAGAAATTAAATATTATGTGACTTTTCTCTGTAATCCTTAATAAATACATGTTATTCTTTTTTTAACGGGGAATTAGTTTCAAGGATTAAATGACTCTAATCAGAGTGATGCTACTTCATTTTCCCTCTCCTCCTAAATAAACTCAGACATGCAAACACAGACAAATAAATTGTCAGCAAAGTAAGATTGGGGCTACCAATGAAAACTAAGAAATATCAATTCTTTCAACTATACAGTTCTTCCAAATCGAAGCAATAAAATGCAGTTTAATTTGCAGACACTTTAGAAGAGAAGACATCTTAGAAGATGCTTCAGTGATCATGAATTATTAGGGTAATAACACAAATAAGTCAGAAATAAAACGGCTTCTCCTTTCATCCAAGTAATGTGGCCTTACTCTTACCACTCTATCTGGTTCTTCAAGCCTTTGTTGATGCAAGAAACAAAAATGACTGGTTTTTCTTTAGACCTGTTGTGAAATTTCTGGACTAAAATTCTTTCTGATAAGATCTCATATATTATTCATTATGAAGGTATTAAAGGAAAAATCTTAAAAGCTGGAAGTATACGAGGACTGAGTCTTTCTTCGTCTATTATGTAGGCTTTGAACACACAAGGGAGTAACAATATGCATAAAGAAAAATCTTCTGATCAAAGTTTTACCTGGAGGTAATGGAAGCCAAATGCATGTTGACTCATTTCTGCAATAATCATAAATTCAAAGTTGCCCCAATTTGCCACATGGTTTTAATAATTTCTAGTCATCAACCAAGTTAGAAACACAATTCAAGCCAAATGATAGTTTTCTCACAAAAACTGCAATAGTTTAGAAGGTTGAATTAAAATCACAAACACTATCTTTGCATTTTTTCCTCTAAGTCTCAAACTATTCTAAAATAAAAAGTTTATTTACTAAGTTACTAAAATTTTTATGTACTTTCTGCCCTTCCAAACAAAATCTACTCTAAACTAAAGGTTGACTTTCAACTTTCAAATGCTGACTCCTTGTGGATGCTGGATATTTTTAGATACAAATTTTACAGCTTCATTTCATTTGCTGAAATGTTGG
This sequence comes from Manis javanica, assembly GCF_040802235.1. Taxonomy (NCBI): domain Eukaryota; kingdom Metazoa; phylum Chordata; class Mammalia; order Pholidota; family Manidae; genus Manis; species Manis javanica. The sequence goes on from NC_133164.1 coordinate 120,124,385, forward strand.
ACACAAGTAGTCTCATTACTGGAGTTTGTCTTTGTGGAACTTTTTTTTTTTTCCTTCCAGAGCCCTTATCCTAAAGGTGAGTATTGATGGTGCTACCCACGGAGTGGAATCACTATGGCTACATAAGTTTTAGATATTTTATATAAATCTTTGCTATAATGTCACTCCTGGCAACCAGCTGTGCTGTGATATGTCACAATGATGAATCATCAAACATGGCAAAAATCTAAAGGACAGTTATGTAAGAACCTGTATTAATAAACATAATTTTCACAAGTGCCAAATGAACATTTGCATATATTTTGAAACCATCTATAGCATTTACTCAAAGTTTCTAGTACATGACCATATTTTCGAATCACAATGATTTGCATGTGATATTTCACAGAGAATCAAATCCCTTCTGAAAACCTATTTAGGGCTGATACTTAATTGTACCATGTGTGATCATATTTTAGCAAGCCCTCTGCCTCATAATAACACACTGGAATTCCAGTCTGGACAAAACAGTGCAAATTCCTTCCTCCCTGCTACTCCCTTGGAAGTGCAGATGTAAACCCAGAAAACAATGCAAGTGGCAACCAAAGTATGACTCTGAAATGTGGGAAGAAGAAAGCAAAACGCTAGGGACATTAGGACTAGAGGAACATCGTAGGCATGGGGTGTCTTACAACTGCCTACAACAGAGGAAAGGGCCCAGGGCCCAGCATTTCCTTGTGCCCCAAACAAGTGATGGAAGATGGGCCAGACAGGCTCATCCTTCTGCAGACCAGACACAAGTCCTGCAAACAGCACCAGGTGAGCCTGGCAGTTCCGGCGAGAGGGATTCATTGTTCCCCTGACAACGAGTCCAGCGAAAGCTCCTTCCCTGCTAGACCTCTGTGCCTGAGACTGCCCGCCTTCCCCAGACAGCAGCCCATCAGCAAGGGGGACCCCTCCATGCCAAGTGCCTTCCAGAGAAGCATCATTAATCTCTAGGGCAGGAGATGCTCTTCCCCCAACTAGTGGCAGACAGCAGGTGGTCTGGCCTGAGGAAGCTCCTTCTGGCCCCCAAGCAGGGTCCAGTGAGAGACCCGGTGACACACCCTGTATCAAACCAAGTACCCAAGTGGCCCCTCAAAGGCTCTGATAATTATATTGTCACTGGACCCAGAGCCCCAGCCGTGGGCCAGGATCTGTGTGCTGTGCTCGACAGGATCACTTCCTGCTGATGTAAAATGTTAAGTTGGACCCAGAGCCCCCTGATATAATAGCTAAAAATAAAAATAAAATAAAAACATGAAAAACAAAAGAACACCCACCAGAACCAGAACCAGGAATGTCATTAGTTGAATGAAAAGAAAGCCAAGCCCAGCAAAACAAACCAAAACGTTTAGCTGGCACCAGCAGTGAGCTGAACTGGGCTGGAATTCCCTGACGAGGATTTTAAAGTAGCCATTGTAGGAATGTTGGAACAAGCTGTTGCAAATTATCTTGAAATTTTGAGGCAATTGAATGAGAGAGATAAAAATAGAGAAAATCTTGGCCAAAAACCAAAAATTGACATTTTAAAGGAGAACCAAATGAAAATATAGAACTGAGAAATGCTATCATGATTAAAAAAAAAAAATACTCTCTGGATAGACCCAGTAGTACAGTGGAGATGACAAAGGGTAGAAGAGGGTGGACCTGACAGATCAAAATCATTTCCTCTATCTGAATAAAGAGAAAAAAATAGATTTACAAAACCAAAAACCAAACAGAAAAGATAAAGAGCCCCAGGGTCCTGTGGGACAATAACAAAATTTCCAACTCCATATTTTCAGAGTCCCAGAGAGAAAGTAGAGAGTTGGATGAAGGAATATTCTAGAAAATAACTGAAAGTAACTAAATAGTAATCTGAAAACTTTCCAAATCTTGCGAAACAAACCAACCCACAGATGCAAGAAGCTGCTTAAACCACAAGTAGTAAAAGCTGCCATTAGGCTAGAAAAAGTAATAATACAAGGCATACATTTTGAAAAGGAAGAAATCAAACTGTCCCTAATCATTTGCTGACATGATGGTTTACATAGAAAATCCTAAGGAATATACGAAAGAGGACGAGGAGGAGAAGGAAGAGAAAGAGGAAGAAGATTTGTTAAAACCAACCATGTGGTAGAAAACATCAACATACGAACAGGAAACATATTTGTATAAAGTGGCAATAAGCATTTAGAAACAAAATAAAAACAATGCCATTTACAGCCACTCAGGAGAAATCATATACTTCAGGATAAATTTAACAAACTATGTCACAGGATATGTGTGCTGAAAATTACAAAATACTTAAACGAACCCAACACCTAGATCAGTAGAGACATACCATGTTCATGGACTAGAGAACTCAACACCGCGAAAACAAATTGGTCTCCCCAAGTTGACAGAGGTTTAAACCAGTGCCTGTCAAATCAGCAGGGTTTTTGTAAACATAGAAAAGCTTCCTCTAACATATATACGGGAAGGCGTGGGTCCTAGGCTGGCTAAAAACAGTGCTGAGAAATAAAAGCAGAGTAAGTGAATAACTACTAGACACTAATGCCTAGAAAACAGCGGCAGCAGCCAAGACAACCTTCCCGGTGAAGGTACGAGTTGCCCCAGAGTGAGGGGCCGGTGGGGTGGTTATGGGAACGTTCTGGGTTGACAGTATTGATGACAGCATCTTAGTTGTAATATTGTACGATAATTTTGAAAAATGTCTCCATAGGAAAAATCTACATAAAGAACACATGGGAATCTCTGTAATATTTCCTATAACTGCACATAAATCACAATTACATCAAAATAATTAGTTTAATTTAAAAAAACAGACTGCCCTGGTTTTCTTATCTTTGGAAAGAATATACAATACAGTCATGGTCGTTTCATCCTTTGGCTACCCAGGTTCCTCAAGGTGCTCTATGTGGCGTTTTTTTTTGCAGCTGCTGTCTCAGTTGAATCCCTCTCAGGGGAGAATCCTATTACCATGGCTACTGTTAATTGTAGTGATGTTCTAAGTGACTCCTGTCAGTGCTGCTAAAAGCACTTCTGCAGAGGTGAGGCTATAACTACTGCAGGAAAACTTAAAATGTCTTGTAGACTTAATATGTACTTACTGTCATCCACAAAAGTAGATTTTACCTTTGTGCCTAACATCCAGGGGAAAGTGGTTGGGGATAAGAGCATAGTTTCTGTGATCTGCTAATAAATCACATTTCGGCTTATATTGTCTTTGCTAGAAATTGAGGCTGGCCCACCGGATGTACTGTGAGCACTGCCGCAGTGATGTCCAGCTCCAGTAAGGGGACATCACTGTGACCGTTTACAGTGAGCTAACATAATGCAGAGGGAATTATTTTCTAGGGGCCTCAGGAAAAACATTGGATGTCAATTTATTACCCATTTCTAAGATGGTTAGTTAATAGTTCTAGACCCACATTTTATATAATATGTTCATGAGTGTCTATGAAATTTCAAGGTATAAATACCATGTGTTTTTAAAAACACAATACAATATGTTTTGTTGCGTTTGAAAGGAAGTTTTCTATAGGAAACTTGGATATAAGTTCTTTCATTCTTCCTCTACTGCACTTGTAAATTACTTGACACCCTCCCCGTGTTGCAGTAAGTCCTGTCCCCCATTCCCATATCCATGGTTACCTGAGGCCGCAGGCAGGTTAGTCACCCTGAATTCTGCAGGACAAGTCCAAATCCACATTTAAATGTTTCAGTCTGTCTGAAAGTTCTTTTCTGTAGAGAACTGATCATTCATTCAACCACCAAGTCAATAGTTCAGTTTTCTTATTCAGGATCTAGAATTAACGCCGTGGATTCAACTGCATCTGAAGGAAACTGGCTCTCATGCGTCATTCATTCCTCATGCAGTCAAACTCAGGTGTTGCTGTAGCCCCAATAAATCATCGGTCTCCCACAGCCACCCCTCCTTCATGCACAGACATAAGGACAGGTAGCGTCACTGCCCCACTGCACTTTTTTTTCCCTGAGGAAATGGAAATTCCCTGTAAAACCCATGCTCTGAGTCCTTGAGATGTCCATAAAAATTTTAACATAGATTTAACATATTTTAACCTAATTGCATGATTTATATATACCTCACTTTGCTCATCCATAAAATCTCTGTAAAATGATTTAAATGTTTTCTTAACATTTTTAAAATGATAAGACACAATATGATATGTTGGCAAATAATCTATCATGTAACAATTTTATCACTGTGTAAAATTAGTACAGTATTTTTGGAGAAAAGCCATTGTCTCCAAATAAATATGATATTAGCTTCTTTGCAAAATCATATGACTCTAAAAAGGTCAGGTTATCAAATCATGGGGAGTCTTAATCAGGGAGAACTTGAGGGGCTAATGATGAAGAACCCCTCCACAGAGAGGCCATATGCCTCCATCGCAAAGCGCAGGGAAGAGCCAGAGGGCAAGGATGTGTCTCCAGGAAAGTCAGAAGGCACGGTTGCCAGAGGCTGGCTGTTCTCAGAACCAGGACAGAATCTACTGATGACATAAGAAAAGGGATGTGATCGCCAAGGGTGGAAATGGGTAAAATAAATTTATGTTCAGTAATAAAGATAAAATGGAATCAAAAACAGAACAATTACTTTAAACACATGAAACTCATGGGATTTCCCTTGCTTCTTCCCTTCTCCCATCTCCTTTTGCTTGCACGTGATGTGGAATTATTTAATTACCCATGAACTACCAACTCCCAGTATGTGATACATGCTATGAACTAAATTGTCACTCCACGAACATGTGTGCTGAAGCCTTAACCCACAGTGTGAAGGTATTTGGACACGGGGCCTTTTTTGGGGGGTGAGTAAGGTTGAATGAGGTCATAAAGTAGGTCCCTGATCTGATAGGATCAATGTCCTTGTAAGAAGAGACCCCAGAGAAAGCTCACATCTTCCCTGCCTGCATGGAGGAAAGGCCATGGAAGCACACAGCAGGAAGGTGGCCAGAGGTGGGCTCTCCCCAGAGCCCAGCCACACTGACACCTTCATCTCAGACATCCAGCCTCCAGAATGGTGAGAAATAAACTCCTCATTTTAGCTACCAAGTCCCTTGAGTTTTGCTGCTGCAGCCCTGGCTGACTACGACAGTACTTGCTTGGTCATGTATCCAAGCAATGCAAGATGAAACAAGAGATTTTGAGAGAAAGATAGCAATTTGAGAAATGCACATTTGACATGCTTTTATGCAGTGCACACTATTTGTATACATAGTGACAATATAATATATACACAGTTTACAATAATGTGTATACGCAGCACTTTATCAAAAATATGCCTGTAGCTTAGGAGAAAATTAGGGGTTGGAGAGAGAGCTATGGCTGAGGATGGCAGTTCCCAGCTTGAGATAAGTGATCCTGGGGGAAGAGCCTACAGCATCTGTATATGTAAGGGGGTTTTCTCACACCTGCGTTTCTTTCCAGGGATGTCTACACCTCTAGTACTGACACAGAGACTAGATAAAAGATGTAAAGGGCAAGCTAGTTATTTATAAGGGGTATCTGAGGTTACCGGTGTACGTTGTTCAGGGATGTATAGACTGATAAATTACACATGGCTTAACCAGCTACACCACCTCATTTGGCAAAGTGACCAGTGAAATATTAAAGTTAAGTTCCCTTGAAACTTTTGCCCAAGCTGCCCTGAAACCATGATCCCACATACTCGTCTTGGTGGTTCATAATCTAAAACAAAACATGTCCTGTGCAGCTGAGAGAGGACCTGGGAGCTACCCCCCAAAGTCTCAGGGTCTCCAGTCTTGCTCATTTTTGGTCCCGCTTACTGTATCTTATACCTTAAAGCCTCACAGGTTCTCCCTGTGGGATCATGGGATCGTTTTCAGTGATCTGACCTTGTGTGATTAGTACTGTATACCATTGGGTTGGTGACGGAAGTTCAGTCTTGACTAACTGTCTACCTTTTTCAAGTCCATGTATTCACACTATTTCTCACAGTTTATTTTCTTGACATAATGTAATATAAACAATTTGTGTATATTACTACACTGAACACAATTACCCCATCTTGCCACTTTATCACCTAGATATTCTTATTATCTCTAACAAAATATTGCTCCCTGAAATATTTATCCATTTCATACTGGGATTATTTATATTAGCAATTAGTTCCCACTTTCTCTCGAAGAATGCTTTATCGCCATTGTAATTCCTTAATAACTGATATTTAGCCAACATAGCTGACATTTATCCAGTTTTTCATTGTTACATAATTTATTTGGAGAGATGAGGCTTTTGTGAAGGCTGGAGTTTTGGCTGTATCTTCATACCTACAAGAAGAGAGTGTATTATTATATCTAGTATGTAATATTTTCAAAGTGGTCCAAGTGTTCCGAGAGGAGATGACAGTCTCAGCCCGGTATAGAAATGGGACTGTCCCCACTCCTTGGCACCCAGCTGAGCACCCATTTCTTCCTGCTTGAGCAGCCTGGGAGAAGCAAGAATCATTTTGTCTTGCTCATGCTAATGCCCCCACTTCCACATCCGCATTTTATGGAGAGTACCGGCTCTCCCCCCACTTTTCTACAGTTGTGACCAAAATGGTGAAAAAGCTCAGGGAAAGGTACATTTACAGGCTTATTGCTCTGCAGTACTAATGAGAGGCCAGTTCTCTCTGTTGTGTAAATGGATGCCAAAACCAAAGCCTAAGCAGTTATTACGGAAGTCCACTATTTCCAAGATGTAGTATGCCTTTAGTACCTTCATGAAGTTTTCTTTCAAAGCTGTAGAAATGAGCATTTTATTTTAGTCCAATTTCAAAAGGTTCTAAAATACAGTCATGTTCACCAAATTGGAAGACAAGATCAGAAGATAGATTACTTATTTTTACATTTTAGTTAAACAACACTACGTAAAGTGTGGCAATTTTAACAGGAAATGCCTCTGTTGCATTCAATACATTTTTCTCTTCTGTAAATTGTAGTTTAGGGAATGGTATGAAAAGTGAAATATACTCTATATTTCTGCATTTGTTTTTTATTGCCATTTAACTACTACCACAAATTTAGTGGGTTGAAACAACACAACTTCATTATCTTGGTTTCCAGGGATCAGGAATGCAGCACATTTTAGATGGACTCACCCTTCGGTCTCATGAGACTGGAATCAGTTGCGAGCTGGCTGTGCACGTGAATCTCAGCTCTGATCCTCTGACTTGCCTGTCCAGACTTCCGGACGGTGATACACTCTGAGAGTCAACTTTTTTTTAGATTGGAAAAAAACATTCATTTTTCAATTTCTTTAAGTTTTATCTATTATAAGGATAGAAACAGCACTTGCAAGCTCTTTACATATGGGAGGTGAAACTGGAAGTCCCAAAGTTATATGGAATTCTTCAAGAAAAATAAATTCCCATCTCCTAGGTATTTTTCCCATAACATCATCTTGCCTGAGATAATGTACAAAATTATGGTAATCTTTCCCAATCTGCTTTTCAAGAGGCTTAAATATTTTTCATCACTCTTCAGAGTGGTGAATCATTCTCTTAGTTTACTGTTAAGAATGCAATGACATAATTGCATATTGTTTCTTAAAATGCAATTGAAAAATACCATTGAGTGGATCTCAGTTTTAAGTTTTCTAAGTATAATGAAAACTAAAGAAGAAAATACGTTAAGTAGAAAAGACGGGAAAATACTTGTAACTTTGGGTGTATTGTATATTCAGGCAAAAATACATGAAAAAAATTATGTCTTGAATACTTCCTATACTGAATGGGTATGGATGCTATAAGCAAGTGGTGTGGTAAAACAACTGTGGGAAATGAAATGCTAGAGGAATTAATTATGAAATACTCTTATTTTCAAACCATTTAACCAAGAAAAAGGATTTAAGAGAGCAGTGATTGATGAGTAGTTTTCTTGACAATTGCCCATTAACTGCTATATTTGTGGTTGAGAAGAAAGATTAAAACTGTGAAAACAGACAAATTGTCATCTCTGTTGAGAGAGAGAAGAAATACAGACTGAATTAATGAAAGGCAATAACAATACTGGACAATAAGAACACATGTAATGTTTGAGTTTTATCAAAACTATAAGAATTCTAGCCGTAAGTTAAGTCCTTTTATTTGAATGTTTGAAAGTAGGTAGGCTTTTTAAACTCTTGAACAATATGTCATTAGAAACCTTTCCACACAGAAACATTACCTTATGTGTAAATGGTGTGACTTTTTTAAATAAAATAAATTTTTACTTTAAGATGTGTGTGTTGTTACCGCTGTTTTCTCTAATTCATTTCTCTCTTGTTTATAAGTAATTATACTGTGTCATTCAGAGCTGAATGAAACAGTTCCATTTATTTCAGAAAATTATACTCTGAGCTACAAACTATTGTCGAATACAACAGGGTACCTTTGTATAAACCTTGAATAAATCTTCTGCACATTCCATGTCAATTGTTATTGAAATGTAGAAATCATATTTTAAGGCCATACTACGGTGCTGGCATCGCAGCGTGGGGGACAGTCCGCACCGGCAGGAAGGATCGCTTTATCACTAGTGTTATTTAGAATGCTGGCCCCTGGCGATGATAACAAAGCACACCAACCTTTATTGGCTTAAGTATTATTTTTATATTCTTTACAGATAATGTATTCCGTTGTGTGCCTGGTCAGGCTGCCAGAACACAATGCCACAGACGGAATGGCTTAAACAACAGGAACTTATTTTCTCACAGCTCTGGAGCTGCAAGGAATCCACAGCAAGAGTCGGCTTCCCCTGAGGCCTCCGTCCTTAGCTGGCCTCTCGCTGGGTCCTCTCGCGGCCTCCGCCTGTGCGTGCAAGCCTCTGGGGTGTCCCCCTCTTCCTGTAAGGACACCAGTCCTATCAGATCAGGCCCTGTCTTTATGACTTCATTTAGCCTTAATTATTTCTTTAAAGGCCCTCCCTCCAGCTGTGATCACATTTGGTGTTAGGGTCTCAACATATGAATTTTCTGTGGGGACACAGTTCAGTCCCTAACACCATTAGGGAGCAGGTGGACCGACCGCAGTATGGCCTCCTCACCAATAGGCCACAGCATAACTGCGGTGGTGGTAGTTTACTCAGGAAGGAAATCTGCAGTGAGTCATTTGTGAGGAAAAAGCCTGTTTCAAAGAGGAAACTGAAGGAGTGTGGGCGTGGCTGATTCTAATCCGTAATTCTGCCTTCCTGCCCCTGCTGTGACTCACCTCCTTATCCCCCCACTGTGACTCACCTCCATATCCCCCTGCCATGGCTCACCTCCTTATTCCCCTACTGGAACTCACCTCCTTATCCCCCTGCCGTGACTCACCTCATTCCCCTGCCGTGACTCACCTCATTCCCCCGCAGTGGCTCACCTCCTTATCCCCCCGCAGTGGCTCACCTCCTTATCCCCCTTCCATGGCTCACCTCCTTATCCCCCCACCGTGACTCACCTCCTTATCCCCCCGCCGTGGCTCACCTCCTTATCCCCCCGCCGTGACTCACCTCATTCCCCCCCGCCATGGCTCACCTCCTTATCCCCCTGCTGTGGCTCACCTCCTTATCCCCCCGCCGTGACTCACCTCCTTATCCCCCTGCCGTGGCTCACCTCCTTATCCCCCCACAGTGGCTCACCTCCGTATCCCCCTGCCGTGGCTCACCTCCTTATCCCCCTGCCGTGGCTCACCTCCTTATCCCCCCCGCCATGGCTCACCTCCTTATTCCCTGACACCTGGTGTGGCCACGCTCTTTTGTTCAGTGAACATGGAATGAAGTTACAACTGCCAGTTCCCAGCTCAGACCTTACGAGGCCCACGCCTCGACCTCTCCCTCCACACTCCTGAGATCTGAGGCTCTTGTCATCTTTCAGTCCTAGGCTGACACACGTGAGAAAGCCTGAGACAGACCTACAGAGGAAGCAGGTCTACCTGGTCAGTTTACCAAACCATGAATAAGCAAAATCATCTGTGAGAAACTGAGATTTGGGGCCTGTTTGTTTTGTAGCATCATCCCTGAGATTGGGTCTGTTTGTTTTAATCAGTCTTTGGAGTTGGTTTCTTAAAAAAAAGTGAAAACAAAGGATTTGATAGGTGCGGTGGCTCTCCCAGAACCTCGCTTTGGGTGCCCTACCTCAGTAGGTTACAGAAATATATTAGTCTTATGCCTTCTGTAACAGATCACCACCAATTCAGTGGCTTAAAACACAATGAATTTATTACCTTAAAAAGGTCAGAAGTCTAACACTGGCCTCACTGGGTTAAAGTGAAGATGTCGGAGGATCTACGCTCCTTTCTGGGTGCTCATCCTTGTATCTGTTTCCCGGGCTTTCCCAGCATCCAGAAACTTCCCAGATTCCTTGGTTTGTGGCCTCCTGTCCTCCAACCTCAAGGGCCGAAATGGAAGGTCCAGTCCTCACGTCGCATCTCTCTGATCCACTCTTTTGTTGCCTTCCTCCTTTTTCAGTGACTCACGTGATTAAACTGGCCCATCTGAACAATCCAGGATGATCTCCCAGTTTTAGGGTCAGTTCATCAACAAATCAAGCAATATCTGTAACGGTATCTGCGACTGATTCCCTGCATCATGAAACAGAAACGCACTCTCTTAGCCTATGAAGACGACTGTAACAGAGCACTACAGCCTCGGCGGCTGCATCACCAGGACTATCTTTTCTTACAGCTCTGGAGGCTGAGCATCCAAGGAAAGGGAGCCCGGAAGTGAGTTCCTCTGGAGGGCTGGGAGGGGGACCGTCGCATGCCTCCCGCCAGCATCTGGACGAGCTTGTAGGTGGCGCTCTGCCAGGGTCTTCCCAACATCTCCCTCTGACACGGATCTGTGTGCCCTTTCGTAAGGACACCGGTTGTGTTAGGTTAGGCACTAACCTGTGTCCTCATTTGAACATGATAATCTTCAAAGAACCTGTTTCCAAATAAGGCCACAAGCCCGAGTACTGGGAGTTAGGACTTCAGCTTCTTTTGGGGAAACACATTTCAATCTGTGACAGAGACTCACAGCAGTACCCAGAGATTAGGCTGTAGATGCCTCTGGAGGTGAGTGTTCTCCCCATCATGAGTGATTCTGGCTACCCAAAAGACTCAGATACAGGAAAAGAGACAGTCTTGTAAAATACAGACATGAGCTAGTCGCAGTGTTCTTTCTTTTCATTGAGTGCATATGTCTTTATATATTCCATTTGGTGTCTTTGATATTAAGGAGAATTAAAGGATGCTTAGTGTGTGGAGACTTTTCTGGAACATTTCAGTAGCAGTGCTTCCCCTGACTGCAGTGTAGATGGTGTGGATGATGTGGATAAAATGTGGGCGATGCCAGGAAACTGAATCTCAGAAAATGTCAGCAGAGGCTTTGTTTCTGTTGCCTGCTCTCCATTCCCTTCAGAGCCAATCCTTCAGGGATTCTGCTTTTATTATAGTAAGGCCATCAGTAGGCTATTCTTCTGCAAGTTGCATCTAGTGTTTTGGCTACTATAAATGAAAGAATCTTTCAGTTCCACTGTATGTGTAAGGATAACATAATTATATTTTCTATATGAATTGCCTACTGAATACAATATTCAAGAGGAATTATAAAGTACTAGAGTTGCTTCATCTTCTATTAGGTTTTAGAAATCATTTAATTGAAATACAGCTAAATGTTTTTCATCTAAGTAAGTCTTAATTCAGAAAATATAATTTTCTGTGTTTCTGAGATGGTGAAATACATACGTAATTACTGTCCTCATATCAAGACAAATACAAATTGAGCAATAAGACATAATCTGATTGTGCCATTAGCAAAAATGAATTTTTTATCATGTTAACAACTAAATAATAAATTATTTTTCAACAGCTTTTTAATGAGATGAAAGATAATCAAAGGTTGCTTTAAGTGCTGTAGTACCCAATTTGAATGATCATTCTGTTTCCTGTGAAAAATGAAATCCTAATATCTTTCTCTGGAATTACAAAATCACTTAATATTTGTGAAAACTCACCACAAAATCAGTCAACAAGAAACACAATATCTGCTCTTTACTACTATCCTAACCAAGACTGTTTGTTTAAACATCTAAACAAATATTGTTGATTTTTATCCAGGCACAAATTGTTTTCTGTTGACTAATGCATTTGGTTGATATAATAAAATTTTATTTGATTTTATATTCTTAGCATAATCTTTCTCTCTTTGTATTTTTATACATATATACACATACAAGCATATATGCAGAGGTACACATACAGAAAATGAAGGAAGGAGAAGCTTTTATAATGAATGCTTTCCTATATGTTTATAAATGATCAGTTGTCAAATATTTCCATCATAAAAAGAATTTTCCTTCAAGTAACTTCAGTATCATTATGTGAGACCATTATCCTAAAATTGTCCTTTAAATATTTCTACTTTCAAGAGTTCTATCTATGTTTTTCTACCTATGGTTTCCTGAATGATAGTATGCTAAAGTACAGTGGCTTTTAATTCATTTTAGTTTATTATTTTTTATTTAATTAACAACAGAGCTTCCATTCTTCTTGTAATTACTTAAATAGAATTTGCCTTAGTCAATGAGATAAAAGCAGAGCTATTCTTTTTTGAATGAGAACCTAGAAAGTACCACTATTGAACCTTAAGGCACCATAGAATATAGCTTTAAAATCACTATCATAGTGGAAAATTGGTGGACTTTTGGAACTAATATTAACTACTCCTAAATGTAGAATAAGTGGTCTCATACTTCCTTGTTATCCAGCTTTGAACAGATTAACTTCTCTCAGCCTTTTCCCACATCTATAAACAAAAACAAAAACCCAATGTTTTCCAAGTGTTTCCACAAATACTTTATAATATCAGAGTTATGACTTCCTCACTGAACTTCAAAAATGTTTGTCCCCTAAATATCTACAAGATAATAGCAAACCACTCAAATTCAGTGTGACCCATACTAAGCTTTTCATTATTGTTCTTCAAGCCTCACTTTACTTTCCAGCTGACTTTGTCTACCATAAGCAATATTTTATTAAGAGTTTCTAAGTACTACTTCCATGCAATAACTGGAAAAATATTCCACAATGTACAATTTTTCTAAGTCCTATTGATTATAAATTCCAAATCTTTCTTCAATTTCTCTGTACACCTGCACCATCTCTGAGCATGCTGAAATCAATCTTGCATCCTTCTGTAGATGTATTATTTAAATAGTCTCATGGTGTCTAGCCATACATCTGCCCATGTAAATATGAATATTATCATGCTGCTCCATTGTATTATTTTATATAATTTTCTACTGCATAAGAGTTAAAAGCAATCCTCCTTATAAATGCATAAAAAGTTCTTTGTATTCTATTTTGTGCTGATACCTACAGCTTTATTTTACACAACTCCAAGCTTGCTTTTCATGAACAAATAAATTACAGAAAGCTGAATGTGTCATTTTCATTCTACTTTGAAATCTGATTCTTCTTCTTTGAGTATTCATATTTTCAATGATCTGGAAAGGTCTTGCTCATGCCTACAAAATCCAGTTTAATTGTTACTATATTTGGCCATGGTAGCTGTCTTGGTTGGGATTCCCCAGAAGCAGACTCTGAGAAATGGATGAGTGCAAATAATTTACTTGGGAGGTGATGCCAGGAAGTTCTGAGAAGTGCCAGGAAGTATTGAGAAGCAAATGGAGAAGTGAGACAGAGAAGGAGCCAATTATAGGTGTGTCATTGAAGATGTGTGTTCTTACAGGTGTGGGGAAACTAGAGAATGCAGAATTAAACAAGAGGCCAAGATTGAAAGTAGAAAAAGAAAAAGTATAATATTTAAATCAGGGATTTGGAATTTAATCTTTTTGTAATGACACCTTTTTTGGGGGGGGTGGATTAAATACTATCTGTGAAACGTGGAGTACTAAAAATCGTGAATTGTGTCTTGTGAATGTTAGAATAACCGACTTCAATATTTTGTGAAACTGATATTTAAATTAGGTATGCTATATGGATGATAATCCTGCAATAAATTATCTTCTCTAAGAAGTAGAATTAGTCATCAACCATGACCTCAGTGGTGTTATTTGTAATACCACATACTCATGTTTTGTTGTTCATTTCTTTTTCTCCTGTTCTTAATTTTGTTCTTATAAATTCCAAGTGCCCTGCTAATGGTTTAAATGTCAACTAACCACTGTTTGAACGTGTTACTTTAGCAGAAAACATTATTCTGGCAAAGAATAGTATTGCTCATTCATCCATTCAGTGATCCCAGGACTATATATCAGGCACCGTACTAGTTTCTAGGGACAAAAGATAAATAAGGCATGATCTTTATCTTAAAGATGTCAGAGTCTAATAAGAAAAAAATAATTACTAACAAAAACTAACACCTCGGCGTGATACAGTGGTACGTAAGACGCAAAGAAGGGAATGCTCTGGTTCTTTGAGAAGGCGGCACATGCTTCTGTCTTGAAGGATGATGTAGTCAGACAAGGAGAATAATTCCATTCCAGAAAATGAGAACAGTATGTAATGACATGAGAACATGACAAAGAATATGAAGTACGTGGCAAAGCAGGTAATTTGGGATGTTTAAATTATAAAGGGCAGAGAGATAGCAGGAGCATCAGCAGATGACGCAGAGCAAAACAGGCCAGCGAAATGCCAAAATATGGTGAGCACTGATGACAAATGTGAATATTCTAGAACCATGAGCTCATTCTCACTTTAGAACTGTATGTCCCAACTGTGCATATCTCATTGCTGCTTAAGCACTTGATATGACAATGTGTTGACATTTATATTATACAGCAGGCTCTAGGCAAACAGTGAAAAAAAGCATGACACCCATCCATGTTTCAGACTTAGTGAATTGCAAAATTATGAACCAAAGTCAGAATTTGTGAACTAAACATGTGTTTTCCTGTTTTAAAGAATAATGAAATGACTAACATCTTTGTATTTCAAATAAATTGTTAATTGGGTCCATTTTCAGAATTACATGTAAAATCTACACTCAACAAAACTAGAAACTTCATATGCGGTATTAGTTATGTTACTAGAGTACATATGATTTCTTGATTGTGTTCACTGTTTAGAGACAGAAATAATTTTGCCACTGACTCATTTTGGCCTGAATTATCCTTATTGTTTCCTTCTGTAGCACTCCTTTTATGAACATTTCAGCATCCACGTCTCCTGAACAACCTGACCTTCTAATTCAGTTATCTACTTACTTTCAACAATCCTTTCTGCTCTCCAACACCTCTTTATTCAGGAAAACTTTAAGTTTTACCAATTTTTATTAAATTACTACATTATTTAAATATACCTCTTTCTTTGCTCCTACAGACTTTATTATTGTGCTTCTTTGGTTCATAGCACTTTATTTACATACTCGTAGTATGTATCGATTTGAGCATTTGTGTCTTCTCTACTGAAATGTAACCTCCGCAAGAGCATGGCTTACCTTCGTGTTGCTCAAGTATTTTCATCTCAGTCAATGTACTTGAAACATAGTAATTGATAGTAAATATTTGTTGTACGAATGAATCAATGAATAGGTTTAAGCTTGTTTTTAGGAAACTAGGAGAGCAACAATCAACTAGCATGGCAATGATTGCAACGTTCTTAAGTTGGTATTTTGGGATTTCTCCAAACATCCCTGTAAGTTAAGTCTATTGACCGATGATTGGCTTATAGTCCACTGAACAATCCCCATAATTCTACTCCATCATGATAAGTCAACTGTATGTCTAACATGCATGCACTAATACCTTAAAAATACTTAGTGCTTTCCATAATTTGAATATCATGCTAGACAACGGAACATAAAAAGACACAGACTCACTGCATAAAGTATGAGAGTCTAATGATGAAGGCAAGGTATATTACCATAATTTGATAATATTATGACGAATATTAAAAGAAATGCCAAAAATGTAGTGTAACACAGTGTGCTTTTTTAAAAAGGGAAAGGTGGAGGAGTCAGGGAAGACATAACGGCAGTAACACAGGAGCAAATGCTTGGAAAGAAAGTTGCTAAGCAGACAAGAAATACAGGATGAAGAAATAGCAAGTAAAAACAATAACAGTTTAACAAGCATGATAAGCCCAGAGAAGCTCAAATAGCTTAGTATGGCCAGAATTGAGAGTAAAATTAAGGAAATGTCAATAAGGGCGGCCATAAAATGGTGATATTTTCAACAAGTTAAAGTGCTTTGGTTTGTCCAGTAATCATGGAAAGCTATTAAAGGTTTTCCCTAAAATTGATTAAGAACTCTCTTCTTAGAATTACAACTTTACTTGCAACGAGGAAGGTGTGTGTGAGTTGGAGATTTATCAGGAATTTAAAAAAGTATTGGCTCTCTGTATTCCAGATAAGGGATTATGGTGGTCTCAGCTAAAAGCACTTGTAACAGAGACAAAAATATGCATTAAAGAAAAATTTTGGAGCCACGTCAATATAACTTTAAAAGCATTTAGTTGTGGATGAAAGAAAGCAATGAATGCCATAGATGGCCAAGTATATGCAGATATTCTATTGTTCAATGAAAAATTTTGAATATCAGAAAATATATTAAAAAGAGTAAGATAACCCAAACAGTCATTGCAATTATACTCTTTACAATGCCTGACCATATGCATTCAAGGTAAGTGAAGGTTCAGTGGAACTTGTCAAGCTTTCTTTGAAAATTTAACCCTTATATATTCATTCAGATCCTGTCCTGAGACTAAGAGGTTTTGAGAACTTGTTATCTTGATCTTCACGTTTTGTCTTGAGGTTGTACACTAGTATGAACAATTACGGCAGGACTCAACATTTATCTTTTTTGATGGTATTATAGAAGTTTTTATTCTTGCATACCCATTTTCCTCATTTGTGCCTCTCTCAGAAATTCAGTAAGATCACATTTTTTCCATCATACATCTCTGCATTCTGATGTTTGCTTCTGATTACATTAAGCATCCAGACAGCCGGGAGCTGCTCCGCCTCCTACCCATTGGTGCCTGTAGCAACAAGAATGTGAGTCTCTGGAATATTAATCTATTAAGTAGGAATGCATTTCAGAACTACTGAAGGTGACAACCTAAACCCTATTATTCCTTGACCCATTAGCATAGTACTTTCAAGTTGATACAGTATATGTTTAATGGGATATCTAGGGATAGTATCACGATTGCAGATATGTTAAGATAGAACAAATATTGCCTTTTAAAAAGCATTTTGATCGTTGTGAAGTGTACCTAAAATGAAAGTTATGTTTTTCATCATTTTTAAGTGTTAAATAGCAACAAGTATATTTTACTTATACTCACAGTTCAATAGCAATAAGTACATTATCACTATTGGGCAACCATCACCACCATTTATCTCCATTTTACATTTTTCCCTACCCATTAAACAATAGCTCCCCCTTCTCTTCTCCCCTATTCCCCAGCAAACACAATCGTACTTTCTGTCTCTATGGAATGACTATTCTAAGAACCTCATATAAGTGTAATCATACAGGATTTGTCTTTTTGTGACTTGCTTATTGCACTTAGCATATCCTCAGTATTATCCATGTTGCAGCATGTGTCAGAATTTCCTGCCTTGCTAGGGCTGCATAATATCCCATTGTTTTGCTTCGTTGTTATACCCCACAAATGAGTGAAATCATTTGGCATTTGTCTGTCTCCGCCTGGCTTATTTCACTGAGCATAATACCCTCTAGATCCATCCATTTTGTTGCAAATGGTAGGATTTGTTTTCTTCTTATGGCTGAATAATATTCCATTGTGTGTATGTACCACATCTTCTGTTATATGCTGGGCATTGTAACTGGTGTGAGGTGATATGTCATTGTGGTTTTATTTGCATTTCCCTAATTATTAGAGATGTGGAGCATCTTTTCATGTTCCCGTTGGCATTTGAATTTCTTCTTTGGAGATGTATCTGTTCAGATCCTCTGCCCATTTTTTAATTGTTTTTAACTGTTAATTGTTTTATTTGTTTTTTTTGGTGTTGAGGCATGTGTGTTCTTTATATATTTTGCATTATATCCTCTTGTCAGATAGTCATTTATGAATATATTCTCCCATATTGTAGGGTGCCTTTTTGTTCTGCTGATGGTGTCTTTTGCTGTACAAAAGCTTTAGTTTGATGTAGTCCTGTTTTTTCATTTTTTATTTTGTTTCCCTTATGCAAGGAGATGTGTTCAGGAAAAAGTTCCTCATGTTTATATTCAGGAGATTTTTGCCTGTTTTCTCCTATGAGTTTCATGGTTTCATGACTTACATTCAGGTCTTTGGTACACTTCGAGTTTACTTTTGGGTATGGGGTTAGACAATAATCCAGTTTCAAGCTGTTGTCTGGGTCTGCAATTCTATGTGCAGTCTTGGCTGGGGACGAGGGGACCCATGTATAAGCTTTTCCCCTTGGTTCTTGGCAGGCCTGGTCTCTCATAACAGAGGCCTCTCCGTGGGGCTACCTCACACCTGGTCAGATGGCCCCCCTAGGAAGGAGCAATATGAGAGTGGTGAGAGGGAGTGCGCATCCCAGTCAGAAGCTACCCTGTCTGATAACCCAAGCTCAGAAACCACTGTCTTTCTGCAATATGTTCTCAGAAGTCACATCCCCTCACTTCTGCCATATGCTTTTAGTAAGAAGAAAATAGCTAAACCTGGCCCTAATTCAGTAGGGAGGGATTATGCCAAGAGTTATGACCCAGGAGGCAGAAATTCTTAGAGGCTGCCTCTAAGACCCCTCACACCAGGTTGTGGCTTTTTAATTTCTTATGTTGCTTGTGTGCTGTGTTAAGGGTGTCTTTGGTATTCCCAAATGCCAATATCTAAATTTAATGAAAAGCCTTATCAGGTAAAAATTCATTGCTAAAATAATCATTCTAATTCATTACCTCCAGTTCACTGAATGCTGTCTTGGCCAGGAAGAACTGTAACTAGACACTCATCCCCCTCTGTGTTTGGGATTCTCAGCCTAACACTGAGAGCCTAAGAAACCTCTGATGTTGGACTTGGACTTTATCTCTTCAGGAGGAGATCTAAAAATACAGCTAATAAAAATGTTGCACAGCTCACCTTCAGCTAATTATAATTAGGTTACATTAAGGAAGGTGTCTACCATCCGGTATCATATACCAGTAATGATGCAAAAGTTAAATGGGAATGTAAGACAATTATATCTGATGATATAGTTAAAAAGAACATTTAAGTTAGTGATTCCCAACATAGACATGAGCATTGTAATTACTGAGAGCAGCATTTTAAAATCCCAAACATTTAATCCTATACCAATGCACTAAGTCGAAATTGCTGGGGTGGCCCCTGCATGAGCAATGAATTTCACAGGGGATTCAAATGTGCAATGCCTGCTGAAAATGCCCTGGGCTGAATAATGACCCATGGTTTCCACTGAACGCCTCAATCTACCCCCGTGAAGCTTGGAGGGAAGAGCACGCAGATGCCCTGTCCAGTCCAACCCCTTCCATGAGTCAGGTGTGCATTTGGAGCCACAGAGCTTGCTGCTGCTGAAAACGTGGCTGTTTTCTCCCTCCTGACACTCACTCCCCAGCACTGTGGGGTGAGCTTTACACCACATTTGGGGGATCCCCCACCCTCTCGGATATGCAGCTGTGAAGTTATGACCTGCTTAAGTGATTTGCCAAACTCCTGGCCCGAAATCCACATCAGCAAGAGCAGGACCCAGTGAGGCTTCCTCAGGAAGGCTGCGGAGGTGGTGGAGGGGAGAGGCAGGGATTCTGGGTAATGTCTGTCAGTGTGTCCCAAGGCCATGGAGGCTTGGACTGGTTGGGGATCAGGGCACAATTACAGTTTTTGTAGCAAGAATCAGAGTGGCTTGGACTAGGGCATTATTAGAAGAAAAAGCAAAAGTTGATAAATTTGAAATATATTTTCATCATGGATTTGGCAGGTCTTGAGAATGCATTAAATGAGAGTGCTTGAGAGAATGAATAACACCTCAAATTCGATAGTGAAATATTTTGAACAGGAGACTACTGGGCAAGGAAAGTAACGAAAATCCATTTGTTCCTTAAAGATTTGAGATGTCGAGGAGAAGCTCATCCGCTATTGTAAGTTAAGCCATTAGAAGCTCAATATCTGGAATTTTAAGCAGGGATATAGAGAGATAATAGAAACACACATTGATAGAGACTCAACATTGACACTGACACCAACATAGACAGGACATGACACAGAGTAGAGACATAGGCCATGGAGAGCCCCTCATTAGCGATGAGGAGGCCCTGTGCTCGTAGGATGGCTCATAAATTGCAATACTGTAATCTTTTTATAATCTGTCAACACCAGGGAACTGTTTAGACAGATTCGATGTAGATATAGACATGGATGAAGATAGATGGACATGTAAATGTAGATATATCCACATCAGCCTCTTCTCTCTCCGCCTCTAGTCCCTTGCTCACGCCATTCTTCTCCAACATCTTGTGCTCCAGTCACTTGGATATTCTCCTGTTTCTTCACTGGAGCAAACTCATTTCTGCCTTAAGATCCCTGCATCAGCTCTCCCTGGGCCGGGAGCATTCTCCCGCATCTTCTCACACTGCAATGCCTGTCCAGTCATCTGCACTGAATTTCATTTATTTCTGTTGGCAGCAATCACCTCTTCTTCCATTCCAGTTTTGCAATCTAACAATCTGGTGGCATCTTTCCTTTTATTCCTCTTGCAGACCCTGTCATTTCTCAACAATGAAGTGACTTTCTAGTTCACATTTCATTATGAAATCTACGAGCTGTCATTATATAGGGATTTTCCTATAGATTTTATCTTCAGTTTAGTTACAAAATCTGAGTAAGAGTGAATTAAAATCATGAATGGAACCTGTGTCATCATTCACCTTGTGTTAGGCCACCAGGGCCCTACTAGACCACAGAGGTTCTGAGAAGCAGCCACAATATCCAGACACCTTAATTAATGAAGTGTCAAACTGAAGGCATTACAGAGATTCATACTCACCCTACAAAGGGGGAGGTCTAAATGACTGATAAATTTATCAATCTCCTCTATTATTCACTGGAATAGATAGAACCTTCAATTTTAAGATATAGCCTTTATCTGTTTCATTAGGAAACACATTCTGAGTACTTTCAAAATGCTCTAATGCAGTCTTCTCTTGAGACGTCACATAAACGACCGTTAAAATGGTAATGACATTATGACAATACGTAGGATGACATAAAACACCATCTAAATGCCTTCTGATAATTGTTGTTGGAAAAATTCAAATGAATCATACTTTAGATCATTGCTGTCCAATAAAAATTTCTGTGATGGTGCAATGTCCTATAACTGAACTGTGTATCCTCTAACCACTAGCCATTTGCAACTATTAAACACTTGAAATGTAGTCAGTGAGGCTGAGAAACTGAGTTTTATTTCATTTCATTTTAATGACTTAGAATTTAAATTTAGTTCCATATAGTTAGTGGCTACCATAGTAAAGAGTATAACTTTAGATATTTTTAATAAGACAAAATTCTTCAGAAACCCACACTTCTACTTAATTGTTATGATTTATCTTTAACTTTGAAGAAATTAAAATTCTATTATTCTTTTCAGTTACTATCTCACTGATGAAAATTATTTGGGGGCTGTTGAATTGTATTTTCAAGAACTCTTAAAAATCTTAAATAAAAATCAGACTTTTCTTGGAGCTAAAAAGTTATATTTTGCTAATTATATATGAATAAACTTAAAATTGTACACGATGTGCTAAAATGTCAGGGTTTTTCTAATAGAAGGTGCTGAGGAAATGAAAACCTTAGAAAAACAAAGAGATCCACATGCATTTTCTTTAATAATAAAGTCATGATTTAAATTTTTAAAAAACCAGGTAAAGCTCAAAATTCGCAAGGCTTAAATAAATCCAAAGCTAAACAAAGTTCCTTCAAAGGACTTTGTAAACAAATAAATTGGTCCTTCCAGGGAGAAATAAAGTATAAAGCTAAGGTAAACAATAAAAACTATCTCCACATTTCTAAAAGTTTTGATGATTAAATATTAAGGACAGGTAGAAATACCATTTCTTAAAATGAAACTCTACAAACTGTAAGATATAGCTGTGTTAGCTATGATTTTATAAATATTCCTTAGATAAATGCAGCATAATTTAAGAATGAGACAAATAGGAATTGCTTATTAGCTTTAAAATAGCGGAATTGTTAAACAAAAATCACTTGGTTAAATGGAAAACTTGGATGCACTTTGCTAAAAATATCACATTGATTTCCAGATGGTTAGTTTGGCAAAATTTCTGGAATCATAGCCGGTAACAAAAGTAGCTACTCTAGGCAAAGCAGTTGATATAATATCAGCTTGTTCTGAGCCATGAAAAAGAAGAAAAACAGAATTTTGGATGTTCAAAATTTTGTATTTACATCTCCCGTATATTAAAAATTTTAATGAATATATGTGCTTTTTTAAGGACTATAATTTTTTAATTGGCTTTTGAAACATTTTAATATACAACAGAAGTTATTTACCTACAACTGCAGAAATTAACATACATAAAGTTGTGTTTTGCTTCAAAGAAGTCATAATTCATAGACACCTGTATTAATGAGTAAATGAGAACAGAAATGATCTTAAAAACTGTGATGGATGACCTGCTAGGAGGAACGTGTCAGTAGTGCGGCCGCGTCTCTGTGGGCTCCTGGGATGGAGTTGGGGCTTCTCAGGTCTCAGTTGGGGGCAGGAGAGCAGCCGCGGCCCCGCCCACATCCTCTCCGTTTCCGGCTCCTTGTGGGTGAACCACGGCCTTGGCACGTGCCTTACAGCAGCCTATGGGCTCGGAGCACCCATGTGCCCTGCGTTGAATTTATCATTTTCTTCAGGGGGCAGGGCAAACGACTCAGAAACCTGCCAGGTCTGCAGGCAGGCATGAAGAGGGAGGTTGACAACTGAGAATGACGCGTTCCATCAAATACTGTAAAACATCAATAGTGATGCATTCAGTGTTCTCCTCAAGCTTCCAGGAGCATAAGAGAAAGGCAAAGGTAATTTGTAACATAAACCCTCAGGCAGTTTTGCAATCAAGAGCTCAACACTGTCGTGAGGGGCCCATAACCGTCTTGGTGTCAGAGGCCACATTTGGCAAAGAAGGAGTGGCACCTAGTAGGGCCACACGACACCCAAATGAGAAGCTATGGCACCATAAGAAGTAACTGTAATAATCTGGGAGGTCTGCTTGTTTGTTATTAGACTTTATTTTTAGAGCAGATATAGTTCATGGCAAATTTGAATGGCAAGTAGAGAGTTTCCATACACCCCTGACCCCCCATGCACAGCCCCCCCATCATCCAGGTGGTGATTTGTTACAAGGGTGAATCACATGGCACAACATTGTCACTCAAAGCCCATGGCTTCCATTAGGGTTCATGCTTACATTCTATGGGTTTTGACCAATGTGTAGCATGTATGCACCATTATGGTATCATGCAGAACTGACCTATTATGAAATTGAGAAGAATAAATTGAGCATGCTAGGTTCAGCACCCCTCCTTCTGTTAGTGTGTGAGCTGCTGGCAGGGAAGTATAAAACATGTTCCCCTCTGCTCCTCCATGTCATAAATTTACACCTGAAGACACTCTTTCTGTTGAGATATGTGCATCTTTAGATGCATAAAGAATACTGTATCTTTGCAAGAAGTCTCTCCAGTCCAAAGTTCAGCATTAGAAAGCCCAATTGCTCACAGAAAAAGATCCACACGTTTATTAGTGTATCAGATATTATGTATTTGTTAAAAAAGGGAGAAAAGGTATGGTCTTAGGAGGCGAAGGTTTGATTGCACATAACAAATCCATCCCACAGTGTTCCAGGGCTCCAAAGTCTTTTGCTCTTTTCAGTAATACCAATTTTCAGGGTCATGGAAATAATTAGAACTCTCCCAATGAATTAATTTAGACAGAGGATCTAGAATCTCTAGTAAGTGTACTTATGCTAATAGACCTAGCCCATTCTATAATTACATTCTCCTCTCATTGGTGTAAGTCATTTCAAATGCCTCTGAGACCTGGGCACAGGATAGCCTGGTCTGGAGCTGCGTTACATTCTGCAGGTCCTCCCATCTTCCTGTATTTCACCATTTCAGGTGAGTATGCAGTCTGCAGTCTCTGATCTTGTTAATCACCAATGCACTAAATTTTTATAAAGGACCTTGCAAGATTCTGAACTGCACTGGTAATCTTTATCGGCCACCTGCAAAATCAATATTTGGGTTTGTATTTTTAGGTATCTTTGCCACAGGGCTGGAAGAGATGAGAAAGTATTCCAATGGTTATAGAAAAGCCCTTGGTTTGGGTCCATCACAAGATCTAGGGATTTAAGATTTTGAAGGTTTCATTCCTTCTTTTTTTCCTCAGCTGCTTAGTTCTAGTTAAATATATCATCTCTACCCTTAAATACAGAATCCCCACCCTAAGTCCTTGAATTTTTCAAGCCCTGAACACTGGGTCTCTGTATCAGGCAGGATCCCAGAAGAGAAGAGAATATTCCAGACTGGGCAAAAGATGGAGTTTAGTTGAGTATTTAAGCTTTGTGAACAGGATTAGTCATTTCATCCCGGGGCTAGCAGAGGCCAAAAAGCTGTTCACCGACACTAGATTAGGCAGTGTCCCTCCAAAATTCACACCTTTCCCAGAATCTCAGAGGGTGACATTAGTTGGCATTCGGGTCATTGCCGACGTAAAGATGATGTTGCCCTGGAGGCGGTGAGTTCTTAGTCCGATTTGACTCGTGTCCTTACAAGAAGAAGAGAAGCCACACAGAGACAGAGACGCACAGGCTGAGCACCATGTGATGGCAGATGCAGAAACTGGAGGCATGGCCACGGAACGCCGAGGACTACTGGTGACACTAGAAGCCGAGAGAAAGGCATGCAACACTCTCTCGCCCAGCCCTCTCTGGGAGGAACCAATCTTGTTGACGCCTGGATTTCTGACTTTCCACAGAACTGCTGAGGAATAAATTTCTGTGGTTTTAAGCCACTGTGTTGTGCCACTTTGTGAGAGCAGCCACAGGAAACCATGGCCACCCACAGGGCCAGTGAAGGAAGCAGATATAAAGGAGAGGTCTTCCCGTGGCCCTGGGTAGGGAAATACAGTCCCTGAGACCCAGGATCCTGGCAGGGAGGGAGCCAGAGATGAATACCCCCCGTTTCTGTCTGGTCACCTGCTAGTGCCTCCACTGTGTGCCAGAGGGTGAAGGGCCTGTCAATGCAGCCCTCGGACGGTCAGCCTTCTCGGCATGGGTGAGGAAGCAGGTGGTGAATCCGAGAGGCACAGGGAGACTCCGGCTCATTCCCCCACATGGGTACTTTTTTTAAAAATGGGTACTTGATCCCATGTGATAGCTGAATTAGCCGTGTTTCCATTTGGAGCTATTCCAGGATATTGAGCAACAGAATTAAGGACAAGAAGGGAGAATCTAGCTCAGAAAACAGACAAACATGAATGTGGTTAAATGACCACAGTCCTGCAAAAATCATGCCACACGAGAGGCTTGTTAGAACATCCTCACCACTTCTGCAGGTAATGCCTTCCTGGAAGCGCTGCCAGAACCCCCCGCACCACTGGTTGGAGACCAGAGTCTGGCCCTTTGACAGCTACCGCTTGATGTCCGTGTGTATATCGAAATCTCTTGTGCCTGTTACCTCTAACCAAATGCAGTTTAAAAGTAATCCCCCGTCCTTTCTCTCTCCTCTGCTCTCCTCCTGTCTTCTGCATTATTATTTTCTTCCACATCCCATTTCCGGAATAGGCTATTTGCCTGATCAAATTTAAATCACACCACTTTGTTCTCCCTGCAAGTATTAGAGAATGTAATTTGGGTGCTTTTTCAGTATCCATAGTAGGGGATCGACTCCTGCCTCACTCAGGCTTAAAAAGAAATTTGGTGACTGGCCATACAGAACGTTACACTCCAAATAGTTCTTGTAAGGAATTATTATACAAGCCACCACATTTATTATTCATATCTTTCTTTTATAATAGCTTGTAAATTCTCAATTAATGTAGAAAATTTCATCCAAAATGAGTTGTTACATAATGAATTTTTAAACAAGAAATATTAAATAATGTATTCCCGATTTTCAAGTATATGCTACTCACACAACTCCTGGTATTCCTGAAATTACATTGAGTTCAAGATTCTGTGAAATTAATGTTTATCTTAGCAACTTACAAAACAAATTGGCTAAAAACTGAGGAAATTTGAAAATAGCAATTAAAACCTAATAAAATGTTTCATTAAAACCTCATTATGCCTGCCCTAACAGAATTATAAGTTAAGACTTAGGGACAAAATTTCAGTTACACAAAAATTGGGATGGTTTTTATATTTTACTATTTTTTTGTTCCCTAAAATCTGCAACTGGCAGTCTCTTGTGGATGTAACAGTCTCTCACCCATTAACATGACTCCAGATAGCCCGTGTGAACATTTACATGCATCATCAAAGATAAGAGGAGTTCAAACTCTTGGTGCAACCCGAGGTCCTAAAATTTCTCAAGTCCAGCAGCAAGGATGGATTTGGAAACCATTTGCTCAGAGGGACAATGTTCTTTCCCTCAGTGGGGTCGGGAGACCCCAACAGTAGGACTGAGGCGTGCACTCTGGCCAGCATCCCCCTCCACCATCAGGAAAGCCCGACTCCCACCGTGTCGGCCCTGGCACTCAGCCTTACCCCCTCTGCCTGTGTGGACTTCAGAGAGACCTCAGATCAGCACAGGCTTCGGGATCCCCATGAAGTGCTTGTGCATAATCCCCATAAAGCTCTGTACACTGCTGTACCTTTCCTCATTTCTCCAACCTCTGAAATTTGTGCCTTGTAGAATTCAGTGACCTCTCCTGGCCCTTTTCCCCGAATGCCCCCCACCCCCTTTTGCACGGAGGGTGTCCCATCTGCCTCCTCGCAGGCCCACACCGGTGGCGGCTTTTCTTCCCCCTGATCCTGTGTCTCCCTCGGCCAGGAGGGAAGGTAGAGGCTGCCTCGTTTCTCAGAACAGCTTTCAGGAAGTTCAACCTCCTCCCTCCAAAATAACGATTATTGTTATTATTTCACTAACTACTGGCATTGTTCCTATCATCTCTTAAGCTTGAGTCATGACCCTTCATTTCTGGGTAATTTTAGCACCGGATTCGCTGTCATTTTCTCAGAAATGACCACTGCCTCAATGCTTAGGTATTTGAATGTACGCGTGGATAGGCCCTCCTGCCCTCGACCCCCGCCCTTGGCTGGAACACGGCGTTCGCCTCCTCGTGGCTGGTCCCCTTGCCCCTGCAGCCTATTGCTCATGGAGAAGCCGGACGGTGGCACTCCTCTGCCCCACATGCCCCCACGCCGCCCTCTTAGAGCAGACGCACAACCTCCCCGTGCCCGGGAAGCCCTGCAGGCTTTGCCCCCACCCCTCTCTGACCCCACCGCCTTCTCGCGAGCCCCCCTCTGGTGCCCGCACTCAGCCACACACTGTTGTCGCCCTCCAGAGAGGCTGTGCTTGGAACACGTTGCCTTAGATGTCCCTACCTCCCATTTTTTTTGGTTGAATGCCGCTTTCTGAATAAGGTCACCCTGGGCGTCCTAGATAATACGAGGACCCTCGCTCCCTCTCCGCTGCTTTTCCTGACCTCTTTACCTGATCCACTTAATCATTATTCCACAGCACATATCATGAACCAAAGTACTATATAACACATGTGTTTATTAAGCATATTTTTAACAGAGCTGTGTCTTCTGCTAGAATATTACTTCAAAGGGCAGGGATTTTCACCCGTTTTGTTCATGGGTGGATCCCAAAATCTGAAAAGTGCCTGTTACTTTATAGTGCTCAATAAATATTTTGAATTCACACATTATGTATCATAGAGTGAGACAAAATTCAACATTTTGAATTGAAGTGAACAAAATGCCACTGTTAGTGTTCTTCCCTTGTAGCAACGGTCAGTATCCGTACAGGACTGGAAGATGGTTCTGCTCCATCACAGAGAGCATATTATAATAACCAACACTGATACCACGGTCATTGATAGAAGGAACCACATCCTTACGTGTCCATAACACACCCTCTTTTCAAATAAGTTAGAAATAATTTATTTTGTACATCTGAAAAGAGTAAGTGCTCAAATATGATGAAACTGCCTTGTCATATAACCTCATTCTCACTGTTTTTTAATATTTGACCCCCCAACCTTGTCATGAATTGTTCCAAATTCTCTTTGGCCAGAGGAAACTGATGCATAATTCTATTCTGTGTTCTGCTTTAAGGTCTCCAATACAGTCCTATTTCATGATATGCTAAGATATGTACCAGCCTTAAGGTGTCAGGATTTTGCATGTTATTATCTTTGCTTGGAAAAACCCAAACATATAATCAGACCATAAAGCCCTCCCCCAAAGCCACTGTCTCAAACTGCAGGAGAAAAGTCTCCAGCAGACTTATTAAATTTAGAAGCTTAATTCGTACGGACATGTTATTTATTATTTCAGGAAAATGATTTGCATCTCCCTGGATTATAAATCCCTGGAAGTTGTATCCACATCTGAGATAGATCCTCTCTCCCTGCCAAGGGTTCTTTACTGCCATGGTGTGTGCCCAGTGGGTACAAGGGAAGCGTTGATGATGGTTAAGTCATGAAGTAAAATTACATTGTCTTCAAGGCATTATCTACAGTAACTGCACATTTTATTCTTATTAGTGCATTATATCTTGATAAAGGATTTGTCTCAATAAGCCTGTAGCACTAACTTACTTGAATTGATTATATATATCACAGTTTAAATGGCTTTCATCTGACCCATTTTAAATTCATTGCTTTATAATTTCTTTATGAGACAGGATAAGTAGGAGTAAGCAAGAGGATTCTCTTCTATTACATTCTGCTTTTTATATGTTGAAACATATTTTCCATGTGCCAATGTCAGTTAGGTCTAGTTTGCACATCTAAGGGAATTATAAAGCGAAAAAAAAGAAGTAGAAATGTGTAAATTAATTTACTGAATTCCATAAGTAATTTACATTTCTTTCTGAAAAGTAGTAATTACTAATCAAGAGCCTAATTGGCAAAAAAAAAGTTAATGATGCTTTTAAAAGCCTTTTATAATTGCTGCTACAACACTTTAAGAATATCTGCTCCATTTTATCTTCTGGTTGTCTTCTCTTTATCTAAAGTAGGTATCACAAATCTTTCTAATTGCATTTATAAATCTACCCTGTATATTTTACTTACTCGCTAATCTGTCCTTAGGTTGTCTTTTAAGACGGATATCGGTTAATCCTACCGTTACACGCAGCATGGACTTTCCCAAATGGGCCCCTAGCAGGTCTGCCTAATTCCCTTCTCTCTTTTCTGTAGCGACTGATATAGATTAGTGCATAAACTACTTGAAAATAACAAAACTTCCTGATCCAGCTTTCTTTTATTTGCTCTAAGTTCTTAGAATGATTTGCTCATCCTTGTGTCCATCACACAGGTTTATTCAAGCCCCTACAATGGAGGGTGAATGGCTAAAGCAGAAACAATTGTCATGTTTCAACCTTTGAAGAGTGCTTTATTTTTAATTAAATAGGCCTAAAGTTTATTTCTAAAAAAGTCTGACATAACCAGAGATGCGCCAAATGTTAACAACATGCAGAAAAAGCATTTTGACAAAATTCAAAAAAGGGCTAGTAATTTTATCTTGTAGAAAGCA
Source organism: Manis javanica (assembly GCF_040802235.1). Taxonomy (NCBI): domain Eukaryota; kingdom Metazoa; phylum Chordata; class Mammalia; order Pholidota; family Manidae; genus Manis; species Manis javanica. The sequence goes on from NC_133164.1 coordinate 120,154,076, forward strand.
AGCAACAACAGGCAAAGTTCTTAACCTGAACATGAGGATCTAAATTGTGTGGCATAAGCAATAACCTTGCTACTAAATGGGGATACTATGAAATAGCTCCCGCTAAAGCTAGGGGAAAAGGGAGTGGTTACCATAGCAATTTACATTCAACAGTGCAATATTAATCCAAAAAAAAGTAATATATAAAATAAAGTGTAAAGTCTATATATAAAAACAAGTAAAGATCAGCAAAGAAATCATACTGAAAATATTCAGAGATGATGATTGTATAGACAGAAGTCACAAATAATCTTCAGACAAAATAGAATTTTATTAGTTTGAGAGTTGTGACTATCAATACAGAAAGTAGGACATGTTACTAAAACTCATCAATATATAAGTAGAAGAAAAATATATAAGGTACAAAGGAAAAAAAGATAGACATGATTTTATGGTGATAACTGTAAGTCTTTAATTAAATATTACAATTATGGCTGGAAAATAAAATAATGTAAAGATATCAATTTACCACAAATGAACTATAGGGGGAATGAAATCTGAATCATATTCTAGTAGTTTTTTTTTTTCAGAATTTCTGAAGTTATCCTAAAATTTATTTTGAAAACAAAAGACTAAGAATAGTCATGAGAACTCTGAAAACCAACTAATCAAATGCCTAGACATTTAGGACACAATAGGAACTGTCCTTAGAGTAATTAGATAGTACATATGGGTGTAGGGATAGTCAGATAGATCAGGAGAACAGAGCAAAGAGCCCAGAAATATTTGGAGCCTTGATAGATAATGTAAGATACATTATACAGCAGTGGGTAAAGGAGACACTATTTAATAAATGGTGCTGGTGGAATTGCTTAGCCACAAGTTAAAATAAGTAAATAAACTGGATTGCTGCTTTATGCCATGCACAAAAAATCAATTCCAGAAAGATTAAGGACATAAATATAAAAGGCAAACTTTAAATAAACTTATAAATATATCTCTAAGCCTTCAGAATATGCAATATTTCTTAAAAAGAATACTTTTGTTCATCACAAGTCAATGATAGATAAAATGAGAAAAAAATAGAAAAGGTTTGTAATAAAGCTGATGAAATATCAATATCCAGACTAGATAGATGATGACACATAAAGAGATAAATAAATGATGATGGATAGGCAAATGATAGATAGATAAATAATCTAAGAGGAGGAGAATGACAAGTGATTCATTTGCATAAGGAACGATGCAAGAGTTTGGACAGGGGAAGCGCTAATGGCCATGCTGCCATTTTCATTTTTAATCTAAGAGTAACTGTAACGTGGATGTTTTCCTCTTGAAGGTACAGCCCTGAGGCCATGTAAGGAAGGACAAAAAGAAAACAAGGGGGCACCTGACAAACTGTTGTACGAAGCAGAGGGGAGATGGTCAATGAAAATGGAGACCCAGTAGCATGTTTGAAATAGTTACAAAGAAAAAAATTAAAGGCCTTCACTAAAATAACTAAAAGCAATAACATCCTATTTGTAATGAATCCTATCTGCTTGGCTTCTATGTACCATTTCCCAGGATAAGGAACCAGGAATTCCAAGGGAAATGTCTGACTTAGTTGGGGGAAGGAAGAGCAAAGGCCAACCTGGGACATCTAAGAAGGCCGAAATCAGAGAAGTGCTCAAAAATTAAGGGGGCCTGTCAAAACAGAGACCCCTGGTGCTCCAGGTGAGGCAGGGTAGCTCGCAGCACACCACAGTCCTCACAGGAACGAGAGGAAAGCCAAATGAAACACAGAACCCACCTTGAAAGCCATTAGGGCGCTGGTGCACCTGGACAAGAGCAGCTGAGATTCAGTGTGTGATGCGCTCGGAGAGACCAGTCCTACCACCTTAGCCAGCTGATCAAGCCGAGCGTTATTGGTGGGAAATCTGATGTTGCAGCCCCCTGATGGGGTGCAGTAGGTCATACACTAAATCACCTACAAAACCCACACGATCAGTGGAAATACAGTCCAGCCTCCAGACTTCCTCCCAGTTTGTAGGAAATGCAGGGTCAGAGAATGGAATGTAATACCACAAGGAATCAAACGAATTGAGAGTGGGAAGGAGCCTGCAAGAAAGCTGACTGTTCATGAGGCTTTACAGGGTCCATGTTATAAAGAAGACAAGAGCCTCTCTTAGAGGAAAGAGATTAGACAGACATAATCCACTGCAAAGGGTGACACTAGATTGGATTCTAGTTCTTACAACATACAGCTGTTCTTACAACTGGGTGAATTTGAATGAGGATGCCATACTGGATGACATGAAATCATTTTAGTTTTTTAAGCTTGTTAAATGTATTGCTATTGATGGCTATTTCAAATAATTAAAAATCCAAGAATCCATAGCATTACACAAAATAGAGGATAAAATGGTAAAAGAAGAGAAGCACTTCCTTCAAGAAAACTGCTTTCTAATTAACGTAGAAGGGCTCATGATAATAAAAGCCCTGCATTTCACAACTGTGTGTGTGTGTGTGTGTAGAGAGAAAGGACGAATATGCTCATTTGTTGGCAGTTTTCTTTATCTACATGGTAATATTCTTTCAAATTTTTTTATGTTTGAAATTTTTTCTGTTTGAGAAATTGAGAGGTTATATTACTTTTTAAAATTAAAAAATATCCTCATTCATATTGAAAGGTCTCTGTAAAACCAGGCTAATTAGAACTTAGATATAATGCAGTGTATTAACGTCCAGCATAGATCTCTGGTCTAGGAAGAAAATGGGAAGATTAGATAGACAGATTGATAGATACATGGATAGGTAGATATAAATGGATAATAATTTTAAATATGTAAACTCACAACATACTGAAAGAACTATAGAACAAACTTTTCTATTTATTTAAGCCTTTTGTATTTAGTACTAAGTATTTTTACAGTCATCTCAAAGCTGTATTATACTGTGAACCTAAGATATTAATAAAACATCATGGATTAACTTAATATTTTTAATGAAATATTGAAAGCTCATAATAGTTGAGCTATGAGAAAAGCATCTCACCAAGAATATCTTTCAATAATAAATATTAAGTTCAGCCCTGAACTAAGAAGTTATAGGTTGTGAGTGACAAGGTAATAATATTTTTCTCTAGACTTGTGGAACATTTAATAAGTGACTTGATAGTTTTTTCCTGAGAAGTGTGTTGGTTTAGGCAGCCTATATTCACAATTTCAAAGGAGTGTAGAAATCACTGAATATCTCTGAGAACATTAGCAAAATATGGTGACTCCAGCTTTTAATACTGGACTCATGACCACAGCAAGCCTGACATCTGCACAGTCACCAGGAGATACCAGGATGTTAAACAACAGAAGACGAGCACGTTTCCTGGAGTCTCTGCGCTCTGAGACGACCATGAACTGAGCACTAAGCAGCAGTTTTCAAAATGCAGAAGGTCAAGTAGAGTAAACATAGGTGCTATTTTAGGCAGAGCCTAAATCAATTCTGATTATTTTTGGTTTGCGATGCGTCCACACACATTCTATTCCTCTCCCCAGCACAAGCATGCCGAGGACACACTTGCACATTTTCCCAAATTCCTGGATCTAACTGTTCTCTTTCATTCTCTTCTTCATGTTCCATGTAAAATTAAATTTTTAAATGCTTTAACTTCCTTGGGCACATAATTTCTTACCTTGTTTTGATAATGCAATCAAGCTATTCAAGTTGGCTATGTAAGTCTTCAAATTTTAATTAGTAAAATCTATCTGGAATGAATCATTAATGATTTTAGGAATTTCTATAACTTTTTATGAAATAATTCAAGAATATTCAGGAACATATTTATTTCATAGCAACTTGTTCAATGAAGTTAGCTAATTATTATGATTCATTTTTAAAGTCCTCATTTTAAATTATATTAATAGTACATTCACCTAGCGCCTGAAGAGCAAAATAATGTGATATAAATAATTTTGTACAATCTTTCAGAAATGCGATATTCTGTCTCCAGCCTAGGCATTAGATTTTTGTCTGACTTGACCACAATTTTAAATCAGTTTTCTGCTGTTTGCTTACCCGTATGTGATACAGAAATTCATCAAGGCTCTCTGACCCCTCAGAGATGTGCAATTATGACTAATTGCATGGACTGCTATATGAAGTGTCTTAAAAACTTCCTGGAGTTCATGCACCTCTCTCTAACTCCACGTTTTGCAGTCCTTTTGGGCTAATTCACATGGACACAATGCTGAACTTATACTTTTGTCTTCATAACGTTTTTCAGGAAATCCAAATGCACTCAGCATTTCAGTCACGCCTCTCTGCAGGTGGGGGCTCTTCGCCTCCCCACCTGCCCTCATCTCATTGGCTCTGTGTCCTCTCACGCTTGCTCTCCAGGTGTATGAGTCTCCAGCCCTTTAGGGACCCCTGAGAAAGTACTCCAGCTTCGGACTCTGGCACCTTCTTTCAGGTGATGCAGGACTAACAGGCCAGCTCACCATTCCTAACCATGCTGGAATTCTTGAATTGCATTTTTCCCAATTTCTTACTTAAAAAAAAAAAGAAAAGAAAACACCACAAGTGGATTTGCCTTTAAAAAAGGAACACTAAAAAAGCTAAAAAAAAAAAAAATCTGTAATACTAGTTTTCTTTTCTTTTCTTTTCTCTTCCAATTCCATTTAGGAATTTGTGAAGAATAAGTTCAGAGTCGTTATTCTGCATTGTCCATGATAGGGGTTCTAGAGCAGGCCTGGGTGTGTGTGCTGGGTCTGATTCCAGCCTGGACACCGATCCCATGGGCTTGGCTGAAGTCCTCACTGTGGTTTAGGTTTCTCTTCTATAAAATTTGGATAACAGAATAATATTTCATAGAGTTGCTCTAAGGGTTAAGTCAGTTACAACATCGAAAGCAGTTAACTACCTGGAGTACACCAAGCTTTCTAGAAGTGTCACTCAAGTTTGAGAGCATCATAAACTAGCCCTCCAGTGCATTAGGCTCTATGGTTGATGATGAAGTTACCGAATATGGTATATTCCTTAAATACGGACACACTGTTTAGCCCGTCAGGGTTGTGCATGGTCTCATGCTTTGATAAAGGTTTTTATTTTATGGTTTTCTTCCCAGTAGAAATTAAGGAGTAAATATCTTCCATTTATTTGTATTCCCCAGAATCTAAGATCATGTTATGCACAGAAACCATTCAAGGTGGTGTGTGAATGAAACTATGTCTATACCTGCCATTTCCATAATTTTATTTCTTTCAACTCCTCATTTCTTCCAACTCCAATTCCAAAATTTATATCTGATATCCAGATCTCTTCTATAAGATCTAAGCTTTATGTCCAGCTACTTAACTTGCCATTTCCAACGAGTCATGAATTTGCCTTTATACCACATAGAACTAACTAATGGTCTGTTCTACGCATGACTCCTCTGCTCCCAGCCTTTCTCATTTCAGCGGGTGATGGCATGACCAGTTCACTGCTCCAAGGAGAACAGAGGTCATTCAGTCCAGTACCAGCTCTCACTGTTGTTTTCTGTTAATGTTTCATTATGAAGTTTTTCATGAAACTCTGGTGAGTAGGGTTACAAAATAGTAAAGATCAGTGATTTCCTTTGTTAAATTAAACACCTATATTTGTACCTATGTTTGACAATGCATAAAAAATTACATTTTTTTGGCTAATATTAAGTATTATTTTAAAAACACTTTCCTTTTGGTTTGATTTTATCATTTACATTTATTGTAAAAAGATTATAAATTCCATGTGGTATACTATAAAGAATAAAATTATAATTATCCATTGGTCCAAAAGTAACTGTTATTAAAATCTTAGGATACATTGTCCACTTTTACAAAGGTACATATATTAATATATTTATAACTTTCTAAATGCAACTGCTTATACACAAAATTGTCATCTCTTTCATCATACTCTCCCCTTTGGTGGCGAAAGGTTAAAGGTCTTAAATATACATGTATGTGTTCACATACATGTGTGTAATCAGTGCACACACATACACACACATGCTTAGTGATAATGATCTAATGAAGATGAAGAAATAGGTTATTTGAAAGAAAGTACCATTGTCTTCTATGAAACAAAAGTGAATTGTTGGCATTTTCTTTTCTATTTTAAGAGGACTATGAATTTAGTTTTCTTCTGATGCCATCTCATGACAGGCCAGTTTTCTTCAGTCCCAATATAAGAAGCCTTACACCTGCTTGCCTGGCTGCCCAGTGAGAGTCACACTATTAACAAGCTGCCCCTAAAAATGGCTGAGGTAGGTTAGCAGGAAGGGTAGTTTTAGTTCCATGAGAGCATGTCGAGGGAAATCTTTCTGATAAATTAATTTTACTTCAAAGTGCATGTTTGATGCACTTACGAAGTGCATATTGATACCATTCTATACTTAGGGCAAAATCAAGATAAATCAAAATTTATATCGTCCTTCCTAGAGGACGGGGAAAAGCCAGAATCACAGAAAGTCAGAAACAATTCCACGTTACAGACGATGTGAAGCCAGTGAGTCTGATCCTCTCCCCCAGATGCCGACTTTGGAACTTTCCCCAGTAGGTTCTTTCCATCTTGCCTACGTTGGGGAAGGGCAGGGGAGAGGGCTCCAAACGCTCGGGTGCTGTAGGGGACAGCGGGAAGCTTCTATCCCCCTGCTCCTTACACACCTGCCCTGGAGGTGTGGTTGCTCTTAGATTGGCAATAGCCTGATATTCAGTAGATTCCCTTCCTAGTGAGCAAGGACACAAACGGCTTTCTTAGCTGCTTGTCCTGTTTGACATTCAGATGTGCAGGTCTTTTATCTTCTATATCCGGGTATCCACAGACAGGGTTCCGCGCCTACTGAGCCAAGTCCGCCATCCTGTCTGCCTTACCTGTGCGTGGGAGGGTGGGAGACAGCCATGCACCCGTCTAAGGGATGCGACTCCAGGTGGAATCTGCAGCCCTGGCTGCATGGCTATAGGCATGAATGAACTTTATGGCCCCATGCTTCGAGGAAAAGGAAGAATATCCCTTTTATTTAAAAAATCAAAGTTTGTCTAGATTTAAAAAAAAGCAGTACATTATTTCTTAAATGACTTGCACTTCTTCAGGGTATAACCCATTGCCCATAGAACACAGTTTCATAGCTTTGTACTGGAAGTTTTTATTTCTATTTCCTAATAAGTAATGGTTTTACTGCTGCAAATACTTTGTATATAAGTAAGAAGAAATTTGGTAAAATTCAACAAACTTGTATTAAGTGATTTCTGCTATCAAGACATTAAAGGTGCAGCAGCATAAATGACTTGAGATTAAGATGGTTTCAGCTGGGCTGTCATGGCTCTTGTATATTTTGAGTTGCTTCCTGAACTTCAGGCTTCTTTAGTTCAACGAAAGTCAACATTATTTTACTCACCTTATCACATATGTAGCCTGTATGTGTGAGATGCCGGGATTCCCAATATATTAGCTTATGTTAAAGAGTCAGAAAATGAGGATATTGTTATCAATCCATGGTGATAAATTTTTTAAATGCTGGCACCTAAGACAGCTTCTTAAATATTTCTTGATATTGTCAAACATAATTTTTAGACATTGAATTTATACTCGGCTAAACTTCAGATACTTAGTGACAGAATTAGTGCTGAAAAACTACTCTTACTTTAAGATATTTTAGACAAGAATCATCAAGCTAGTAAGGTATATCCAAATCTAAGTTAAATAAGATACATAAATATATAAATATCCAACACATCCAGATTATTTCCAGAGAAGAAAAAAATGTAAGGAAGTGAGAAATTTTCTCTTCAATCTGACTACAGAAAGAAGTGTAGTAGAGGATCTGTTTCAAAAACAAGCTTTTTTTGTATCTTTTTAAGGCTCCTGGTTTTAAACCTCTGTATAGATTCTTAATTTGTTAGAAGGCAACCTATTCTTTTCTTAGGCATATTAAGAATATCTTATCTTGAAGAAAGAGAAGTTTTTCTCAAAGTCAAGCGTACGATGGATTCTTTATTCAGTATCTTGTGAAAGTTCCAACTTCAAATATCATTTCCACTCTCAAGTTTAGAAAGTAAACTATCTCCATTTCTGACTTCCCATACGTTTTATCAGCTATTGTAAGTGACAGTGGAGTATTGGTCATTACAGGTAGACAGGTGAAACAGGTTCAAACAGCCGGGAATTATTGTTTAAGATCAGAGGGATGAAGGATTTTGTCTATCCATCCATCCCTCTGTTGCTCACAGGGAGGAAGGAGGAACTACAACAGGGAAAAATGGTGGGCAAAGGGTCGCAGGTGTGCCACACCCCGCTTCTTGTTTGCTCGGCCTTCACGCACTACCTCTTTCCTTAACAGTGTCCCCACATAAGATGATGTCTCCATTAGACAGAACGGCCCCTTTATTCAGCTCCAGAGATCAGATTACTAGAGCACGTGCATTTCTTTTAGTTCCAAACTGGCTCCTTGTGATCTGACAATCTGTGGCTGAAAAAGGAGTATAACTACTTCAAAAATGCCACGTATTATGAAATAGATGGAAAACAAAATAACCGCAGGGAAAACCGCCGGTTAGGAACGGCAAACAGAGGAAATAACATCTTTGCACCTGTAATTTGCTAGACAATGATAACAAAGATTTGAGGCCATGGTATGCAATCGAGTGATTTTCTTTCAACAAATTTGTCCCTGGTTCCTTAACAGGAGAGATTATCTCCCGTGTCCACAGCTAAGGAAGAACTCTGGGTGCTTTTCTCGTTCAAGAAAATTCCGTGTAAGAAATCAGCTCCTGCCAGGGCAGCTTTGGAGCATTCAGGGATTTCTTTCGGAGGTTGGCAAGCGCTGGCTTCTGCTTTACCCTGCTGGGCCTTCTGGGACCATGGAGCGATTGTGTGGGGTGGGGATGGGCAAACTACAGCCCTTGGGCCAAATCTATTTCACTGCTGTTTTTAGATGGATGCTTTTTCATGTTAAAATTGCTCTCAAAAATCAAAATAACAAATCATATGAAGGTCAAATTGCAGTGTGCATGAAGTTTTCTGGGCATGGTCTCACTCATTGAGCACCTACATTCTGTGGCTGCTGTGCCAATACAGCGGCCGAGCTGCGTTAGTGGTGCTAGAGGTCTACCACCCATAGTCTACGCTACCCACTGTCTGGCCCTTCACAGCAACAGTTTGTTGAGTCCCATCTAGATGCCAGAATAGGGCCTTCTGCCGTTTAACAACTGCTTTTAGATTTCTGTTTATCTCCATAGACCTTGCCTTAAATGTTTCACCTGGAAAAAAAAAAAAAAAAGACCAAAACCTATCTTCTAAAGAACAGGGCATTTTGTTTACAAGAAGATATCTCAGTGGGTTCTTTACACAGAGGCAGGAAGGGGTGTAGGGATGGGCCGAGGTCAGGTAAGTCCCTTCTTCCATCTAGGCACTAACTTGGGGAAAAGGAAGGAGGGGAGGATGTAATAATTTCTTTCAACCAAACAAAGCTTATCACTCTATTAATCTCCGCCATCCTGGACCTCACACCAAGCTGAAAAGGCTTCTTTTATTGTGATGTTTTACTCTTTCCTTTTATATACGTCAACACAGGCTGATCATAGCTTCTCTCTTATAAACTTTATTGAACATAGCAAGAAATAGTCAACATATTTCAAAGTATTGACATATTTTTACTAAATATCCTAAAGTATCCAACCTGGTATGCAAAGGCTAGTCCCAAGTTGTTGTGACAGTTTTGCTACCATTTAACAAGATTGCTGCCTTCCAGCCTAGGACGGAGAGATAATACGCCTGTTACCTGCTTTCACTCAGACCTCTTCACATGGCAATATCTCTTTTTGCCTTTCTTTTTCATGGGCCAGTGGCTATATTAGACTGGAGTTCAGATATGGAATCTGAACTCAGGTTAAGCAAAACTATGATTTTACTGGCACATGGAATCAGGAAGTCTAGGAGTAGAATTAGCACTGAAACAATGCGGCATCCTGTGTCTCTTCCTTAAAACCTCAGTTCTGCACCCTTTTATGCCACTTCTATATGTATACCTGAAATCTAATTTGATTTGCAACATTTGAATTACCTAACTACTCATCATCAGTGCCTTTTCCTACAGCCAGGCAGAGATGGGGTCCTTCCCCAAAAAAAGAATATCAAAAAAGTAATACACACCCTCTCTACTTTTTTCTGTACAACTGTTATTCTAGAAGACCATTTGGCATGTGCTTCAAGTTTATGGTGAGCATCCGAATCGAGAATATTCACATCATGTAAAACCTGGAGGTGATTGTGGAGAATAAAATCATGCACACGTCAGGTAGTCTAAAAAGAGATGATTGCCTGAGATTATTTACAAATGCAAAGTTTAAAATATTAGTGGGAATTGGGGTGTTAATACATTCAACTTAAAAATGACATGTTCAAAATGTGGCTACGAAGCAGCATTTTAAAATACGTATTTATGTAATTCAATTAGGTGCAATTATATGTAGAGCCGCAAAAGTAATTGCAGTGTGATATCTACAGAATGTCATTATTTATGTACAACAAATATGTATTTCTAGGTTACATATATGTGTTTAAAAGCAATGAAAATGGTAGGAGATATTAAGAAAAAAGATGACACCGATTTTCTCTAGGACACCCTATTGAGCTTTTTGCCCTAGATTCGTCTCTGACGTTTAAACTGCAATCATGTATCTGTGTATAAACTATATAATTAAAATAATTATTGTTTTAAGATTACAAAGAGTATATTGCAGATTAGTGATTTTTATTTCTGGAAAATCTCTTAAAAATTGTTTGGAACTAAGATTTCAGTATGATACCTTATAAATTTCAATGAATATATATAAAATTAAAAGTTATAAATTTACTATATATATACAAAATCAATAACTTTCTCTACAAGAAGTATAAATAGAAGGCTAGAGGATATTGTAGCATGAAGTTCCAATTTACAGAGCAATGAAAAAGTTCTAATGCCAGGAAATACAATGAAAAAATATGTAAGCATCTATATAGTGAGAATCCTAAAATGCTTCTTTGATATCAGAAAAAAAGTTCAAAACTGAAAAATACTCACATGTATGATAAAAGAGGAACTTCTTTAAAATATTCAGAGTTCTTAAAAATTAATTATGTGAAAGATATAATCTTGTTATAAAAATGACATGTACCCCCACAATAATAAATAGGTGGTTTATATACATGTGAAAATATGCACAATAATACTAATAAATGGAAATCCAAAGAAAAGTATGTCATTTTCATAGGATACACTTCAGGTCAAAATTTGTATAACCCCTGGAACAGTGCAAAAGACTGTGTGCTCCTGCACTCACTTTGTGTGGAGCCTCAAATAATGCTCCACTGAAGGGAATCTTATCATATCAACCATACTTTCAATTGCCCATTCCCAATTAATCAGTTTCTCTATTTCTAGAAATTTATTCTAAAGATACATTCACCCAATGGCAAAAGTATATATAATGCAAAGTATTTTTTGTCACATTGTTTTGGATAAAAAACTATCAGGAAACCCTCCAAACTCCTATCAACATAGCGATGGATAAAGGATGCACACCATTGTAACAGCAGTATTTAGAATACAGTCAAACTACAGATACACAAGGGACAGAGAGAGAGAAAGAGTGAGTGTGTGTGTGTGTGTGTATGCATGTGTGTGTGTGTGTGATCTTTGAAAAGCTGAATGAGAAATTCTGAAGAATGCATTAGAATCATGTCTTTGGTGGGGCTCTGGAATACATGAACATGTGTCATTAAATAAACATTTTCATCCCTTGAAAAAATGTAATTTTAAAATGCTCAACAAAACGTATTTAAGTTTCCATACCAAGATTATTGTCAACATTTATTTGTAAGTTTTAGGACTTTAATTATTCATTATCTGTAAATTAGAGTGGTCAGAATTATTTTCTGAAAGAATTCTGGCCAGGCTTGCACATTTATTGTTACATCTTAGTTTTAATAAGCACTTAGCACTTTTATAACTGATTTTATTGTCATGTAGGAAAAAAAAATCATACTGGTGTACATTCAGATTATACATTTAGAGTCTGGAGAGACCTGGATTTAATTCTAATTCTCCATTTTCTAGATGTGATATTTGTTCATAGAATATATATGAGAAGCAGTTTTTCATCCATAAACTAAAAACAAAGAACTTAACCTCATAAAGCTGTTGGGAAGGAATCAATGATATATCTATCCAACATTTATAAGTATTTACAAAGTGGGCATTTTTATTATTCATTGGGTTTTATGCTTTAATTTTGAGCTTGGAGATCCAGACTCCAAAAATTTTAGAGACAGTAAAACATCTTATGCTTATTGGTGTCAATTAGCTTTCAGTAACTCAGCTGAAACAGCAACAATTATGGAAGATTGTTCAAAATAGCCTCATTTTTTAAAAATTCCTTGAAATGTGCCCCAGAAATAACTCCACAAGGATCCCCAACAGAATAACAATAATAAAAAAAACTGGGAGATACCACCACATGTGCTGTAAACAATGCAGAATATTTACTTGCTTTATATGTTGAAATAACTTTTATGAGAAAAAAATTCTATTAATAAAAATAGAAAATCCAAACAGGAAATGTTTTGAAATGTTTTCACTTGATTAAATCAGAGAAGAAAAGCATGGCCGTATAAACATTTGTATCCCTTGAACGTATTCTATAGGTCTACCCTGAGAGATGCTCTAAAAACAAATGTTTAATTTCACTAAACATTATATGATTTATGAGTGTCCTTAAGAGAAACACTGCCTTGTCTAAGGATGGAAGTAGATCTTTATTAAGGGATGCTGTAAGATCAGATGTTTCCAAATCAGAAATGACTACAAACTCCTGAGTTATGGACACAGTGACCCGGGTAGTGGACGCCACTTCCTTCTTATGGGCTTCTAGAAGGCCAACAGACAACTTTGTGGCCCACATATAGCAAATGTGAAAGTTTTTTGAGAATTGATTTTTGTATGTTTCATTTTGGATCCATTTTATGAGTCCCTAACTTTATTTTCCTCTTCTCTTTCCCACCTAATTCTATTCTAGGATATGTTGATGTGTTTTATGTGTATCTACGGTTTCAGCAGGTATTTTTTGATGTTCTACTAATAGGCCAAGAACTGGGATGGACATTAGGAATAGAGCAGATTACAAAGCTGGTGACCTTGCCAAAAGGAAATTTATATTCCATGTAGGCATCCTTTAAAAGGCAATATACTAATTAATTATCACATAAAAAATGATCATAGTGGACAAGGGAGAGTAAGTGTCCACTCCAGGGAGGAAGACCCACCTAGGGACATGATGGAAACGGTCTCCCATAACCACCCCACCGGCTCACAGTCAGCTCCCGGGAGTGGAGGCATCTCAGCCCCCCCACCCCCCCACAGACTGGCACCCAGCCCTGGTAGTTGGGTTAACTTTGGGAATGGGAAACCCATGTGGTTATATGAATGTTTAACATTCATTTCAAGCACCCTGACAGCTTTGCCCACACACGCACAGTAAAAGCTTGACAGCCGAAAGACGCCAACTCAGCCGCAGAGCAGATCCCGGCCACCACATTATTAGGAGCCTCTCTCCTGGCCCACAGGTTTTCTGCTGAGAAATCCTTTATGGCCTTATGGGGGCTCCATTGTATGTGAGGATTTTGTTTCTTCTCTTGCAGCTTTTAAAAATTCTATTCGTCTTTGGCTTTAGACAGTTTTATGATAATGTATTGTGGAGATATTTGGGGGTTGAAATTGTTCAGAGACCTATAAGCTTTGTGTACTCCGAAGTCTAAATCTCTCCCCAGATTTAGGAAGCTCCCAGTCATTATTTGTTTAAGTAGCTTTCTGCCACTTTCTCCCTCTCTGCTGCTTAGGGGCTCCAGTGATACCTAGCTTGTGTCTTTAGATTGTATCCTAGAGTTCACATAGGCTTTCTTCAGTGTTTTTCTTTTTCTTTTCTTTTTTCTTTACTCCCCTCTAATATGGTAACTACAAATGACCTGACTTCTACCTCAGATTCTTTCTTCTGATGGATGCAGTGCATCATTGATGCTCTCTACTGAATTTTTTTCTTATTTCATTCATTGTATTCTGCAGCTCTGGAATTTCCAGTGGTGGTTTTTTGGGGTTTTTTTTTAATGTTTTCTGCATCTTTGTTGAACTTCACATTTTGTTCATGTTTTGTTTCCCTGATTTCACTGAATTGTCTTACAGAGTTTTCTTTATTGGTCCCTGAGCTTCTGTAAAACAACTATTTTGAATTTTGTCAGGAAAATCAGTCTCCATTTTCAGGGTGCTGGTTACTGGAAAATCATTATCCTTTGGCAATGTCATGTTTTCTTGGTTTTTGATGTTTCTGGAGGTCTTGCATCGCTGTCTCTGCCTTTGAAGAAGCAGTCACCTCTTCGAGTCTTTGCTGACTTCAGGACAGAAATACCTTCCATCAGCCCTGTTACGGATTCTGAGGCTTTCTCAGATCTTCTATGGATACACCTGCTCCACGCTTCTTGTTCCTCCTTGTGTGGGAATTTGTACAATTTTATGTCTTCTTGTGATCCTGCCCCCCAGGCCAGGTGCTGACAGCCCCCTGTGTGCTTTCCCAGAGGTGGTGCTAGATGCGCACATTTGTGCCTTTTCCCAGTCCTGCAGAACTGGGCTGACTCTTGAATATGCTTGCTAACCATCTGCAGAAACCACTCTCGCCACTTTCTGGGCGGGATGAGGAGGGAGTGGGTCTCCATCACAGCACCCTGAACAGCTTGGGAATCCAGCACCCACTCACATGTTCCCACTTCCCCGTGGGAGAAATCACTGGCCAAGAAGGTCTGCCCTGGCACTGAGCCCTGTCCCCTTGAAGGGGAGGTAACCTGGGCAAAGCTAACCATCAAGTCACCCTAGCCTTCTGTCTGTGGATAATTGTCTACTTTGGTCTTCTTTGGAGGTAGAATACTCTTATCCCACCATGTTGATGACATCACTCCCATCTTTATTTTCTAACAAAGCTAACAAATGTATCATCTGTGATACAAATCATAAAACTTTCATATTCTTTTCATGACCTGCTTTTTGATTTGCTTCTAATTGCGCCTTGACACTGATTGTTAACATCTGCTAAATGCAACATCTTAAAACAAAATTTCAACTTATGTTATCTTGAAAAAGAACCTTTAAATTTTCATATACATTTCATGCAAAAATAGAAATGGCCTTTTTAAAAATATTTTTTTCATGAGCATTCCACATAGGGTACAGCAGGATCCTATCTAGTAAATAATTGAACAGAATCATCTACCAGATCATCGAGTCACTCGTTCTAGTCTCTACTGGCTTTAGTTTCCAAATGGAAGGTCACAAGTTAAAGAAAATACATGAGCTTAACAACTAAAGGCAAAATATATGAAATACATAAAATGACTCCTACTTGTTTCCCTTGAAATATATAAACCTACACTTTTATCAGCCTATATCTGGTCAACCTGCCAATTTTATCAATCAGTAATCACCATATAATCAGAGATGATACCTTCTCAATACACTGTGTCAATGGTTAAGAAGAATTTCATATAACTTCCTCTTGTTCACCATTTCCTCAGCTTTATTTAAATATTTTCTCCAAATATTGAAGGGCAATTTTTGAGAAAATAAAATAACAATCTACTTAACATACATGCAAGCTATAATTTTAAAGAAGCTTGGTTTCATGTTTCATGTAAGCTACAGCATGGAGATTGCTCAAGAAGACACCCACAACAGACCTTTTTCTTGAGAAAACAATCATAAAATGACCAATGTTCCACAAAAAAATCTAAATATATCTATCCTAAAGCAGAGTACATTGGAATACGTTTTTATGTTAATTTTCACCACCTTCATTAATAATAGTCAGGAATAGTCACTCCAATAAACATCTCCTAATAGGAATAGAGTAACAGAATATTTCAAATAGAAAATATAAAAATTTCTACTTTAAATAACATACTTGAAGCCTGATTAATATATTTATAATATATTTACTAGACAACAAGAGATGACGAGGCAATTTTTGTAAATAAATATTAAACATGAACAAATGTGCCAAGAAAGGCTAATGTTAACTGATTACATAATGCTATTATTCTCATTAAAAATTAAATATGGCATTAATTGGGTACTAGTTAAATTATTTTGTTTGGAGAATTTGCATTCCCCAAAATGAAAATCAAGAACAGATTTCCCCCCTGAATCGGTACCAGACTAAAGATAGTTTCATCTATACAGCATTTTTAATGCCAGTTCTGAGGCTAAATTTCTCCAGTTTGCCAATAAATGTGCATTGAGTAAGACCAAAATTACCTATTGAATCCTTTATGACAGACATATTGCTTATGAGAGCTTCAGCAAACTTCAAGGGCCGGGATTCCTGTCCGTTGATCTCACTGATGCACTGTATGTTCTTCGTGATGTACCTGCTTCAAAGTAGTGACTTCATGAACGCAGGCTGAGTGAATGAATTAGCAAAGAGAACTGCAACTCCAAGCTACTTGTTGTATGCCTGGTTGGGGCGGCGGGGGGTGTCTTTGGAAGGCAGAATTCTGGGGTGACCCTCGAGACCCCTGGTCCTTGGTGTCCATGCCTATAAAATCCCATCCTCCCGGATATGGGCAAGACCTGCGATTATGATGCAGTATTCGCTCCCATAGTAATGTTACACTATGCAAGACTCTGACTCAACAGAGTAAGAGGAGGCATTTTCCTGGTGGTCTTGAAGAACAAGTTGCCATGTAGCCAGGGGACCACACAGCAGGGAAATAAATGCTGTGAGGTCACCAGCCAGTAGACAGCTAGAACACAAGCGCATCAGCCGTAACAAGAAAATGAATCCTGCCGACAGCCTGAGGAACCTGGGTTGTAGTTTTTCCTCTAATGTGAGCTTCCAGAAAAGGCCACCATTCGCTGACACGTTAATTTAAAGCTTGGGAAGCCCTGACTTGTGGAAACTGTGAGATAATACATTTGCCTTGTTCTAAGACACTAAGTTTGTTAGCCATGAGTAGAAAACAAATACAGGGTCAGTGTATTTTCTTATTCTAGGAAAGAAGAACGCCCTCTTGATATTGCCGTAATATAGTCAATATTCCCAAAAAGTGAATCTGAAAATATAGACCAGGAGACAAATAAGCTGAGCTTTAAGGAATATGTGTATAGAGTACACCCATGCAGGAAATGCTAAATGAGTGGGTGCAAATGCCAGGGGCAGAGATGAAGAGAGGGTAAGTGCAGACTGTGTCCTTCAGAACCACCCAGGCCAGGATTCTCATTTCACAGCTACAGGAGGCGATATTTCACTCGGCGTCATTAGCGGTGCTGGCCAGACCAATACATCGACCCAGGGCAATGCCATGGTGTCCAGATGTCATCTCAGTCTCAGCACTTGCTCTACTCCAGCCACCTGCAAAAGGCTGCCGAGGAGCTACTCCCCCACGATCCTTGTTAGTGACTCCAGTGCCTTTTCCTTCAAGCTAGAATATTGAACACAGATGACGGGGTTGAAACAAAAACAGACACCTACACTGTGAACCAACAGGTCTCTCCATTTTCCACAGATCTTAACTCCATTAACAATGCTACTAAATCTGTCACTCAATATCAAAGGGTAGCTTTGATATGAATTAGCTCATATGTGAGATCTATGCATTAAAAGCATAACAGTGACATTCTTTATCTTCTGCAAGTTCTAAGAATATTGTCTTGGCTTTCTTGATTATATTGGGTAAAACTTCAAGTAGCTTCTTGAAAACATTAGAGAAGAAATTAATGTAGATTATTGGAAATAGGTCTCATTTTCCATCAGTCACAACAGGCCAGATTTAACTGGGAATTTCCTATTTATTTCAAAGAGAAATATCAACTGTGATCATTCCTATGTGGCTTTAAATAAGACATGCACATTATCATTAAGAGTCTGAAATCAAAAGGATAAGATCTGAAGTCACGTGGGAGCACGGTTGTGAATAACGGAACATATAAGCATAATGAATATTTTTAATTTGATTTCATGAAACAGGAAATCAAATCAAACGTTATCCAATTAAAAGTAGTCATTTCATTTTTTAGGGTGAAGGAAAGAATTCCTAAAATATTCCTACACCACCAGCACCTTGCATGACTCACTGACATAGGCACCAATCGCGCACGTTACCAGTACTAGGAAATTTGAATAGTTCAAGTCCTGATGTATTTTTAGAAAGAAAAAATGTCCCTGGAATAAAATCTCCCAGCTTCATAATATTTGTATGTCCTTGGGGGGAAAAAGTGTTTTAGACAGAACTCATAAAAGTCCTGAAAACAGATCAAACTAAAGGACAAAAATCAGAAACAATCAGCAAAATATTTTTGCTGTATGTGCTCAAAGTAATGGATATTCGTCCTCAACAGCACTGGCAAAGCCATTACATAAAAAATACTTAGGGAATTCAAAGGGGAAAAATATCTGCTAAAAAATATTGAAAATAGGAATGAGGATTCTATACCATTAAGGAATGTGTAAAGATCATCATTTGATGTTATTTATTTTACCTGGTTTTCCTAACCAATGACATATCATTTACCGTAGTTACCAGTTTAGTAAATGGGTTTTCACATTTCTGTTTTCATGTTAGAAGATCAACTGTGCAAGGAGAGGTTGACTCTTGTATGGGACAGGCTTGATTTATGCTTAAAACAAAGGATAAGTGTCGCATTGTTTTTTAGCTGCAATAAAAAAGGTGAAACACACAGAAGAAATTATACACATGAGGAACCCATAAGGCATGAACACTTAGTATATTTTTCTAATCCTTAAGATCTATTGTCAAGCTAAACAAAGGGAAAGGGACGCCAGCATCCGAGCCAAGGCTGCTGGAGTATTTCTCAGGAAACGGTTTCTAGGAAAATGGTCATTCACCTCCCAGGGTCAGACCTCGGATTTAGAGAGAGGGACGCCACCCATCAGGGACAGGCACTCAGCAGCAGTGCGACATGGCCAGCCATGGGTCCAGTCCTCATCTGGAACTCCAGAACTCATGGTTGTGAAGATGTGAAGATCGGGCTAAATTAACATTTGCTAATTGGAGCACAGCGTGCCAGAGAGTGAGCTGTGGTTCAACGAAAGACGAGAGAAACTGGAATAGAGAAGTTGATTACAACTGGCTTGTAGAGAGCTCCTTCCGAGGGCTGTGAGGGGAATCGGTCCCCAGCTCTCTGCCGGCTCCTGGCGGCGGGCCTGATCTTTCCCCTGCGCCCATGCAGCTGCCATCAGCCTCTGCCTCTGGGCTCAAGGAGGCCCTGCCCCCGGCCCCCGAGCAGCCTGTAGCGAAGGGAGCCCATCCTCTCTACAGCCTGTTTCCTTCATCTCATCCTGTGTCTTTCCCCTGCAATCCAAGCTGGCAGACGTTTCTGCTGATATAATATTTACAAAAATCTTCTTGGAACCTGTGATGGAAGGGGATCGCACCAGGCAGGTCCCTCCTTGATGGCCCCATCTCTGGTCTCGGTTTCTGCTGAGATGGTTGGTCGGATCTGTCATGCACCTACTCTGTGCAGCAGAAGGCTATGCGGCCCCACCTTTGGTGTTCTCTCTAGAACATGCTTTCTCATTTTTTAGCAATACAGATAGTTAGAGAATTCTCCAAATCATCAAATTCTGTGTCCTTTTTGCTTAATAGGTCCAAATCATCTTCGGTGCTGAGGAAAGGAATAGACACACAGTCTCTGTGCATATGTAGTTGGGGAGACATGATATTTGTGAATGAATAAATAAGTGAATTAAAAATAAATAAAATACTGTAATTATATACTTTCAATTGAGGAACTTACAGGGAGCCACCATGGGAAATGACTTTTCATTGCAGGATTTGATTAATTTCCATTACAAATGTGAGCTCATTTCTTACATTTTATAAACCCATGAGAGCTGTCCAGCCAGAGCTGGTTAGCAGGAGCTGAAAAGGCAGCTCTTTTATTAAACTAAATCCCTTAATTACCTCTCCCAACCTGGGGTCATTATAAGCTAGACACACAGCAAACTTAATGAGAAAGAGGGCAAACATGCTTAGACCAAGCATTCAGGTCAGTTTTATAGGTAAAGTCATTCGTTTCCATAAAGGCTGAGGATTAATTGAATAAGAGGAAAGTGTGGTGGGGTGGCAACTCCCCAGTTATTTTGAGGAGTGTTAGGAATATAACTTTACTATTATATATGAAAATATTATTCCATTATTATATTCAGAATCACATATTTGGAATATGGTACATTCTCAGAATATTTGACATGCCCATATACATACGTTATATTAAAATGCTTTCTAACAACTATCTTTTTAAATCTAATCTTCTAATAATCTAAATATGTATAAAAAATAAAAATATGACTGGCAATTTACTTTAGTTCAGTTTGAATATTTACTATATATTGTCATGTATTCTTTACCTGACATATATGTTATAAAAGTATGTATGGCAAATATGTTTTTTATTGAAAGAGTTTTCAGTAAAAGTTAGTAAACAGATCATATAATAGTTAATCATCAAGTCATATTATAAATAAAGTATATCAATAAACTTGTGGTTGTTAGCCTAATAAACAAGCAGCTC
The DNA here is from genome assembly GCF_040802235.1 of Manis javanica. Classification (NCBI taxonomy): domain Eukaryota; kingdom Metazoa; phylum Chordata; class Mammalia; order Pholidota; family Manidae; genus Manis; species Manis javanica. The sequence continues at coordinate 120,174,663 of NC_133164.1, forward strand.
ATTAGTGCTGAATTATTATATTATTGAAAACCATTTTGCATTTTTTCAGAAATCTGTACTTATTATTTACCATTTGACACCCAGCAAAGGCTGCATATTTCTGTCCCAATCTTCCCTTGGATTGATGCCTAAGTTTTAATGATAGATTCAAAGTGACAGAGACAAATCTTTTCTTAATAGCAGAATAATTATAATTCAGGGGAAAAACCAGAAAATGGAAGAAATGGATAATAGACAGATAGAAATGTAAGAAGCTAGCCATGCATTCTAAGTGAAATTTTAGTTACTTAAATTGTTTGTTTTTAACTACTCACTTTTATGTAAGATTAGTAAACTGGGATCAAAATTGCTCTAGATATTCTCTTTAGCATCAGTTAAATTCAGTTAACTCATTTCTTGGTAAGTTTTCAAATAAGTCCCTCTCTACCTGCTAATTTTTTTCCTTAGTGTTAAGCATTTGCATCAAAGTCTTGCCAGTTTGAATTTTGCTGGTGGAAAAGCAATAGGTTCTACGTGTGTATATCCTTAAAAAAATCATATACATTGGATCCTGCTTTAAAAAATCCAGGATTAAAATACATCTTGTTAAATTTTATTATGCTTTACTTAAAAATAATCAACCCACCCATGATTTTCAGTAAACATGCACACACACACACACACACACACATGCACACATATGCACACCTATCCTTCTTGTGTACGTGTAGAGTAACAGGTCTAGAGAGAGACAAATAGAGGAAACCAGGACACCTACTGATACTTGAGTGTATACCTGTGTGTCTGTGGGACTGTGTATTTAGTGTAAGTATATGTGCTGGATTTCTCAGGTCACTCAAAACCCCCCTGCCACCTCACCTGAAATAAGCTATTTTACTATCAAGCAGCTGCTCCCTACAACTCCTCAACCCTCTGCACAAAATTCTGCAATATGAACCAATTCTTCCCCCAGTTTTACTGCATTCCCTCAGGCACAGCCACTGAGTCTCTCCTCTGTGGTTAAGTAGCATCTTATTATGTCTTATCTTGTATCATTAACAGCATTTTTACATGATGGGCCATTTGTATGTCTGTTTGCTCAATTAAATTACTGACTTCTTTTAAAAAAGTCGTGTATATCATTTCATCTTTATAACCAACCACACTCTGAGAGCTATTTGGTAGATGCTTAAAACAAGTTTTGTTGAGAGATGACTGGAGAAATTATGTTATGCATCATTCTGGTTATCCTTGTTAGATTTGAAAGTACATGATTGTGTCATCTTCTATCACAGAATTAATTGACCAAACTAAATACAGGACAGATCATGATTGTTTCTTTGTAGCCAATTTGGACCAGAAGCCAAGCAATCAAATGTTTTGTCAGATCTGGCTACTGACTTGAAGGAAAAGTCTGTAATCAGCAAGTAAAAGGCCATTAGCTCACTACCCATTAAAATAATTTATCCAAACGTGAACCCAAATTGCAAGTGGTACTTTTGCAATATATTATTTACACTGCCCTACATTATGGGGAAAATACTGTAGAATATAAAACAGGAGCTACCCAGGCTCTCCCTGTAGAGTCCCAGAGTTAGGAAATAAGATGTAAAACCTGGGGAGGGAGGACCTCCTAGAACCTGAGTTTTGGAAAAATGTAAGCCTCAGTTTAATGTTTGACTCCACGAAGAACTGAGTGACCTTGTGTTCATCACATAACTTCTCTTAGCCCTAATTTCTTCCAATCAAACATGGGCACAATAATACCTACTTCAAAATTTTTCTGAGGGAAGAGCAAAAGTTATTAAAAGCACCCAGCATAATGCTACAATACTGATCAGATTTTTTAAAATGCCCTATGTGATATTTAAAAAGAAATTCCCCATATTTGAGAAATGTTTTTTTTTTATCTAGACTTAAATGTCGATTGCTATGGTAGTGAATACATTTCTGGTGGTTTCAAAGAGCTCTTGGCAGGCAGATGTACCATTCCCCTGTTTTATCCCAATGTAAAAAACACTAGATGCACAAAATTAAAGTTCAGGTTAATCAAAATATTGCTTGACAAAGCAAATAATTGAATTGCACTTACCATGCACTGTGGTAGACAGTAATTACCATGCCGCATCTTCAACATTCGAGTACAACTTCCAATTTCCATTTTAACATCATAGAATGCTGTCTACACATTTTTTAATGGTGCCCATGATAATAATATATTCTCTTTTTAATCATATTCCACGTTGCAAGAAATGAAGCTTGCAATTTTCCCAGGTGCTTACCAAATTACTACTACAAGCTAATTCACATCCCCCAAGTTAAGAGTTTCAACAGAGTGCACATTAACAGCCTGCTTATGTTCTTCCCATACAACAGAAGGTAAGTTAATATGTGCCTCAATTATATCCAGTTTGTGCATTTACAGCCCCCTACGGCAGCAGTAAGAAGGCTGTAAATGTACTTATCCTGCTTTTTTAATGGTCTACTGTATTACAGGAGAGGGAGACTGGGACAGTGAAAAGGAAGCAATGTGAAAGAACTATGAGAGAGGTATTAGAGATAGAAGTAGAAAAAACATGATTTAATAGGGAATTGATAAAAAATGCAAATTAAAATTCATCCATCTGAAACTTTGCAATTAAACTTATCATTGTATTGCTATACATATGTAGGTAAGAATACACAGATACATGTCCCATTTTATACATATTTTATTTCATATATCCTTATTTAGTTGGAGTGATGAGATGATCAAGAATATCTTATTTGTCAAGAATATAGTCTACAGATAAAATCACATAAAGAAGGGTGTGCAGTCTCTACCAAGAACAGACCTTGGGATTCCTGTAATTTGAGCAGGCCAGTTAATTAATCCCTATAAACTCAAGGCAAACCTGCTTTTCTTCACTTCCCAAAAATCTTAAGTAGCTAGGTTTATTTGCAAAATGTAATTTGAATTAACAAAATACCACCCAAGATATTTAAAACATTGTCCCACCTATGTGTCTGAGTTATGAATGTATAGCTCTATGAGACAATATTCTAAAATTTTACTTGCACATCACAAGTTAGGAGCAATACTTACTCCATTTTTCTTCTGGCAGTCAATGTTTAGTGGCCTTATTGACACACTGAAATATTTCAAAACAGTGTGGGTAGGATGATAATGTAAGTAATCATCATTTTTCTGCTTTCACTGAGGTACAGTAGGAAATAAAAATAAATTTGATTCACAAAACTTAACACATTGATAATGCTAACCTTTAGACACCAAGGATAAAATTATAGACACTTGACCAATGAATTTCTAAGTTAAAAATATAGACTACATATCAAACTTTGATCCCATTATTTCCATTATTACCTTTCCAAGATATTCAAACACATTAAAATCATTTGCCACAGATAACCATCTAAGGCATTGATGTGTAATTTTTATATTACTACAGGAAAAATGATAACCAAAGATTAATCATCCATAAGAATCCAAGCAGTCTGCACTGAAACCCTCTGCTGCTCACAAACTCCTATAGATTCTGTTTCCTTTTCTTCTGGGTCCATTTGATATAAACTGACACAACTTGAAGAACTCTTTTCTGTTGGCTAAAGGGTGTTTTCCAACCCTGATGTTGAGCAGAGACAAGGCAGAATTGCCCACCCCACCAAATTTTGTTTATGTGCTCAGCACTTGTTACTTTCTCTTGACCTGAGCGGCTCTCTAGGAAGGAAATGGAAGCAGAATAGAAAGTAGCAGTGGCCACGAAGGTGTGCCGCATACACCAGAGAGGGCACGTCACTTCATGGTTCCCAGCAGGCACGAGCCAAATCATAAAGCCTGTAAGTAATGCAACTTTCAGGTTGGCAGGGAACTTAGAAATTATCTCTGTCTCTGCGACCTCTCCTCTCCAGTCAGTTTTTATAAGTGATTAATACTGTTATTTCTAAGTCACAAACATAATTCATGCCCCCTCCCCACTTTAAAGACCTTCTGTGGTTCATCATTACATTAAAGTAAGGACCAAATATTTTCAGGTATAATACATATATTTATGTTCTGGTTTCCATCTTCCTCTCTAGACACATATCTTATTACTCCCCAGCACAAACCCTACAGGCTAGCCACGCTGAATGGTACAGTCACCTACCAGCATCCTGGGGCTTCAGTCATCCATGTCTTCATGAAAACCTTGTTTTGCTGCTTTGAAAACTCCCTGCCTCATCTCAGTCGCCAGAGGCTTATCCATCTAGAAGACTCTCTGGTGTGGTTTATGTTCATCCAGGGTGCTGACCTAGTGATTTCTCCCTTGACGCATTCTCAAGCAAGTTATTTCTTCCTTTGTGGAATTTCTCTCACTGAGCATGATTATTAACTTGCATGTTTGTCCCCAAAACTATGGTGTGGCATATTTTTCTGTTTGCTTTTAGTCAGAAACCTTGAACTAGGATAGGAGATCAGTATGTACGGGAATGAGGTATGAATATCTTCAACAACTATAAGCCATTATTGTGTAGGACACGTGCACTGTAAAGTCCAATTCAATGGACATTAGATGACCTAGTGGTGCTGAGGACCAGGACCTCTGTGAAGAACACCTGGGAAAACACGGGATGGTAGACTGCTTCCTACATGCCCTCTAAGACACATGACTGAGCTGAAATCGGAAGTGATATGTTTCCCGTGTCTGTTCTATGTTCTGTTGGCTGTTTGCTTATCAAGGAAAAAGAGAGATGGATCAATAATTTCATCAGCAGAACTTAGGAACTATTGCCTTGTCAACATACGTGAGATAAAGCAATATGGGAATCGGCCTACATAGTTGGAGGCAGACATGCCAAAATATGAATAGGTATCGCACCACTTTTTTAGGCATCTGTGCAAAACCTTCACCTTGTATGCTCCGTAGAGGTAAGCAGTAAGCCTCCTGCACAGGTGGAGGACTCCAGTATTGATGCATTGAACTTTGAGATGCCAGTCAGGTACTCTTGCAGGTTCTTGAGTTAATTCAGAGCTTTTTGTTTTTGAAAAAACTATATGAACACTCAGTTTTATTAGGTACTATTTCAATATTGCTAGCATCTGTTCTGATTAGTAGGTGCCCATCTTAAGCTGTGCATTAAATATCAAATACCAATCGTGTGTTTATCTACAAGCACACTTATTTCCTACAAATAGGTTGAAACAGACGGATTTCCACTTCCAGGTAAAATGCAAATCTGACCCGAAATTTCCATGAAAAAGGCACATTTTCCCTAGTATTTAAAGACTGCAACAGAAGTTTCCATATTTCTAAGCTCAAGTGCTCTTACAAGCCTCAGGAGTTTCCTCATGACAGTCCTCTGCCAAGGTAAATTCCTCACAGTTCCATGTACTGAGTAGTTAGATCTAAGCAACTGAATAGTCACTTATCCTAACAACTTACTAGCTATTTGAAAAAATAAAAATACACAAATTGAAAAAAATGGTTTTATTTCATGCTTCAAAAAAGTTTAGACTAATGGGTTGTGTGTGCCTCCTCAACCCATGGACTCCTCAAATCATGGAGTCAGACTGAACACAGCAGCCATGCAGCTGTCCTGTTCCACACTGATGCACACACATTGCATTTTTTCACAGCAACTACCAAAACCCAACTTTGCAAAGATATTCCATCACTGAAAGGAGAGTGACTTGATTATTTTGAAACTATGAACTGTCTCCTTAGTAACCTGTGCTGTGTCTGAAAAGTGTCACTGTGTTTCTATCCAAAATTAAAATGCCCTGTGGTCCTGTGAGTTTGTGCAGCATCCCTCGGGACCTTCCTACAGAATCGGGCAACTGCAGGCCTATGACATTTCTTATGTATCAAATGTGTATGTAGCAAAATAAGTATTTGTACCATGATAGATTACATTATTTTAGCAATACTTGCTACTTACCTCCTTAGGTCTAATCTTGTAAGAACAATTACACTTCCCACTCATATAATAGCAATACTAGTCATATGGGATGCTCTGGATGATAAAATGAATATAAAATGACTTAGGGCACTCTCAGGCAGAGCCTTGCTCCATCGGATCCCTTCTCCGCTGACGTGACGTGGGTGTCCCAGATAGGGGCTCTCCCCCCAGCTCCAGGAGGACCCAGGACAGGACGTAGCCAACTTTCAGACCATGTGAACCTGAGGCTCCAAAGCTTCACTTTTGTAATCTACTAAACTTGGAGGGTAATTTATCACTATGGCTTAATTTAACCAAAGCTGACTGACACAGACAGAGACTTTAATCCTTAACTTATTCTCAATTAATACCTACCAAGGCTTGCCTAAGCACTGTCAAATTCCAGAATAATTTAGTGGACAGAAAAACTATTTATTTTTACTTATTTCTACGTGACTTACTTATATGTTAAGTTTAAAAAATGCTTGAATATATTCTCTCAGCCTCCATAGAACATTGATTCAATACTGCCATCAGTTTGAATGAACATATTACATAGGCAGACATATATGTACATACACATTTACATGAATCATCCAGACACCTGTCCATTCACCCATCTGCTCAACAAATGTTATTAAGAACCTACCATGCAACCAATAATTTATCTCAAAATGTTTCTGCTTTTTACGCAGGTATAGTAGAAACGATTAGCAAATACCCAATGTCTTACATGCAAAGGTGCAACATCAAGGTTTTAGAGAAGTTGCACACAAAAGATAAACTTGTTTTCTGCGGCAGAAGATAATAATGACTCCATGTTACTCATCTTTGTATCATCTGAAATGCCTCCCATTATCCTTACATACAGCCAGTTCAGTAAATATGCTGAACTGAATTCACTGAGTTTTACCTGAGCTGTCAAAAATACAGAGAAAAATGTATTCATTTAATAAGCTTGCTATCTATTCACTCTGTTTTTAGCTTGAAATTTCTTATTTGACATTTTCTTTACTTGTGCTAAGGTACTGCCAATATTTTAGAAGCAGAATAAATTACATACAGACTGTGACACTCTTGAAGAACCATGATCTCATTCTACTAGAAAGTCACCAGCAAAGTGCCTGTATTACCTAGTTGCATTGTAGGTACTTGAGTGACACAAAATTATCACCTAACATAAGACCATGGCAATAACAAATTAATACAGTGTGATGATGTAATAGTCCTTTTATCAAATACACTTCTCTTCCTTCTACCTAACGTACAAATTTTGCAAAATGAACTCAAAACAAACCTTGCCTGTTTGGTACAGTGCCATGCATGCCATGACAGTAAATGTCACTTTTCTTTAGAATCTTCCAGGAACTTGGAGTTTAAAAATGAAATAAAACTTAATAGAGGAAACATATTTTGCTATCTCCATTTTATCTAATTTTTAAACAGAACTTATTTTTACCCACTTTTGAACAACTTTCACTGGAGGAAAGCCTTTTGTATTGGTGCTGAATGTAACGGGAGCTGCCCTTCTGGGCTTGTTTTTACCAGGTTTGCATCAAACTGCTTTTTCCCCAAAGTTCTGTGTCAGAAGTCAGCACCAATGGAGCCATGCCGCTCTCAGCCACTGCGCCATCTTTCATCCTGACTAGAAATAATATCCATGCATAGGAAACATTCGCTGATTTAAAAATTACTTTATGGCACTGAAGTATGAACTTCTAGAATCAGAAATCTAAGGAAAAAATACACATATGTACATTGTGTGCACATGAACATATGCAGAATATGGAAACATGTGGGTATATATAAATTAAGCAACTCAATTTTTTTCATATCATCACTTTATTTTCTAACCATATCTGAGTGGAAGACCTGTAATTTGGTTGGATTAAAAGGGAGGATAAGGAGAAGAGAGGAGAAAAATAAAGTGTGATATCACTTGTATTAGCAAAGAGCTGTGCTTCCTGAGAAGAAAAATATGTCTTCTGTCTTAATTTAATCCTCTCTTTTCCAGTAGCTAGCGAGTCATACTGTGAAGAACAGAAACAAAAAGAAAAAAATGTAAAATCACTAAATTTCCCACGCAAACATTAGCCATAGTCAATCTTGGCCATTCTGTTAACCTCATATTCACCTTCCCTTGTGAGGGTTGAGTCCTTCTTTGTGATATCACAATGATGTCTCATCTTATAGCAAGACAGAAGGGTGACAATCTAAAGGTTGAATAAAAGATATAAAGTAAGGAAGTCCTAAATGGAATGATTTTTTAGAATTTCCTAGGAGAGGTCAGCACGAAGTCGTTAAAATAGAATTATTTAACATAAAAAGGAGTTTTTCTCATTAGGCTTGCCATAGAGTAATGTTAAAAAACAACTTAAAAATGTAGACAAGCCAGCAAATACTCTTGAAGAATAACTACATCACTTAGGTGAGCCAACGAATCAATCTACTTGTCAGCAAACAAACAAAACAGAATAATATATTATTTTAACTCCTTGTCTCTTGATTTCTGTGTCAGGTACTTACAAAATAACTGCTGATTTTTGAGGATCAGTGCGTTATTCAGACAATGAATACTTTAACTGGAAAAATCCTTTCTGTTAAAATGATTAGTGATGATTTTGACACAACTTGGTTTTTGCTCCTCTTATTTTCTGTAGCTTTAATATGGACATACATTTTTGTTTAATTGTTTGTTTTTTTACTCTATCATTGAGATATTGTACATATTATCAGAATGAACAGCTAGGAATCTAAATCATCATCTCCACTCCAGATGACTTAATAGAATGACATGCTACCAAAAATATTTCTTAATACTGGAAAGCTAGACATCAGATTTGTCAGCAGAACTGCAGATACGACTCTATCAATAATCCATGGCACTTTGTATTCCCCATCCGAGGCTATTATACAGCTTTGGCTGATGGCCTGCTTCAGACTTCATCATATGACCCGCTGGGACAGAAACTCATAACTGGCTTTCAACACAGAGCTTCGTATAAAAGATAATAACCACAGCCAGTCAGTACAGGACAGGATTATAAAGTGGGGCAGTGAACACAGAAGTTCGGGAAAAAGCAGTTTAATGTAAACCTGACAAAAACAAGCCCAGAAGGACAGCTCCTTAAACATTAAAGGCAGGAAATGGAGCATCCTTGAAAGACATGCGTTGGATAGTTTGAAAATTGTGCTTTTAGGAGCTGTGGCTATTTGTGTTAAATTGTTCTATGCAATTTCCACACACCTCTCCCCACGCATTCCCGCATACATGGTTCCCAAGGTGAGAGAAAAAGTTCCCGTGCAAATGTGCCAGATCATTGAGTCTCCTGTTCACAGACACACAATTACTAAACTTACCTCTGGTAATCATGCTCTGCTGCGCCCAGGATTTCTCCAGAGAAGCTCCGGGGGTGGTTAACACACCATCTGCCAGGTGGCTTATTACAGTCGTGGTGGCCAGTTATTAAAATTTCAGGAATTTTGTGAGCCAGTTATTGAACATGGACATCATTAAAAGGTATATCATGTAAACTTATAATTAATTAAATTATACTAAAACAAAGGCAAAATGCAAAAGCCATCACTTTTTAATATTTCCAAACACATTTTACCATTAACTGTGCTCTCAAAGTTTAAATAATTTATGTGTCTATAAGATAGAAATAGTGTATGATGGTGTATTACTGTGCACCTTACACAACTCTGTGTCTAGAGAATCCTCATCAGTAAGTCAGTAACTTAAAATCAGCTATAGTGGAAGCATTCACACCATGGAAATCAGCAAATGATATAAGTCACGGCCCCTTGACATCTCCCCCTCCAAGAGCTGGTTGTCAATATTTACCAACATGTCACTGGGTTTAGATGTTTTATATCATCAATAACAGAATCCATATTTGCAAAGAGAAACACTTATTCCTGATACTATAGACCTTTGTTGAAATATAAACTAATAACTGCCCTTTTAGATGTCATTAGAAATAAGAAATGGTTCCCACAGGACTCTCTCAAGAGTTGTATTGAACTTAGTAATCAACTTTATCAGTTCATTTAAGTGAGTTCAAAATTCCTTTAACTCACATGTCTGTCATTCCTTCAAAAAATCTCCTCTAAAAAATTCGGCAATGGCCTTTTAGTTTTAAAAAAGTAGGCATAATCCACTTCATGCACTCACTTATTATATTTATTTTATACATTTTTGTGGTTGATGAAAATCACATCCATGTAAATGACTATAACTTACAAACAAAACAAAACAAAACAATAATATCTGGGAATCCGTGACTCTTTCCTGTGATGGAGAAGTGGGTGAACGTATACCTGTGCTCTTAGTGCAGCTCTGTGACCCAACACCCACTGTGGGACCGCCGGCTTCACCGCCCTCGGGGGCAGTGGGAGGGTCCACGCAAACCAGGCAGAAGATGAGACATGAATTAGCCAGACACGCAGGTGGGCACTGACAGTGTTGTGAAGAACGCCTCCAGTAACTGCTGGCAAAACCATATGGAATTCCCGTAAAACAAAGAAGGAAGGCTAACTTCAATATCAAATAGTCATTCAAGTCTTCAACCTGCAGAATTTAATAAACTGGCTTTAATTAAAAGCTAAAGGGCAGCTTTCTCAAGAGTTGAAAAATAATTTAAACTAGTATTAATAGATGGATACTATTGAAAATGGCCTTAAGAAATTTCCTGACTGAACCTCAATTTCTTAGAAAAATTAATGCTTATCCATCCAAGTACCATGACATCTAGCTTGTTTTGAAATATCACAAAAAGAAAAAGTCCACTTGGCATTCATTGCTAATCTAGTCTATGATTTAATAATTATTGTAAATTACTTTCTTATGTTTAATAATGTCTCTTTATTACCACATGTGTTATGTGAATAGTCATTATTAAAATATATATTAGCCCTTCACCATTTCTGTATGCATACCTCAATTGACTATTGGCCACCATTAAGAGGAAATGAAAAGTAAAAAACTGTAGTACTCAGATTTTTAAATATTTTTTTTGTGGAATTGAAAAATTTACAATCCTTCACTTGATGAGAGTAGAAAAGTATTTAAGTTCATACTAGGACTCAAAACATATTTTTGTGTTTATATAATTTACATACTGCTATACTTTAAATGTACACAGTACCGATCTTTGTTAAATTCCCTTGACAGTTAAATAATGCATTGCATCTATAGTGTTTGCTAGAAAGTTAGTCCATTCAAGCTGAAAAATGACAGCAATTTAAAACATGCTTTCCGCTAGGCCAAATGCTTTGTATAAGTAATTACTAAGTTTTTAAAAAATGGCTATAAAAGTAGGTAGTGACAATTATTGCTTGAATGTTCACACAATTTTCTTTTGTTTAAATAAGCCATACTCCCCCATTACTTAAAAAAAATAGATACATGACTAATGATATGTTGTATATAAATATACAGAATTTTAAAAGCCTTTCCTTCAAAATGTAAATTTCAGGATATGAGAATCCTCTTTGAAATTCAGACTAGAACAACAAAGAAGCAGTTAATTCCTTGAGTTCCGTGTGTGATGTCTGTTGGTTGGTTGGTCAGCCAGCTCTTTTGGTTATAATGAGATGTTTCTCATTCACATTTCAAGATAATACATAAATACTTGGGAACCTAGTGGACGTAATTATCCAGGTGAAACAGCTACTGTGAAATTCTGTATAAAGTACTTGTTTCTGTTAGTCGCTTCGCTGGCAAAGAAAATTTAATCGAAATAAATAAATTGACATAAATCTATCAATTTGTTTAGTAGATATTCCTTTTATATCTAGAAAAAGAAAACTCTCTTGTGACCCCATGTGAAAGCTGACAGAGAAGAACGATCAGTTCCCTACTTTACTTGCCAATGTTTTCATTAAGACAATTAAATACCTATTTTTACAAATCATGGATCAGTACTGTAGCTATAGAAAGAAGAAATACATCTCTAGAAGTACAAATTTTAAGTAATGTTTTAAAACATTACATGGCAAAAACATATATTTTTCTCCTGTTAAAAATAGTGTCTTATTGCTATTAAAACATGTACCTGTTCAATTACGGTTTTCCAGAAAAAAGGACCTGAAATTAGAGAGACTATTAAGACTGAAATCTCTTCAAAATGAATCAATAAGAAAGATAACAAACTTGTAATAAATTACAAATTTGTTAACCCTTAGTCCATTTTACATTCCCTAAATAATGTTACTCTGTTTCATTACATTCAGAAGAAAGATAGATCGGTGACTCCATAAATCACAGATAAGAAAGAGGGTAGGTAAAAAAATTTTAAAAACTAATGAACAGCTTCAGCAAAAATCAGTGTGGATTTGCCGAATCTGTTGAGCATCAATATGAGCAGAGATCAGGAAAGGAACTTGGGAGGTTATTAAGAATGCTATTCATTCATTTCATTCCAATGGATTAAAAGTTGGCTGAGATCACTCATTATTTCTGGATTTTCAAATAAATATCTGCATAAAATCTGTTTCCTTTACTATACTGCAAAAAACATTTGGTAATGATCCTGAAAATACTGACTGCACAGGATAAACAGAATATTTTGCTCATTTGTTTAATTGTGGGAAGTAAGCTAAAAAAAGAATGTATATCTGTATTAACAAACATCTGTTGAGTAGCAAACAAAAATGCTTTTGTCCATTTAAAATTTTTTTTCTCACTATCGATTTTCCCTTTTGTATAAATTAAGCTATAACACATCAGTAAATAGTCCCATTTACTGAGTAAGAGATATTTCAAAGCAGTGTATTTTATTCTGAGGCCTACATTTTGTCTTTTTTTAAAGCTTGGACTTTACAAATTCATTTTGAATTATAAATATCTATGTAGCAATATATTTGTGAATGGAGATCAATATGTATAATATAGAGTGATATATTTAATAAACATAAATATCCATTCTATCGGAAAATGGTGACTTTTTAAAACATGTTGATAACCACTCAATGTCAGATGAATACAATCTAATAAAGTCTTTCTTATTTGTGATCTTCCTAAGTTTTCCTATTATCTACTATTCCTTCTCCCAACAATTACACGTAGAAGTTCGGTGCACGATCACACACCTAGATGCTTAGGAACAGTGGCAAACCTGTAGCGATGCACACACCCAGCATTCCGGTCTTGCTATCTGCAGAGCCACTGAAAGGAACCAGGAACCCTTGTAGAAAAGAGCAGTTTCAAAGCGGGCACACACACACAAAAAAAAGTTTGAAGAGTGCAAGGAAGAGATCAAAGAATGATGGTGGCCTATAAAATTAACACCCCAAACTGCTTGACACTGTATCCTAAAATTTGAGCATATCGTAATATGTTATCATCATCAACTAATAAGACTCTATGGGTCCATGTTGATATAAAGAGATTGACAGCTTGCTAAGAAATGGAATATTAACAGAGCTTCAACTTACCTCCCCTCAAAATACTTTTTTAATTACGAATGGAAAAAGAGTAATTTTATAGCAAAGGAATCTCATCAACATCATCTTAATCAAGCTATCAACATGACATCATTAAATAATGGAACAAAAGGAAATCTTGTCATGAAGAGAACACAGCATCACTTCTGTGATATTCCTGTCAAAGATGCATGAATGAGTCTAATCACAAGGACACCACGGAGAAACCCCAGGACCGTGACATTCTGAACAGCAGCTGCCAGAGGCCTCACCTTCATTATCATTTCTTTTGTCTTCATTGCTCATACCAGGAGTGTAAATATAGATTTTATTAAAATAAAATATTGTTTAAAAATATTAACTTTTCCAATAGAAAGATAAAAACAACTAAGTTTTTAAGTTTTGAGAAGTATCTCAGCTTCTTTTACTTCTTAATTCTCTTTGTCCCCATTTTTCAGTATGTGCAGAGATTCATGGATGGTAATGTCATCGTTAATAATTTGTGTCAAAAGCAAAATCTTTGGAAAGATTCAGGAGTTAATCTCTGAAGTGTTTTTTCTTTGTACCAGTCACATAAAAGAGACAATAATGTCCTAATTTGTGTCATTTTCATATAGAGCAATCAATGCATGTTGCATGCATTGTTCATGTAGTAAAAAATTAATACTAATTTTGAGAAGTAAGCTGCTTCGTTCATCCTTTGAGATCTGAAGCCTAAATCAAAATTATAGGGATGCTGAGAGGGCTGTGGGATCATGAACACAGTGGAAGTTGATTCCTGGAGTAGGTAATTAAGTCGCATCTCCAATCCTCAAAATATCTTTAAACAACAATCTGTAAATGTGACAAAACTCTGCAGAATGTGACATAAATGTAACAAGGTGTTGCAGTTCAATCTCTCTGAGCTGATCTTATTATGCAGGCATTATATGGAGGTACGCCATGTTTATCTCCAATCCCAGTAAGGTTAGGATTTTAACCTCCACTGGGCAGCATCAGCCGAAAGGTGCCAGCTGCTAAGACAAACAGCAGTAGGGTGGGTTCACATTGGAAAACTAAAATATTTTTTTAAAGTTAGCTGGACTATCTTTATCGGTTCACTGGTCCATCAAGCCAAGCCTGATGCCATCGTGGATCACCTCTGAAGGCCCTGGACAAGAAGCACGCATGCAGAGCAGTCAGCAGGTTGGACGGGAATGACTGGGGGTCAGTAAGAGAGAAAGGCTGAATCTGAGATATCCGTGTAGATTTCCTGCCGAAGGGTTATCTGAATTTACAGAGTTCAAAATTGGAAATCAATGCCAGGTCATAGCAAAGTGTTCAATTTCTAAACATACTTAGTGTAAAGGTCTCATTACAACATATGTATGCAATTTCAGCCACTCTCAGTGTATGCTTGTATTATGTTCATAAAGCCCCAAGTCAAACACCTAAATGTTCATATCAGGTGATCCATCTCTGAGGATCTTTTCGTGCCTTAGTCCGTCGAGGTCGCTGTAATGAAGCACCCTGGACTGGGCGGCCTATGCAAAACCGGGATGTGTTTCTCACAGTTCTTGGAGGCTAGTTGTCCAAGATCAAGGTTCCAGAAGATTCCATGTCTGGTGAGTCCCTCTTTCTGAATCATTGATGGCACCTTGTCACTGTGTCTTCACAAGGCAGAGGAGGTGAGGGGGCTCTACGGGGACTCTCTGGTAAGAGCACTGAACCCCTTCATGGGGCTCCACCCTCAGGACCTGATCATCTCCCAAAGCCCCCACCTCCAAATACCATCACATAGGGGATGAGGATGTCAGCATACAAATTTAGAGGGTGACACAAGTCTTCAGTGTACAGCACCACGCCTGAAAGAATATAAATACGGCCATGAAAGAACTGCCTGCCTCCCAGAGGCAGGGCTGTCCCCACTAGAGCAACACACACCTGTTATCCACCTGCACTTTGGTGCATGTATCCCCTTCCCACACCTGTAAGACTTCCTTGTGCATCAAGATGTGTACAGAGCCTAGCTTGTTGCCAGGCACCCGAAAGGGTTACATGAATACATCTTAAAGAAAGTAGATTTATAAAAATATGTGATGAGAATATTAGATGCAGTAGAGATAATTAAATTTTTCATGCTTTCCAGGGGAAATTTTAAAATAATCTCAAACCCTGCAAAGTTCATGTATGCATTTGCTTGTGACATTTTAATTATTAGAATTTTTAATAATTGAAGAGTCTTTAAATATGAAGTTACCTTTTTCTGTTACAATGACAAGATTACAATAAACACATTTATGCTTTCAAATGTCTAAACCAAAGCTGGAGTGAATAACCTGATTTAAGAGTAATGGTCTGGAGCAGGCTTATATTGGATCACAAAAGCTAATTGTTAAATTTTCAAGACTTTTGCAAGAACTGGAATTTAAAACATTGATAGGTTAAAATTGACAAACACTACCAATGGGGGCATCCTTCACTCCCAAATCACACCAGTCATGAAATATTTAACAGCACACCTCTGCACAAATCTTCAAGAGAATTATACAAAGGGAGTTAAAATTTACAAGATCTACTATAGTCTATAATATATTCAACAAAGACTAGCCCAAGGCAAAATGGGAAAATATGGATTAGTATTCACATCTCTCCCTTTCCTTTATGTCACTGAAAAAAAAAACAAGGTATTTGTAGATGTAGTAGATCTTAAATTAATTTTAAATACCAATAATACCAATAAAATGCCCCAGATTATTTCATTGAAATTTTCTCTTAGCCTCTCATGGAGCCTACAGCTCTTCAGTATCCCAAAGCAATTTTCTGTTCTACTCCTTTGTCTTCCTCTTAAATTTTGTTGCCTTGGTGAATCTGATGGTTTTCCACTTGCTCTCAATTTTCCAAGCTGCTCTGGAGAACTGACATGCTCTGATGTGAACTCATGGGCTCAGCTATCCATCCTTCCAGCAACATCTGCCTTTTATCCAGACACTCAAATGCCAGATCACCATAGCATATACAGTTATTTATACAACAGTTCTCAAAGAGCACCAGCGTCCCTGGAAGCACAGATCAGGGTTCCCATCTCAGGCCTGCTGAAGCAGTCCATTCCTTGACACGCCATCCAGGTGGCCTGACACAGAGCGAGTTTGACACCCAGTGCTTTATACTGTACAGTTTGTAAGGACAGAGATTGTACCCATTGCCAAGCACAGTACCTGAAATACATCAGGTATGGAATAAAAAATATTTTGAATGATGCATTAATGAATCCTTTTAAAAAGATCTCAATTCTAAAATGTTTTTGTACCAAAAAAAAAAATCTGTAAACTGCTATTTTGTTCCTGCGACCACTCTCCCAGAAAGGCTTGCACTTCAGCATGACATGGATTGATTCCTTTTTAAGTCCTCATTTCCTCTGAAAATATACTAGGAAAACCCATCAGTGCTTAGCAAAGTGCTTCAGGATGCTTGTATGAAAGTGCCCACAGTGGATGAAAGCACCGTGATGGTATTTTCATGCTGATCTCTTAGAAAAAAGGACGTTTATGCTGCTATGGTTGGTCTTCTGTTTGGAGCACTTCAGCAGATTTTTTTAAAGGAAGATGGAAAAGCAGTAAAAGGAGATGAGATTAGGATCCAGACTCTAAAAGTGAGGGGGGAAATCAAAAGGCTTCTATGAAAGAAGAACTAGCTCACAGCAGCTTTCATCTTGGAAGTCTCCCAAGCAGCTTCCACACAGAGGCCAGCGTGCCCCCAGCGCACTTGCATGAGCAGGTGAGCAAAACGAACAGCCTTTCGGGCTGCAATGATTCTTGTCTAGAGTGCACTCACCCCAAGGTGCCCTCCTGCATCTGGCATTTATCTTAATGTGTATGGTTTTTTAGCTGGTGCTTTTCAAGAACATACAAGATCGTGCAGAATCAAAAAAGGCTGTAAGATAGTCCAAAAGCCTAGGCAGCCTTGGCAATGGTTAGTAAGAATGCATTCAGTGAGACTTTTGTGTTTATCCAAAGAAATAGAAAGATAGATTCTGTTTCATTATTCCTAAATGGACGTTATAGTTGGTTACCAGAATTGTTTGCACTGGAAATTAAAAAAAAAAAATACAAAACTAAAAGCCCATGGGAAATGGAGAGCGTGCTTAATGAATTCACCCAATGTCACAATTTTAATTGAAACAATAAGGACCGGATTAAGTCTACCTCTGGTAAACTGGTGTGAATGGTGGCATGACGTAGGTATATTTCTGAGAGGCAAATGCAAAACTTAAGTTTATATTTCTTGGTTCTCTGCTATGTGAAAGCCAGCTAAAATCTTCACATCACAAGCGCAGCTTTAGCACTTCAAGGTTAAAATGGTTTGTGTCTTCACATAGATTTTAAAACAGAAACATCTACGGCTATAAAAATGAGCTGAAATAAGAAATTACTGTTCAAAACCTGACAAATTTTAATCTGATCTAATAGCTAGGAATTGCTTATTTCATTGCTTTTGAAAGAATTGTCCTTCATTCCAAGAAGTAATGCTGCTGAGTGCTGACAAATTACACACATCACACTGGAAAATGTCTTGGAAAATCCAACAGTTCCAGAAGAGAGTGCTTGGATTCAGAAATACATCTCAATAAAAATATTTACCAACTTTATCAGTTTTGTATCACTGTCATAACACTACCACAAATTTGGTATCTTAAACAATGCACATTCATCATCTTGCAGTCTATAGTCCAGAATCACACGTGGGTCTTACATGGTAAAACCCAGAGTCTGCAGGGCAACATTCCATGTTTGTGCAGGAGCTGAGGGAAAATCTCTTTGTTTCTCTCTTCCCGTCTTCCGGAGACCAACCATGTTCCCTGCTCCCTGGCGCTCTTCCTCCATCCCCAAACATCTGACCCGTTTATTGACACTCTAATCTCCTGCCGCCATCGTCCAGTTTAAAGACTTTTGTGATTACCTGGGCCCGTCTCCCTATT
This sequence comes from Manis javanica, assembly GCF_040802235.1. Lineage (NCBI taxonomy): Eukaryota > Metazoa > Chordata > Mammalia > Pholidota > Manidae > Manis > Manis javanica. The sequence continues at coordinate 120,192,943 of NC_133164.1, forward strand.
TTGAGGTCCGCTAATCAGTAACCTTGATCTATTCCCCTGTGCCAAGCAGCGTTAACAAATCCACAGGTCCTGGGGATTAGGGTGTGGGACATCTTTCAGGGCTAATATCCTGTCTATCACACTAAATATCCAGGGATTCTATGAAAATATTCACTTTTTAATAGATGCTTTACTTCAATTACTCTAAAATGGAAAATTTGTAAAAGTAGTTAATTCTATCCCAGTATCTGTTTCACATGGCTATTGTGTTTGGTGAATTTTCTATACAATTAATTTCTAACAGGTCTTGAAACTGAGGAGACTGCACACATGGCCAAAGACACACAAACACCATATTTCAGTTTTGTTGTGTAATGCAGTTTTCCAGTTAAAATGTCCTTGCCTTTTTTCATCATTTCATGTCGTTTTTTCAGGATAGTATGAAGAACAAGTTAGTGTATCATTGAGTTCTCTGTAACCACTTGTGAGGAAAGTGCTTAAATTTTACTGTACGTAAAAAAGTAAAACAAACCACCACACTTGATGATAAAGGAAAATATAATTAGAAAATGCAAATAACAAGGCAGGATTGTAACTTTTAATGTAGTGTAATGACCTGTGGTATCTCCCTATCTCCCTTTATTCCAGTAGGTTTCTTCACTCCACAGCCAGGCACTGGGGCCTGCCAGGAGCACTGCTTCAAAGCCCCCGGCTCCTCCAGAGTGAGGTTTTGTTCCTCTCCGATGCCTGTTGCTCCCCTTGGCAGTCCCCAGCCCACCTGCCCAGGCCCGTCCCCCACCTGAGCTCCACTTCAGTCAGAGAGATGTTCATTCTCCTCTGCACGCTCTGCTCACCTCCCTCAGCTCCATCCTGTTCTTTGAACAAAGGACAATGCTACTTATGATGAAGCACTAATAATTAACCCCATGCTCCTCAGAAATCATCTCTGTGCAACACAGTTTGAAGTGATATTGTCAAATCTGTAAAATGACGATACTAGAGAAGATACTCATCAACCACGTGCTATGCAGTATTACAGCTGCTATGTAGTATCATGCTAAACCTTTTGTTTTCACATAACTGTTAATACTACTATGTATTAATTACTATATTTTATATTTCTTGAAGACAGGGGTCATGTCCTGCACATCTCTGTCTCTACCATATCCATCAACGTGGTGGATTTTCCAGTAAAATTTTTCCTATAATTTGGTGAATAGCAGAGGATCATGGGAGACATCTTGTACCATTATCTTCAGAAAAGTTTCAACCAAATAAAAGAATTAGCATTATAACTACACTTGAAAACTTATTTTTATATTTTTGGACCACTTTTTTATTTCTTATCTCTACAATTTTCAATTATCATAATTCTGGCTCTGAACAGATATAATGATACCAGTATTTCTTAAGCAAGTATTATATGTAGAAGGGAAAATGGCATTATAAATAAATCCTTAAGATGGCACCAGGCTTAATGTTATAAGTCAATTATATCTTAATGAAAAATTGTTTTAAAAGATGGCACCAAGTTAATGAGATCAAGCACTACCAAACGGAGCCATTATTCAGATAAATGTATGTGATATTATTTGTCTTAAAACATTACAGGAAAACCTAGGAGACAAACGGAGCTTGCATGCGTGTTGGAAGAGCCCAATGAGGAATAATTACCTCCAACAAACATTCAAGGTCTATTATCAGACAGGGTTATTTGAAAGGGTTTTATTAGCTTCTCATAAGAGTACAAAATGTAGCTCTTCACATCACAGCCCCTTGCTCTTCAATTCATCAATAGTATAAACATCCCCCCCAAAAATGCAGTTTCTTCCCCATGTTCAACACCACTTTGATTCTGAGGATACAATATGTCAATGTTAAATGACTTCTTTTCTGTAAGCATGTTTATGTTCTATAATAAACCAGCGTAGAAATCAATATGCACCATAGCCCTCATGATCTCAGTCTATAAATATGATAATTCTAATTAACACTGATACATTTTAATTTTTCCAAGTTTCTAACATGGAGCTATTTTGTCTTTGTCAATACCCTGCCACCAACCACCAACGATGTCATCACATAAGGTGCTGACCCAGTATTATTTTGTCACAGTGAGAAAAATCCTAAATCCACAGTATATAAGATGAGCAAAATGTATGAGAGGACAAGATTTAGCGAGTGTTCCTTTTCAGTAAAAACAATGAAACCCTTATGTTCCCCTCTGTTCTCGGGTACATATATGCAGTCACAGATGATCTGGTTTGCGTTAAAGGAGAATTTAAATATGTAAGTGTCAAGGGTATAATAAAACATACTCCATTTCACCCTGCTCAGCTGACTCCATATTTGGGTGATTGCAAAGCATTCCACGATCTCATTACTCGCATCTCAGTTGCCTGGGAATCAAGCTTTTTGCTCCAAGTCTGTGGACCCCAAAATAACCAATAGCGCCTGGGTTATTAGCAGACCCGACAGAAAATCACCCTATTATTCTTTTGCTGTTAGTGTTTATTCTTCACTTAAAGGGAAATTGTCCACAAATGGTTTTCCAATAGTGCAATAAATACTAAGAAAATACTAGATACGAAAGAAGGAAACAAAGTCGAGAAACCCACTACTACCGCTTACTGACATTTTTGTCATTCCTATACTTACATGCATTTAATACATTTTTAATACTTCAAATTATATTTATCTCTCCATTTTTGATGCCTCACAGACGTGGATCACAGAAGGATACAGTGATTAAATAACTATGAATCCATTAAAAACCCAAGCTTATCAGTTTTTCTTTTATCTGATCTCCCATGGTTAAATCTGACTAGAATATCATTGTGCTAAATTACATTTTATTTTGAGTTACTAGGAGTGTTTAACTATTAAATTAATTTTGAATCACACTCTACAATCAGTCTCAGTGAGGAGAATTTTGAGTAGCCCTTTAGCAGGTAAATTAAGCAACAGCTTGCATTATAACCCAGTGATATGTGCTCACCTATAAATATGAAAAATAACCAGATCAGAATTAATTGACAATAAATAACCTCCATGACTGTAATTCCATATCATGCCTTGAACAGCGAGATCATTTCAAAAACAGAAAATTTTTAAAAGGTCTCAGATTTCAGTGATGGATGATTTCAAGTAACTTTCCTGTATTTTTAAATTTAAAAAATCACTTCACTTAAATACAAATAAAACATCAGCTACAGACATATCATCTATTGTGAGGCCAGCAATCGTGCGATTGAATTTATTGTAGTTGAATAAACAAACAACCATTAAAGTGGACGTGATACCTGAATCAATTTGTGGGCCTGGTCTTGAAGACCTGCCAGAATACATCAGGATCACGGCCCTGGTAGCCCAACATTTTCCTTCCTGAAGTACCACTAAGAGTGTGTGTGGAAGCAGGTAACTGTTTGTTAACTCCCTCTATGATTTTTGAAATGAGGTAAATCAAATTTATAGGCAGAACTTCTCAAGCAGGAAAAAAACTGTATTTGGCATAATAAAAATACATTTACTTAGGGAGGGGAAAAAAATTCTCTCTATATATACATTTTAAATCTTGGTCGTGTTCTTGCTCTCATTCATCTGGCAAACAATTTTGATGAGTATAATAATCCAGTATATGCACCACTTCCACTGTGCCAGGCCTTGAACTATAGTGTTTTGATTTCATCTTCACCTCCTTGCAGGAGAGGAAATATTAGTCTTTCAGCACAGGAGTTGAAGCTTAGAGAGGTTAACTAGTTACAGCTAGTCACTGGCAGTACTGGTTCTGGAGCCTAACTGTCCATGAAGGTGGTTGTATCAGCCGGCTCAGGCTGCCGTAACAGAGTAGCGCAGACGGGGTGAGTTAAACAACAGACATTTACTTTCTCACAGTTCTGGGGGCTTGGAAGTCCAAGATCAAGGTTCCAGCTGGGCTACTGCGTTTCTCCTGCGGCCTCGCTCCTGGGCTGACGGAAGGCCCCTTGCTTAGTCCTCACATGACCTTTTCTCTGCACGTACATCTCTGGTTCCCCTTCCTCTGCTTATAAAGACCCCAGTCATACTGGATCAGGGCCCCACCTTTAGGCCCTCATGTAACCCAACTCTCCTCTTTAAGGCCCTATCTCCAAATACAGTCATGCTGGGGGTGAGCGCTTCATCACGGGAAGGAGGGGACACGATTCAGCCCCTAACAGCGGTGCGCCATCCACCCTGCACAAGCTCAGATGTTAATGCACTGCACACCGCCTCTGCCACCCAAAAGATCAGCATCTACATGCCCCAGAGCAGCTGGAGTGCTGATTAGTGTGTGTGACCGAGGCTGGAGTGCCTGGCCTGAAGCAGCCTCACACATGCGGGGGACCAGGTTGTGTTAATGTCCTGAAACAGTCCTTCCAACATTTAGGGCATTTGGATAGACTTGGAACATGTATTTTTGCTGAGGACTATATTTAATAAACCACCTTATTGGTTTAATGTCTCCCTCCAATTGTCCCTGCAGTTGGTACTGACACTAGTGTGCGTTTGGGCGACAGTGTGTAGAGGGGGTGATGTAGGAGATGCAATATTGGCGGCAAATGAAGAATGGGAAACTCCCTCGATTGTCTTTTCACACCATCTGTTATTTTCTCCATGCCACACCAGGCACCATCGAAGCCCCTGGGGGTTGCATTAGTTGCGTCTACAAGGCTGACTGATGAGGAACAGCTCCAATGTTCCCCTGAGCTCCATGAAACCTTAGCCAGGTTTCCTCCTTATATAGGCCCCTTACCTCCTTTTTCTTAGAGCATTTGCTTTAGAAATATTGCATTTTGTAATTGCAAATCATTTCTCTGTCTCTTTGAAATGTATATGTCTTCTTCAAAGTCTCTTTCTAGTTTTGTGACCCAGGGAATGTCTTTCTCAAGGTCCCGGGAACCATCTCCTTGATAGGTAGACGTCTGAGGAGTACAGTGTCCCCGTCTCCCAGGCTCTGTGGGGGTCCTTATTCCAAGCTGTAAAACTACCTCCTATCATAAGATTCAAGGAAATGCACTTTCCCTTTGTCAGATATTAGCAAACCAGGTGGCCCATGACTGATCCCACTCCAGCCCCTGAAAAGTCTCCAGGCTTTTGTTTCAGGGAAGTTGTTGAATTTCTCTCCCCTACTAACATAGGGAGATAAAGTCTCCCTTACCTGTGTCACTGTCCCCAGTACCTTTCCTTGGCACGGCTAACAGGCTGATGGGGGCCTGAGGTACGCATGGTGACCTTTCCCTCCAGGTCAACAGCCAAAGAGTCTAGGTGCCAAAAGGGACATCCCACAGCGCACGGCCTTGGGGAGCAGAGCTGGCAGGAGAAAACCATCATTTCCAGGACTTTCCATCACTGCCTAGAGCAGTGAATGCTCGCTCACATCGGCTTTTACCATGTCTGTTGACTCATGTTGTCTTTCTCATAAACCATGGCTTTGGTGAACATCCATAGTTTCCTTAACTGATTTTAACAACAACAAAACTGAGAAAGCTTGTTGGGGGCAGGAGTCTGGAGAAAGCAGCCAGCCAGTCAAGTGAGGGACAGTGTGTGGAGACTCCGTGCTGTCAAGGAGCAGGAATGTTTCTGCAAAGCCAGCAGATAACTTAGGAGGATCTAACCTCCGCCCGTTACCGTTACTAACTGTCACAACCTCTGTGCTTATAGACCCCAGACTATAAGTAGTTTGTTGAGCAGCATCATTCAACTCTATGCGGAGTCTCACATTTATTGCCTTATTCTGCCTTCACAGGAACCTGGCAGCGTTGGCTTGTTACCTCGTCTTGCACATTAGGAAGCTGCAGCTCACAGCTCACACACAGTTGAACAGCAGGATTCAAGCCCATGCATGTGTGGCCCGAGTTTACCCTGGTGCCTGGGGCCTCGCTGCCCCTGTCCCCTCTCACCTCACTGCCCCAAACAGCTTTCAGATCGATCTTACAGAGCTGGTTCTAATGATGCCGAGAGACATATATTATAATCTCCATTGTTGTACAAACAGATAAAAGACCAGAGAAGCTGGGAAATTCCTCCCAAGTCCCAAGCCTCAGAAATGAAAATGCATTCATCAGATTCCAATCCAGGTTGGAGACAGAACTTAAAAGGTTTACTGTGACTGGACATGAGAGCAGAGTAAACTAGAGTCATTGGCAGGCCCATCTGGAAATAAAGTTCTGAGACCTCTTTCCAAAAATAGCAGATTATAAAAATATATATATATAACTGGTCTTTATTAGTTTCCCTAAAATATGACTTATTTGCTTTAACCTCTAATAAATCCTTTCATCCCAAGAAAAAAGAAAACAGTTACTGAAAAGGCATTAATTTCTATAGGTTTTCTACTTTTAATGATAATTCTGCTTCCAAAGTTATTGAATCTCTCTTGCTCAGAGGAAGAGGTCCTGGCTAATTAGCTGAAAAGCCATGACTCAAGTTACGAAAATTGTTTTAAAAAAAACAAAAAAATGAATTTGTTCATATAGTTAGAACCCATTACTTGCATAAACAATAAAATATGTAATGTTGGAAACACATGTATGGAAATAGAAGTTATTTTCAAGTCCCACACCTATTTTGACTCTAGGCCCCAAATAATTTAGCATGGCATGACTTAACACCTGGTACTCAAACAAGAATGGGAAGCAGAATAAAGAGATGGTCCACATCACAAACAGTTCAATTCATTATTTCCAGCAGCAGTGAAACAGTGTTCATTCTTCTTAAGTTGCCCCAGTGGGCGTTCTTCTTTCCGTTACGCGTCGGTAAGCCCTCACTCTGTCAATGAGCTTGTTGCTATAGTTTACAAATACCTTTTCACTGAAAGTTCGATCTACACACATCTTCATCATGGGGAGGGTATCATGGGTGTAGGCAATGTTCAAGCTCATCAAATTGTACAATGAGTATGTGCAGCTTTGTATATAAACTATATCCCAATAAAGCTATAAAAGAGATTCCATGCATTTTAAAAGAGGAATAATTTATTCTGGAATAAATAATTATTCTGTTGTCTGTCTCACATAAGGGAACACTTAGATACCTAAGATTAACTCATGTATTATATTTTGAAATAAAAGCTGAAAGAAAATTATAAACCCACATGTGAGCACATAAAAGACCAACAGTTTCACATGCAAAGACTTATTTTCCAGAACAACAATGATTATGTCTTTCGATGACAAAATTTCTGCTTCTAAACATACAAATAGTAATAATACCTGCTTTTTACCCCAGGCCCTGAAACCATCACAAAGTTGGATTAGAAAGAAAAATAAAACAATGATCTTAGAGAAAAAAAAGTAAATAGGTAAAGGTATAGAAGAAAGAGGAGATGAGGAGGATTTAAGGTGGTAATTATACAAGGAACATTTCTGCTTTAAAGAAATCATTTATACAAGTTGCTAGTATAATTCTGAGAGCAATGCAGAGAGTAGCTGGCATGCATGCAAAGATGTTTTATTTTATTTTATGAGACTACTGACACAGCATTCACCAACTACAGTGTGTTCAAGAGATGTTCATGTGTCAGAAATCCATTTTTAGCTTTCAGCATTTGGAGGTCACTCTGCCCTTCATTACATGCAACCCCAGTGTTGGAAGCACATGAAATATATTTCATCTTGCTTCCAGAGGATGACACAGGTCCCTCCTTCCCTCCATTCCCTAGTTCCTTCTCTGTTGCAGTGAGTGTTCCCTTATGCGAGACAGAAAACAGAATAATTATTTATTCCAGAATAAACCATTCCTCTTTTAAAACACATGGAATCTTTTTTATAGCTTTATTGGGGTATAGTTTATATACAAAGCTGCACATACTCATTGTACAATTTGATGAGCTTGAACACTGCCTACATCCATGACACCCTCCTCACGATGAAGATGTGCGTAGATCGGACTTTCAGGGAAAAGGTATTTGTGAACTGCAGCAACAAGCCCATTGGCAGAGTGAGGGCTTACCAAGGCATAATGGGAAGAGTAACAAATGAATAAAAATCCACATTTCCATGTTCAGATAATCTGCCAAACCCAGGAAATGGTACCACCTCTCCCCAAGGCTGTCCACAGTCCTCGTGTCTTCCTACTGCCCCTGTTCAAACAGAGCCTTAATTTCAGTCCATTCCCCCCAGTGCATATTCCACCTGGTGCTCTGATGCTCCTTCTTTCACTGTTAGTTAGTAAGTTAGTTAGCTAGTTAGTTATGAACAATGTCCTGAAGAGCCATTTACAAGCTTGGTTTCTGAGGAAGCCCTAGGAAGTCAAAAGAGCGCCACAGGGACTTCAGTCTCCTCATCTGCCGAGTTTCTTAGAATAAAACTTATTCTAAAGGCAATGGTCTGAAAGATTCGTGTTAGCAGAGACTTTTGCGGGCTCGACGCATAGGTACCTCCCGAGGTGCTCAAAGGGTGGCTGGCCAGGCTGGCACAAGGGCATCTCTGGCCCAGACTTTACTGATGCTCTCACTGAAATGCTGCCACACTCACCAGTCAGTCGTAACTCCTCTGTCCCCTCTGCAGTCAATTTCCATATTTCAATTAGGAGCAGCTAGAAAAGTTTCCACACATTTTTAGGTAGAGTTGTCCTTTTGAAGTGTTCATTCCCAGTCCAGTGAATCAACTCTGCAGCCTTCAAGGCACTATTTTTAATCAGGTTTTTACCTCAGTGCTGTAGGATAAATTAAATAGGATGGCCATTAATTAGGATTGCCGCCATGCAGATTCACTCGGATGTCATCACCAGGATCTAAGTCTCCATGGCAGGGCTACAGCCAAAGAAAAGGAGCTAGACTCTGCTTTTTTTAAAAACCAAAAAAAAAAAAAAAAAAAAAAAATTTCATGTTCAATGTAATTATAATGAGGTATACCTCTTACAGTTTTCTATAGGCTAGAGGGAATAGAATATTTTAGGCTTCCTTACAGCTATACCTAAGAAAGTTCTGGATACTCACTCTAATCTCCTTCCTCTGTCTCAAGATGCTCATGTGTCAAGACTCAGAATGGTTTTAAATTATTTCTCGAACAGTTAACACTGTATACACTGCCAGTAGGTCCACTGATCAGGGGGCTTTAGATTCTGTGGTCCAAGTGTCCAGTCCACCACTCTCCTGGCTTGATCCTCTGAGGAAGTGACATGGTGCCTGGTCCTATCTCACTTCTTCCTCAAGCTTCCCTGTGCCTGTTGGAAATCTCTTTCCTTATGGGGCTGAACTTGACTTTGTACCTGCCCTGGAGCCACACCCTCTCCTGAAAAATAGGGTGTATTGCCTTTGTTGTGTACCACAAGTGAACTATGTGATCAGCCTTTGGATACATCCTCCAAAAGGTTCTTTTGAGGATGAAAGAAAGTTACATGAAAAATCATATGAGATAGTTTGAACCCCCTGGACACATTCCCTCAGAACAAAATTTTACTACAAAAATATGTCAAATAATGTCATTCATCCAGAAGCCACTGTTTTCTGGCACTTCACACTTCTTTATGTTAAGTCATAACTAACTGTGTCCTATAATTTACAATAGTCATAATAATAAATTATTTTGCAACTGAGTTTAACTAATTTGGTGTAATTTTAGGAGCCATAGGCAGAAAGAGGAGCAAATAAGGAAGACCATAAGAGAAGGCGGCAGAGCCTGTGCGTGCGTGTGTGTCTGTGTGTGCCTAGGCGATGCTGTGGCGGAAGGCTGGAAATCGGTGCCTGATACTATGTGTGCTTGGCCATCTCAGAAAACCTGGAAGGGCCCCTGGTGGCCAGCCACAACCTCGGTGCCTACTCTACTCTAACAGTTGCAATCTCCTAGCTAATCCTTGCTGTGGACACCAATAGCAGTGCCCTGTTACCCCTGATGAGAGAGCTCACTTCCCTGCCAGCCCATAGGATCATTCGCACAATTCCATCACATCCTCCAAGAACCAGGGGGCATCCCAATCTCTTGTTACTCCAAAGCCTGCCTCCTTCAGCCTGCTTGATCACTCTGTTCCTGAGTGCAACCCCAGTGTGAGCCCAGATGCCACGTAGTGCCCCCTCTCCTTGGCTGAGTTTATGTGACTAGTAAACTGCTTTCTAGGGTCATTGTCATGTGTCATTCCCACCCCCAAGCCAGGAATCCTTCCCTCTACAGGGCAGAGAGGAAGCCAGCACAGTATCTGCATCTTCCTCCATATATGCTTGTGAATTTATATTCACAGATTGTTCTTACATATGTATTTTTCTCCTTTAAGTAAAGATGAAAATTTAAGACATTGTCAATTTATGCCCTTCTTTGTTCCTAACTTGGAATTGTACCTCATAAAAGGTTTCTTCCCTGGGAAAATCTTAATCATCCCTTGAGGGAAAAGAGAATTGGCACACACATGTGCTCTAGCCAAATGAACCAAAGCAGAATCTTAAGAATTGTTTCATGATGGATTAAATGGTAAGAGATTAAGGAGAAATGTTCTGTTCTAAAAATAATTGAGCATACATATAATGACTGGTAAGTAGATAATTTGCAGTGAGCATTTTATAGAGCTTTGTCCAAGCAATTTCCCAGCAATGAAGTTGTCTTACCCACATTGTATCAGGAATGGCATCCTCAGTTCTGTGTAATGTGGACCAGCCTAGGGTTAAAATGCAAGTAGCCAGGCAGACGAAATTGACTTGGGGGATTTGGAAGTGGGCCAGCAAATCCCCCTTGTGCAAACACTTCTTCCTATGCTGACTTAATGCCTGAAATTCCCTCCATTGTGTTCAATTTTTTTTTTTAGAATCTCTCATTCAGAAAAACTGTGAAAAAAGAAATACATTATCTAGTATAAATAGTATTTTAAAAATTTATCTTTGAAAGCTAAGTGCAGTGTTCTCAGGGAAAGTGATTGAAGATTGAAGCATTTAATGTCAGTCAGAGAAAATGCAAGGAATAGATAGCATCTGGCACTTATTATCAATCTGGGGCTCCTTTTTGCTTGCCTGTCACAGTGAGGTCAAAATCCATGACTAATGATGTCACAAGACCACTAGAGACAAATGGCACTTCTTTTCATATGAGATAGTTTGAACCCCCTGGACACATTCCCTCAGAACAAAATTTTACTACAAAAATATGTCAAATAATGTCATTCATCCAGAAGCCACTGTTTTCTGGCACTTCACACTTCTTTATGTTAAGTCGGTAAGGCAAATTCTCTATCATTGCTCCTGGGCATTTAAAAAAATTATTTGATGTCAACTTTGTTTTAATACATATTCATCTCATTGAGTTATTTGTGGAGATAAAATGAATTAATGTATACAAGATAACTAGTATAAAACATCCTTTCCAGTGAATTCTCAGTGATAGCAATTTTGAGATTTTTTAAATATTACTAGCTGTATTCTTAGTTGTATAAAAACAATGATCTACGTTTTTATTCTACAATTTAATCATCCTCATTACCTTTCTATCTTTGTGAGGGACAAATCTATATAGTATCAATCTGTATCTATTTTTGTCTATATTTATTTAGTCTAACTCAATAAATCTTGTTCCTATTCAATAATTTTGAGTATTTAAATGCATATACAATTATCTTTAGGTATTTAACTTATGCTGCATAAATGCCCAGACCATCAGCACCTCATATGCCTTGGGCTCCCTTCCAGTATGGTGCCTAGGTCTGTGGAAGCAGGTGAGAGCTGATGTGATCTCCCAGAAGAGCGCCTTAGTCCGTCCCTCTTTGTTTCTTAGTTCCACTCATTTCAGGTTGAAATGAGTGACTTTCCACTTGTATTTTTCATCCTCCATTTTCAAGACTAATGGGACCTATACTCACACTCTGTAATTTAAACCTCCATTTCTACCCCTAAAAGGAAAATATCCTTGTTGAGAAATTCCTTTCTGCCCAGAGTCTGGTTTACAAAACTCATCTTATTTAAAAGGCAAGTCAGTGTTGAGACTCAGGGTCCATGGACAGCATCTCTGGTCCAAATGGACTGATTCTCTGATTTTCTGTGACAACGGCATGGCTTAGCTAGGGTGGAAGGCTGGAGGAAAACATGACACGGAAAAGAAAAACTAAAAGGCAGCAGATTACTATTTGCATAATTTGTTGTTATTGCAATGTTAATGCTCATTAAAACTTAGTCACATATATTCCCGGAGGAAAAAATCTGGTTACTGTATATAACAGTGGGATGCTTCAATCTCAAAGCCTCAGGTGGCTGTCCTTCAAGCCAACTAGTACATTCTCTATCCAAAAACAAAATAAAACTTTAAAAAAGTCTAGTTGTGTGAATGAATCATAAATTTCTCAGGCCAGATGGTATTAAGTCATAGCCTGCCAAATATCTACATCATTTACAGTCCTAGAGTAAATGAAATTAGCACTCGTTGGCACTTTGAATTGTAAGTGTTAATTTGCTAGACAGCCACGATATTCCTTATGCTTGCTGCAGAATAGTAGCTCTTTTTATAGGCAGTGTTTTCAGAATGTATTGACATATTTTTCTGAGATGACAGTCATTTTTCACAGGTATCTGGTTCCCTCTTTGAAGTTATACACAAACAAGAAGTAAGTTACAGAGGGGAAATCTTTGGGACCCGCATTCTGACAATCTAAGTTCCAATGGTAACTAAGCTAAATACTAGTTTAGTTCAGTCACTTTACTTCCCTGAAATTCAGTCCACTCTGCACACTGAAGGCATTTGCTGCCTCAATGGCTTCTTTCAACTCTAATATTCTGTGATTATTGAATTTTTTTCTAAGGCTGTTTTTAACTCAAGACCAGATTTATCTTTGCACATTGTCTCCCACCTGTTTCTAGAAAGTCTATCCATTTTCCATAGAAAAAGCTTGAAGCCAGTGCTCTTAGCAGTCGGTAAGCATGTCAGAGGCATCATTAAGAACTTGATAAAAGTTATAGATGCTTTCCCAGAAAATGATTATATGTGCAAAATTTTGCATGCCATTTCAAGGGTTTACTCCATATAAGGACATATATGGGTCAGAAAAACCAAGACAAACTACCTCTGGTCCTCTTGTACATATCATACATTATTTAAAAGAATCTCCAGAGCCTACCTATTAGAAAGTATCATGTGCCTTAGACTGATAGCATATATCGAATGTATGAGAAATTGTATATATGTGTGTGGAATCAAGGGTCAGTCATCATTGCTAAAGATGGTTCATACCTTCGACTCGAGAATTTCCTCTCCACTCTTCTAGTAGTAAAGGACATATTTTGTGTGTTTATACCCCTGACCTGGTTATAAAAATTCTACATAGGTGAATTCTAAACTCATAACACATCTGAGCTTGGGCATTGGTGTCCCTTGTAGACACGAAGGAAACGCAGGCTCCGGGGTTTTGAATGGCGTGTCCTGCCCCAGGTCGCTCTGTGGGAATGCGGCAATCAGGTTCACAGCCCAGACGTGTTCTGCCCGCAGGGGCTTTCCTCCCGTCACACTCTGCACTTCTATTTAAAGAAAACAAAGTGAATGATCCTTCCTACCGCTGCAGTCCGTTCTCAGCAGATGTCTAAAAAGCGGGTTTGGGATCGGGTTGCAGGCATCCGTGTGCTATTAAATGCACTCACAGGAGAAGCCCCTGGAAGGGCTCAGGGAGGGAAGTATGACCGTAGGATGCCCAGTACTGCTACACTTGCTGGACAAAAGGCTGTCCCCCTAACTGTGTCTGTGAGCTTGGGGAAGGATGTGGCCTCCACAGCGACCCTGAATCACCCACCAGGTTTCCTGGTTTCCTCCTTCCAATCTTCATAAAGATCTGTGGTGAGCAAGTGTGAGTGAGTGAGTGAGTGAGTGAGTGAGTGAGTGAGTGAGTGAGTGTGTGTGTGTGTGTGTGTGTGTGTGTGTGTGTGTGTGTGTGTGTGTGTGTGTGTAGTTGGGGCCAGTGAGGAAAATAACATGGGGCTCTCACATGGACTGTCCCTCCACACAACACACCTGCTCCGTGAAGGGGGAAGTGGGTCTGGTTTCTGACCGGATGGGAACTTTGCTTGTTCATTAGGAGTGGGTAGGAAGCCAGCTGAATCCTCTCCTAGCACTGCTGTCGGCTCTCAGGCGGATGGCTCCTGGTTTCTAGGGCAGAGGCCTTGCTTCAGGCAGAAAATCTTGTTAGTTCTCCCACTCTACGGTCTTCCTGACAACTTGTCTATCTTGCTAACTGAATCACCGTAGTTCCTACTGCAGGTGGGCATTGCTTTTTTACTGTTAGATTTAAACTGGGAATTGAAAAGAAATCTAAATCTTATGATTTTGTGTCTTAGATCAACACAATCAAACATGTACGTGGCTTTTGTAATATTAGGAACCTTTCATTTATATCTCACCAATAGAGGAATTATTCTTATTTTTTAACTAAGAATTATGAGTTACTTATTAGGTACCAGGTATTGTCCTAAATGTTTTACAAATACTCAGGCACTGTATTCCTCCCCAATCCGTGGGGGCGATGCTGATATTATCTCCATTTCACAGAAGAGGGAACTGAGGCACAGAGGTCCACTGACATGCTCAGGGGCACACGTCAGTAAGCGTGCAGCTGTATTCAGCCCCATGCAGTCTTCCTCCATTGACTTTGACTTAAGAATCATGAAATCGAGCACATAGCAACATAACTAGGCAACTGTAGTAGACTAAATAACGCCCCCCATCAAGTTGTCCACATCTTAACCCCCAAAATTTGTGACTATGTTATTTCCTTGGCAACAAGGAATTAAAGTTGCAGATAGATTTGAGATTGCTATTCAGCAGACCTTGAAATGGGGAGATTGACCTGGATTGTCAGGGAGGGTCCAATGGATCACAAGGATCCTTGTAAGTGAAGAAGGGAGGCAGGAATATCAGAGTCAAAGAGGGAAATGTGACTACAGAGCAAAGGTCAGAATGATGTGGCACCACAGGACAAGAAAAGTGGGCAGCCCCCAGGAGCTGGAAGAACAGGCAGGGGACCTGGTTCTCCCTGAAGACTCCAGAATTAATGCAGTCCAACCATCCTGATTTAGACTTCTGACCTCAGAAATGTGAGATTGATAAGTTTGTCTTATTTTAAGTCACTGTATTTATAGTAATTTGTTACAGCAGCAAAAGAAACCTAATACAAAACAATGATCTCCAAATGACATTCAAGTTAAGAATATAGCTCTCAAAGTTCAGGTTCACTATTTACAAGGATATGAACTTCAAATAATCACTTAAACTCTCTGTATCTCCTATAGCCTGTCTGTGAAGTGAAGAAAGCCGTATTTGCTGTATATGACTGTTTAGTATATCTGACTGCTGGGTGGTCCCAAGGCAAAAAATTGCACCACAAGAAACATAGATTTGTGTTTTGAGTGACAGTTTCCCTCTGAAATAGCGTGGAAGATTAAAATAGCATATCCACATTCTTGTGTGATCGTTAAAATAAAAGTATATGCAAAGCATATCTGCAGAATGCTGAAATATAATGTATTCTCAAATAGTAGTTATGAAGGTGATGACGATGACTGTCAACAGAATGTTAGAGAGGGATGTAGGACTGATGGTGACTCGGGATTTGCAGTTGAGAGTATTTGTGTTAGCGGGAAGTGTTTTGGAAGCAGACTTGACTTCAAATCCAACTCCACCCTCCACTAGCTATGATTTAGCAAATTTCTTCAAGTGTTTTAATCCTTCTAGAAATCCCAAGCTCATAGAGTTGTTGAGTGGTCATGTTGAGTTGACATAAGTAGAGTGCCTGGAATGTGGTAGGTGCTCATGAAATGTCCTTGGCAGGATTATCATTAATTGCTCCATGCTACAGTTAACTATAGATATTGCGTGAAACATTTCGGCAACTATCCATCCTCCTTTATATTGGAAGCATTTTGGATCTCTCACCTTTGCCCAAATCCCGTGTGGCTCTTACAAATGGTTCTATGTTGTACGTTCTCTATATTATTGACTATCTAGTTGTACTCAAAGTCAAAATAATATGTAGTGCCAAAAGCAGAGTTAAACCAATAACTGGAAAATAATAGCATTAATAAGGTATGGAATTTCAGGTTGCAATGATGAGTGACAGCTTTTGTAGGCCCATTTCAATTCTATCCATAGTCCACATTAATACAGGCAGCCATATGCTAAAATGACAACTGCATAACTGATTCTGTTGGGACGGGAAAAGAGCCCTGAAACCAATTACCAATCAACTACTGCAGCACTTGACTGATTGCCTGTCTGACAAAGACTATACCCTTGGTATAAAGTTCACCTTCAGTTAGTTACTTACAAAGGATGGAAAGGAAATGAAATGTGATTTTAGGAAAATATCAAAATGAACCCTCAAATGATTTATTTTCCTAATATTTTAATACTATTTTATATTTTCATATTTTATAATAACAAGCTAATCTAAGGTAAAAAATCTTGATAATTATAATATTTGTAACTGTTTCAAGTTCTTCACTTTCATTCTGTGCTAATGAATCCACCAAATGAGTCATCTGCCAATGGCAACTAGATTTGAAACAGATTTTTCTGTTCATAAAATTCAATTGTAAAATGTTCATTTCAATGATGACACCTAGTGAACATGTCACCAGGAACCTGAAAAGATATCTCTGAATGGGGAACAAGTGTTTCTGTATAATCTTTATCATTTGAAGACATGAATTAGAAATAAATAATGTTGATATGCAAACAACATAATATCATTTTCCTGTGCAATTGAGTCATTTCAGACTTCTTGATGTGAACCAAGGCAGGATTATAAGTGGAATGTTTGTTTGTTTTTAATCATAGGTGTATTTCTCAAAAGTACCAAACCATACTTTTAAACTAAGCTCCTGATAGTAAATATTATAATGTTTTTGACATATGATTATATATGTTAGCTAGAGCAGCAGTCCCCTTTCAGAGGACTTACTTACATATGATGCATGTGTGCATGTATATATATGTAGTAGTATAATATGTATGTTTGTGTGGGTGGGGTGTGAACAAAAGCCCATTAATTGCTAACAGTTGATAAGACAAGACCACCAGAAACAGCTGTTCATCTTGAACTTTTGAAAAGGAGTTCAGTCAAGAGAAATCTTGAGATCTCAATCCTGGAAATTATTTGTGTGCTTATAAAAATGATTTTCAAAATTAATAATCATAATTAGGGAGTCAGTATTTTTGGTAATTAAATTTTGTCAGGAACTTGATTCTTTTTTGCATGGTTTAAATTGCCTTTAGGAAAAATTTTTTATTAAAATGATTTAAATTCTGCTGTCTGTGTGAATTAAGAGTCTCTTGCAAAGGGTACAAGTGTGTTTGTGCAACAGATTATCCTAGGATACAAACAGAGGCAGCCAACTCTGTCCGGGTTGCTAAATGACACAGTGACAGACTAAGGCAAGAAAAGAATGTCAGAATCTATGAAGACCTGATGAGATCAATAATTAAAAGTATCTTAGAGGACTTCTAATCACCTGCCATCAAGTAAAGGGGCCCTCATTTATTGAGGCATGATTGACATACAAGAGCTGTACATATGCACTGTACACAACTTGATGGGATGTGGCGATAAGCATACATCTGTGGCTTAAGTAGAGCTTAGAATTACATAGCAGATGGATAAGAACCAGATGTGTGTAGAAATTTTATCCAACCCTCTGAGGGCCTAAGAGAAGCCAAATCTATGCCAAGAAAGAGGGCATCACTTGAACAAAGAAACAGACTATAGGTCATCAGGCCAGTCCATGCAGACATAGATGGGGAAGTTCCAGCCAAGCTTATGTTTTCCTTTGTCTTTCTTTACAAGTAAAAATATAAGTAAATATATTCCAACTTTAAGAAAAACTATTTGACATTGAAAATACTTAAAAAATAAAAAAGAAAGAAGTATGTGATTAATAGCTGGTTCATCCAAGCATTAAAATGGTAAGTTCTGAAAGCCTGATAATAGGATAATAATGGCATCATTGTATCAGTCAGGATGTGTAGAATAGACAGTGTCCAAGATAAACTGAGCTGAATCATCAATGCAACATTTACAGAAATGAGTGTTAAGCCATATACTTGAGTTTACACATTGCTTGTGTTAAGTAATCAATCCTTATACTGTAAAGATACTTACATCTTTGGCCATTGTTGCTGTTCCAATATTGCATTTCTTTATTTGTCTGCCCTTTCCTTTTTAATTTTTAAAGAAAATGTGTCTTTAGCAAATTACTATATAAACAATCCATGTTAGTTATAAAAAAACTCAAGAAATAGGAAAAGTAAAAGGGAGAAAAGGAAAATCATCTCAAATCTCTCCACTCAGAACTTTTCATGTTTATCTTCCCACATGTGACTTCATGCTTCTATAAAGACGAAGGGAATGCTGGGTAACTAACTAAGCTGATAGATTCGATTGTTAGTAATGGCATCACACATATGACCAACAAAAGTCATCTTAATTAAATACATTTGATTCAAATTAAATAATCATATAAAGGTAATTGAAAAAAAGAAATTAAAGTGTAACAAAGAGTTGCTGAATTTCATCCATTCTTTGCATTAAGAGTTATGAGATCTAATAAGATTTACCTAAATATGAGAAAAACTATCAAAACATTTTATGAAGGCTTGGTTATAATGCTTTTATTTTGTAACTATACATAATTTTAATATGTACCATATTAAAATGCTATGAATAATAACAGAATTAGCATACTAATTTCCCTTCTTATGTCTTGAAGTTATTGATTATAGCTTCACCTTCTGAAAGTTTATGCCCTTTATATTGTGTATTGTGGCCATGATTCCTGCAATTATTTAGTCTTAGTTCTATGTAAATAAATTCAATAAACCTAATCAGTTCTTTTCTATAGCCTCTGTATTCCTGAATCATTTTTCTCAATTTACCTCTGTATTAACTCTGTTTAAATTGTTTACTAGATTTTTCTTGGTTTCAATGTGTTTCCTCCAAGACATGCTTGTAGTTTCTGATTCACTGAGTTATCATATATATAAATATACAGATTTTTTGGCTTAGAATTGAACTTCCTAGATTATCACTTTCTTCTCAGAGATTTTCCCAAGATATTATTCCTTTCCTCTGGAATTGTGTGTCACTGTAGAAAAAAAATCAACCATTCACTCCGTATTGAGTGTCTACCATGGGCTAGATTTTAATGTAGGAGAAGGACTCAAACTAACAAAACAGACAAAAATCTCTGATTTCACAGAGATCACTTTCTTGTGGAAGAAGACAAAAATATATGAGTAAAAATTACGCCAGTTTGGATCAAACGTAATTAGCCATTTGCTCCTGTCCTCTGGCCAGCCACTGTTCTCCAAATGGGCTTGGACAAGATTTGCCTTACGTGAGGGTTACGGGACAAGAGTTATGTGGCCCAGAAAATCAAAGGCAGTCCTGTCTTAGGAAAGGAAAAGGTGGATATTGAGTTCCCACCTCACCTGTATTTGAGATTCAGTCTTCCAGCCCCACTCCCTCAATCAGATAAATAGAAGCCTTGTGCACCCCTTGCACCTATAGTCCTACAAGTCCCAGGAAACAACAGGACCGTTGATCTTTCCTCTCCATATTCAAGCTGCAGCCTACAATTACCATCAAGTGACAACAAACTGCGACTGAGACCAGAATGGATTTGAAGTCCCAGAAAGATTCATAATAACTAGTGCTGGTGACAATTTTGAGAAATTGCATCTCCTGTATATTGCTAGTGGAAATATAAAATGGTACCATGACTTTGGAAAATATTTTAGAAGTTCCTTAAAATGATAAGCATAGAGTTTCAATGTTGACTTAGCAATTCTAGGTGTCTGCCCAAGAAAAACAAAAATATGTGTGTCCACACAGCAACTTAAACACAAATGTTCATAGTAGCATTACCCCTGGTAGGCAAAACGTATAAGCGACCCAAAGTCCATCATCTGATAAATAGGTAAACAAAAGTACAGATATATACTACAATATAGATGAGATTTAAAACATTATGCTAAGTTAAAGAAGCCATAAAAAAACATATATTGTGTGACTCAGTTTATATGACCATCCCTTTTAACTTTCTTATTTTAACCAGAACTTCTCTCTTGATACAGTTTATTTATCAATATTCTTATATAGAAGCCGGTATTTGTTTATTTGTTTATTTCCCCTAAAACAGCTTTTCTCCCATTGGGTCACTCTGTCACTGCACCTCTAGATTATTGTTCCCCATCATCAGATCTGCTGTCATCAAACTGCATCACCTACCATACACTTTGGTTCAAATATCCTACCTCTGATTTCTACTCTTCCCCCTCAAACTTAGTTTAATTAATGTATATATTAACAGCAAATTTAGTCATAATACAATTCTACTTTACTTACAGTTTCTCCCTGTGCTGTCTGGTAGGAGATGGGAGCTTTTCCCATCCAGATGACTGAAATAGTTCAAGAAAAAGCCTTGTCATGACCTTAGGACTGGACCATTACGGGTAACACAGAAATCTTACGCAATTGAAACATTTCCAGAATATTCCTTAGGTGCTGTAGCTCATATCTATCTAGTATCATGGGATTAAACATAGGAATATCATCCAATATCATATCCCTCAGAGCATCTTCTGCCCACAGACGAGAGGGCATTGTAAGCCACTATTACTCTTTCTTAACTGTATAGGCATGCATAATAAGTAAGATAATAGCTATCTTTTTTTTTTCTTTCTTTGGTTCTTACTAAATGTCAGGTGTTTTTCAAAGACTTCAAAATATTATTTCATTTAATCCTAACAACATACCAATTAGTGTGTGATCTGATATATTTTTTTAAAATGAGTTGATTGAGATACACATTAAGTTATTAAAGTACTAAGGGCAATTATCAAGTCACCCATAGAGCTGGGACTTAAACCCTAAGTTTAAACAATCTGGTTGAGTGACCTCTGTTTTAAATACCGCATCACCTGCCTACCACACAGGGTGGACATGAGAATGTCCATAGATTCTCAGCTTAACCAAGAAAGGAATTCTCAATCTAAAATCTGGGGAGACCATAAAACATATCTCTGAGATCTGGGAAGGCTGATTTTCTAATAATTACTCGTATTTTGTGGTTGGGTTTTCCAGAACTTTCTGATTCCTACATTTATATTTCTGGTATCTGCTAGTAAGGGGTAGGTCTATCGAAGTTAAAAACCAAGGCTATGCATAGATTCTGATACTTTCAAGTGATTTTGATGGTTTTGTGATATCATTTTACTTGTAGATTGATGGGGAAAAAGTCATAGTGGGCAGACACCCAATTGCCAGTGGTCACATAGGTGGGTAGCAGGAAACCCTACTCTGTCTTTCTGTAAACTTCTTTCTTATCTGCATAAGAGTCATGACCAGAAGTCGGAATTTTACTGGCACCTACAAACATGTCCTGGGAGAAGCTTTGTCTCCCTAGTCGTGCTCATGTCCATTCTTCACAGTTTCATAAGCTGAGAATGAAGGGTCAGCCATACACAAACATGGACGCATGTGGGAGGGATGCTGGAACAGGCTGGCTACTATACCAGCTCTTACAAACTGGAAATGGATGCATTCGAGGCTCCTTCACAGGTACCAAGACCAGAAGTCATTCAGCCATTCCAGTCAGAAGTCTGTACATCCCGTTGTGCTGGGTTCTGAGCAGTTCCTTTATCTCAGGTCTTCCCACTGCACACCTCTGGGCCTGGGTTCTGCTCCCAGTGCCCACTGAGCCCCTGCTTTGCGGAGAGTCAGTAGCCCCACCTTGGGCTTAGAGGGCTGGGTAGGGTCTATCCTTCTCCTCTGATGTAGCAGAAGGACGAGACAGGAAATGGGGCCATTTGAAAGACTGAGTGCAATGAATACATTAGTTACACAAGTTAGTAATATGTAATTGGCCAAAAATAAATTACTTGCTTATGGGAAAATTATTATTTTTTAGTTTAGACCATGAATAAGACTTGTCTATTGTCTGTATGCGTGCTTAGTTAAAAAAAAAATTCTCCTCGTTCTCTGACATAGACAAAGCCCTAACTGGAAGTGAAAGCTAACTGAAGGACATCGACCAAAGATGCAGAATTCCCGGGACTTGGCACCGTGAGGTATCCCCTAGCGGTCTGTTGTGTTTAGATCAATTTGATCATATCATGGAAATGCCTTATAAATTGTTATTTGTGATCATCTGGTAGCATTGAAAATATTATCATATAGTCCTAAGTAAACAAATTTTCTGAGCTGATGGTGTCAGCCTCATGTTACAAAATGATTGATAATCTGACAAATATTATTTATACAGTTGTTTACAATTAAAAGGCAAAAAGTGAATTGAGATGACTTTCCTTTTAAAGTAGTAGACAGCATAAATGCTTTACTGGTAAATAAATAGACAATTCATATTCATACATTGCACAAGGGTTAATTTTTTAAAGTTGATTTAGTAATCCAAATTTCACATTTACAGAATATGTAAGTTATACACAAAGTAATGCCCAAGGATTGATCTAAATATTCCTCAAGTTATGCAAAAATCACATCAATTTCTTGTAGTAATGTCAAGCTTATGCTGATTTACAAGTTCTACACAGAAGTTTATTATATTTTATAAATGGATCTCACAGGAATTACATACTATTCTTAAAGAGCTATAGATATTTTCTTATGTAATAAATGGGAAATTTACTCTTGGCTTAAAAAATAGAACCTCCTAACAATTTAAGTGGGGACTGTGACTGGCATTCTTTATATGTTTCATTCTAAGTGTTAATCCTTTTTAACTTAAGTTCTAAACATGAAATAATGTGGCTGATTTTTTAAATATTTAGTATTTCACTGTAAACTAATTATATAGTAATAAAGACTGATAGTATTCCTAGGAGAAAAATCCAATTACATTGGGTTTATTGCCAAACGAATGGCTCCACAAGTAGAGTCACTTTATTGGTAATGTTATGTAAATTGCCACAAAGAAAGTAGCAATCAAAAGGCTAATTGTATTGTTACATCAACCATTGTGTGTGAACAAAAGAGCTCTACAATTATCTCCCCTAATAAACTTTAAAGAAAGTTGGTGACATGTATTTTGTGATTTTGATACTTGACAGGTGCTATGAAGTCCAGAGTTAAAGCAATCAGTTCAGTCAATTGAACAGAAAAGAAAGAATAAAACAAAGTTAAATTATTCTTTGAATGAATTTGCCCCTTGTTTACTTGTACTTTACCTTCTGTTAAATCAAAATGAACAAAACTTTGTAAGACTTTGTCTTCATGTGTTACTACTTTACTGCTTCAACTATTGAACGTGGTATTAAACGGAGTGGTTTCAGTATGCATTGCAAGAAATATACCCCTGTGAGCTAAATGTGTGTCAACAACATCTTTGTGCTGCAGTTACAACATAATAAAAATTTTCTAACTTTTCTGTTAATTTACAAGAATCATTAAGCAGCCCAAAACCTGTAAATTAACTTAAGACTTACTATGTGGTAAATTATATATCTCTCATGAGTAGCCATGAAAAAAATGAGCAAAGCTCCTTGGTCAATGATAGTGACCACTTCTTCTGTAATAATCTTTCCACTTCTCAGTCTTTCCTGAGTAGGGCTAGGAAATTCTTACTTTGGAACATCTCCAGTGTTACCAGTTAGTACCAGCTCCTCTGAGAATATGGAATAGTCTACAGTAGAGAGAGGCTAATGTGAGCCCTGAGTGGCCCAAAGCAGAACCTCTCCTCTGAATGAGATGTCCCCAAGACTCCATGCCAGCAATGTCTAGACCAAAGTTTAGGCACTTTAAGGCAATGGCAACCATGATTAACCTAGCCCAGGTCAGCTGGTATTATGGGCCTTGGGACTAAACCAGTTGAATTTAACCTGAAAGAAGGTAGGACTCTTTACTTTGTCAGGTCAACCATTGTCTTTGGTTCACTGTATAATTTTAATAATTCTAGTAAGAAACCATGTAATGAGATACTTGAAGTATCCATCCATCCGCTTAAACAAGTAAATCTACACACTCTTCCACTTTGTGTCCATAAATATGAATCATCAGCATGTACTGAGTTCTTACAATGAAAAGTCATTGAGCTCAAGAATGGCAGAAAGGTAACGTACATGAGTGTATAGAATCCAGAAGGGGTTTGAGCCAGAAATGGCAAGACCAGCTTTAAGACTGTGGAAACCATTAAGAGCGTGAGCCCACCACCAGCACAGTGAAAATGAGTAGAACACTGGGTTGTCCTTTCCAATCTTCTTTAATTGAAAGTTTAATTACTCTATTTTAGTACATTTCACATGTGTCTGCAAAATATGAACGTATAATGATAGGCCATATTTGAAAAATGTCTGTGTGGAGGCCTCTGAGATCACGTGCTACAAATCGGAAGGAAAGGTTCCTCTGACAAAACAAAACAACAAATAAAACTGCCTCATCCAAATACATGAGGATTAAAATTAATGATCATTCTGTGTCATTTTTGTATTAGAATTTAAGAGACAATTATTACGTGGTGGGGACTTGATAATGGGAGGAATCTAGTAACCACTATGTTGCTCATGTGATTGTATATTAATGACACCAATATAAAAGAAAAAAAATTAAGACACCAAAAAATAAATAAATAAAGAGATGATTTTTTATTTTGTTTGCATTGTTCTTGTATATTCTGTAGGCTTGGACAGATACACAGTGCCATGTATCCACCATTATAGTGTCATGCACAGTACGTTTACTGCCTTAAAAATCCTCCGCGCTTCACCTGTTTATCCCTTACCCCTCACCCAACCCCTGGCATCCACCGATCTTTCTAGTCTCCATATTTTTGCCTCTCCCAGAATGTCATACAGTTGAAATCATATAGTATGTAGACTTCTCAGACTGGCTTCTTTCGCTTAATAATAAGCATTAAGGTGCTTCAATGTCTTTTCATGGCTTGATAGCTCATCTGTTTTTAGTGCTGAATAACATTCTATTATCTGATATACTACAGTTTATTTATCCATTCACCTACTGAAGGACATCTTGGCTACTTCCAAATTTTGGCAATTACAAATAAAACTGTTGTAAACACCTATGTGTAGGTTTTTTTGCGGACGTAAGTCATCAGCTCCTTTAGATAAAGACGAAGGTGTGCAGTTGCTCAATCATATGGCAAAAGTATGTTTAGTTTTGTAAGAAACTGCCAAACTCTCTTCTGAAGTGGCTGCACCATTTTGCACTTATATGAGCCATTAAATAAGAGTTCCTGCTGCTCCACCTCCTTGGCAGCATTGGGTGTGGCAAGTGTTCCAGATTTTAGCCTTCTCACAGGTGTGTAGCGGTATCTCATTGTTCTTTTAATTTGCATCTCCCTGGTGACATGACATAGGCATTTTTTCATTTCCTTATTTGCCATCTGTTTATCTTCTTCGGTGAGGTGCCTGTGAAGGTCTTTGTCCCATTTTTAATCTAGTTGTTTGTCTTCTTATCATTTAGTTTTAAGAGTTGTTTGTATATTTTGGGGAGTAATCGTTGATCAGATATATCTTTTGCAAATGTTTCCTTGCAGGCTGTAGCTTGTCTTTAATGGTATCGACAGTGTAGTAGTTTGTGTTTTTTTTTAATGAAATTTGCCTTATCAATTATTTATTTCATGTATCATGCATTTGGTGTTGTATCAAAAAGGTCATCAGCAAACCCAATGCTCTTTATGTTACAAAGAGCCAGTATTTAGCTTTATTCATAAGTTCTATTTTTAATTTTAATTTATTGATTTGATCTGTAATTGTTATCAATTACCTCCTTTTTTAATTAACACTATTTTCATTTATTCTAGTTCTTAAACCTTTTACTTATTTTAAGTACTTTTAGGTAATAAAATTATTTCCTAAATAATAAATATTTGAAATCACATTTCATAGGCATTATATGAGTGCTCTTATTTGGTAATTCCCAGCCTTTTTATAGGATTCTTTTTATCTTTAATTCAAAAATAGTTAAAAAATTCAGTTGTTCCTGGTATTGTTAATTTTTAATTTTATTTCATTGTGGTTATAGAATGTGGCTTTAAAGATCTCTTTTGGGGAAATTTCGTGGTGGCTAAGTACATTTGGTACATAAATGAATTTTATGCTCATATCATTTGACCTGCTAATTCAACTTACAGGAATATATATTTTTTCTGAGATATTAAAAGATTTTTGTACAAGTGTATCACCACGTCACTCATAAAAGGGAAAGACTGAAATCAATCAAAATGTCATAGTATCCATAAAAGTGGCAGTTTTGTGCAGCTTTAAGATAAGTACTCCAGGGCGGGGGACCTGGGATTTAGGAATCCCCATGGACTGGGAAACACTAATGAAAAACTCTACAAAGCAACATATTCTGTAAATATAGAAAGTGATTACTATATGCACAAAAAGACTGATGTGGCTATATCAAAAATCTAATGATAACTGTTCTGTATAATAAGTTGGGTTCTGTCTCACTTACAAATTTGACTTTATGGGAAAATGTCTTGGGCCAATAGGTGTTTTGCAAATTAGTATGAGACCCATGCACTGAGCCACGAAAATTGAGACACCAAGCTTTCTCATTCAATGTCTGTTTTCCCACCATTGGCCTTGGATATCATATTCAATCCCAGAATTCAAAGACTTTAAGGGATTTCCTAGTCAACACTATTCAAATTTAAATCTAATCAGGGAAAACCTACTCAGAGTAATAATATTGTTATTCAATATTGTTATTTTAAAAGACTCACTTCACTTATGGGTGTCTTTCACCCAAAGGATACAAAACATAGATGGATGGGAGATGCTCTGGGGAGGATGCTGATCTGAGCTGCCTTGTCAGAGGTGTTTTAGCTCAGAGCTATGAGCTGTAGTTTTTAATGTACCTTAGTTGGGAAATGATCAGGCACAAAGAGCAAATACCAGACTTTTATTAAAGGATTATTGTGGGTTTTTAGGCATGCAAACAAAAGAGGAATTCGTATATGATCTCCACACTTCCCAGAATGTCCATGTCCTTGAGGATGAAACTGAGGACATTTCAGAGAGCTTTGATATGAAAAGAAAATGTTTTAAAAGAGATCAGAAATCTGAATAGAGGAATGTCCTGAAAAATATATGTGAAAAGTCTCGGCATTATCACAGACTATTATTTGAAGTCTGAAATACATTAATAACTTATTCTTCAGCTATTTTCCTATTATATAGCTTTCTTTGTGTTTTTCACTACTAAATAAATGTACATATTATCTATAAGTAATAGATCTAACTTTGTAAAGCTGAATTCTCTAAGTCAAAAAAACAATGGTACACTATCAGCAATTTCTTATAATTAACGTTATAAATATGAGAGAAGCTGTATCTTATGTAAGATGACCCTATGAAGGTAGTCCAGAATCTGAGGAAAGAAGATTCCTGCCTGCACAGACCTCTAGCCATTGACTGAAGCCAGTGCTTACAGTAAACAATAATGACCACCCCCAAGACTGGACCCGGGGCCACCACCTTGCTTTCTCTCCATGGATGAATGCTGAACTGTGGTCTGCGCTAGTTTTTCTAAATCTATATTGGCCAAACTTCTTACCTTGAAATATTATCTGCATTATCCCTTGGCACCAGGACACAATATTGACACTTCAGAATATTTATTTAAATCACAAATGAATATGCCATCAATTTGTTGTGAAACTGCATAGAAAAAACTGCAAACTGTACCTCCTAATAATCTATTAAAATAGCTTAACATTAACAAACTTATTTAACAAAAGGTTTTTCTTTTTTTTACTGTTGTGTCTTCTGTAAAGCAGAAATGATTTCTAAGATACAGCGTGGGAAATCTGAACATTAAAACATTAGCTGTGAACTCAGGTGGTTTCCATAGACAGAAGGCTGAATTGATGAGCTCTTGAGAACATTTTGTTTCCAAAGCACCAGAATAAGCAACCACAAATTTCTCATTAAAGCAACAAATCTATGGAAACACTTGAGACCATAAAAAGTAAAAATATGGCTCAGCTTATTCAGTTTGGTAAAGTCCTATCACTTATTTTTACAACTACAAAGTAAATTGTGATGTGGTTTTTCCACTTTTAAGTTTATGGCAAAAAATAAAATTTCTAAGTATCCAATTACAAATTTATAAATCAAAGCAAAGGCCATATTTAAGATAACTGTATCTTTTTCCTCATAAACAAATACAGGAGGTGGCAAACCTTAGGGGCTGAGCAGCCCCAGTGGAGGTCTACCCCATGGGAGTCCAGACTCATCCCCTTAAGAGCTGTGAGAAATGGGGCCCGCTACTCAGCATCTCAGGGCCTCCCTCTCCTTACCCATAACATGGGAATAATAGTAGCAGCTGCCTCACAAATGGGTTTCAGGCATTAAAGGGTATATATAATATGTGCGAAACACATGAAATGCCTCATGGCAATTACATAGCCCCCCAACAATATTCTTTAATATTATTGTCATCAAATATGATCTTCTTTTAGGGGATGGGAGCTTTTTGGTAGTTAATATCTCATTGTGGTAATTTCCTTTGGTTAAAAGGCCACCAATTAATTTCACAAATGTAGCTTCATGTTCTTTTTTTTTACCACTATTAATATTTTATTTTATTCTTTCCAGTATTTTTAAGCCCACAGACATGTAATTTTTTTCCTTTTCTTTTTTTTTTGTTGAGGTATTAGTATCCTGAACACAAATGAGTCAACATATTCTTTGTTGTTGGCTTGTTTTATGTTGTTTTGCAATGGATTGAAAGAAACAAATCCTACCACTTGCAACAACATGGACAGAGCTGGAGGATATTATGCTCAGTGAAATAAGCTATATATGTACCACATCTTCTTTATCCATTCATCTACTGATGGACACTTAGGTTGCTTCCATATCTTGGCTATTGTAAATAGTGCTGCTATAAACATTGGGGTGCATATGTCTTTTTGAATCTGAGAACTTGTATTCTTTGGGTAAATTCCTAGGAGTGGAATTCCTGGCTCAAGTGGTTTTTCTCTTTTGAGTTTTTTGAGGAACCTCCATATTGCTTTCCACAATGGTTGAACTAGCTTATATTCCCACCAGCAGTGTAGGAGGGTTCCCCTTTCTCCACATCCTCACCAGCATTTGTTGTTCTTAGTCTTTTCAATTCTGGCCATTCCTAACTGGTGTGAGGTGATATCTCACTGTGGTTTTAATTTGCATTTCCCTGATGATTAGTGATGTGGAGCATCTTTTCATGTGCCTGTTGGCCATCTGAATTTCTTCTTTGGAGAATTGTCTCTTCATAGCCTCCACCCATTTTTTAATTGGGTTATTTGCTTTTTGGATGTTGAGGTATGTGAGTTCTTTATATATTTTGGATGTTAACCCCTTGTTGAATATGTCATTTACAAATATATCCTCTCATATCATAGGATGCCTTTTTGTTCTGTTGATGGTGTCCTTTGCCATACAGAAACTTTTTAGTTTGATGTAGTCCCATGTGTTCATTTTTGCTTTTGTTTCCCTTGTTCAAGGAGATGCTTTCAGGAAGAAGTTGCTCATGTTTATATTCAGGAGATGTTTGCCTATCTTGTCTTGTAAGAGTTTTAAGGCTTCATGACTTACATTCAGGTCTTTGATCCATTTCGAGTTTACTTTTGTGTATGAAGTTATGCAATAATCCAGTTTCATTCTCTTGCATGTAACTGTCCAGTTTTGCCAACACCAGTTGTTGAAGAGGCTGTCATTTCCCCATTGTATGTCCATGACTCTTTTATCTTACATTAATTGACCATATATGGTTGGGTTTATGTCTGGGCTCTCTAGTCTGTTCCATTGGTCTATTGTTCTGTTCTTGTGCCAGTACCAAATTATCTTGATTACTGTGGCTTTGAAGTAGAGCTTGAAGTTGGGGAGTGAGATTCCACCACTTTAATCTTCTTTCTCAGGATTGCTTTGGCTATTTGGGGTCTTTTGTGGTTCCATATGAATTTTAGAATGATTTACTCTAGTTCATTGAAGAATGCTGTTGGTATTTTGATAGGAATTGCATTGAACAGAATTCTAATAATTTTAAAGGCTAAAATATTTGTTTTAGACTTAAAATAATATATGGCACAAAATTTGGTTTCCTAACTCTTTAAAAAATGGGGGTTTGAGGTCTTTAAACATATCAATAAGTCTGCAATCTATCATGGAACGTGTCTGTATGTCACCACAGCTGTCTATAAATGAGTTTTGATGCCCGTAATAAAGTTTTGAAATATTTTTCAAATGTGCTCTTAAGAATCTATGGATTTATTGTAGAAAATCTAGTCAGACTCCCTGACTTCAATACTTATATAACACTAAAAATATGCCAAGCATTGTTCTTAGCACTTCACATAAATTTAACTGTATAGCAAACTTATGAGATGAGTGTTACTATTCTGTCAATGAAGAGAATCAAACAGGGAGCATTTAAATCCCCTGCATAGGAAAGTAAGTCTGGAAGTCTGAATTTGGCCCCCACTAACCTCGCCAAGAGGGGTAACATGACATCCAACTGTCCCTTTAGCAAGCAGGATTCTACTCGTTTTTCCAGTGAAATTGTTTAAATAGCATGCACCTTTTAATGGCTAGGCTAATGCACCTTTTTGTATGGGTACATAATAAAGTGAAAAACACCATGGGGTTGATTTAATATTGAACCATATTGATAGTCCATTTCCTAAAGCTAGTGAAAAATGTACCAAATCTGTAATTAATAAGAGAAAAAGGATGCTAGAGTGATCTCTGGAATGTGAAGTTAATTATCCACATAAAGTATTTTTTCCATTTGATAGGTAATTAAGGTATATTTAATACAGGTCTGGCATCAATTTCTTTGTAACATATAATTAGTACACTGGTGAATTGTAGTTTCGTAAATCCTTTTCCTCATATTGAGCAAGTAAAGCTTTATTTTTGACCAGAAATTACGTTAAAAAGCAAACCCATGGAGTGGAGAGAAAGGAGAAGGTCAGGGTGTCAGTTTGTGATTCATTGGTTCTGGAGAAGAGAACAAGATTTGCAAGAACCCAGATGATGCAGAAACTGCTGGGCTGGGAATCAGACGGTGGGAACCAGGTATCCTGTAGTGACACAAATGCACAAACCAGAGTCCCCACGAAATACAGGGCTCTTTCTCGCTCACGTCAGCCCAGTGCCTATCGGGAGGTGCTTTCTTGTGTTGGAGCTATTCCATCAGACGGGAACTCTCAGGTCACCATGGCAAGAGAGCAGACCATCCCCCAAGTTAGATTTTAAGGGCAGGGTTGGAGGGCTTGTACCATTTCCACCATATCTCATTGGCCCAAATCAGTCTTGGGCCAATCTAACTACAGCAGCACCCCCTTATGTGTGGGGACTCTCTCCAGTACCCCAGCGGATGCCGAATCCATGGATAGTACTGAACCCTACATATGTTATTTTTCCTATACATATACACCTATGAGAACAACAATAACCAATAGTAAAATATAGTATATATAGAAATTCACTGTGATAAAAATTATGTGAAAGGGGTCTGTCTCTCCCAAAATACCTTACTGCACTGCACTCACCCTGGGGGTGATGTGAGATGATAAATGCCACGTGATGAGAGGCAGTGCAGGGGATGATGTGGGTGCCGTGATGTGGTATTAGGCTGCTATCAACCTCATATATGTCAGAAGAGGGGCATCTGCTTCCAGCTGCCCTTGACCACAGGTGCCTGAGACTTGAGAAAGCAAAACCCAGGTATGCGGGGACCGATGCACAGGGACTATGGGAATGTGAACTTGGCAAGAGGAATGGAGATGGGGTTTGACAAGCACCGCACTGCGCCCACCTCAGGAGTGTCCACCCCCCAAGCCAGCCGCATCACTCAGTGATAATTGTCACTGTGAGGTCATCCTTACGTTTAAAGGAGCTTATTAAAAGCTAGATGTTGCAAAGCTTTATGTTTTTTCCCACAAGTAGAACCGTGCCTTCAACGTATTGTTCAGTAAATATCTGTTGGATGAATATATAACATATACTCTGTATGTTAGCCAATCATAAGGACCAAAAGCACTGTATGCTTTGATACTGTGTCATAGACACCAAATGTAAATGTCTAATAGGTAACACTTACTTCACATTTACAATCCACTGCTGAGCAATTTTTGTGTATAATCTCATTTAATCCTTATAACATCTGTACACAATAAATTCTTACTCTTGTAACGGAGATTTGTGAAGACTGGACTGAAAATCCCTCTTGTAGGTAAAAAGTTCCTGAACATCCTGGCATGAAATGCCAAGCAAAAGACTGATCATTTAGAGGCACAGTTAGTTACTAAACAAGTGCATATACATTCTGACAAGGTTCTCAGCTTGTTAATGAGTAAGTATCTTGTGTAGGTTCATGCACTGCAAAGTCTCTTTCTTTAACTTCTCCACCTGAAGCTGAGGCTGCATGCAGGCTGCCTTGAGCATCCCACAGAATTCACCACATATCCTCTCACACATAATAGAAAATACTTCCTATGAAATAATTTACTCAGAACAAAGCTTTTAAAAGTCCTGTATAGGTGGTGCATGCATAGCTTAATTTTTAATAAACTGAACACACAGTGAACTAAATGTCAGAGAGCACTAGTTATTACCAGCAGTAACCGAGAAACGTGTAGCTAGTGGTTCCCAGCAGTAACATTATAAAAGCAGAGACACCATAGCAAACTTCTGGTGACATTGCTTATCTTCTTGGTTTTATATGCTGTTACATCTTCTATTACTCCTCCTTTTATTTGTACACACCTGCATCCAAAACACACACACACACACACACACATGTAGACACACATATAAATATCTATGGACAGAAATAATACCAGAATTAGAATACAGCAGTTTATATTTTCAACATCAGAAATTGGGGAGATAATACCTCCTTTTTCCATATACATCATTAGTGATTACCTTAGAATCTATGCAATTATTAAGATTATATGCATTTACCTAGGTTGGAAAATTAGAACGTTTATTGTCAGAAAATAATATTAGAGCTTTAGTGACTATGTTTGTTGACCAAAAAACACATTTTTGCCCTTTCATTGTATGTATACCACATATATTATGCTTAATAATGTCCTTATGTATTTTTATGACAATATAGTTATGCAGAGAAACAAAATAGTGGATATCCCAACATGCAACAGAATTTTATTACTTTATTAGCTTAGTTCTGTATCTCATCTTATTTGCCACAAAGTCTGACTGAATTATGCATATAACCAAATAAATGTCTGGTTACTTTCAAATTTCAGTTGCATATTCTATTAGCTTATCTCCTGGGTTAGATTTGAGTCTGATGCTCTGAAATGCCCCCTGCTATGTTCTCTGTCCCCATCCATAATTATTCCAAAAGAGAAATAGTGGTAATAGTGCTGAGACCAATTCAATGAAATGAAAAAGGACTATTGTGTTTTATTTCTTTAGAATGAACTGAACATTTAAAAGTGTCCAAATTCTTTTTTTCGCACCTCACAATACAAAAATAGCTGGTGGATCACAAATCAGAGATCTGAGTTCAATTCACCCACAATACAGTGTCATGCGCATGTGTACACATAATCCTTCCAGAGCATTTTGTTTCTGTAATTTTTTAGGCTAAAAGGAGCTGGTTCTCAGGACACACTGGACACCAGACACTCTTAGAAACCAAAGAGGTGGGAAAGGAGGATCATGTGAAATGGCTTCTCCATTACTGGCATAGTCTTTCGATGCTGAATTATACTGTGGGCCTGAGATCTTCAGTTTAACCAACACATAAGAGAGGCAATATGATTCCTGAAAGGGTCTAATATTCAGAAATAAACATTTATATGTATCAAATTAAATCTTAAGAATTGACCTCCTTTGAGAAAATAGCACATCTCAGATTTTTAAAAAAACACTAACTTGAAATTAGTTTCTATGAATGTCCAAACATCAAATACAATTTAAATTCCATTATCACAAAGTATTGTTTTCAGTCATCTTATTCATAAACATTAAGAGTGTAAATACTGGTAGCAGCTTCTCTAGATTTCTACTCTATTTCTTATAATTATTGGGGTAGCTTGGGGCACATTATTAAATAACTCTACCTCAGAATTGTTACCTGAAAAAGGGGTGCTGTGGACTCAGTTGTGCTCCCTCCAAATTCATATGTTGAAGTCCTAATCCCCAGGACCTCAGAACGTGACTGTGTTTGGAGAAAGGGCCTTCCAAGAGGTGATTAAATTTAAATGAGGCAACATGGATGGACGCTAACCTCCATGGCTGGTGTCCTATTAGAAGAGAGAGAGAAATTGCATCTTCTTGAGAAATTTCAATCTTCGCTCTTAAGGCCTTCAGCTGTTTGAACGAGGTGCACCCACATAACAAGTACCTGCTTTACTTAAAATCATCTGAATGTAATATTAGTACCTTCACCACAGCATCTAAGTGGGTGTTTGACCAAACATTTGTGCTCCACAGCCAAGGGACACATAAAGTCAGCCATCACACAGGGAACCTGAAAAACATTCAATCATGGAACTTTCTCTCATTTATACAATGAATAATTGGAAGAATAGTCGACAGAATGTCACTATCCCATCCCAAAGACAGCTGACTCTGCCTCCAAGATCTTTATAGAGTACAGCCTACAAACACTCTATTAGATTTTAAAATGAAGCCACGCCCTAAGCTCTTACGTTTGAGCAAATCATTTAGATAAATAAATATTGTGATCCTGGTACTGTCTAAATTACAAGAGTATCTAATGAAAAATGACATTGTGTGTTTAAGTATTTGTTGTACAGGTGTTCTCCTGGGCACCTGTTTCTCCTTTTCTAATGACCCACAATGCCAGGAAAAGTCACTTGCCCAGCTCTAAGAGTCAGGAAGAAAACAGCATGTTACTAGATGACACCCACCAAGGTCAGGGGGAGATGCATTGTTCCAGGAATCAGCACAATGACAATGAGAAGTGATTAGCAGAAGGCTGACTGACCCAACCCAATGAGAGACCTGTGGGTCCGAGGCTTCTCGAGCTAATGCGATAGACTTGTAATGAGATATGGCTACAGAGCCATTATTTTTGGCCACAGTTTGGTGGATTTCTGGCCATTGCCTTTGGTCCCTCTACTTGAGATCATCGTTAAAGACACAGAGAAGAATGGTTTGGAAGGTTAATTTTATTCTTTTAGGAAGGATTAAATAAAAATTGGATCCAAAAAATTACATATTTTAGTCTTTGTATTACCTAATATAAAGAAAATCTTTATTCTTGAGTTCTGTTTTATATATCAGTGATTTTTGATGTCCAGTAAGTGATTAATATAGATACACATGGATAAATTGTGTTTCCTATGTTTTAGGTAAAAGGCAAATGGATTTGTATTTTTTGATCATAGGAAAACACTCTTGAGATACTAATTGCATATGCCTTCATTTTTTCAATGAGATTTTAATGTAGAAGTGCATTTATAAAGATTTATTTCTTCTAATTAGGTGTTAAACCTTGTTATCTGCTTAGTGGTTCACTTCTTTTGTTATTTGAAAAATTATATGTAATAAAGAATATTACTTTAACCCAAATGACCTGAAAATTCTGCAGGTCCACATTGTGATTTCCATGCTACATCACGGTTTCCTCCTTCAGTTTTAGTCTAGGCTCGGCAATTGAACACATTTCTTTAACTGACTTAATTCAGTAATTTCTGCGAATGATCATTGGTCCAGAAAATTTTTGATAGTTAAAATAATAAAAATATTTTCCCAATCAAAATTAGGGGCATGGAATTAAACTATGTCCTGACAGTCTAATAATGCACTTGCATGTGTGAAATAAAGACCATTCTAAAAAAAATATGAAATTCATTGTTTCTTGTCTAGGGATGAAGATAATTCACTCTCTGATTCAAACATGTTGTATGCATTAAGAAGATTCTCTTTGGAGGGATCTTTGGGGGAATAATGCACCTAATGATTTAACTCCCCCATGGGTTATAAAAATCGATTCTACTTTTCATATTTATACTAGCATGTAATATGTACTGCCTACCATTATAATATATGGGTATTGAGTACCTAGTCTGTTATAAAAAGGAATTAGCCAAATCCTTCTGCTCAAGAAGCCAAAAAGCTAGTAATTAATCAAGAATAGTAACTCAGTGTGTAAAATTTGCAAAAAATACAGCCAAAACCAAAAGGAAGGTTTGCTTTGCAAACCTTCAAGGAAGAGATAATCTGTATGTCCTAGAGAGAAACTAAAGATTTGTTGCTATCTTTAATACCCAAAGGAAAATTAATCCCTTTTAAAAAAAGGGGTGGAGGGGGACTATACATCGAATGAAAATAAATTAAAATTAGAAAATACATATTAATTCAAATCACATGAGTTCCTACATCCCTCTTTCTAGATGGTCATGAACATCGCCACCATCAAGAATACATATATTTAACTTAATGGCCTCAAGATAGATGCTGCAGCTCTCGGTCATGAAAAGTAATGGACACTATACAATAACAACATGGCAATGTTTATAGATGTCAAATAGTTTCCTCCTACTTAATGTGATATATGTCCATGATAAATGACAGGATAACTAGAGATGATCTATATGTCTCTGTGATTATTTGAAGGATTGAATTTGAATGTAAAATATTAACAAATGATATATTCAGGAAATTTTATTTGGAAGGGGTATTTGATGGATTCCTGGCTGACGAAAGTTGAAGCGACATGCTGGTACCAATTTGTAGCTCCACATAGTTTCATCTTTCACATGAAAAGTAAATGGATAGAAATCCCACACTGTCCTAAAAAGTTCTGGAAGACGTACTGTGTGTAAGACTGATTTGAGAAGATCTAGATAAGCAGAATATTAGTTTCAAATGGTTCTTTTGGACACTGCCTTCCAGTCCCAGTGTTCCCACTCACAGGGAGACAAAAACCCTGGTTTCCTGGTTTTGCTAGAACTTTCCCAACCTTAAGAATTGACCTTCTTTGAGAACATAGCACATCTCAGATTTTTAAAAAAACACTAACTTGAAATTAGTTTCTATGAATGTCTAAACATCAAATACAATTTAAATTCCATTATCAACCCAGACAGTTGGCTGTAACGGGACACTCCTCAGACCCAGGCCAGCTTGGGTGGTAAGTCCCCCTGACATAAGGAGGTAAAGCTGAGAGTCCAAAGTCAGCATGCATTCACACCTCCTCAGATTCAGGAAAAAACACCGCCACTCCTCAGGTGGTAGTAAAACCCAAAGGCCCAAGATCATTATTACAGAAAACGTACTCAAAGTCGTAACCATGCAAACACCCACATTACCCTAAAGAATGTATTAGAATAATAAACAGGAAACACTATTAAAATAAACGGGAGGTTAACACAGTGTTTTCATGGGTATTTTAAAAATAATCTTAACTAAGACTTTTATTAGAAATACCCAACAGTAAACTGTTAATAAGGACATCTGTTGAGCATTTAGATGGTAACTAGGGACATAAAATTTTAATCGTCAGTTTCTTCAGTATTTAAGACTATATTACCATCAACATATTTTTCATAAGGAAGTCATGCACTACTGTCAGTTATATTTATTACATGGAGGAACATTTTAATATAACAATGCAGATGTTTTCATTCTGTAAATCCCAATGATACTTAAAGCTAGGATTTTATTACTTGTGCTGAGGGCCAAGCAAAGCTATAAACCTGCTAAATTCTAACTCAGCTACTGCTGTTGAGCTGTATACTTTAGAGTTGTAAATTACAGTATAAAGTAATCAAATATGTATAAAAATGGTAGTCATGGAAGCAGTATCCTGTATTCATAAGATTTCATAGGAAATCAAGAAAAGAATTTATAAACATCAACATTCTGCTCTGGATTTATGAGATTTTTTTCCCAAAATACAGTGCTGTTCTAATAACTCAAGAAGTGGCCTGTCAATCAATGCTACCTTCATTCTCTTCATAACATCTGCTTCATTCACAACTTATTTCCAAAACAATCATGATCACCGCCCTGCTCACCTCCATCTTAATGTGGAGTGATGAACATTCCATACAGGGTTATTATGAAGATATTAAAACCATTACAAAGGATTTCTCCAGTGACATTTTGTACCATGCACTGCATTTAGAAACGCTGATTGGAAAATAAAAGATTTAAAGGATAGGAAATTCTTCCACTTCAAGCTAAAGCAAAAGAGCTAAAAATACCACACTGGAACATGGAATTTTTATATGTAATACATAATGATGGTGATAAACTTGAGAACAGTTAGTCTTGTTTTCTCCTAATGTATTGCTAGTCCTTATATAATCATATTATCTATCTTCCAGTAGATAAAATAAACTATTTTAAACACTGTAAATACTGTGAACATTAAAATGGTATCCACTTTTTTCAGTGTTCTTGGAACTGAATTACAAAGTATACAATGTCTGGATAGGATCATTTAGTAAAACATATTCTTGCTCTTATTAAAATGAACAACAATGAAAGATTGTGGTACATATGTTAATGTTAGAGACTGCCTCCAGTAGTTATTTACAAAATTTGATTTGTCATGTTTTCTTGAAAAAGGTTTATGTTAGGTTCATTTCTTCTTGTCTGTGATTATATCATGTCCTAAATTAGGTTTTATGAAAGTTTTCAAATCTCCTGTCATGTGAAAAGACAAACTTGTTTAATGAAAAGTATTCTAAGACAATACATATTGTTACATAAAGTTTTATTGAGTCACTAGTCCAATCACTGAAGTGCCGAGATAAAGACACAAAAACAATACCTCAGCTGTGAACTATGTTATCTAAAATGAAGCTACTGAATAAAATTTTTCAAAATCACTACTTGGAAAAGAGAAAAAACAGGAAAAGAAAAAAGCCTCACCAAATTTGAACATCATATATTTACAGTGAAGATTTAATTTTTATTGCAATAAGGTATCAACCAGGATTTTCCTTCATTTGGTATTAATCAATTTATCTCCCACCTTAGTCATTTTAGTCTATATAATTCTTCTTCTCTAAAACTTTCAAAAGGTAAATTGCATGTCATTCCTTCAAAAAAGGTGCCTATAAATGTAGTTTGAAAATTCCACAATGCCCTACGTTATTTAGCCCAAAATGTTCCTAGGCAGCTTTGGCAGAAAAATTTCTTTTTAAAATATATACTACTTAAATGATATATGGATGTATTAAGGCTCTAATTTCCTGTGTGTTTGTGTGTGTGTGTGTGTGTGTGTGTGTGTGTGTGTGTGTGTGTGTGTGTGTGTGTGTGTTTAGAAATCGTTGGGGCCAAAAATGTGGTTAGGATACAAATGAAAAGAAGTCATATAGAAAAAAATGGAAAAAGAAAAAAAAAACAGAGTTCCTTGCTCTGTTTTTTCTTACTTCTTTCCTTGTAGGGCAGAGTTTTATATATCCTTGGCTTTGTCCTCAAATGTCTTAAAGGAGCTGCGATTACTGGAAAGAATCCTTCCCTAGTACATACAAGTGGGGTGGACAAAGCTAAGTGGAAGGTGCACATCTTGGAAAACACTTTGCCACCGCGTCCTCAGTGACCTTCGATCTCCCGCCAGGTCCTGAGCCTGGGAAACCCAGCAGGGTGGGTAAGTAACGAATGAACTGAGATGGTGTTTCTGCACCAGCACATCTTCATCTGCTTGGCCCTGGTTTGGTTTGTACCTTGGTTGGGTTTTGTCCCGGCTGTGCGTTGCCGCCTTCTTTGGAAGGTCTTCTCGGCATTCAACTTGGACTTGACTGGAAGGGTTCATGTCCTTTCTTAAAGGGAAGAAAATCAAATAATATTGTAAGACTTAGACCATTAAAATATTTCGGTGCTACTGTTTACAGGCTTAGGACTACTTTTCTTTTTTTTTTCTCCTAAAAGAGTGATGTTTCTATGTGGGGGAAAAGGACAGAAGAAGCCTGTTTTGATAAAGTTTTGATAAAGTTCTCCAGATCACACCGACCTCTCGGTGTTGGACTGACTGACCCCTCCGAGCCTCCTCACGCCCTGGCTGGAGTTGTTACTCTCTCCCGTGCGCGGTTTCAGTCTGAAAGGGTGAGAACCCTACCTGCCCTGTCTTTTCCAGCCCCTTCAACACCTAGCAGCGCTCTGTGGATTCTGGTTAGATATGTGCCATGGCATCATATGATTCCGGCCAGTCTTTCCTCCCTGGGCTGAGCCAAATGCCATGACAGGTGAACCAAAGCCCCATGTTGCTCTGTGTCCCCTCTTTACCCATCACAGTTCCCAACAGCACGTTAGCAGCAATGCTGAGATAAATGGAATTTTACTCTCATAGCGTGTAATCTTCTCCCAGGATCCCACCATTTAGGGTAATTTTGTTATCCATTTCCTTCATATTACTTCCCACTCCTTTCTCAAATCCGTGAAAAAAAACGTGTCCACACTTTTTCTAACATATCTTGAGAGGGTAGTGATCAGTTATTTCCTTTTTTCTAGATGTTCTCATCTTATCTATCAACATTCTATGATATAATACACAGAAAATATTATCTATAATCAATGGCTGGTGGATGGCTAAAATTGAATGCATTTAGTGTCTTCCCAAATGTAATTTCACTGAATCTTTATACATACAAAAAGGAACTACAGGTGACTATAGTTTAATTCTGTCTCTCATGGCAAAGGGAGTTTGCTAAACATATAATGAAATCACTGGTTTAAAGTGAAAAGCACGGTAAAGTAGTAGTTAACACAATAATATTTAAATACAATTAATGAATAAATACAACAAAACATGATTACAGTCTTTTGGCTAACAAATTACTCTGATCAACAAACTCTACATCTATGCAATATGTGATGGAAAATTTAAATGTGAGACCCATTAAATACATATATTGTAAGAATAACACTGAATGAGAGCATTTTTAATAGAGATTCATTTTTTGTAGTACCTCAGGATAAACCTCATTTGGAACAATTTGGCCCAATTCAGAAAAAAAGCAAAGTTTTAGGATCCTATCCTTTCAGGGCAGGGAATTAACTCTACAAATGGAGATGTAACTGTTCTGGGATTGATGAGTCTCAGAAGGCTACAATTTCTACCCTAGCACTAAGAAAACCAGGGGAGCTTATTTCCCCACCATATTTCTCAATATTAACTAATTCAAATACGTCAATCTAATGATAGAAGAAAGAAAAGAGCAATAGCTCTTCATTACAAGTACTCTACGTGTAAACAGTCAAAAAGAGGCATCCAACTTTTACACAGAGAAAATGGTCAGTTCACGTATTTTTTTTAAGCAGCAAATATATTTTTAAATCATACTGATGTCAGGTCGCACACTAAAATAAACAAACACTTAATGAAATAACGACTCCTTTTTTTCGTTTGTTAATTCATGGCAAATCTACATTTTTTTAAGAACAGAAAGAACTATATATGTTATATAAATTAAACAATGTTTTCCTTGTACTTTCTATATTAATGGAAACAAATTTGGAGGTTATGCAATGATGATTTAAATATATATCCTTACATGCATAATAAGGGTGCTTATGTGTTCAGGATTCCCACATGTCTCTTTATTTGCCCCATGGTAATACAAGTTGCTTATGATAGGTCAGTGAGACTAATACTTTGCAAGATTCATACTTTGATGTCACATGTTTCCTTCAATATGTCTCTTTTTAATTTCAAACTCTTAAAACATAAAAGTCTACTTTACTCCATTACCTGATATCCTGTCATAAGAAATAATATGTATGGAGCAACTGGTCTGCCATATCACTAACACATAATAAATTGCAGCATTTGTTATTCAAGCATTGTTTACTCATGTCTTTTGCAAATCTGTAAAAAATAAAGCCATGTGTAGAAAAAAAAAAAGCTATCTTTATGGAAAAACATAGCCCAGGGCCCGATGATATACCATCTAATTAAGTGAGTCATTAACACCTCATGATACTAAGGCTTACGTACCTAAGTGTGGAGTGCAGTTAAGAAAATCAGGTCAGTTTTCTTATATAGCAGATAAGAAAGATGAGGAAGAAAGTATTTTAGAAATACCACCTGCTAAAATTATCTTCAGTTGCTGAGTGGGGTGCAGAAAATAACCCAGGCGTTCAGGTACTGTATATCTAAAAAGAAGCTCCGTGAAAAGTCATCTAATGAACATAAATGTCGTATGCTCTCCTAACCTTTTTATGGCCTACAAACCTACCTGCTTGCCACTGAACACACATCTTTGCGTTATACTGTGCACTGCTCTCTGAATCCTGATCTCATATAACTAATCTAGAAATGGATGTTTAAAAATCTAAAGTTTCTCTGTGTTCCTTGTTAGTTGATGTAAGATAAATTCTAGCCGAAATAAGCAGGTGAAGAGAGGCAGTAAAGGGCCAGGTAGTTTATTTGGGCACAGTTCCCGGGCAAGGTTTCCCAGTCTACAGAAATGGAGGCTGGGGAAGCCACGCCCAGCCGGGCGGGCAGCACGTTTTTGAAGAAGGAAGGGGAAGGAGAACAAAGGTGTACAGTGGTGCGTGGATTGGCTCGCCTAGGATACGTGGGGGTCTCTCACTGGCTTTTAGCCAGGTACTGGACAGTCACCACTATTCTTCTAGCCTGGGGAGGGCTCTAGTTAGGAATGTTATCTGATCAGTTTCTGGAATGTTGTCAGACCGGAATCTGTTGGTCTCTTCACCTTGTTTGGTCTCTTCACCTCTTCACCCTTCCCCTAGTGCCTCCAGCCTTACAGTTGACATTATCATCAGGGCAAGTATTTGCAAGGAATTTGCTTTTTAACAAAATGGCTAAACTATCAGCCCAAAACAGAGTGCAGCTCCTGAACATGGAATTAAGTATAGGAATATTAGTAAATGTCTTTGGGGCTCATTGAAATGCTTTGTACCCTCTTTTTGTCCACAGAGGTGATTATTAATTAGAGAGATGGCTTAAATGCCTCTAGAAAACATTACGAATTGCTCTGATAGAACAAGAACCTTTGCAAGCTGGGCGTGGTACCGATATCGTCGTCATAGTACAGCTGGAGGGCTGGGCACAGCATCTCACCCGTGGACCTTGCCAGCTTCTGTCTTACCCACACAGGTTAGAAAGAGAGGGGCACATATTGTCATCAAGTGGTCTTGCAGAGGTCTAGAAATGAAACATGTTGGCAGTAGTTTACCAATGACTCTGTGGGTAAAGTTGCAATATTTCCAGAATCTCTCACCTGGCTTTAGTGCGTCTCCACACAATAGGTCTTTCCAAGGGGTGGAGAGAAGTAGTCCATCTCCATCTCAGGAGGTAATTACTAGGGCCAGGGAGCCAGAGAGGGCGGGTGGGGGCCTCTTCTTCTGCAGCCAGGTTGACAGAGACACGGGAGAACAGAAGCGGACTGCTTGTAAGGTATGAACGGGTTTCTTCCACTTAGTTTCTCCCTTTGACTGATTTCGGTTTCAAAGGCATTTTGCCCTGGGATTCCCCACCACCACCCCGGAGTTACAGACTCCAAATTTTCTCATGAAACTTAAGGAAAAAATGAAATAAAGCACCGACGATTGGCCTTAACTGGGATTCTTAGCAGCTCAGCAAACCCAAAGCACAGAGTTACTCCGGCCTAAGTGCATCCTTTCTAGAAGTTGAGCCACTGGGGAGGGGCCGTGGGGGACTCTGGGGGCCCTGTTGGATGTCCCCACAGCATGCGACAGTGCAGAGGCTCTGGCACGGAAGCCACTGTCCAGTGTCGGAGGAGGGAGAGGGAGCTTCTGGGCAGGGGGGCTGGAGGCCCATCCTAAATCCCAGGACGCTGCTCAGCAGCTAGGTGGGGCCTCTGGTCAGGGGGCTGTGATGGGCAGCAGCTGCTGGGTCTCAGAACCAGAT
The DNA here is from genome assembly GCF_040802235.1 of Manis javanica. Classification (NCBI taxonomy): domain Eukaryota; kingdom Metazoa; phylum Chordata; class Mammalia; order Pholidota; family Manidae; genus Manis; species Manis javanica. The sequence continues at coordinate 120,236,713 of NC_133164.1, forward strand.
GTTATTTCACCAGTGGCCAGTGGATGCTGGTGAAATCTCACAGGCTGTGCAAGCAGGCCCACACCAAATGGCCAAAAATCTGCTTTTTTGAACTAGTTTGAAAACAACTGAATGTGTTAAAAACTTGACTTTGGGTCCTGGGGCTCTTGAGCCACTGGGGCTCAGCCTGCTGTGAGTTTCAGAAGGAAACCTCGAGGTGCCCACACAGAGGCCATCTTTGGCTCATTTATATGCCCTAACAAGCCACTTTCTCAAAATAACAAGATTGTCAGTCGTCATCTTGAATTTGAGGACTTCCCCAAATGATAAGATAATGAGAAAAATGAGGACCCAAGAAGCTTGGTATTAATATAAATGTGAGCCAGAAAATCACTAAGATTCAGCATATTTAGTAATCAATGACTTTGTCCTTGACCAAGCTGTTTAAAAGAAATGTCTCTCTAATCAAGTTACTCTTATCTCATTACCATTTTATGTAGAGTCGCATTTGTCACCTCACACAGATTAAGTAGTTTATTTCCTTTCCAGTGTATGTCCCCTTATTCTCTCCTTATGCAGTATCTCCAGAACAACTATTCTCTTCCTTTCCTCTGAAATCTGCTTGGCATATACCATCTCTTCAATTTTTCTTTCCATGAATTTTCCTTTTCCTACTCAGCCTCATTCAAAAGCTACTCGGCAGAAGACACGAGAATTTCCTTTCTTCTCCTAAACACACACAATAATTCTCTGAATTGGGTAGTAAGTAATTCAACCCACCAGATACAGCCCTCCTTCCTCTCCATCCCCCCATTTCCTACTGGCTAAGTTCATTTTGCCTTATACCCAAACTTGGTGACAGCGCTTTCCAGAATCGAAGTGTGCATATTTAACCTAAACAACACCAGCAGTATGTGATTCATAAAAGAAACATTAATATAATAGACTTCATCAAAATTAAGAATGTCTCCTCCTTATTTCTTATCAAGTTAACCCCAGCCTCAGCACCAGTGACCAGCAATCTCACTCCAGGGTACTCACCCCAATGTAATGAAAACCTCTGTTTAAACAAGACCTATGCCTGCATGGTTACAGTAGCTGCATTTGCCATTGTTGAAAAACAAGAGTGCTTTTCATCAATTAAAAGGAATGGTCACTGGTAGACACAAGCATACAGAATCACAACGGCCTGTGTGCTGTAAGAATCCCTTTATATGGGGCTCCAGAAAAGCCAAAACAGTAAGGCTGCAAAGAGACCGATGGTTCCCAGAGCTGGACCCAGAGGGAAGGCTGAGCATGAGGACCGTGAGAATCCGGGGGGCAGGGGTGATGCAGCTGTTCTCTGTCTTGGATATAGTGGCGGCAAGAGTCTAAAAATCATCAGAACTCTCAAAACTGTACCTTAAAAGGGTGGGTTTTACTGTATGTAAATTATGTCAATCAAAAATGGAAATATTGAAATATTCTCAAGGCATAAGAAAAATCAACAAGTCAAGCATATAAACCAAAATACAACCACCAACAATATATCCAAGTATTTGTTTAGGAAAAACAAATTGACTTCCAAATTATTTCAAAAATCAGAACAAAGTTGCATTTTTCATAATATTGACACTTTTTATTGGAAGATTACATATGCTGGAAATTATGATAGGCTGGAAACACATGAAGGCTCATTGGGAGTGTCTTTTATGATTCCACAACTAATCAATGTTCAATTGTAACACCATTTACTGCGTTTTTACAAGGGACTATGGGAAGTTTGATGAAGATAGAAAATGTTAGCAGTCAACATCGCATAATCCCATTTCTCTGCAAATTTTAATATTCATGTTGAAACAGCCTCACTAGAGTGATTTAAATTTAATCATAACACTTTAATTCTTAAAACTGTAAAGAACCTTAAGCTAAATTTCAAATTCTTCATGTCTCATAAGGCTTTTCCTCTAACTTCCTATGTCTTCCCCGGCCCCTCCCTGCTCACTGAGACCCCCGTGACCGAATCTCATTTACCCCTCTCAACCTTGAGAGGAACTTAAATATCACCCCCCTATGAAGGCCCCCAACAGGTAGGATAAAAGTCTCTCCAGAGTGTTTCTCCTCTGAGATCCCTATGTTTCTCAAAGTCCTAGCACTCTGCTAGTACTTCTCTGCTTATCAAAGTCCCCCCAGACCACATGCTTTATAAACTGTCACTGTTTCTGTCATCATCACATCCCCAGCACTGAATGTATAAATGAGTGAACCATGTGAGCCTGTTTGGCAAATATATTAAGCCATCAAAAAAGCACTTCAGTGCTGGGATTTAATTTGACCTTTTATACTTGACCAAAACATATTATTAAACTCATAAATTAATTTTAACTGCAAATATACTTAACTTGCAAATGTAATGAATACTTGATTTATAGAGTGAGAAGGAAAACTTCTGCGAGACAGGTGTCTGGCCATGATAACCAAGCAGAGAAAGGAGCTTTTAGCCCTTGCACATGTTCTGAGGCAGCTCTTAACACGGTCCGATGCCATCATCTATAATCATATAGATCCCAAGCCAGTCTAGACTCAAACCATGAGGCTACGGCAGCCAGCAGTGAGATTGTGAACCAGTCGACTACCCTTTGTGCTGCAGTTTTCTCTGAGATAGAGTAGAGACAGTGGCAGCACCTGGCTCATAACAAGACATCTGAGGTAACACTTAGAATGGTTCTTGGTACATGGAAAGCTTTCAGTAAATGTTAGTCATTTCCATTAGTGATATTAATTAGCCTCTGAGTGACAGAATTCTACTATAGGAGCCAATAAAACAAACCTCCTAGTTAATACTTTGCTTCTATTTTAACACTTTTTAGGTATAGTCTGAAGCAGTTTTGGAATCTGAAAAATATGAATCCTTTCCTGTGGGAGGAAAACTACACTCATGATCATTACAATTAAGATTTAAAAGGATTTTAACATTGTAAATAAACTGTATTCCCATACATCTCCTAAATATGCTATTATGGGTTTTCTGGAAATATATTTCATGGTATTTTACAGTTGGTAGTTCCAAGATAGGGGACCGCAATCAGAACCATGAATCAGTGAATCAAGCACCAGATTAGCTTTGACAAGGAATATTAAACTGTCATTGTAACAGATTCAGTTTTATGTTTTGGATCTAAAATACTGTTTAGTTAGATGCAAAATAACAAATCCCACTAACCATACATATTAATTTAAAATGAACCAGTCTTGACAGATAAAATGTGTTCAGTTAGAATGTTTCATGGAGGAAAACAGCAATAAAGCCTCCCATCCCTGGTGCCCTGAGTTACACGATACATGGAATTGCCACCTATTAGGGGCGGCTCTTTTAAAAATCAGAGCTTAAATGTGTCTGGAGTGTAGAAGATTTTCATTAAAAAGATATAAATACCATGACATAAATCACATCACCTTCTTGACTTCCCTAATCCTGTCATACGCACCATTATTCTGCTAGTCAACCAAAACCAAAACGTGCCACAATTGGTCACCATGTCACCCCTCCAACCTCCAGAGTCACCCCTCGTTTTGATCAAAGATAAAGAAAATTTACAAAGTACATCTAGTCATTAGATTTGGCATGATTGTCTACATCAGTGCAGCAAAATGATCATTGACCACCTAGGTGTTTTTCTACGGCTTTGCTGGAAACTTTCATTTAAAAAAGTCTGAAAAACCTCTCTTGGCTAGAAAGCCAAGCCAAGCATTCACCATCAGACGTCACTGACCATCCCTATACATTTTGTGAATTCCTCCTTCTTGAGGTCCCCAAGATAGCTTAAGATTCCCGGGTGTGCCAGAAAGTGACCTTCCTTCCTCACCTGTAACGCTGAGCCCCATAAGCCAGGTACCAGGGCTGACTTTTCCAAGCGGGCTTTGCAAGCACTGGCTCCATCGAATCGGCCTCAGTTCCTCAAGCCTGTCTGGTCACATCGGACCCTGAGCCCATCACTCTCAACCAAGACAGTCCAGCCAAAGGGGTGGTTATATAACCAATTTCTCCAATAATTTTTTTTTCAAGATCCTCTCTTAAGAAGAACAGATTCTGTTGAGATTATGCAAATAATTATATTTGCCACGAACATCTGAACACTCCATAAGAGTTTCCAAATTCTGGAAGAATCAAGCAGGGAGAAAAAGAGAAATGTTTCATTTCTGTTTATGGAAGTACCTTCTACTGCAGTGTTATGTTAAAAACGGCTTAAGAGAAAAGGAAAAGGGGTTTCTTATATCCAGAAAATAGAACATTAAAGAACCAACACTGTTCTAAGCAAAAGCTGTGAAAAGTCATTATTCTTCACCAGTTCATTCAGCCCCACGTAATTAATTCTTGTTCTGCCTGATCTTAGGTTAGCAATTTTATGAACTTTCCAGCTTCTCCACTAGAGTTCTGGAAATCCTTACTCAGTCCAGTGATACCGTCTCAAATATATTTAAACAAAGTCATCAGAAGTCTGTACACCAGAGTATGTGTCATAATCCTTTCCACGCATCCCTGAGACAGTCTCTTTATTGAAGCCAAAGACCTCTGGTCTGCAGCTAATTGCAAACACTTTTGGAGAAGAAACAGAGTAAAAGAAAACTTATCAGCGGAGGCGAAAGACTAAATTGCTGTGGTTAAGGATCTGGTAAATGTTCATTTGACAAGAAAGTTTGGTTACTTCTGTGGTACATAAAATATTTTAAAATAATAACTGGAATGATAACTAATATACCAGCATGCATCATGGACAGCAAAAGTATTGATAAATTTCTATGAACTTCATATAGTTTCTGAAATAATTACATAAAGAACAAATTTACCCATACAAACATAACCTAGGAAAGACTGTAATTTTCATGCAAGTGGACATATCAAATAAATCGAATTACTCTTTTTGTAAGATAAAAAGACAAATAAATCCCCTGAGACTTTCCAGGGCTCCTCTGAGATATTGCATAGTTGGAGATCAAGAAAATTTCATTTAGGATTTAATTTTGGGAAACAAAATAATAAAAAATTCAGAAGTTTGAACATTTGAATAAGGTCACTGTAAAAAAGTATTTTGCTACCTATTTAACAAAAATAACAATAAAATAATTCAAAAGTAAACATGAGAAGTAACATGATTGTAAATAAGACAGAACAAAAACTTCTTATAAAGTGAGAAGGCTAGTTTCTCTTAAATAATGAAGAACATGATAATGTCCACATAAGTTACCAGAAATTATTCTGATAAGATAGAGTATTTGTTTCCTAGGTGGATCACTTAAAAAGGTTAAAACAGAAACCTTGCAAGCTTTTATTAAGAGCCAACCAATAATCCAAGAACCCTTTGTTCTTTTAACAGAAAAAAAAGCCAAATTCTAGTTTTGCATGTGTATACTATTAATACTAATGCTCTTTTTAAGAAAGTATAAAAAAATCCATCCAATCTTATTCAACTTTGATCTCACAAGATAAAATTCCTTTTCCAAGATTCTTTTCTCAAAGTGCCTACAACTTTTTATGTGTATTCAGTTTTTGTCCGTTATTTTTCTCTTTTTACTTTAGGACAAAGTTACTCTCTTTTTCCCATAACAATAACACATCCTATGTACCATGCCTACTTTGCACACATGGGCTCCCGTAACACTTGTTACTCTACTTGTACTTTCATGTGTTGATTATAATTTCTAACCATTAAGGGCCTTTGCTTTTTTGCAGAGTAAACTGGGAAGTGTAGAGTTGTGAACTGTCTGTCATAAGCCAGCATTCTGTAGTGGACTAGTGCATTTTATAACAATGACAATTTTTATATGCATATGCTTCTTTTATTATAATGATTCCATGTGACAAAAGAACATGTTAATTAATAAACTCAAATATATGTAGCCTCTCTATACCATATAAAAATGAGAAGCTGAAAAACTAAAAACTTAAAATTAGACTTAATAATTAATATTCAATATATTATCTTGCTTAGCAATTATTAATGAATGTCTATTACTTAATTGAGCTCAATTGTAAGGTTCCAAGTTACCAAAAAGATTTTGGAAATGATTTTCAGGCAGACATATCATCACACTAAACTAAGCTAGCTATCATCTCAAGTTATTTCTCTGTTTAACTATTTTTAAAGCACATTCCCATCAGGCAAATATCACAGAAGCAAAAAAACCTAACAGTAGTTCAATACATGGGTATTTTTGTTTTACTCATGCTTGGTATACATGAACCAATTCATTTCTACTGTATCTTTATGTTCACATTTGTTCTTAGGTTGAAATTATAATGTGTATCATCTTAAACATCTAATGAACATAGTATTACCTTATTTGAATAACAAATCCAGGGAGAATAAAAATGTATGCTCATATTAAAGTTAATGCTGATGATTCAGAAGACACACCCATTATTATTAAACCAATGATACAAAATTAGTCCTAATTATCAATGATTGACTCAAATCACATGAACTTGAAATATATTTAGGTTAGTGTCTATATATCTGGGAAGTTCAGGAATATTTAATTTATATGAGTGCTTACATATCTCTAAGCCAATTTGAATAGAGTTCCTTTATAGGATTTTATGAATTTGGAAATACCACCCAGAGATAGAAAAATGTCACATATATATTACATAACATTCATGCATACATGCAAAAAGTGTCACAATATACATATATTCATACATACATATGCATACAGAAGAAAATACTTTACAGCTTTCATTTTAAAATGTTGGTCATGAGTCAAGTAACACAGTAATACTAAACTCACTAGTTTATGTAAAACAGTCGCCTTTTCTTTGCTCTACTCTGTATTGTTATTCAGTTGTGCTCCTGGGAGACGGGGCAAGTTAAGGTCACCTGCACAGTACGTGGCTGAGACATTTTACCAATATTCATGGAGGGAACTTTTAAGACTTTGGTTTGCCCTGATGCGTAGCTGCTTTTTGGGGTCCTGGAGTCCCTTGAGAGCCCTCATTGGAGGGGGGGCAGGGAGCTAAGGGTGGAATGCCTGCAGGGGATTAGGGGCTACAGTGAGAAGGGAAGAGTCCAGAGAGTGGACAGGATGGAGAGGGCGGGGCTCTGAAGGGACTCACGAGGGGAGGTCAAGGTGGTCAAGGAGGAAGGAGGAGCCAAGGAAATGGAGTGGAAAGCTCTGAGAGGTGCCGGCTTGGGGGAGGTCTTGCTTCCATGAGAAGCCACTGAAGTTCCAGATCATTCTTCATCAGATCATGCCAATCATTGTGCCATCATTGTGGGGCATATCACCAGCAAGGCTGGGAGGTGGGACTTCAGGAAGATTTCAGACAGGATTTTCAGTAGGGGTTTCAGTTGTTCAAGATTCTCCCATGTTCCTAACTAATGATGCTTAGAAACAAAGATGCCGGGGATGCTAACCCAGCCTCTCTGTCTTAGAAGCATAAGCCTAACTCAGCTTCTAAATTAGAGGTCTCAGAAAAGGCAGGAGTTTTCCACTCAAGAGTCAGGGAGCAAATCCCCTCTCAAACAGAGCCAAGAATACGTCCATCCAGGAAGATTCCTGCCCCAGAAGCACCTGAGACTCTAACCCAGCCTTGACAGTATGCTCAGAATCTTAGGAATCAAAACGTGCTTCAGCTCACTATCCAGAGCCCTGGATGAGTCAGGAGCCAGACATACTTTTTAAAGGGACTCAGTAGGATTCTTGCTACAACTGAGTGAGGTGGGTTTGAGAACAGGGCCCAAGACCACGACCTAGTCAAAGGGCTTGAAAGCCTGTCTAATGTTGGGTCAAGAGGCAGTCTGTGTCACTTTCAAACCACTCTTGGCCCTAAGACAACAAAATACTAGGGTTACTGATCCCTGGACAATCAAAAATCCATATATAAATTTTGACTCCCCCAAAACTTAATTACAAATAGCCTACTGCTGACCAGAAGCCTTACTGATAACATAAACAGTCAATTAACACAAATTTTCTATGTTATATGTATTATAAGCTGTATTCTTATGGTAAAGAATAGAAAATGTTACCATAAAGCTAGAGAAAAGAATGTTATTAAAAAAATTATAAAGAAGAGAAAATACATTTCTAATACTGTATTATTTTATGGTAATAAATGACAAAATAGGCTAGTATCTACATGCGTTACATGTATTCATGACATACCTAACTTTTAATTAATTTTTTTATATTTCTAGGATACATGGTTCATCTGTTCATTTTTTCAAATTGTCACATATCTCTAAAAAACTTTCCAATATTTTCATTGAAGAAAGTCCACATATAAGTGGACCCATGTAATTCAAACCCATGTTGGTCAAGGGCAACTCTATATTCAAAGTATCTATCCATCTATCTGTCTATCTAATATCTATCTGTGTATCTCTCTGTCATCTCTCTACTGTCTCCTATTAGCTTTCCAACTAGGTAGCTATCTATGTACCATCTGCCTATGTATCTATCTATCCATCATCTATTTATCTACCCATGGATCCTATTCGTACATACATTTAAGTCTCCATATCCTTATCACCATCTTCAAAATGCCTTGATATATTTTTCCAAACATTTGTGTCTAATAAACCAAGAGTTATTTTAATTCCAAAATTTATATTCTTGAAGTGAAAGCTAGTGCAGTGAAGATATGATGCACTTTTTCAAAATCCACAAGAGGGAGATGCCACAGCCTGCTAGAGGGCATGAATGTAGCAGCCCTCACCTCTCACCTCTTGTGGCAAAAGCCTGACAAGATGCCTCATATACTCCTGTGTAATGGGAACTCTTGTTTTCTAACTAAAGGAGTGACCACCAGAGGATGCAAGGTAAACGTCTGAGGCCAAAATACTATCAATAAACCATATCTACGTGTTCTTCTTACAATACCGTTATGAAGTAACATTATTTTCCAGCCCTAAGCTGACCTTAATATAAAATTTGAACAAAACCATTCCAAGGAATCAGTAGAAAAGTATCAATATCTTTGATTTAAAAAAAATACAAAATATCAAACTCTGTTTTATGTTCATCTGGGATTTTACTTAAATACCTTATCTCACTGAAAAGTAAGACATCTCTATATGTTAATTATTATAATTTGGGCTAATCTACCTTATTTTCATTATGCCAAGTAATGGGGAATCTTTTTAAGGCTTTCCATCTGGTAGCAGAGCCAAGCAAAAACCCAGACACAGACTATTACACAGATAGGTAGCCACCTGGTAAAACACAGCACTTATTCACCCAGCAAGACCAAGCATCTGATTGTAAACAAATAAAAACTTGTTATAGGTACACCTTGCCCTACCTTTTTGAATAGGAACATGACACTTTTTTTAATGCACATCTAGAAAACAAACCAGTGAAAACTCTTTTTCCTGTTTAAAATATTCTGAAAATATATAGTAGATAAAAAGGCTTGGAAAGAAATTTAGATGTAATAGCTCCAAATATGAGCCCTTTTATATGTCTGCAGTCTTTAAGCTCATATATTTTCCAAGAAAGATACAATGAGAGTTAACAAAAAGTTTTAAAAATTATTCTTAGAGAAACATTTGGTGACATCTTTTGTGTTTCTATTATCTAACATCAAAAATATTTTTCCTTTTATTAGAATATAATAAAAATATTTAATCCAACCAAATGATACCACTTCTAAGATCTTTCTTTAATTTTATTTAATTAGTTTTAATTTTATTTTAAAAATTAATTTTAAAACTAATCATGCTTTCAGGGAGAGGTCTCATCTCTTGAGGAACTCCCTGACTCCAGATTCTAAGCAATTTCTCTAGCCAGAGGTTAAGCTTAAACCTTCATGGACACGTTCAGGGCAAGTTGCTCAATTCAAGCATAGCTTACTGACTTCCTTCACTAGATTTCTCAGGTTTTACTCTAGAATTCTTAAGAGTGAATGACCTATGCCCTTTATAAAGTATACAATGTTGTTGGGAAAATGAGCTATTTGTATTTATATGTTTTCATATTTTCAGTTCTATCTTGCAAGAGTTCTGGCAAGGTAAATAGAGGGGGAAAATGTTTCCCTTGTCCTTTTCTGCATGAGAATAACTAAACATAGGGAAAGCCCAAACTTCGGTTATTCTGATATAAGAGGGTCAGTAAATTTATAGCAGCTGTTGCAGTATTTCTTATGATTAAAATAAAACAGTTTTATGTTTTTAGAGTTCAACGCTAAATTATCCTTCTTGTAAATAATGTGTTTCTTTGAAATAACTATAGTGACAACACTTACGATTAATCATAATATATATATTTTTACTTATTAACAAAATGATTTTCACACTTGAGCACTCATTCTGAGATGTGGCATAATACCATAGAGAATAGGTACTAAAGTTAGCAAGTCTAAGATTGGGATCTTACACGTGTGGTTCATTTGTTATGAGAACTTGACCACATTATTTAATCACTAACTGCATTCTCATCATCTTTAAAATGGTAATAATAATATTTTCTACTTTGTAGGGTTATTATAATGATTAAATGGAAAGATAGTTGTAGAGCGTTCAGTACAGTGCATAGCCCATGTAAAGAGTTAGTGTAATTTAAGGTTTATCATTAACAACAATGGCGGCATCCTTCCACCAAGATGATTATCACATCTCCAATTTTTTCCCCATAAATGGGAAGGAAGGACTTCATTTTTCATTTGTACTATAATCTTCATATTAGAGCTTTAACTAATAGACCCTTGAAGCATTCTAGGGAGGAAGAAACTTGGAAGGCCCCTCAGCACATCCATTTGTAATGTGTGTGGTTATGTCTCAAAGATATTTGCAATATGAGCAATGGAGATGAGAAGTAATTGCTGGACCTCAAAACATCAAGAAATCTTTCTGAAGTTTTCAAATTATACAATTATGTCAATTTGCATTTAACAAAAATAAAGCCACATTATTGTCCTCCTATAACGTGATGTGAGGGAATTCCCAGAGGCGTCTCTCTGGAGCTTTTTCGCACGCTAATTATTCAAGGGTTTAAGTCACAGCAGCAGCTCCATCTATTGGGGAATTTTTCCTGAAACAAATGTTTCTGCAATTCTGGAAGAAAATGTAACAAAATAAATGTGGGTTCTTTTCAATTCTCCATTAAGATAAAAAGGAAAGTTTAGTAAATAGTTTCTTCTAATGAATATACTCAGGAAATGGGAAGAATTGTAAGTAAAAATTGCATGACGTTCATTGATCATGCAGTACATGTTGAGACATTAAAAAAAAGAAAAATTAAGTATTAAATGTAATAGGCCTTAGGGGAGACTAAGCCTTCCCTAATTATCTCAGTCTGATACATGTGTGCCTTTTGCCTGCTAATGACTGGGGAGATGTGGCAATTTCCTTTAAAAATCCAGGTCCTTATCATTCTTTTGTGCCAGTGTAATTCAGATGCAGTGGATGAAGAACAGATTAGGCCATGAAACACCGATCATGACTTCCTGTTGGATTTATTGTACCAGAGGGCTTCATTATTCTCAGCAATTCTCAATCTCTGTCTGTCAGGGAGACCAGATGTAACTTCCACCTTCTGGTGAAATAGGTTCCTAAGATTAATACAAGAAATAAAATCTGAAACACAGACCTACTAGCTGAGACAAGAAGCTAATAGAAGTTGGGTTTATGTACCCACACAAAGATGCCTGCTTCCATCAACCTCCCTCTTGCACACAAACAAGTGGTGAGCGTGAGCGATGCTGCAGCTAGGGGCACACGGAAGGCATCTCGACAGTGGGTGAGCGTTGGCTGTGTCTGTTGGCAGTCAGTGTTCACACAAACGCAAACATAGATTTGTGATTGTATAAATAAAACACAGAGTTCATGTTTTCTACCAGTGCCATTTGATCTCACATTTCTTTTGTTTCTTCTTAAGTTAGACCTTCTCTCATTAAGTTAATATCTTGTGAAATAGGCCAAAGAGCTAGGTATGATCCCCCATCCAATAGTGTTCAAGATGGACTTCACAGCACACTTATTTGTATCGTGCTCTCTGTCTTCTAAGGATCTGACCAATTCTAGCACGCCTTCCGTCTTCCCAAGCAATTCAACACATAAGGCAGGCAGAAATAAAACTGTAAAAAGGGCTATTATAGTTTAACCTTCATGTGCCAAAACAATGGAAATTCCTGCATCTATCCCATTCCATTTTAATACTTCCAAGATTAATTCATGAACTCTTGTCTGCCATGTGCTTGCTAAATATCCAACCCTGCGTAGTAGAGGAGGAGAGTTAATGGGGGAGAGGTTGGGAGATCCACTCATGACCAGCATTCAGTGTCAATGCCAAAATGACACCCTCTCTTAATATGTGAAAAATGTACATTGTGCATTCAAATGTGTAGGCTCCTCCTACACCCATCCCACCCCACCCCACCCCATGCCATCAGTTTAACTGTATATCCTCCAGGCTAATTTTGAACACGGTTTTTAACAAGGACTAGAAGCTCTTGGTGCATGTCTGTATTTTCCTGTCACTATCACTAAGCACACTGGCCCCCAGGCAATAAGCCATAAATGTTGTGGAATGAAAAAGAAATATCTCTATCAAAAGAATGTATTATCTTTTTTAAATGATATAATTTCCCATTCCAGTGACAGTTTACAATTTCACACACATACACAAAAAACACGCTGTGACATTTTGACGTGGCATTTGGGCATATGGGAAAAGAGAGCATCACATTTTCATGTCCTAAACTTGTTTTTCAGTGACAGACTTTGTCCTAGAGGAGTACTATTTATGATCTAATAATTACATTTTGTAAAAAACGTATGTTAGAAATTCAAAGAGAAAGAATCCTTTTAATGTTAGCTTTAAAGCTAGTAGGAATCTTTAAATCCATATAAAAATATTGTAAATGAGAGATGTTAGTAATAAGGAGAATTTGCCATTTTTTCTGGTTAGTTTAGTTATATTTTAGACATTCTTAAGTCAGTTCCATAATAACAATGTCACCAGAATCACAATACATGTTAATTTACAGTATAAAGCAAAGGAAAAGTTAGGATGCTCTGTATCTTACTGGACTTTGGAGGCATATGAGATTGATTTGGGTATTTTAAAATGAATAAAGTAAGAATAAGCATACTTAAGCAAAACACTCAGGAGTCCCACATTCCAGTATATTGTCAACTTCTCCAACTCAATGTCTTTTGTTGCCTGAAATGAATTCAGGAAGAGAAATCAGCATTCCTGAGGAAGGTGAGGGAGCAGAAATAAAAGCGAAGGCGCTGCTAAGCAGGTTGCAAGCCTGGTAGTGGCTCATTAATAAGAGGCTTCCGGTCTGTTAGGACCGCTCCCGCGCAAAGCAGCCTCCCAGCCCTGGGGAGCCCTGCCGTCGGCATTAGGAAGAGGGAATGAAGATTTCTTTTCCAAATTAAGTTGTCAAGGAGCTCGTTTACAGTACATAGTGAGTTTATGTGGGTGAGCTGATGAAAATGATGATTTATGATGCTATAGACACTGAAGTGATTCTCGTGATGGAAGTCCACAGCAAAATTCAGTTAGGAAGATAAAACAGAGCTCCTATCATCTGTGGGAGGTGAAACCACACGGCTTTTACCCTTACAAATTCCAAGTTACCCTACTGGTTTTGGGAATGGAAGGGAAGCTCATTTCATTTAGATTTCATATTTTGGTGTAATGTTATTATATAGACTCACACGGATGCCATTTTTTTAAGTTTATATTCATTTAGATCTATGAATGAACAGGAAATTTTGATGAATACTTTTTCAAAGGAATTTTGACAAGACTTTTTCTTTTTCCTTTTTTTGAGTGGGTGAGGACTGGATCTGACCAATCACATCATGGGTAGCTAAATGTGACTGAATTATAGCCCTCCATTGGCAAAGGCAGTAGATATAATTTTTGGTGAAATATGTCTGCAAAAATTACATTTCAAAAGGCTAGGCAAATATATAAATAGACTTGATTAATGATTGTGGCCAGCATCAGTTAATGTCTTCACAGTGTTATGATCTTTAAAAAAAGGTTCTGAGCATGAAAAATGTAAAATGATAAAACCGAAATGGAAATCACATTTTCACTTACTTCAGTACATTTCATGTGCTTGCTCCTTAAATGCCAAGAAAAGTAATTTTAAGAGTCTCAAGAGAACTTATAGGCTTGATTTTTAAATTTTAAAATACGTTTGTAATATCCCATTTTAGTAGCAAAGTGTCAGCTTTAGAAATAGAGTTCCAATGACAAATAAATTCCTACATAAGCTAGATAAAGGAGCAAAAACTCATTGCAATTCTATGGTTATTCCAGTTTTACATTTTCACAAGTGTTTTTACAGAATGCACAGTAAAAGCTTTAGAGTGATTCAGTGTAATCTGCTCCGAGTTCCATCATTTATTTACACCATCTTAAATATAACAGAACCTTTAATTCATGTGCATCTATGTATTAGATTATTATATACTTCCTATGCTGTAGAAATAGAAACATTAACTATTTATTCATGGCAACATTATTGCAATATTTATTTCCTTATAAAAGATTGCAGAATTACGGGGATGCAAATTGACAGAACATTCTTTGCTGCTTTTGCGATGCAGGAGGCATGCTGGAGCAACCCATGCGTTTGTTTTGATTCTATAAAGTGATTCATCAGATTTCTCTTCTAACATATTTCTAGATTCCGGGAGAATGTAACCAATCTATGTATTTTATTTTATATCACTCTGATAAAAATCAGGTGTATCTGTTCATGTAGGTACAGGTAAACACTACATATGCTATAGTTATGTATGTGACTTGATATCAAGGAAATAGTACAAATAAAATTATAGATTCAATAAAGGTTTTGGTTTGCTATGTGTATCTTTTATAACTTTTCTGATGCTTGATATCATTAGATTTAGCTGCAAAAAAAATTTTCAAATTAAGTAAATATATAATCTCTACAGTGTTCCATTAGAATTTGTCCATGCCAATATTCAGTAGGCTTCATCACCTTTGCTGTAAGCAGCCATACTAAGTACAAACTTTAAAAATGTGAATAATTTCATTATACATGAATACAAAAAATATCAGAATGCAAAAAAGGGTCAGAAATTACAGATGATAAATACACTTTCTTAGACCTGGGGTTGAATTATCAGGGTTGTGTTTAAAATTAGAATATATTTAAAGTTAAAAAATAGTATTGTTTTAAAAGAATTTACAGTTTCTAGGATTATCATTTATCAACTAGACCAACTTGTTTCACTTGTGTTAAAAATGTTCTAGTTGTGTATTTCTATAAAATGTTGGTATTACATACTGGAACAGAAAGGTGGGCTTTGAGCCCCAAGGGGTAGTCAAATAACATAATTGAGAACTGAGTTAATATGAAAATATATAGATTTTGATGTGTTCATTTTACCATCATTCTTTTAAATCAGATTTCCATACAGTGCTACAGTTTTAATAAGATATTCAAGAATATGGAAATTTACTTTCACATAAAAATGTCATCCTGTCATATATTCATTTTAAATATTTCTCATAAATGTCAGACTGAAAAAATCTGATTTTCCAGAAACACCCACCCTACCCTATAAAGCCTGTTTTCAGGTTACTTTGCGGTTGGTTCCCTGAGCACTTCCGTGCGACCCTCCCAGCAGCCAGGTGGGGTGTTCAGAAAGTGCTGGTGTGACTGTCCTGCTCTGTGGATGGGAGAACTGGGGCTCAAGCTGGGGCTCCGTGATCGGGCGACGGATAGCGTAGATGGGGCTTTCTTTTCCCAATTAAAGGAAAATGTATTTCCAGTTTTGATCTGTCCTATATTTTTACAGCCCACACACAGCAGCTTCATCTCACTCAAGATTCTTAGCCAAACAGAACCTTGGCAGATGCTGCAGTGAGTGATAAAACTTTTGGAACACTAGGCCCTGCTTCTCCCTAATGTCAGTTTTGGCATCTACCTCAAAAATAATAGGAGTGGAATAAACAGGATGCAGCTTTTTTCCTAATAAAAGCTACTAAAATATACTTATTTTTAGACTGGTTCATTTAGTAACTGTATAACTGTAAATATATGTATGACCTGTACATACATACAAATATGTGTACTACATATAAGTAAACAATACAAATAAGGGCTCTTGTATCTTTCAATCTCTGAAGTGCTTTGTCCCCTAATGAGGTTTGCTATTTGTTTGAAATTGAGCAGGTTAATAAAATAACAGAAAGGGGACTAAATAACTAAGGGTGATAAAACACGAAAGAGATGTTAGCTAACATCCTGCTGTTTATGTCCTTAGCATACATAAACGATGGTCATGCCTAGGAGTGTCAGTCCCCTAACCAGAGTCCCAATATCCCAAATGCTTTTTGGTTGATATTTCTTGATTTTATTTTTCCCTATCAAAATAGATCCCATTATGCTCTGCACCACAGGCCAGTAAAACTTAGACCATTAGTCAAACTATATTTTTTCATTTATAAATCCCCACTGCATTTCTTATTTGAGAATGAAACCCAGTGCGTGCCCATCCTCACACCTATCTCAGAAACAACTGATGCTATATTCAAATGTTCTTTTCTCTTAGATTTCATTTAATCAGTTCTCTGATTAAAATACTGACTTGAATTTGCAGCACATTGTGGGTTATCGATGACAAAGCAGATTGCCTATCTATAAACCCTTTTCAATGCCATCTCTTCACACAGTATCTCAAAAAAAATCTTCCATTGTAAAAAATATGTATGTATAAATTGAAAAGTCTGTAAGTGCACAAATTCATTTAGATCCACAGCTAGATCTGCACACAGGGGTGTGTTCAAAGAGGCACAGTATGCATTTCTCTGTGTTCCCCAAATCCTTGACCCTTGGCGTTTACTTACACACATGTTAAGAGTTGGGAGACGATGTGAAGGGAGAAGAGCGAGCCAGACATCAAACCCATTTATTCTGAATCTTAAATTATGACTTTTATCATCAATATTTGGTTACATTGTTACACAAAGGACAAATTAGCATCCAGTTTGAGGTCTCTTCTTTGATTGCTTTGGGATCAGTGACATTTCCTTGGCATACGAATCCTGCCCCCGTCCACTCTCAGCTGTATATTAATAATATTGTTGTACAAGGTGGCAGAGCAAGGATTTCTGACACGCGTGCTAGCGCGCTGCTTCCAGTACTTCCAACCACTGTGACTGCCAGGTGGCTTCCCGCCAGGTGCTCCCAGGGGAGGGCCAGCTCATTCCTCGGCAGGTCAGCAGAGGGTCTTGAGGGAGGGTGGCTCTTGCTGGTGCCTTTGAGCACCTCATCCTGATGTGTTCACGCAGAGATGGATCCAGGTAAATGGGACCTGCTGCTGGGGAGATCCAGGCACCCTCAGCACAGAGACCGAGGGCTGAGGAGATGCGCTCATCACCCACCGTCCTCACCTTACCCCATTCAGGACGCCCAGCAGCACCAGGTTCTGGAAGTATTTGAGAGCGCACGTTAAAGAAAACCAGATCCAGGTTGTTAGCTCTGCAGGTGCGTCTGAGAGCATCTCTTTGAGAGAATAGGCAGAATCGTCCATTTGCCACCTTCCTTTTGTTTGTTGACAGCTACCTTTTGTTTCGTTGGGTCTCATGAAAACAAAATACACAGGTATTTTTCTTTGTTTTGTTTTGCTTGGTCTCATCTAGGAATTTAACATATATTTTCTCTCCCTGACCCAGCACAAAAAGTAAAAGTAGGGGTGAGGAGAGAGAGCTGAGTGTGGGAAAAAAAATAAAGCTTTTGAGGGAAAAAAAACACACACAAACAATACAAAACAGAATTTGCAGTCCAATCGTGCAAAATTTGCTTTTCCGGATAAAGCACTTCCTGACAGGTTCACAATGTCCCTTCCCCTCGCGAGTCCTCCCATCCACCCAGGGGAAAAATACAGAAAGAAAGTGAAGCCATTCTCTTTTCTTAAGGCTGAACAGACACACAAAGAACACATTTCAAGGACTGTCCGACGGGTGGTGATCTGCAGGCTCCTTGCTTTGAGCCCTGCCTGCAACCTGCCGTCCATCCTGGGGTCAGCGGCCCTCCTCGCACTGAGGGGGCAACGATACAACGTACAAACAAGAGAAGAAAAGCCAATGTCCCAACAATAAAATCCAAGATTGACTTTACGATCACAGGTACAAATTGCTCAAATCGATCATTTCATTTCTCCTTAAGACCTTGTTGCCTAAAACTAATTAGAGGCCAGGTTCCCGAGGAATGGTCAGTATTCAAAGAAAATACTGGAGGTTTAGAAGGAAATCATTCTTCTACAGTAACAGTCCGACAGAGGCTGGAAACAAGGTGTCCTATTCTGGTAAGTTCAGGATGTGAGGAAGGGTGGATTCCTGGGTCCAGATTGCAACATGCCCACCATCCTGGGCTCTGTGTCTATAGCGGAAAAACCAGGAAGCCAGAGAACGTGGAGTACTTCCAGCCCCCCATGAGATTGCCCCTCTCCAGCTTGAGGTGCACTTTGTCCTCTCTTTCCATCAGCAGCAGGACGCCGTTGCTGGCAGCTTCTCTGGTAACGTCCTGGTCCCCTGCAAATGCTGAGATCACTGGGTAGCCGTTCTGCATTAAACTGACCTGCAATGCAGAGAGTAAAGCTCAGCAGACCACGGGGGACCCTGCTTCCACCCACTTGCTCTTCTCTCCCCGACTGCCCACCCTGCCTGTGGAGTCCACACTGGGGGCCTGGCCTGGGGACGCAGCCCCTTCCGAGTCCCAGGTCCTGGTCAGCCCAGTGTCCCAGTTCGCCAGCCTCTGGAGGCTGTGACAGGCCCTGCGGCAGTGAGGGGCTGTCCACCCAGTGCCGAAAGGATCCAGGCAGCTTTCAAAACTACCCACCTGGATGGTCTGTCGGTTGTACACTTTGACCACGTGGAAGCTGAAACTATAAATCCCTTTTCTTGGAGCTACAAATATACTGGAGGCAAGATCGAAATGGTTGCCAATATTTACCAGGACCTGAAAAAGAAGAGGGAATACAGCACACCCATACCAAGCCCCGGCTCAGCGTATGCTTTCCCCCAACTGGCGAAACCAGGACCCTCATTTCTGTATGAGCTGCAGGCAGGGGCACCACCTCAGGTGCCAGAGATGCCCCAGGGGTGAGATGCTGGTGACAAGATACCCTGCAGAAGGAGCCATTCCAGAGGCAACCTAATGGGTGCCAACTAGTACAGGTTCTATAAGGTGTGTTTTATTTATGCACGAAGAAGTGAAGGCACATTTAGTATGTTGGGGGCAGAGCAGAGAGAAAGAAAGGGAAGACAACCAGGTCAGTGACAAACTGCCAATTGTGTCTGCTCAGAGAGTGTGGGGCTCCGGGGACTGGAACAGGGCCCTGCTGCCTGGCTGGGGTGGGGCTGAGGAGTAGGGGCCAATTAAATGCAAGAACTTGGGTCAGTTCAGGCTGGGAACCTAACCTCGTGTGCTCCGAGAAAGAAGGACAAAGCAAGACTTCCATCTCCATGCCTCCCCGGCCCTGGCACACTTCCAGGCGGTCCCCAGTAGGTGCTTGGCAACGGGTGCCAAGACCACAGTCAATAAACATTGGCTGCGCCTGCTTCTCCTCCCGTTCCACTGAGCAAGCATTTGCTCCATAGATGAGCTATGATGTCATGCAACTCAGCTTGAATCAATAGAGAGTGGGAACAGCAGCTTGCACACCCCTAGCTCCAACTGCAGGAATTCCACGCCATGCAGGAACATGACAAAATTAGCCATGGGATATGAGATCATATGCCCCACAGGGGACACGAGTGTTACAATGTCATAAGCAGACTTGGAAGAGGGGAGGGTCCCCCATTATGACCCAGGTGCCTTTCAGATGTGTGAGACAGAACACGGCCACCCTGTTAGGACTGTATTACCCCTCCCACTCACACACAAATGCACGACTTGATTAAAATAATTTTTTTTTAATGGCCCTCCTGGTGTTCTTGGCTTTTAAACCAAACAACAAGCAACAAAACCCTAGATTAGAGATCCTGTCATCTGTTCAGAAAATACATTTCAACAGAATACCTTTTGCTGGTATTTCCTACACACTCATTATAGAGGGGTGACATGCAATTCCCGAAGCGGTGAGCAGGGCTGCCCATAACGGCTGGGCTGTCTGGGGGACTAAGCCTGCCCAGCTTCAGCAGAGCTGAGAGCCACTTGAGCACCCCCCTGCCTCCCACACACACCCCGGGGACTGCAGGGCACCCCCAGCCCCCCAGGCTCTGTTGTTAAAGGCATGTGCTTAAGAATGCCTTCTCTCAGATCTCCCAGGCTGTGCTGTGAGGCTGCCTTCCTGTGCTTTAAAAAAGCACAGAGGATTCTCCATCTAAGCCCGTAGAATCTGTTTCACTCAACTCCCCTTGAATCAATAGAGAGTAGGAACTACCCCAACTCTTTCACATCAGTTTCAAATTCAGGCAACTGGTAAATTCAGGGCCGGGCTGCAGACCAATGAACACCCCATCAGCCCCAGAGAAGCGGGGTTCAGTGCTCCGCTACTGGGGAGCCAGACGCAGCAGTGCCCCTGCCTGTGTCACAGTTTGCTCATCTGCAACATCAGAATCCTACTGCTCATCCCATCCTACTCACGGGGTTTTCTTGACACCCAAGAAGACATAAAAATGCTGAGAAAACTATTTGTAGGACATTGGGAGGTGAAAAAATAATAACACATAAAGAAGAACTTATTAGTAAAATAGTTACCAAATACCTATTTCACTGTTGTCTACCTTATTTGGACATAATTAAAAACTTCTATGTTTTATAAAAACCAGAACAGATTTAAAAAGACCCTCTCTCCCAAACAAAAACAAAACAAAAACTCTTCAAATACATAATCCTTAACAAGGACTCAAATAATGAATACACCGGCCTAAAAGGAGGCAGAGGTGTGTGGGGACGTGACCTCTCGGGAGGGAGAGTTGGTTAATAGAGAGAGCATCCCTGTGCGCTGTGAGCCCAGGGCTCCATTGTGTGGGAGGCATTTTGGCAAAAGAAAAAGACCGAAGACTTTGGAAACCACTATAATGTTTCCAGTTTGCTTCTGAAAAACAGCAGAAACCCAGGCGGGGGGAAGGTCACCACCTCTGATCCAGAAAGACTGCCGGACCTGATCATCTCCCAGCCCTTCTGCCTTGAACCACGTGGGAGAAGTTAAGTGGCTTAGGGCAACTTAAGTCATTGATCTTTATTTTTAAAAATTTATATAACCACACTACATAGTATATTGATAGACTACACAGTGTATCTGTATGTTATGCTGCATACATTGTATTTACTATACACTGTATTTTTGTAACCATGCTCTGTTGTGTTGTGTGTTTATATAACCATCTCTACAATCTTCCCCACATGGTTCCCCACTTATGTTTTGGAGATAAACGTCCTCTCCTAGTCTGTTTTCTGAGCGTTGGCTGAGACCTTCAGAGAAACCCCCTCTGGAACGTGGAGAGTCTTAACTGACTCAATCCGCGCTGGCCCCGACCCCAGGGAAAAGTAAGATTTGCAGTTTCCTTTTTGGGAAATGCATGTCCGATCTCTTATCTTTACGGGACTCTCGGAAAACATAGACAGCTTGATGGGACTCCCGGTCATCAAGTGCCAACTCTGCTGATAGTTATAAAAAAAGCTGCCGTGTGGAAAGGGGGACTGGGAAGGCCAGCTGACTGGAGGAAGGAGAATGGCCTCAGCAAGGCCGAACAGGGGCAGCCGCCCCCGAGGCCAGGCCGCCGGCGACCCCACCCACGGCGCGTCCCCGCCACCCCGGCGGCCGGCCGGCTGACCTGGTCGAAGTAGATGGTCATGGTGCGGTTGCTCATCTCGGACGGCTCGTGGTTGGTGCTGCGCGTGGCGGAGAAGGCCACCTTGGCGCTGCCGGAGCGCACCGAGATGCCCAGGGACGAGGTGACCGCGCCGTCCGCCGACGGGCTCGAGTCGCACACCACCAGGCACTTGCCCTCCAGCACGATGGGCTCCGTGTCGTTCTGCGCGAGCGCCGGGCGGCCGGCGGGCAGCAGCACCAGGAGGGCCAGCGCCGCCCCGAGGCAGGGCCCGCGGCCGCCCGGCTCGCGCAGCGCCCCCCGGCGCCCGGGCATGGTCAGCGGGGGGCCCCGGCCGGGCGCCGGCACGCGGGCTGCGGGGGGCGCGCGGGGGCGCAGCAGGGCCGGCGCCGGGGCCGGGCGGGCTCGGGAGGGCGCGCGGGGACGCGCGGCGCCGGGCGCGGCCTCCTCGGGTCTCGGTGCCCCGCGGCGGTCAGGGCCAGGGTCGTCCTCAGGGGAACGGCGCCAGCGGACCTGTCGGGCAAAGAAGCGAAACCCTCAGGCTGCGGAGGGAAGGTGTGGGCAAGGGCGCGGGGGGCGGGCACCCTCCCCGATGGGCAGGAGGGCAGCACGGGTCCTGGGCGCGAGCCGGCGCGGGTGAGGGGCGCGCGCTCCGCACGGCCTCGGCACTGGGGCGGGTCGCCGACCTCCGGGACGCCGTCCCCGCCGCCCCCGCCCGTCCCGCCCAGGGCGCAGCGGCGCGCAGACCCAGGCAAAGAAAAGACCCACTCCTGCGTTCCCGCCCTCGTTGGAGCGGCATTTTCTTGAAAGCCACACCAAGGGATCGCTTTTCCTCTCTGCGCTCTCCCTTCCACCCGCTATTTTCCCATCCTGGAGGTTTGTAAGCAGACCACTCGGTGACGATCTTACCCCTTTTGCACCCAAAGAACAAACCCTCCAGGAAGCTCCTTAGGGTTTGTAAGACCGAGAGAGGGAGGGAGACGCTCAAGCCGAGCCCCCACCTCCCCGCCGTCCCGCAGCCGCCCGACCGCGGGCAGAGCCCCCCAGGCGCCCCCGGCGCAGGGCCGGAGCCAGGAGGGCGCGCCGCGTGGCCGTGCTTCCCGAGCCCGGCTCCTGCCCCGGCCTGGGAAGCGGCCCCGCAGCTGTCCGCTAACGTGCGCCCCGGTTGGCGCTGCCCCCGGCCCCGCTCCCCCGCTGAACACGGCCGGCCCTTTGAGTACCCGGCCCGGCCACGGAGGGCAGAGGGGCCTCCTCGGTGCCCGCGGCCTCCGGCAACTCCTGCAAGTCTGCCTAAGAGGGAGAAGTTGTTCCCCGACGAGAGGCCGCTCGCCGCGCCCCCGGCGCCCAGGGACTCCCACCCTCTCTCGCTCTCTCCCCGCTCGGAACGCGGGTCCTCATTAACGTCCACGCGGCAGTGCGATCAGGGAGCCCCGCGGAGGGCAGGGCGGGCCGGGGTACCTGGAGCGTCCATGAGGAGCGAGCGCCGCGGTCCGCCCAGTTGCTCTGCTCGGAGGAGACGAGCGGGGGCTGGCGGGAGGGGACGCCCGGCGCGACCCTGCTCCCCGCGCGCGGCCAATAGCCGCGCCGCCCCGCCCTGCCCCTTTCTCCGGGTACGCCCCGCGCCCTGCGCCGGACCCGCGCGTCCAGCACCCCGCGCCCGCACCGCGCTCCCCGGACCCGCGCGTCCTGCACCCCGCGCTCTGCACCAGGACCCGCGCGTCCTGCACCCCGCGCCCTGCGCCGGACCCGCGCGTCCCGCATCCCGCGCCCACATCCCGCGCCCTGCACCCGGACCCGCGCGTCCCGCGCCCTGCACCCTGACCCGCGCGCCCGCACCCCGCGCCTGCACCGCGCGCCCCGGACCCGCAGGTCCCTTGCCCCTCGCCCCGGACCCTGCGCCCCGTGCCTCGCGCTTCGCACCGGTACGTTCCGCGCACCGCGCTGGGCTTGCACCGCTCGCGGCCGGGTGTGAACCTCCCCTGGGTCGGCAGCCTAGGGGCCCCCGGCGCCCGTCCCTCCGCTGGGCCCCTCGGTACCGGCCTCCCCGTGCGTCTCCCGAAGGCACAGCCGAGCGCGGCGAGCGCCCCGAGGACCCCACGCACTGCCCCCTCGCCCGCCCCGGGCGCGGCCCGCTCTGCGACCCCCGCCGCGCCCTGCGCCCAGGTCCGGCTCTCACCCGAGCACCCAGAGCGAAATTCTCCCAGACGCCTCTTTTAAAAATTAGGCTCCCTCAAAGGCACCAGTCGCGCTTCTTCTGGATTCTTTTTCTTTTCCAAATTCCTTCCAAGTCTTAATCCTGAATATCGTGTCCACTTTCATAATTAGGAGGTAACGCAGTTTTTCTTTTCCTTTTTTTTTTTTTTTCCTTTCCTTTCCTTTCTTTTTTTTTTTTTTTTTTTTTGTCCAAGAGGACTGGGATGGCGAGAAAAGCTTGGGATCTTAGTGGTTCCGGAATCTTCGGACCGGGAAATGTGGGGTTCGGGCAGGGATTAAGGAGGCGCCTCCGCCCGGGTTTCTGCGTCTGCTCCTCTGAGCCTCGGGCCTCCGGGAGCGCCTTGGCACCCGCGCTTATTTATTAAAATACCTGCTCTGAGCTCCTAACGACCTGGGAGAAGCCGGGTTCCCGAGCTGCGCCCGGGAGCGCGGACCTGGAGTACAAGCACGGAGGTGGGGCGCCACCTACGGGAGCCGGGGCGTCCCTGCCGCGGGCTGGAGGAGCTGGGGAGTCCCAGGGACGGGGACGACGCTGGCTGAAGGTTTTCTTTGACCACCAAATGCAGCCCTGGCCTCTACCAAAACATAACGACAATAAAGGATCGTTCCGGTTTCCTTCAACACCTTCGCCCTGAGAAAATGCACTCCTGCACCCTGCAGGTCTTTATTGCTCTGTCACCTCTGCCAAGACCATGCCTGCTCAGCCGGTCGTCATCGTCGCACAGACCCCTGGGCTGTGGACTCCCGGCCTCCCTTAAACAAAGACAGTATTTAAATGTGCAGTCTCCTTTACAACCAGGTTTTTAAATAATTGCGCCCCCTGACTTGTATAGTCTGCCTCTGCTGATAGGCTGATAAAAAATAAACTGTGTGTCAACGGATGCTGTTCCAAAGAACAGAGCAAAAGTATTTCGTATTCCTCCAGACTACACACCGACACCTCTCTCCTGGAGACTGCAGCCAGCGTTCCGGTTGCACCCTGTAACAGGGGTCTTTTCAGGTAGGGAGTTTTCACAGCCTCGTTTCCCATCGGCTCTACATGGCGCTTCTTCCGATTTAGAGCTGCCACCGACTGGACTCACCTCTAAGCACGGACATCAAATCCACTTCCAATCAGTTCAGCCGAAATGGACGTGCAGAGGACAGAGACGAAGTGAAAACACAATTGCATTTATTATTAAGACAAAATATTTAGTACAGTTGTAAAAATGTGATTAAGGGACCTTCTGAGCCAAATGTTGCATACTTAACATGCAAAATAGTACAAAACAAAAGATAGCTCCTAAATCTATTATCCTGCTAAGGATATTCACTCAAAATAGGGACTTCACTTTTTTATAACATTTTTATGGCACGCTGGTTAGATGTACTGGACTTTGCCAGGAAACTTTCGAACTTTTACTACCATTTTTGTGAGTTAAACACAGTGGAAATTATTCATTCTTACCTTCAGGTAGTTACTTTATTCCAATATCTCATCAATTTGCTCATCTCATATTGCCAAAGTAAACACAATTCTATCCTTCCATCACAGAAAGCACTGATTCATAGGCTCACATAAATAACAAAGGAAACTACATCCATGAATGAAATATGAGGCCCTGACTGATAATTAGGCCACTTTGGGGATATTAATTAAGTGCAATACCTCTTATACATCTATACATCTTTAAGTAACACCTCTATTAAACATCATCTTTAAGTAACACCTCTATTAAACATCTCTCTTAAATGTTGTGCTTTAATCATTTCCTTTGACTAATACAAATGCAGACATAATAAAGCAGATTATTAATCACCACCTTGGGGAATAAAACCAAAGCTGCTTTCTGTATGGCAACAAGAATGTTTAAATTATACTTAAAAAAAGAAACCTTTAATCTCTATAGTGAACTAAACTATGGAATTAGAGTAAGAACTATTCTTATATAATGGGAAAAAACAGGCTAGGTTTAAATTTAGGCTTGACATTATTCTTAGAAGGAAGTTGGTAATTGTGAAAAGTAGCAGATGGACAGAGAAATGGAACATTATTCCCTGATTGATTGATTGTTCTGTCTATAAGGAGATATGTAGGTAGTCTCTTTATACAGTGTGATGGGATTTTAGCCCATAAACATAACTCAAAAGATTTTCAGAATATAAATGAAAGTACAAATGTTTTCTAGTTATTACAGAGATTGCTTTTTGTGTCGCATCTTCATGTTACTAGTAATTGTTGCCATTACTACTAGGACGGTAGTAGGTAGAATATTCTTTTACATGTAGGGACATCCCTATAAACAATAACAGTATCAAGAATGCCATTTACTGAGCATCTGCTGTGTGTCAAATATTGCACCATTTTCTTTACCTAGGACATAGTATACAGTTTAACACCACAATCACCAGTGGTAGACAGATGGTCACATCAATATTCAGAGGGAAGTATTCTAATGTTTTTAAAAAAAAGTGGGAGGGGGAGGCTAGGATAATTCAAATTATCTTCCTTTCATTCATCTTAAATATTTATCTCTGATAGAGATAGAGCTTCAATTTGTTTTCTTTGGATAGAATCCATCGCTGAAATGCATCTTCAGCATCCATTATAATCTTTTCTTGCTTCTTTAAACTAATCCATAATGTTTATGATTTCTAGGTATGTGGTAAATATCATCTGTGTATTTCATACTTTTGGATATGAAGACCATATACATGCTTAAAAAAATAAACATTTTAAGCATTAATAAGCAAAAATAATTTTATTGGAGAATAATTGACACCCTAATTGCATATATTTAAAGCATAACTTGGGATGCTTAGATGTATATGTATGTGGTAGAATGAATACACCTCACACAGTGATCATAGCTAACTCTTTGGCTCTTTTATGTGGTGAGAATACTTAAGATCTACTTTCAGCAACTTCCAACTATACAATACCATATTCTTAACTATAGTCACCAAGATGTACATTAGATCCTCAGAACTGACTCTTCTTACAACTGAAAATGACCCTTTGACCTCCAGCACCCCACTTCTCCAGCCCTGGCAATCACCAGTCTATTCTTGGTTTCTATAATATCAGCTTTTTTTTTTTTAGATTCCTCATGTAAATGAAATCAGACAATATTTGTCTTTGTCTGGCTTATTTCCCTTAGCATAATATCCTTCATATTCATCCATTTTATCACAAATGGCAGGATTTCCTTCATTTTTTGTGGCTGAATAATATTCCATTGTATATATGTACCACCTTTTCTTTACCCATTCATCTGGTGAAGGACACTTAGATTGTTACCATATCTTGGCTATTGTGAATAATGCTGCAATAAACATGGGGGTACAGATAGCTCTTTGAGATCTTGATTTCACTTCCTTCAGACATGTACTGAGGAGTGGGATTGCTGGATCATAAAGTAGGTCTAGAATTTTCTAAAATTCTTAGTAAATATAGTTCCCAAGTGGTCCAATGCTATTCTGGAGGGTTATGAATGTGGAAATCATTAATTCTAAATATTGCATATCCTTAAGTCATACATACTAAACTGTGTAAATAATACATGTTCATATTTCTCAGCATAATATAAACATATTGAAGTGCATATTCATTTAAAGATGTATAACAGCAATGAAAAGCATATATAGTCAATACTACATGGAGACTTCAATGAATTAGCAATATAAGGCCCCATCTTTAAAAACTGGGACCAGTTCCACTTCAGTTCAAGAGAAGGCCAAGAAAACTTTGTCTATAATAAGCAACTGGTTTGTAACTTTTGACTGGAAATACTAAATAATCATGATAATATGGTCAAATGAGCTAAAATTTTGTTGACAGCTAAATATTCCAGATTAGCTGAATTTGATTAAGACTTTGTATTATATAGTCCTGTTAGACTAAACAAATTTCCTCTGCCATTCAAAAAGCATACTGAACTATTTCCAAAGACCATATGCTAGCTTTTTTTTCAGACATACATCCAACATTCAATAAATATTCTTTAAAAATGTGATTCAAAAAATTTTGCTTTTATAAGCCAACTGATCAACTATTTCTACAGTCTTACTAATGAATATATTACCTCATAGAATACATTTTGTTTTTCCAGAATGCATTTTAAACTTCACAAAAAGTCTTGCTATCTTTTTTGGGGTAAATATGCTTTATGGCTCAGGGTATTGAAAATATACAAAGTAATCCATGTTCTTGTTACTCCAATGTCACCTGCTACCAGATTCTTAATAAGGCACATCTTGAAATTAGTATACAAATGAGCAACTTAATGATTCCTAATATTTGAAATAGGGTACAACAGCAGGCATAACAACTATTATCTGGAAAAGAAACAATTCATCTTTACTCTTTTCAGCTATGTCTCATTGTCTTACATAATCCTAATATTTAATTTCTTCTATTTTATGGCCGGAAATGTCTCCACTGCTTTACCAAATTGGGTCGAGTGCCTAATGTTAGTCATTCTAATCCTATCAAAACAAAAGTTTTATAAACAAAGATGCCATTTGTCAACTCCTATTTCTCAATAAAAGCTCGATTGTATTGCTAGTTGAAACTTCCTTCTCCAAGCTCTTGCTAAGAATTTTTTAGGGTTCTGAAGGTAGCAGAGAATCACTAATATGTGGTTAAAGCATTTCCTGGAATTTTATTTAAATGCATTTTCTTGTAGCAAAACTAGAACTTCTGTTATGCAATGAGCTATGTGTATGTTTTCAAGGCTCTTTGTATTCAGGATATTTTGAGTCCAGGTGATACAGATAAATCATATCTTTTTACCTAGAAACTCATTTCCAGAAAAGAATATACATGATTTAAGGAAAAACAAAACTGGTAGCTGTTGTACTTTAAACTATAACATGAGGTTATAGGTCAATGTCTATTTCCATGTCCTATAAGAAGAAATTATAAAGGTATGTCATATTTGTAATTGCTCAATAATGCTTTAAGTCCAAATTTTGTGTAGCCAACTGCAAACACTTTTAAAATCATTAGGCATATAACCATTTCAGCTTTCTGAAATATGTCTTATTTTCAAATTGTCATTTAACGTGGAAGCTAGTTGTTTTTACCAGAAGACATGCCTACATCCTCAAAATGAGTGATCTTGTAGGTTCTTTGTTTGAAGAAGGCATGAGGCCTAAATGGGGCCAGACTCTCAAGCAGGTGGTCTAGAGTCAGCAGAGCTTCAGTGCACTCCTTGTCACTATCTCCCAGCTGCGTCCAGCTAAGCTCCTTCCATCACCTCAGTGACCTAAGAATCAGAAGGTATTTCTATTGTGTTGCTGGAGCAAACCAGACTGTGGATGGGAATTATTTAGTCCAACATAGAATAGATGTAACTCAAACTCTCTGTTGTTTCAGAAGCTATTTGGTAGCAGGAACTAATTATTTCATGCTTGACATTAACTGTTGATCTGAGGCTACTCTTTAGAAATAGAGCATCCTAAGGGAATATCAAGTAAGCATTTATAGGACTGTTACATTTTCATACTGAGCAACTTGAAGGCTAGTGTCCCACAGAGTTCCACCTTGCCCAGCTAAGAACAGCTGGTTATCCTTTGGGAGCTATTCTTGTGATGTAAACCAACTACAAAAGCCATTTTATGCTGATCAGAAGTTTTTAGGAGAAATATGGTTATCCTCTGCCCAGAGATCAAGTGCAGAAAGAAATATATTTAAGAAATGTTTCTTTACGGGAAGTGAGCAATGTGCTGCCTGGTCGTTTGAGCAAGCAGTGAGCTGGCAACTTCTAAATTCTCTTTCTGATCATGTCCACGTGGCATCTCTGTTCCCCAGATGCTCGCTGCACCCCTCCTTCATTTGCTCCCCTCCCTGTAACTCACCCAGACTCTGGGGATGTATATCCATGCCATATTCTCTTGGAAGGGAGGCAATAAATTTGAGGAAGGGGATCATACATGCTTATAATTCCCAAATGCTAACAAGCACATAAGTCACCTGGAAATCTTGTTTAAAAAAATGGAGATTCTGAATCAGTAAGCCTGGAGTGGGACCTGAAATTCCACATTGCTAATAAGCTGGCATCTGAGGACAACACTCCCAGTTGAGGCTACACATTGAGTAACAAAAGTCTATTCCCCATTCTTATGGAGAAATAATCAACACCTGAAAAATATTCTGAAGGTTTGCTATTAATATTTTTATAAAGAGAATATGCTTAAATAAAGAAGTTCAACTCATGTCAGAAAATGGCCAGATGATCATATATAACAGCCATGGCAGCCAGGATCCAATAGTATGATGACAGCTGTGTCCTTATTGCCTGCGGAAGCCCTTCTCTCACGTTTGACATGCTATGCTCTATACACATTATTTCAAAAGGAAAATAATAGCATTTGTGTTAAAAATATCACACAAAATGTTATTTTTGGCTTTTCTAAGAATTCAACTTTGGCAAGACAAATTAAGGACAACTGAGGAAACGGGAGAAACAGCTTTCTAAATGCATTTTTAATTGACTCCTAGGGACAGTTTATCATTCTATGCAAGATTACTCTGTCAGGAGTTACTCCATAAATGTCATGAAAAGGATCTCAGTTTATTTACATATCACTGGGTAATACCTACCTAAGGTTGAAAGTTTTACAGTGTGTCTTTGTGAAATGTGTACTAGCCCTCTGTCTCCTGTGTCAAAAGGTGTTATGGTTCCTAGCAGCAAAATTAAAGGGGACAGTGAGACTAATATTTAGATCATACAAAACCTGCAGACATATACAAAAGCACCTCAAGTTATTATTTTTCTTTATATGAAATTGGGGCTTTGTTTACCCACTACCAGAATGTTTGCAAGTGAAAAATTAACTTTAAAATAAGCAAAATGTGGAATGAGATTCATCCCTTGGCAGGTTGACTAGATTTATGTTTGATAAATCGTTGTTCTGATTTCTCATGATAATCTACAAGAAAGCATAGGGATTTCCTTTCAAGGATCCGCATCATTTCCACTAAGTACAAACATTTGTTAAGTTTCTAATATATCTGAGGCACAGATTATATTGTATCACCATTTCTCTGGAGGAAGTGCTAACCATATACAGAGGTAAGGCAGACACAGAGTCACAATGCAAAAAAACAGGGAAGTCCTGATTGATCATGAGCGCTGAGAGGGCGGAGGGTGCAGTTAACAATAACTAAGTCTGAGAGACGGCTTTGTTGTATGGGGTCCTGGAGAAGATGGCTTGGAAAAAAGAAAAATAAGCACTTTCATTAGTGAAGGGTTGATATTAAATTTCCTAGACTCTGAGCCTTAAGCCACTACAAATATTTTACCTAGCTTTCAAAAACACTGAAACAAAAAGTTCCTATCATAAAAAATTATATGAATTTCCTTACTTGACAGAGAGTTTTGTTTTATTTTCAAATCCTCTATGTGCCTGTAGGAAGCTTTCAGTGACTCTTAAGAATTAGATTAATTTCAGTTTAATTCGTAATATTAAGGTGTTCTGCACAGAATATGTTTTAAATGTTGGACTAATACTAATATAGCCCATAATTTATGTCCATGCATTTAATAATTCAATAAGATGATCTATGGTTATATTCATATCATCTTGGAGTCTCTGTTAGGGTGCTTATGGGGAGTCCTACATTAGGATTACATATACGTGTCTTGCCCACCCACAGATTATAAATTATTTGCAAACAGATTCCATGACTTTTTTTTTTGTTTTGCTATTTTTCAACATGTCTCAACACCCACCTTTGCTTTTTATATTTGCCTATTGATAAATTGATTCTACTGCTCGTTAAATAGCAATTTTAGGGACTTCTAGCATACGTCTTCATGTGCACTTTCTGAATGCCTAATGGGCGACATGGTTTAAATAAGCAAACAAAAATTCAGAAGTTAAATATAATTTGTTTATTAATCCACCAAGAAAAACTAGATTGAAGATATTTTGATTTTGCTAGTGTATTTGTTGTTTGTTTGGTTTATGGAGCTGTCAGGCTTCCATAGCCTGGTTCAGGGACACTGACGTGCAAGCGGGAGATGGGAGTGTGTTTTAATCCTGTGCGTCCAGTGTTCGCTTTTGTGTTTCTGAGAGGTCCAACTCTCGCCTGAAGTAGAACTGAGTCAGGCAGCCTCACGGCAAACCGAACAGTTCCCGAGGGCTTCGGACACAGAAGACCCAGACCCACAAGCCCTTCCATCGCAACCTTCACTACCGCGCATCTCCGCAGAGCCGGACGGTCACGCGGTCTCTGTCCGTCTGCACGGGTGTGGTGTAAGTTGTGTAGAAACACACTGATCCATTGGCAGCACAACAGTACTGAGGTTTTGCAAACCTATACATCCCACGAAGTTGCAGGAGTGCCTTGGTGTACGTAAAGCTCACTGTAATCTGTAGGGCGACGTTCACGAGTACAGCTCCTTATCTCATTAAAGCGATACTGTCCTGACTCCCATTACATAACGTGAAAACCCAACCGACTCTATAAACATAGAACTGGAATTTTCACTTTGATGATTTTGTGACTGTACAATTGTGCTGATCTTTCAGGTAAAAAAGTCAATGATAATTTATTTTTATTTTTATTTTTTGGTGAGCCTGTTACCCTGCTCCTGTGTTCACTTAACCTGCCGCCTCTCGTGTTCTGTCAGTATTTTTCCAATTGCACTGCTTACTAATGCATTCATCCGAGAGAGAGAGCTTTTTTTCTTATAAAAGAAGGAAAACATTTGAATTAGGCTATTACACAAATATTTAATCCTTTATGTTTCTTACAAAATATATTTTTAAAATCCACAAACTCCTTGATTAACAGTGCGAATGGAACAGCCTGTTCTAAAGTACAATGCTACCAATTTGATGATGGAAAAGCAAAAGTGAAACTCACAGGATGTGGAGGGCAGCCAGGGACACTCCTGTCCTCATTTTTTCATAAAATATGTGGCGATGCTCACTGAAATTACAAAAAAAGAATACATCACTTCCGGGTATAAGGTAACCAATAATATAATTAAAAATAATGTATTTCTCTCAAATGTTGATGGCGAAAGGAGACAAAGGGACACTAGTATCATTGAGGCAATCCCCAGCTTTCGACCAGGAAATCAGCAAACACTGAGTAGGGCTAATACTTTTATGAACAGACACAAAATCATATTATTTAGATGTTGGGAAATAGGAGGTGGGGGAAGGGGGAAAAGAACAAAAATAGTTCTAAAAAAAAGTCTGTAGGCATTAGAAGCTGTCAGGTAGGAACTGTTATTAGCATTGTTTAACCCTCTGTGCTCCTGCACTTTACAATTTACTGTCATGTCACTATTACTTGGAAATCATTTTTATTAAAAGACATGGAATACATTTTCTTGATATATTGTTTTCTGATATAAGTGCACTTCTGAAGTAAGTGCAAAGCAACAGTGAGGGGGATTGGACTTTATTCCAGAGCTCCCGTGACAGGAGCAGAGAGCAAGGCTCAGGCCGGGGCCCGGAGCAAACCTGTGTCTGGGCGCCTGTCCCCCCCACCAGGGCTCCACCAGGTGACATTCATTCTCACTCAGAAGAGACCAGGATGGATCTCAGTGCCAGCCACGCCTAAGGGGCTCTGGGAAGACAATTACAAGTGCTAGTGCAAATGGGGACCCCCTCCTCTCAGGGGGTCAAAATGGAAACAAGTCAATGAAAGAAGAGATGAACTTCCTTTTATGGGCATAAAGGGCACATAGGAAATAGAGCCCAGGAAGGATAAGGACGAATCCCGACCGACGAGGCTTCGTGAATGGACTAGCAATTTGCAATACTGTGTACGTGTTTTACGGAAAGTTCACTTATTAAAATGTAATTTAAAGAGATAAATAAATATAAAATATATTTTAGGGATAGACAGCCCAGACAAATCTTTATCTTTGGATAATTTCAGTTACAACAGATAATTTACTACTGGTTGATCGATAATCTCACTGCAAGAAAATTTGCCTAATCCAGATCATCGGATTTGGGGTGTGATGGGGCAGTGGGAGCAGAAAAAGATGACGTCCCCAGTTGAAGCCCATAAAACTGACGAGAAAATGTAAATTGATTTTAAAATATCACACTATTAATTCTGATTGATGTTATAAACTCTGATAAAAGATCTGGACTGGGAGAAATTTGAAACATTTGGCTAAAAGGAGATTTGAAGACAACTGTCAGATTCATTTTTCAGCTTTGTGCCGATCCTTCATTTCTGTGCCTCAGTGCAAATTGATTATATTACTGGGGACGTGCATATTTCTGTAATGAAGAAATATTATAACATCCCTTGGTTCTCAATCCTGCAGGGAAGGAATTAATAACTAATCACATAATCTCTTCTATAATTTATTCTTCATAATCTTTAGAGTATAGCATGACTAATAATGTGAAAGGAAGTGAAAAATCATAAGATCGTTAATATTGTTGTTTCCATTATGCTCTTCTTATGTTGGTTTGTGATGAAAGCACTCAATTTGAGCTGTATTATAAACTATAAATCTATTATGCCTGATTTACCTAGCGGATGTTCAGAAGAAAGCATCATTTTGCAAAGAAAAATAAACTCTTTTGCCAGCCTTTTGAACTTCTGCCAAATCCAAAGCAATAAAGAATATGGAGAAAAAAAAAAAAGAGTTTAAGAATGATGATTTCTAAACTTACTTTAAGTGAGGAGATTATTTCCTTTCCTTCCAAGTTTCAAGTAATGGAATTCAGTGTCAGAATTTAGAATTACAACTTAAATGTGGTTACATATTAAATTGTCCCATTAACATTTCCCATTAAATGAAAAGATTGGCATAAGGGACTTTTGAGTTTAAGCAAAGTTAAATGCCTTAAGAAAAGAAAAGGCAATTCAGTAATGAAAAAATGTCAGGGACAAATGTTAACAAAACATAAATATGATCTTGCAATACTCTAAGCCAAAGCATCATGCAAAGCCCTGCAGCAGAGTTAAATTAAGAAAGGAAAAAAGTATGAAGGCTCATTTCTCACCACTGCAACGCCTATCCCTCCCCAAGAATGACTAAAAAAAGAAAGAAGAAAATGTAAGAAAGTTCATTTATTTCTCCTCAAGCTTCCATTGTTAGGTATGCAAAGAGCTGAAGCACAATGTTGTGTTTAAAATGGGGAGAAACTTTTCTCTGAATTTGCTCTCTGTGAGAGACCGCAGGCCCTCAGAGAACTCAAGGAATACCATGAAACCACTTCAGTTTGTGCTCCAAACCTTCTACTGTTGTAGAAGGGAACTAGCTGTATCTGGAGGGGAAAAATATCCATTTACAAAGATCAGAGAAAATTACTATGGACAGTTGCCTGTGTGTATGTGTGTGTGTGTGTGTGTGTGTGTGTGTGTATGTGTGTGTGTGTGTGTGTGTGTGTGTTGGGGTAGAGGAAATACGAACACTTATTTTACAAAATCTGGAACCACATTTGACATTAGGTTCAACAATCTGCTCTATTTAATTTGTCATGGGCATTTTAAAAGTCATTATAGGTCAAATCTGACATTAAACAACAGCAACTTAGAAATACTTCCTGCTACAGAGGAAGGAAAGGCAAGTAATGTGACCTCTTCATGGTCTTGTGGCAAAGCAATAACAATGCTATCTAATTCCTAGTCAGTATTTAGATTATTAGCACTTGGAGCTCAGCACTGTTCCAGAAAAGGGAGAGAGAAACTGGTCACTAGTTCCCAAGGTGAGGTTGCACTTTGGCACCCTCTTATGGTTGAGCGGAGTAGTGACTGTTTCTGGGGGCACTCGTGGGGTGGAAGTGTGTGTTTTTGCTTCAGTGGCTTATGGCTCATGGGAAACCCCCCCAGAGCTGAGTTGTTTGCTTCTGCCACAGCAGCTTGCAGCGATTGCTCATTCGCCGCTCCATCTGCCTGGGTTCCCGGGGTACGGAGATTCAACAGAACCCCTAACTGCCATGCACATGACCTATGAGGGAGGTAGAACCCTTTGTGTTGCAAGGTACTAAGCTTTGGGGGTATTGGAAGCATAATGTAATCTCTACTGGCTGGAACACACACAATACCTAATGTAATCTTTTCGATGAGCTAATACACTTGGAATTCTTAACTAACCGCAGTAAGCCAACAAAAAGGAAAAGGAACACATTCAGGGAGAATAATATTTGTCTAGCTAGCAAATGCCAGGTCCCTAATTCCAAACCTGGCCTTATTATTATTATCAATTTCCTACTTGTATGTTCGACCACATGTATGTGAAGTTCAGTTAGTAATAACCACTATTTATTATTATCTGTAGAGAGAAGAAAGGAAGGAAGGGATGGAGGGAAGGAAGGAGGGAGAAGGGAGGGTGAGAGGGAGGGAGGAAAGAAAATTCCTCATGCATGATTTAAAGGCCTATTTGCCGTGAGTTTGGTATGGTTGAGGATGAAGCAGTAATTGCTCAGCGTAAGAACAGTCCTTTTCTGTCCCTGCTGCACGGCAGTAAGCATGCAGGCGGGGTCTAGTGTAATGAAAAGACCTTACTGTTGAGACTATTTGCTGTAAGGCTAAAGGGAAGCAGAGACTTTCTCTAGACTATCTTGAAGAAAATAAGAAAAGTGAAAAGTAAACCAACTTAGACCAAATTACTGGTGGACAGACTTGGGGTGCTCTGTGACATTCAGGAGCTGAAGATGCCTAACCACAGGAAAGATGGAGAGCAACCAGCAGGCGGTCAGGAGGGAAGCTTGAAGCTGACAGAATAGCAGCTAAGGACGTGAGATAGAAAAACCTGAAGTACAAACAGATGCATGTTTTCCAAGCACTCTTATAAAAACGGAAAATGTTTTTGTTCTTATACTGACATCTAAAGACTTATTGAGGCAGGAAAATATATCATTTTCTATCCTGTCACAGTGCTTTGAAATCTCCTATATGGTTTTTCTCCTACAATGTTTCCAACATAGCATTTGTTCTTGTTCGCCTTAGAAACACATGAAAATATGACACATTTAGTGCATACAACTTTATTTTGCCTTAATTTTAGTCTGCTTTTTAAATATAACATGTGTGACTTTCTCTTAAAATAAATCCAAACTGAGTGAAAATGATAGAAAAAGTAGGAACAAGGGCCAGAACATAGGAAGAACAGGCCACCTGGTCAGCTAGTCAAGGGTGGAGGGGAAAAAGGGAAAAAGGAATGGTTTGCATGCAATATGAGTAAAGGGACCTTGAGGGGTGGAGTGACAAAACAGTTAACACCCAAGACTTCCCTAGTGAATGTAGAATGCCTGTGACTCCTAGGACCCTCTTGGAGAAGATCTGTGCTAACAGTGTGCTTTGTGGTGGCGGCCTTGGGCCATGAGGTGTCAGCCTGAGCCCTGGAGGGGCTGGAGACTGAAGTTAGCCATATGGGGGCTCAGTCATGTCAATGAGACCCATCCCCAATAACATCTCTGGACACCAAAGGATGGGTGAGGGTCCCCAGCTGCCAGTGCTCCAAGTGTGGTCACACATCCGTCTAGGACACAGAAACACTGGTCCACCCCATTGGGAGAAGACAACTGCCATCTCCAGCAGGTCTCTCCAGACTTTCCCTATAGCCCATGTCCTGAAATGCAGTAGACTTAACTGTGAAGGTAAGAGCTTTGCCCAGTCCTGTGATCCCTTCTCCTGAATTCTGGAACCTGAGGTCATCTTGGGGATTTCTCCAACTCACAGATACTTTCAAGGGAGGATGGGCCTCAGCTGCCCCAGCAGCTGCTGCTGCACCCTCACCACCCTCCCCCATGATGAAACAGCTGTCTGGAGGCACAAGAGGAGAGGCAGGCTTCGGAGCTACACCAGATCAGAAGTCAATTTATACGTGACGATATACAGATTTCCTCTCTGTGTTGTGCAGTCTGAAGCAGTGTGTCATCCCTCAGCCCACCAGCACTCCCGGGGCTAGCGAAGTTAAATGTCTTTGATGTGACAGCTCTGGGTGCCCACGCAGCGGTGCATGAGACATTTTGTGTGCTGCAGCACAATTAGCAATGGGGAACCAGCCAATTTCTCTTGGTAATTTGCAAATCCACTTTCCATACATAAAAGGGACAATTTCCCTGCAGCCTGTATGACCCTGGTGAAATAAGCATTCAACAATTCCTAGAATCAGGGAGAGGCCTCTCAGACCACACGCTTAGGTGGGGGCCACTCTGGACTGATAATGTTTATGCATCTATGTTGTCCTTTCATTTTAATACAAAACATAGCCCATCACCAAATTTTTTAATCAATACATACTTCATTGATAATTGCAGCAGAGGACAACAGGAAAGACTAGTAGATGAAACATTTTGGTCAATGTGGGTTGGGTGTGTGTTTGAAAAGCAATTTGGAGAAAACGCCTTTTAGTAATGACCAGCAGCCAGAATTCAACTCAGCATCCACACGAGCACATCCCTATGGCTTTTTGAAGATAATGCAAAGCTGGGTGACAGACACTGGTGACATTATTCTGCTTAGATTTTTGAAGGGCAATTGATATGGTGCAGGAGTTGAAAAGCCATTTTGAGATGCAGTCTCTTGGGGTTGTTGAAATCAAACAAAGTATACTGAAAAGTGCTTCAAAGAAAGATACAAAGCACCTTGATTTGTGGTCAGTATAAGGCTCTCTCCTCGGTGGCATTTGTTAATTTTTTATATATACATTGATCAACTGTCTATCATTTTGACCCTTTTTTTCCACAGGGATAATGTCACCAGGGAAGAGTTCCCTGGCCAGGGGCAGGCAGGAAGGATGCGTATTGTCCTAGCTCCCTGCTGTTTGCTGTTCAGAGCAAAAGGGCTGGGCGCACACACCCAGCCTCCCCCTCCCCCGCCCTCTCTGCTCTGAGGAGGACGATGCCGGCTGCTTGGTTTCTCCTGCACTCAGAATGCAGACCTGCCATGGAGATCGGCCACCTGTGCGGACAGGGACACACCCCAGTCTGGTCTAGGGCACCCGGGCAATCCACAGGAACCCAGGCAGAGAGCTGGGCTGTCTTCACGCCTCCAAAGTACAATATTACATACTTTTCCAGCCAATGGAGGATTTCCCAAGCCTTCCAAAAATGTTACAGTGACCTGGGGAATTATTGGAAAAATTTGGAATAAACTTAGGGATTAAGTTCTCCTGAAACAGGGCATGGTGAGCTATGACCCAGGAACCAAAACATGGTCACCTACATTCACTTGCGTATCGTCCTGTTTTCTGATTCATTCCAGCAGCCAAGCAGTTGTGACGGGGGCACTATGGCTATAAAGCCTAAATATTTACTATCAGGTCCTTCCTAGAAAAAGTTTGCTGACCTCTGTACCTAAAAATACATATACCCGTGAATGTTTATGCTGGTGCTGGAGTTTAAAAGATGAGACACAATCACTGCCTGTAACATTGTTGAAATACTGACAGTGTTGTAATATCATTAGTATAAGTTGTATTGACATGAAAGACAGACATAGTTATATGTGTGTGTATATATATATATATATATATATACACACACATATATATGATATATAAATTAAATATATAATAGTGTATATTCCATTAAGTTAAAAGAATGGTAAACTAGAAGTGACTCTCAGGAAACCAAAAAATAATAATAATACAGATATTTGAAATTGACTTTCATAAAATTTGGTGGACTTTCATAAAAAACTGGAAGTGAAATAGACAATATTATATAAAATATTATATAAATTTAAAATATATATTTAAATTTTTAATTTAATTAAATATTAAAAATATATTTAAATTTAAAATATTATATAAATATAAAAAAAATATTATATAAAAATATTCAAGGACTAGAACAAAATTTTCAGATTAGTTCAAATGTATGAGTTTTAGTTTTCCTTTACAGTGAAAATAGCACCCTCGACTTAAATATACCTTTAGTTTTCTTCCTCTCTCTCTCTCCTCTTTCTACCCGCTCCAATTCAATATAGCACTTCTGTGATGATTTGGCACAATTTCCTTCTCTAACAGGAACTTAAGATTTGGGATCTATTAACAGGGCATACATTATTTATTAACTTGCATCAGGAGTAATTTTGTAATTGGCAAGCCTCAGAAAGCTGCAGAAAATTATCATAGCACCACCATCGTCTGTATTACTTCTCAGCAGTCCATGATAGATAAAGACATTAAAAAGGGAGTCTTCTCTTCTGTCAGTTGGGTATGGGAAGTATAACAAATTGCCTGTTTCATTCACAATTTCCCCTCTGTCTATGCAGCAATAATGTGTGCATCAGCATGAAGGCATCAAAGTACATAAACATTAATCTCAAGAATGCTCTGGAGGTTCAGATGAATTATTATTATACATTAGTTTGGGGAAAATAAAAGGTGTCCTAGGACATGAGCTGTATTTCTGTGAACCCTCGCAGATGGTCTGTAATGCTGAGCCACAGACCCCTTATTTGGGTTCCACAGCACCTTTCACCTGTAATAACTGATCACAAAGAGAAGGAACTCTGAGCGCTGCACCCACAGAGGCATCACTTTCTTTACGGGACTGCTACTACCCTTTAGGGGACAGTCAGTGATACACACATTTGGGGCTTCCATGTATAACAGGTGACAGCTATCTGCAACCAGCTATGCAGCCAATGAATTGAGGGCATGTGTGCGATAGGCGAGGATGGATCTGGTGTGTAAGCAGCCTGGTGGAGGCGGAGCATAGCAATGTAAGAGGTGTGGAACAAAATTATAATTGAGAAACGGTTGCAAAGAGGACATCTTTGCAGATGCATCTCAAGCTTGGAATCATAAGGCAGAAAAAGAAAGCAAGTGAATCTGAGTCTGTTCTCTCCCTAAGGATAAAGATATGATCCAAGTTTTCCATTTAATCTCTCAAATATTTTATTAATGTAACAGGAACACATGTAACCTAATTTGACTGACATGTTTAGGCACCACTGTTTGACTAGCTTTGATGCAAAAATAGTGAAAGATTTTTTTGAATTTCACTATCTTGTTTTGCTTTTATTTTGGGTTTAAAAAGAAGCCAATAAAACATGAATGCTGAATGCTTAATTTGGAGCCTTTGGAAACAGACAATAGTAGGAAATGAACCCTACTTTTAAGGGAACAGTTTAAAGTTTTAGTCTTCTAAGTATAATTTAGGTTTGACATTATGTGAAAGTGTCTTCATGATTCACAGAGATTTTGGAAGCTGGTTACCTTAGTGATTTTATTTATCTCTCTGATACTGTCTGACAGTTGAAATGTTGCTCATGTACTTGCTGGCAGATGTTAGTTTAAACTACAGGAAATTGAAAGCAAGTTGTTTCTAGGACACTGAACTTAGAATTCTTTCTCTACTTTGGTAAACAGTGCACAATTAGTGCTAAGACCACTGTAAGGTTTTTGTCTTAATATTTGGAAAAGCCTCTCCTTAAAATCAGTAGTCATATATCTAATGACATAAGTTTCCATATAGAAATCCATAGACCTATATCTATACATACACACATAATAAATATAGCTTTGGAAAGCAAAATACATGCACTATAAATCCTGAGATTAAGGTACAGTTGAGTAAAACCAGATTTACACTATGAGAAGGGAAATCTAAAAGGTGCAATAAGCATGATTAAATTTTCACAACTAAATAAAAGGAAATCCGTTAAATGGTCAAAATTTCACCAAACTAGACCAATTTAATAAGTCATTAATATTTACATAAGTCCTGAAAGATGAGTAGAAAATGCTCCTGAGCCAAAATGCTATGGCCTGAATATTTGTGCCCCCATCCCCCCACCAAATTCCTATATTGAAATGCTAATGCCCAATGTGCAAGTATTAGTAGGTAGAGTCCTTGGCTGATAATTACTCAAGAGGATGGAACCTCACGCTTGGCATCAGCACCTTATGAACGAGGCTCCACGGAGCTTCATGACCCCTTCCACCAAGTGAGGACACAGCCAGAAGGTGCATCCAGAAGCCCTCATGTAACTGCAGAGGAGAAAATGTATTCCTAATCTGGTGCAAAGAAACCTTTGAAGCCAAAATCAGTCAAAGGGAGGAATAAAGTGGGAGAAACCCATTCATTGCTCACAAGCAGTTGTCCACTTCTACTCTCCCATGTCTCTTGCAACCCAGCTATCATATCATGAGGAATATAAAGAAATCAAGGAAATAGCAAACCTCTCCAGTCCAGGTACCTCTCCACCCCCCTTGTAATCACCTATTGATATGGAGATGCACTAAGGCCAGGCAAGAGATTCTGGAAATGTTGCAATTTCATGCACACCTCACTAAACATCAACTCTGCCAGAACCCTAATCCTGGACATCCAGACCCCAGAACTGTGAGAAATAAATATGTGTTGTTTATAAGTCACCCAGTGTGTGGTGGTATTTAGCAGCTCAGACAGACCAATACCTGAGGGATGTCAAAGGGGTGTGGCTTTATGTAAACTAGGGTATAACTGCTTCTGGAGATTAAAAACTGAATTCCCTACAAAAAATCCATTTCATATTCTATGGAACTTTGAAGCTCTTCCTAAAATTTCTGTGAGTTCTTTAGAAGAGTCTATATTCTAGCAGTTACCTCTTCCAGATTCCTGCCTGTGAGAAACAATGTCAGCTATGAGTCATCTCATTGCTGTTATCTGAGGTACCAGCCTCAGGTAACCCAGGTTCCTGCTGAATCTGTACACAGATACCCATGTACATGAGAGCATATGCATGTGAAAGCATGTGCATTACATACCAGTGTGCAAGGTACATAAACTGCAGAGTATAGAGGAGTGGAGGGAATGTGGACCTAGCACTTAAATTGACTATTTCATGTCCTTAGGCTACATTTCATACAGACCCACCCCTTAGACCATTTCTTCTCTTCCGCCTTTTCTTTTCTTCTGACTGTCTTCCTCCCGAATAACCTCAGAACTCCAAACTCTCCATTATGCACAGGAGTTCGGCTCCCTCTGGCCTTCAGGCTTAGTTTAGACCCACTTTGCATTTCAAACCTCTCAACACGTTAAGCAGATCCAAACACCTCTCTTGTATTAAGGTGCTAATAAGCAGTTACAAGTATTCATTGCAATTAAATTTTGCATTCACGTTTATCCACTGCAGTTAAAATCAACTTAGGAAACCCTTTCATATGGAAAGAGAGGACTATGCTACAATGTTAAGATCAGTAAGACTCACCTCATTTCCTTTTGAACAACTTATTTCCACACCTTTTCCCCCCCACAACTTTCTAGTTCACTTGCCATCACTTTTTGCTTGTTGAGTACTCACCTGCTCTGTCAAATACTGCTGTGTCCCTGACTCTGTAAGTGTGACATCTGTGTTTAATCAAATCCCATTCTGACCTGGGACTTGCCAGGACCAGCATCCATCCATGCCCCTGGCTTCAGGTTTCAAAACCAATTGACTCATGAGACTAACTCGGCCATTCTCAACTGTGGTCTGGGAGCTCTGACCATTTTAACAATATGGAACACCCTCAGAGAGTTTCTGCTTCTGATGGCCACAGGCAACAATGTGCTGGCTGACCAGCACAGACTCTCTAGAGCTGCCCCTGAACATTTCTCCCAACTTTGCACAGTCACTCACCATAGGAGCTAGGAAATGCCCATCCTGGGAGTATGGCAGCAGGGTGGTGGAGCCAGCGGGCAGGAAGGAACTAACAGTTCAAGAATTTTGTGAGCCAGTTTTACAAAAAGATTCATTATTAAAAATGAAATTACATAAACTTATAAATAAATAACTTATTAAAAACAAAATTAATAAATGTTACTACATTTCTCTCTCATCTATGCTTTTGAGGTTACTTATGTCTGGTCTACACATA
This sequence comes from Manis javanica, assembly GCF_040802235.1. Lineage (NCBI taxonomy): Eukaryota > Metazoa > Chordata > Mammalia > Pholidota > Manidae > Manis > Manis javanica. The sequence continues at coordinate 120,280,428 of NC_133164.1, forward strand.
AGGCAGAAATAACTATATACTGTCTCCCATGCTTTTGCGCAACTCTTCACAGCTCCCTGTTGGCTGTTAGGTCTGTGGCTTGACATTGGCTATGGCAGGAATATTTACACCACAACAATGGGCAGTGTTACAAAGCAAGTCTTGATTTGTTCTGTTGATTTAAGAAAATCATAATGAAAGTTTAAACTTTGTAGGACCTGCAGCTGTCATATTATGAAGAGTATAAACAAATTGAGGAAATAATCTTCCAGTATTATTAGAAACATTCTTTAATTCAGCCTAAAAACTATTCATATGAAGGAATGAAGTTCCAACTCATATGATTTGTTGCTTTGTACTTGTCTCACTTATAAATGCAGATGTTCACGTTAGACCTTCTCTCAGAGAGCTAGTGAGTAAACGTTTCACACATACTGGAATATTACCACAAGGAAACTAGCAAACACCTCAATTCAGCACTTCTTTTTTTAATGTCACATTACCAGCATGATACTGGTATGTTTACCATATTAGAAAAATTCTTATTACATGTAAAAATAATAATAACCCATAAGATCTTAACACAAATAATATTTTATAAAAAATTGATAACAAATCTAATTTTAATCACATTCACTATATTTACCAACATAAAAAATAAACTGAAAAGAATAGCATTGTTTTACATGTTTACAAATCTTTTGAATGTCTGGTTAAGTAGAAGACAGCTAGGTTCTTATGTCTGGAATCGATCTGTTCCAGTAAATTGGTTTGCTTTTCTGATATGAAGAAAACTCAATGTTACTCATATAAGTAGTTTAAAAAGGGAGAAACTCACCTCTCATTTACAGGTTCCCAGGGACTGCTATTTAATATCTACTGTTGATTCATTAACATTGAACTCTTGGCTAACAGTGCAGTAACTCATGCCTGAAAGAAGCTTATCTAACACGCATATTTTCCCCAGAAGACATGTCACAGCCTTCCTGTGCTTAGGAACTGATGAATCAGTTAAACAGAAGGCCAATCCGAGTGGAGTGGCTGCAATGCACAGGCAGCCTACTGTGAGCGACCAAAAGGGAGGCCTGTGAATGCCTCAGGGTCACAGAATGGAAACCTGAAGACCGCCAGCCCCTCAGGGCCAGCTAGGCTTGGAACTGTTGTTATCAATAATTTCTACTGAGCTTCCACCTTTCCCGAGAAATCTCTCCCAGCTCCTGTCAGAGGGGCGCCCCCAGCCACACTCGGTGTGGCGCTGCCCGATTCCAGGTTTGCTCAAACAACTCTTGGCATTTTTTTAATGTGCGTCAGTAGATCTTTTAAAAGGACCTCAGCCAGATCTTCAGCACTCTTCTTGGAGGCCAATTTAAGCAGCAAAATCACCAAGAAAAGCCCAGAAATAGAAATCATGGCACAAAACAAGGCATGAAGAGGAGACTTGATTCCACCATGAGAACAGAATCAAGGAGACAGAGCAGATCTTGAGCAGCCTCAGCGGGGAGCAGTACATACACACACTCCCGTATTGACCTATCACCTATCTACCTACCTACCACCTGTCTATCATCTATCATCTATGGATCTATGTATCTATGTATGTGTGTATCTATCTATCTATCTGTCTATCCATCTATGTATCTATCATCTATCTATCTATATCTATCTATCTATATCTATCTATCTATCTGTATCTATCTAATCTGTCATCTATCAATCTATCTATATCAATCAATCTATCCATCTATATCTATCTAATCTATCATGTAGCTAGCTAGCTAGCTATCATCTATCTATCTATATCTATCTATCGTCTATCTATATATCTATCCATCTATCTATCTATCATGTATCTATCTATCATCTATTTATGTCAATCAATCTATAATCTAGCTAGCTAGCTATCATCTATCTATATAGACCTGCTACTTCTAATTTCTTAAAATACATGAAACCACACTTCCAAGGACCCTGTTTACCTAAGTTAATACGGAGTGCCCATGATTTTAAGGTCTGCAGTATCAGTACTTCAGGAACATTTTTGAGCACAAATTTTGTCAAGGAAGCCTTAACACGTGAACACTACAAAATGAGTGGTAATCAGGTTACTAAGCTTAAAGAAAGTGCAGTGGGATGGGTCCATTCTTCAATTAGAATGATCAGTGGCTGAATGTGGGTACAAAGGAAAGCTGACTGGTGACGAATCCTAAGAATGTGGGGGAAGCCAGAAAGAAGGGGAAAAGAGGAGAAAGTTGCCTAGAAGGTAGCAGGCAGCAAACGAGAGTAAAGGTGTGGAAAGAAATGGGGAAATCGACGAAGTACACAAAAATTACCCCCTTAAATAAATGGAAGGAACCACCAGGACAGACATGAGAGGCAGGGCTGCCACCTTGACAGGCAGCTGTGTGTGTTCTGGAGTCCCGGAAGGTCTCATTCTCATAAGAGAAGGCACATCAACCACTTGGTCCACCACCTTTGGTGAAGATTCCGCAGAGAGTCCCTGCAGACTGAACCATAAACTCCAACAGCGTATCAGTTACACAGAGAAATATCAAGACAGAGCTAAGTTATTGCAGAGGAATGTCACCAATAAGGATTCTTCCCACAAAACCCAAAGAGAAGGAAACATAGGAAAACTGCAGAGAATAGAAAAGAGCACCGATCTCTTAACTTAAAGGGCTGAGAATATTTTTTAAATACCTTATTAATTTAACATAAGAGTCACAGTACCACCAAATTCCAAAGCCAGGAACTACCTTCCATATTACTGAAAAGAAATCCCTCATCCATGTCACACAAAGAGGTGACATGACCTGCTTGACTACACGTTGCTAGTTTTAACTCTAGAGGTTTTTCCCTAACTCCTCAAGGAGGCTTTTGCACTGACTGATCCTGTTGAATCAACCATCTCCATTATGGGCTCAAGATGGAAACTAGAGCAGTGGGTACAAAGGAAAGGTTTACCCCCTATTCAGCTTTGTGTGAAGTCTGGTCATTGCTGTATCATGCACATGGCTTCACTGAGATGTTTGCATTTATGAACTAAGGATACATTGTCTCACACGATTATTGAGACAAAATGTTTAGAGAGTTTTATATACAAATTTGGATATATTTTTAGGATAGTGACTTTGGCATTTCAAAGGTATGATGCAGCAGTAGATGACTACTGGGATATTTCAAAGTAGAATTAGAAAACCATGACACTGAAAATAATTTAGGATTGTGTCAAGAATAGTATTTCTGACTATGGTGTGGTTCTTGAAGGGGTTTTAAATGTTAATTTATCTATCCTGCTTCCTGAGTGACTGCCAGATTTGTCTGTAGCAGTAGTGATGATTTAATGATATCTTGAATTACAGTAGCTTTATTGATTTGAATGACAACCTAATTAAACCCTTTTTTAAAAGCACTTGGATATTAGAATGTCATTATCATAGAGTTGTTGAATTGAGCAAACTTTACACATTTCTTCTAAAACACATTTATATAAATATAAGGCAAGCATATTAGTTATACATAAAAAACAGTACACTTTCTGAATGCAGGCATGTCAAAGAATAGGAAAGAGTTTTGACAGCTACACAACTTACTTGCATGAAGCAAAATGATTATTTTTTAACTTGTCCCAGTTTTTTCTATTCACAGTATTATAGAAAATTTAAAAAGTTTTTATGTAAGAACTCCCAAGAATGTTAGAGTCATCATTCATAGTCTACAGAAGACATTTGATTTTACTAGAGAATGCTATACTAGTCGGGACAATACTAGCTGTTCTAACAAAGAAACCCAAAAATGCCTAATGACTTTAGCATGAAAGCATTTATTTTTTCTCATATAAAGTCCAAAACAGATGTTCTTGATCAGCAAGAGAGCTTTCCTCCAAGAGAAATTCAAAGATCCAATCCCTTCCTATTTTTGTAACATTGTGATCTTCAGCAAAGTTGCCACAACTGTCTTTAATAAATCATTGGAAGATGGAGGCAAAGGGTCATGACATCTTCAGTGCCAAGGGCACATGCCCATCACTTCTGCCCAGACTCCTCAACTGAACCTGAAAAATTCAAAAGCTGCTCAAAGGACCCTTTATAATTGGAAGAGCAATCGGAAATTAATCCAAGTTTGGTTGCTGATATCTAGCAAGAAACCTATATTATTTAAAAGTATTTAAAAGAACAACTGGGGAAAGAGGAAGACATGTATTTGTCACAAATGAAATGCAAACTTTCAAAATTTAAATCTGATATCCTATTAAAAATGAAATACTAAGCTAAAGAGTACAGGTATCATGTGGAATAGTTTCACCGCCCTAAAGACCGACCTGTCTTCTGCGTCTGCATCCCTCCCTCCCCTAAGCCCAACAACCACAGATCCTTTTACTCTTTCCATAGTTTCACCTTTTCCCAAATGTCATATAGTTGAAATCATACAGTGTGTAGCCTTTTCAGACCTGCTTCTTTGACTTAGAAACATGCACTTCAAATTCCACCAGACCTTTTCGTGGCTGGATAGCTCATTTCTTTTTGGCACATTTTAGCATTCCTTTTAAGATTCCATTTTCTGAATATACCACAATTTATTTATCCAGCCACCTACTGAAGGACGTCTTGGTTGCTTCTAAATTTTGACCATTATGAATAAAGCTTCTTATAAACATCTCTTTTCAGGTTTTTGTGTGGACATAAGCTTTCAACTTCTTGGGTAAATAGCAAGAAGCATGATTGCTGGGCCCTAGAGAAGAAGGATGTTTAGTTTTATAAGAAGCCAAATTGTCCTCTGAAGTGGCTGTGCCATTTTGCATTCTTGCCAGTAATGAATGAGAGTTCCTGTTGGTCCACATCCTCCCCAGCATTAGGTGTTGTCTGTGTTTGGGACTTTTTGCCTTTCTAATAGGTGTACAGAGAGGTATCTCGTTGTTCTAATCTGTGTCACGATGATGACACGTGATGTGGAACATCTTTTCATATGCTTATTTTCCATCTGCATATCTTCTTTGTGGAAGTGTCTATTAAGGTCTTTCATCTGATTTCAACATTATGTTTATTTTCTTATTGTTTACTTTTAAGAGTTTTTGCATGTTTTGGATAACAGATGGACTGATACATTTTCTCAGTCTGTAGCTTCTCCTCTCACTCTCCTGACCTTGTCTTTTGCAGAGCAGAAATTTTTAGTTTTAATGAAGCTTCATGGATCATGCCTTTGGTGTAGTATCTACACAGTCATCACTGAACCCAAAGGTCGCATAGACTTTCTCCCATGCCATCTTCTAGCAGTTTGATGATTTAGAGACTACTTTTGAGGAGTTTTGCAAGCTAGGGAGCAACAGGATGTGATGGCAGCAAGAACAACATTAACGAAAGCGATTATGTCAAAAGCAGGGGATGGCTGAGGTACAGCCTTGTGTCCGTGGGAGGTGACGGAACCTGCTGTACAGACGGAGGGGACAGCCTTTGATGGGATCATGGTGTGTTCATCTACATGAATAGCAGGGATGCGAAGTATGTGGGTGCAGATGCCGGGAAGTAAGATGATGCAGTAGTGGGAGTTTGCAAAATTCTATTCTGAAGCTTGATTTCCTCAGTGAGAAGAAAGCCAAGAAAAAAAATGGGAAACGTGGTGCCTGGGGTTTGGGGAGAGAGGAGAAGAGATTGGGAAAGTACATGAAATAAGAAAGTAGACACGGCTGCCATGAATCATTACGGCCGGTTTGGGGCTCCCAGTGAGGAATGCAGGGCGAGTGCATTGCCCTCTGTGGTGTGCGTGTCTTCAGCCACGCTCCCTGGGGGAATGCAGCAGGGGAAGGGGGGGCGTTAACTCGGACTGCTGCGCTTTCAAGGGAGCAATAAAGCAAAAAAGAGCCCGGGAGTTGAGGGATGCACGGAAATTATTATCCTGAGTAATCGTGGGGCCTAAGCGAGGTGGTCCAGGAAAGGAGGTCACTGAAGACGGATGACCAACAGATTGAGAACCGGGTGGGGCTGAAAGCTGGCTGGACCCGGGCCGCCAAGGGGCCGGGGAAGAGGTGGTGGGGGCTGTAGCGCAGGGTGCGCAGATAGCAGAGGGTCTGCGTGGTCAGCGACCACGTCGGGGATGGCCCTGCGGGGGAGGGATCCCGGCACATGCACGGCAAGATCCCCGTGGAGCGGAGGTCCGGTGACCGGAGGCTCCAAGGCTGGGACTCACCCACCAGTGCTCTCGTTGCTACAGTGTCAACCGCGGTATTGTGGACAGAGCGGCAGTGGGAAGCCGGGCTCAGGGTCCTAGGGTGCCATTCAGAGCTGCAGAGTTTCAGGGAGCAGGAAGGACGTGTGGTCTGGAGGCAGCATGAGGGGAAAAGAGGCGGCTCCCAGGTCCCGCTGTGAAGGGCGGTGGGGCGGGCAGGGCCCTTGTGCCAGGAGGTTGAGGACACAGGTGATCTTGCTGATGAAGGACGTTGTTCAGAGAGCCAGGGGTGGGATTCGGCGTCTGGAGGAAGTGGGGGAAGGCAGTAGAGCAGGCGGTGTGCAGTGACCCCGGCCATCTAAGTGACCCTTTCTTGGGGGGCCATTTTATTTGTCAATTGATGTGGTCAAACCTTCCATGCTAAGGCAGGCCGTCTGGATGAAAACAGAGGAGGTGAGCCGGAGAGAAGTCAGTCTTTCCCTCACTGCAGCACACGTGAGCCCACGTCCCCCTAAACCCCCACCTGATCCGCTGATTTTCCTTCATCTCAGAGGCGCTGCACATCCGACAGCATTTATTGAGAACAAACTGTAAGCCAGGAGCTGTGCACGCGCTAGAGAGCAAAGGAGACAAAGATTTGCCAACTTAAAATGAGTGTAAGGTAGACACAATTATTTTCATCCTAGAACCATATAAATTTTTAAATGAGAATAACAGAATCTGCTTTTGATATTATTCTAAATCCAGAAAAAGATACAGTCATTAAAAATTACAATAACAGAGAATGTGAATGACAATGAAAACATTTATTATGAAATATTAGCTGAAAAGAACATGCAGTTTCAATATTACATAAACTTGTGGAAATACATATCTATGGAAGAATAAAGAATGTACTAGCAAATTAGCAATTGTATTTAGAACACTTTCATTTCCTTATATACTTTATCTTTTAATAAAAAGATACTGTACATTACAGTAAGTTTTATCATCATAAAAACAATATATTTTAAAAGTATAAAAGTGAAGAGGGAAACTTTCTTATCGATGTATCATTTTACTCTAATTTTGTCTACATTTTTATTGAATTAGTGTACCATTCTGTATGGCTTAAGCTAAACAATAATTATCTGAGAAAAAGTAAAACTTAAATCATTAATTAAGTCCGTGCTGACCTCTCTTTACTACAATGGAGCCTCCCCTTTGAATATAAAGTACAGTAATAGTGAAAAATACTTGCATTAATGTCCAATATTGAAATGATGACTCCATCATATTTTATTAAATTAGGCTATTTCTCAAATACATTAACCTATAGAATGGCTCCATGGGTAAGGGGAGCCCAGCATATAAGACTCTCCAAGAGTTTGGCAGGGTACTTACTGGGGTCATTTTACTTCTGATGTACCTTGCTGTAAAGACAGATGGGTTCATCAGAACTCATTTTATTTCCATCTTGTAAGTGCATATTTAAAAAAACATTAAGGCATATGCCATTCTCTGAGTATAACAAAAACTTATAACAGTTTGTACCAGGAATAACACCCTTGCAATCAATATTATAGCATTGTAAAGTGAACACAGTGAATTAAGATCATTTTCAAATCCAGTTCTGATCATTGACTAATAACAATGTGTTATGCTTCAAAAATTATGGTATGACAATTTATTGTAGTTAGCATTCAATCTTTGCCATCACACAGATCTGGACTGCTGTGTCAGCTCTGCACCGTCTGTTCTGGGTTAATTAGCAATGTGGTTAGCCTTTCATTCACTTGTAAATGGAGATTTTTTTCCTTTTGTTTTTTTTTTATTAAGGTATCATTGATATACACTCTTATGACAGTTTCACATGAAAAACAATGTGGTTACTACATTCACCCGTATTATCGACTCCCCCCCATACCCCACTGAAGTCACTGTCTGTCAGTGTAGTAAAATGCCACAGAGTCACTACTTGTCTTCTCTGTGCTATACTGTCTTCCCCATGATCTGCCCCACACCATGTGCACTAATCACAATACCCCTTAATCCCCTCTCACTCCCTCTCCACCAATCCTCCCCCACCCTCATCCTTGGTAACCACTAGTCCCTTGGAGTCTTGTGAGTCTGCTGCTGTTTTGTTCCTTCAATTTTTCTTTTTTTCTTATACTCCACAAATGAGGGAAATCATTTGGTACTGATCTTTCTCCGCCTGACTTATTTCACTGAGCATAATACCCTCTAGCACCATCCATGTTGTTGCAAATGGTAGGATTTGTTTCTTTCTTATGGCTGAATAATATTCCATTGTGTATATGTACCACCTCTTCTTTATCCAGTCATCTACTCATGGACACTTAGGCTGCTTCCATAGCTTGACTATTGTAAATAGTGCTGCGATAAACATAGGGGTACATACGTATTTTTGAATCTGAGAACTTATTTTCTTTGGGTAAATTCCTAAGAGTGAAATTTCCAGGTCAAATGGTAATTCTATTTTTAGTTTTTTGAGGAACCTCCGTACTGCTTTCCACAGTGGTTGAACTGATTCACATTCCCACCAGCAGTGTAGGAGGTTCCCCCTTCTTCACATCCTTGCCAGCATTTGTTGTTTCTAGTCTTTTCGATGTTGCCCATACTATCCAGTGTGAGGTGATATCTCATTGTGGTTTTAATTTGCATTTCCCTGATAATTAGCGATGTGGAGCATCTTTTCATGTGTCTGTTGGCCATCTGATTTTCTTCTTTGGAGAAGTGTCTGTTCATATCCTCTGCCCATTTTTTAACTGGGTTATTTGCATAAATGGAAATTTTTAATACCTGTAGTATTGTTACAGGACAAATATCTCTAATCTTAAAATGCTTAAATTATAATATTGAAGATATTATATGTGTTACCATGTTAAAAATTCATAAAGCCCCACAGAATCCTGGAATTCACTTACTGTGCACAAATATTTGCCAAGGAAGAACTGCTAGAGTTTTGAAGACACTGAAATTTAATTCAAGGATGACATGATATATATATATATACAAAATATTCTCCACTTGCATGGCGATGATAGAAATGCCATGGAGCAGCTCTGAGGACCCATGGCTTGAAGTCATTCCATGAGGAGTGGGAGAAGTGTGGGCACAGCTTGCTACTCTGTTAGAGACCATCCTTCCTATTGACTGGGATCATCTGCCCCCTCCTTCTATTTGGCATGTTTATAAAGTTTGTTTTTGAGAAACCTTACATTTTAGTCTCCTTTTCTATTGTTTTCCTAAACTGTTTTGGTGTTTAAGTTTTAAAAGCCTTATAGTCGAGCTTCTGTGGCTTATGGTATTTACTGTAGCACAGAAAGAATTCGATCCGTATTTTTTTCATTCCTTGCTCCTACAGAAATTATTTAATGTGTTATCTGCCTAGAAAATGCAATAATGGTTAATGGTGGGGTTTAAGGAAAGTGTGCTCCTCCTAAAGTACATTCTCTTGCAATGCATACAGTGAAAATAAGTCATGATGGGGCTCAACCTTCTGTTTTTCTTCCTGAAGCACCCTTGACCTTTCATTTCTCAAAGTGGTTTAAAGGTCAAACCTAACCATTAACTCTGACACTCTTTCTTTGATTGACACCTCCTAGAGTCTCCACACTTCCATTTCAGGTGGATCCTTAGAGATTACATCCTTATTTTTTATGCCTCTTATCTAGTACAATGCTTGTCCAAGGTAGATCTCCATACACTGTTAGGGGAAGTAGGACAGCGGGACAGACCACTAACTGAACTGCTGGAGTTACAATATGACTGCCTTTTTCACTCTTTGAACTATTCCAGAAGAAGATGATAAAATCTTCTCTGACTTTGACATATATACCATTCTGATATGCATAGACTTTGCACCAGTATTATCCCATTCCCAAAAGCATAATAACAGTATCAATCATGAAAAAAATATACACAAAATTTGCTTTAACTAAAATCTATTTATTTGATATAATGCTTCTAGGGAAGTTTTTGGTATCATTCAGTCAAAGTAATGTGGCTAGCAGTTTCCCGTTTTAAATTATACAGTGTCATTGATCTGGTAGGATTTAGGTGTATTCTAAAAACTAGTAGTAAGAGAAAAACCTATCCAGTCTTTTTCAGAACCCGTGAATTGATTGACATAAAGATTTATGGTCATGCTTTGTTTGTCTCATAAGATTTAGTAAAGTCAATATTGAATTAAGGAAAATATTTTGGAATTTTTGGTCAATGATGAATGATAGGTCAAAAGGTCAATGATTAATACTTGTGAATAGAAATATGAAAACTGGAGTTTTTGCCCTTTTCCAAAAGGAAGTACAATTGCAGAAGCACAATGTACCTATTTAAAGATTGCACTACAATCTATACATAGGAAAAAATTTAAAAATAGATATAACTGACACTATAATTAATTATACCTCTGATTTTAATATGAAAAGCCATTGTCAAAGTTTCTTTTAAAAACTATAAGAAAACTCAGTTTTAAATATTATGCTTATTAAAATGCTTTAAATACATTTGGATAGATAGATTTTAAATCCTTTTTATAATGAAATGTGAACTCATGCATAAAACTGCTTTGAAGAAAATTATTCAGCTTATTGAGTTATTGCTTAGAGAACATACACATATAACTACCAGCTACAGCAGGGGCTAGCGTACTGCCAGGAAACCAGCGCACCTCCAAAGGTTTATTTCTATCATGACCTTTTAACCTCTTGCTTACTTTCTAATGGTAACTACTTCCCTGAATATTGCTTTTCTCTTTAATACCTAAGTACCTATAACTGAATACTGTAGTATAGCCTTGCCTGCTTTTAATTTAATATAAATGGAATAATAAATATGCATTTATTTTACTTACCATCATTTGTCTACATTAAACATTATGTTTTTTGAGATCCATTGATGTTTTTTGTATATATTTCAAAATTGTGAAATATATACAAAATTACATACATACAGTATTACATTGTAGGATGGCACCACCACCTATTTATTCTGCTACTATTGATTGACATTTAGACTGCTTTGGAATTTGAGGAGTTATAAATAGCAGTGCTATGGGCATTCACATGCATGCCTCACCAGTGCACACACATAGATTTTTGTTGGTTATTGACAAATACTCTCTCCTTGACCAACCTTTCCTCAGGTTCCTCTACCATCTTCTCAACTAGGCTTGAATCTGGGCACCCGTCTGTCTTCTGCCTGGCTGGCCAAGCCTTTGCAAGAATCCTGCTAATCAGTTTAGTGAGCATCCCCCCACCTTTCATATCTAATCAAGGTCCTCATGCCCCACCTTTGAGGCCTACGTCTGTGGCCTGACTTGAGCGAGAATCCTAGGAGCTCAGTTTACCCTTGGTGTCTCCTCCTACTCCGAGGTCTCCTGTCAGTCATTTTCCAGCCAATGACCCTCACTCAGCTAGTTGTCTATCAATCCCCCACTGACTTTACTGCATTGGAGACTGAGCCCAATCCCTGTCCCCTATTGCAATAGTCTCAAAGTCTTCCTTACTTTTTTAGCATATGTTGTGTAAGCACTGAAGAATGGGTTACCTAATAGGGCAGCAGCATCTTCAACTTCATCAACATTTCCTGTTTTCTGCAATGGATATAATGACTTACACTTTCACCGTCAATACATGAGATTTCTGTGGTCCGCATTGGTGCCATCCCCTGGTTGTCTGAACTGTAGCCCTTTTTATGGATGGATAGTGAATTTTATTACTGCCTGATTGATATTCCCCTGGTCACTAATGAGGTTAGGCACCTTTCCATATGTGTACTGACCGCTTGAATCATTTGAATAGCTGCCTTTATAGCTGTCTATGTCTGTGTATGCTCGCTTATATTTTTAGCTCATTTTCTCATGGGTTTTCTGTATTTTCCTTGAAGAAAAGTGGAAATTCTCCACATATTCTCAAACTAGCACTTTGTGATTATATGTGTTGCAAATAATCTCTCTTTCACTCTTTTCATGCTGAATTGTGGTGGACAAAAGCTCTTACATGTAATGCCATTCAAGTTACAATATTTTCCTCTGCTGCATATTTTATCTTCTCTAAATATTTTTATACTCTGGTATCATGAAGATATTCTGTTAATCACATTTATTTATTTGATTGCCTTAGCTGGTTGGTCAGCTCATGCGTATGTGTGTGTTGCATCTATATTTACAATTCCTGTGGATTGTTTTTGTGAATGATATGCAATGAGGTTCAAGTGTTTTATTTTTTGTTTTTGGTGAAGTTCTCTTGTCCCCACAGCATTTATGAAAGGACCACCTTTCCTCTACTGCTGTAAGGTGCCATTGATGTCATACATCAAGTGTCCAGACATGCTCTGGGCAACTTAGAGGCTCTCTACTTTTCCCCTGTTCTCTTTGTCTGCCCTTGCAGCAGAACCATATGCTTTAGTTTGGCTTTATATACGGCAGTTCAAATCCTCCCACATTCTTCTCCTTCAAGAATGTTTTGGCTAATTTTGGAGTTTTCCATTTCCATGTAAATTTTAGAAACATCTTGTCAAGCTCCACTTAAAATGTTACTTTTATGGAGATTTTATTAACTTATAGACAATTTGTGATGATCTGACATTTTTGCAGTGTTGAGTCTCACAATATATGAGCATGGTCTACAGCTCGAGGTATTAAGCCTATTTTAAATTCCTGAATATTTTTAATCTTTTTTCTGACCTTCTGTGCATCTTTTGTTGAATGTGTTTTTAGGGATGTTTCTCCCAGATCATTACCCAAACTCTAACTTCACCAAAAGCAAGCATGAATGCATTCCATTTTTCCCAGACATCACAGAGGCCATGGAATTTTAGCTTTTTTTTTAACTTAAAAACGTTAATTTGATAAATTAGGTATCACAGGATTTATAACCCTTTTCTGACATTTGTTCTTTTTAAAATATGCCAGAAGCCTCAGAAGATAGTAGTGGCTGGGACTCTATCAATTCCTGAGAAACCGCAGCGAAGGGGTAACCCAGTCAACCTTCTTACCACTGATAGTTACAATGAAATCTGAAGAATCACGTCTTAGCCTTGGCTGCCTGTCAGATTCATGGCGCAGCCCATCTGACACCTGCCAATTTTCATCTCTAGCGGGAGGACTAAGGCACTTCCAAAGGTTCCCTGAGCAACTTCATCGCACAGTCAGAGCCGAGATCACTGGTCTCAGATTTGTTAAGCTCATGCTCGGTACAGGATCGTCTGCTAAGCACTTTGGAGGTATTTCCTTGTATTTCATGTAACCTCCCTGTAGCCTGTTACCATGGCCTGTAGGGCCCAGGGTCAATGGCTCCTTCTACACACCGTCTGCTGCAGATGCTCCACCTTCTGTTTTTCTGTTTGTCCATCTGAACCACCAGTTTCTGGTGGAAGGACTTGAATCACACGTTCCCTGGGCCGGAAAAACCTTCCTCTACGTGCTCCTAGGCTCTGCTTCTTTGTCTTCAGGTCCCCATACCCACACCTGCCCTCCTCCTCCCCGCTCCCCTTTCTCCGGTCACTCTCTGTCACAGTCCCTTTGGTTCGCTTCAGAATTTTCCCCTTTAAAGTCACTTTGTGCACATGGGTGTTTACTGCTTATACATTCCTCTACGAGAAGGCTAACGCTCTCTGCCTTCTTTGCTGCTCTATCTCCAGTAGGAAAAAAACTGTCCAGGACCCAGTAGGTATTCAATAAATATTTTTTCAATAAAAATGCCTGTGTAAACTTTAAGTCTTCTTGGTTTTTTTCTCTCCCTTTTCTTTTTCTCATTATTCCTTCATGTTATAACTATGGCTCATGCTCCCCTTCTTCTTTTTTAATAGATGATGTTCATAGAACATTTGAGTTCGATATACTAATGGTGGGTACATTGCCTTGACTTTTCTTACCAACACTCTCATTTCCGTAACTCCCCACATGGTGCCCAGAGGCCTTCTGGAGCTAACAGAGGGCAGAGCAGAGGAAATATGACCCCAAACAAGGGGCAGCCCTTCTCAAAGAATGACTGAAAGGAAAGAAAAGTACTGACCTATTATTCTAGAATAATCTCTCATCTCATTTTAATGCATGAACTGTTGAGCATTCAGCTGAAGCCAAACTTGAATATTTTATTGATCTGTTCAGACTATTAATGAAGATCGTTTGTACTCATACAGTTAGTGACTGGTGTTATTAGGTGAAAATGAAATCCAGCTAAAAGGAGAAAAAGTTGGCCTATGTTGGGAGCAATTACCATATAAATAGACATTTACTATCTAAGGGACTTCTCCAATGGAGAACAAGAGAAACAGGTCTTTGGGGGTTATTTAACAGATTTTAAGTTGGAATTGTACTTCCATCTTCTTTTATTTTACTTCTTTTTGCTCCACTAGCAGTAGGAAAAAACCCTGAATGAGAGATCAAATTTTCAAATGTCCAAACTACAGCTGCAAAATATCTATGAGCGTACTACCAGTTACCATGTGTGAAAGGGCACAGAAGTAGATACAACCTTAGGCATTTTTAATATGGAAGTGACAAGAGCATACCATGAACATTCAAATAACACATGTATTACAGAGGCATACTGAAGTCATGTGGATTCAGAAATACTCAAGGCTTTAATGTGTTCTTCTGTCCATACTTAAGATTTGTAGAAGCATTTCCTAAATTCACATTGGCACGAAGTGATAATATTTTTAAGATAAATAAGAAATATGAGAGAAAAAAGAATCCTTTCAAATGTAATTCATTATGGAAGCTAAAATACTTACACTGATTGGCTGTGCTGTTCACTTAGTATGTCACTTGAGATACAAACCAACGCTTTCACTTTGTTCACCTAACAAGTAAATTAAGAATCTTACCATAATAAAATGAAATTTAAAATAAAAGGAAGACAGAAGATAAAATGGCAGTTACATTTGATTCTCTTTATGTGGATCCTCAGTTTTTTTCTGTAGCCAAAATAAGGGGGGTGGGCATTAAGTATATTTAACTATGAATATAGCTGATAAAAATGATGATGAAGTTAGGGAAGTTTGTTCTCTCTTCTGTTTCTAGTTTCTGTTGTTTCTCTTTTTAAAAACCTCACAGTTTTTGCATATTTGCTGATAGTAACAGGCTACTTTACCTTTCCATTTGACTTCAGTGAGAATGATTACTTGCATTTAAATAGTGCTTTCCATTTTACAAAACAATTTAACATACACAAACATAGTAACTCTGTGAAGAAACCAAAAGCTCAGTGAGCATGGGTAATATAATTATAGTCTGGAGTTAAATAAAGTCTCGTTGTTGAGACATAAAGCTTCAGCACCTCTTTCTCACCACTATACTATCTGCCTCTAAAATAACAATGCAACTAACATGTTCAAGTTAATGAATTTAAACTTTTCCTGCAAATATGTACATCAGCTACAGAATGTAATGTACAGAATGCATAAATGTTAGGCAAGACAATGTTTGGCTTTACCTGCTACAATAATCATTGTAAAGATTACATTGTATTTGAATAGCACCTGAGAGTTTATAAATTGCTGCTATGTATAGGTGGCTTATTTAGCTGTAAACAAGCTTAAGGCTTAGTCCCTTGCTGCATCACCTCATCCTAAGAAAATTCACACAGGAAATTTCCCTTCCTGTCACTTACCCAGGGCTAGGATCTGCAAGGGAGTCTATTTATCAGTCTTTGGAAATTCAAATAAATGTGAGGTCACGTGTATCCTTCAACAGTCCCCACACCAAAAGTCGATTCTGACATCTAAAATGGCTCAGGGTCTTTCTGAATTCAAGTTTATTCAGCCACTGAATCTAAATGTTTTGAATATACAAGTAGACAAATGTATTTTTTCTTTTTCTCTTCTATTGAGGTGAAATTCACACAACATAAAATTAACTATATTAAAGTGAACTTTTTGTGCATTTGTTTATACAATGCTGTGCAAACACCACCTCCATCTGGTTCCAAAACATTTTGTAGTTTGAGTTTTTACTGCTTTCTCAGCTGGGCCCTAACAGAAGGCTGAAGGGACAGCATTTCTGAGCCGAGGAACCTCCCAACCTGGCGGGGAAGGCAGACTTCCACTGGGAAGCTGCAGGGCTCCGTGGTGACCCTGGAGAGACCTGCGTGCAGAGCCATGTGGGCTTTGGAAGGTGAGGAAAAGCGGGGAACAGTGCAGCCTTTCTCATCTGATCGGTTCTTTGAAGATTGAAAAGGATTTACCCATCCCACGGAGAGAGAAGGCAAATTTTCCAAGCAGACAGAATGCAGAGAGGAAACATGAACACAGGGAACAGCATGTGTGTTAGGAAACGTCAAGGACTTCGCTAGAGCTGGAGCTCAAGGTGCGAATGGAGCCCGGGACTAAGCGGTGGGAGGAGATGGGACTCGGCGTGGGCAGGAGCAGATCACAGAGCCCTGGCGAGTGGAAGAGCACACACCCTGGGAGCTAGCGAGCTTCATCGGGCACACCCTGGGCAGCTGGGCAGCCATGAGAGCTGCTGGTGCCAGATTCTCACCCCACTTGGTCATCGGGTTGCAATGTGGCCGCTGATCCGAGGAGGGCAAGAGTGGAGGCAAGGATTCCAGCAGGGGTGTCAGCTGCTGAGGCTGCTGACGGCCCTTGTGCCTACGGGCCGTGGCAGGACCAGGAGGAGAAAGTGTAGACGGTCTTAGGGAGCAAAATTGGCAGCACATGGAAATTAGTTAAATATGATTGCTGAGAGTAAGAGCCGTGAAGAATGGTACCAAGTTTCTGGTTTGACTGACAGGAAAAATCTAGTAACAACACACTGAAAAGTAAAAGACAATAAAGGAGTTAATTGGGATCGGACTGAGTTCCGGTTTGGAGCAAACTGTATTTGCACTGTGAGTGGGCCATGCTGCTGGAGTAATCCTGGAGTTTGCAGCAGACGCGGGGCCATGCTTGCTGAGTTAGCGGCTATAGGCTGTAGTTAAATCCAAGGGCATGGATGAGACAGCTGGAGTTAATGAAGAATAAGGAACTGGGGGAACAGGCAAAAACAAGGCACAGAGGAGGCCCAAAATTTGAATGAAGAGGAAATGTTTAGCAACCAGCATGCTGATGACTTTACTGGGATAGTTTTGCATTTAAGAGGTAGAGACGAGATATAATCCAGTGATCCTGGAAACCCTGGATGAGACAGAAAGGAGCTGTGGAAATAAAAAGTCTTTCTGTGGCCTAAAGAAGAGGCAGGGGCCTTCTGGGACCCTTGTTATTTGAAAGTTTCAATAGTATTAGTCTTGACAAATAAATAGGAAAATGCATTACAAATTAATATATCATTAACAAATAAATGAAATTGCAATTGGGTAAAACTGACTAATACTGACCAAATTTTTTTTAAAAATCACGTTAAAATAAAGCAAACAACCACAGCTCCAAAATCCCTGGCTACAGAAATATGGTATTGGTGCACGGATTTTCATTTAGGACTGGTTGCCTGTGATTGTGAATCACTGAAAATCAATAAATATTCTTGCAAATTTATTATCCAGTCAAATAGCCTATAGTAGAATAATAAATTGCTGATCCCTTCAGGTGAATAATGTTTAAATCCTAACTTTCTCATTTCTAATTGGCTAAGCAGCTGCAAATCCAAGTCATGAGGACCCAGAAAAGTAAAATATAAAAACAAACATGCAAAAAAATGTTCCAGTAGATCACTGTGTTTGTCACACTTTTCCTGTTTAATTCAAATGATTTTTTTAGGAAATACTGCTTGTACATTTATGATACTGTCTTTTTGGCATTAGCAAAGACAAAGAGCTGTTGCTATGTTTGATAGCTTCTTGACATATTTGGGCAATTTTTAGCTGAAAGGATGTGTTTTCTGAATCACACCATCAATATAGCAAGAGCCAGTGAGAGAGCTGTTTCATCGTCAGCAGAGTTTTTAAGAAAAGGGGATTAAAATCGATTTTCGTCCTGTAATTGATATACTGACGACAGAAGTAGACACACATTTTAAAACACTAAGTATAGTCACTGTCTTGTTTGCATGTCTTACTGTAACCCTATTAATTTGAAAGGATAAATGATACATGGTGGCTGGTGTAGGTTCCTGGTGGGAAGGCCCCGAAGCCCAGCTCCGCGGACCGAGGCGGGTGGGCGTGGACAGGCTCTGAGCCCCGCCTCCCGTGTGCTGCGCGGGGGCCGCCCCGACTGCCCTTCCCCAGGTCTGCAGGGTCACACGCCCACCGTTCTGGAAGCGCCCTCACAGACACGCCCAGAGACAGTGTTTTCCCAGCTCCCGGGCCTCGCCCAGGCGCTCAGGACACACACAGTCACCACTCCCTGCCAGGTGGAGTGCGTAGACGGCCAGGTTTCCGTTCAGATCTCCTGCAAACATTCATGTCAGGGCGGACAGAACTCCTGTCTTCAAACGCCTCCTGGGATCCGACAGGCCCCTGGCCCGCGCGCAGCAGGGAGCGAGCCCTCCGATCCGGGGAGGCGCTCAGGGTGCCTTTGTTTATCCCTTTCAAGTCGTTTCCCTTCCAACTGTTACAGTTTTTCCAGTATTCCTTTCTCCTTCTTCTACCTCTTTCATAGTGTTCACCGGGCCTCTTTGCCCGCCTGTTTGCACCTCCCTCAGCCCCACCCCCACATTCACGCAGGTCAGCGTCAGTTTTATGTGTCAGTTTATCTAGGCTGCAGACCCGGGTCAAAAGACAATCCAGGCATTGCTGGGAAGGCATTCTGTAGCTCCAATTAAAGCCCATAGTCAATTGACTTTACGCAAGGGGAATTATCCTAGATAATCCTAGATATCCTAGATAACCGGTTGAAAGATTTTAAGGCATGAGATGAGTTTTCCCAGAAAAAAAAATTCTGCCACTGGACCACAGCTTCAGTGGAGTTAGTTCCCAGCCTCCCCCTCCTGGCAGCCGGCCCTGTGGATTTGAGACTTGCCAGACAGCCTTCTGATCACGTAAACTGATTCCTTGCAATAAATCTCTTATTATACATACGCTGGCTCTCTGGGGGAACCCTTACTGGTAGACACACGTTTCCATTTTTACCCTTTACTGTGTGGTGAGGCCCTCTGAGCCTTGCCACTGGCCAGTAGACCAGGTTACAGAAGTGATTTCATCACCTTTTATAAAACCACACATAATAAAGTCCACCTTCAAGGCTACTGAGAAGATTGCATGGGTACTAAATATATATATGTATAATGCCACAAGGAGAAATCTCAATCAGTTAATTCCACTTCTTTCCCCTGTCCTGTTTTTCCTTTAATTATTTACGTTTTTCCTCTCTTTGTAGCATACGTTACAATTTGTATTTAGATGGTGTAAGAAACCTTACTTAAAAATCCAACATCTATAAATAATAAAATATCTCTTCAGTGGCATGGGCCATCAGCATTTGAATAAACTGAGGTCATCAGAGGTTTTACCTAGACCTCTGCATTTTTCAGGTTTTAATTCAACTTTTCTTTGAGATATTTTACCAGCGAAAACCTCTAATCCAAAATGATCTATCCACTGCATCATCAGAATAAACGGATAAAACCACAATTTAATTATAGCTTACCTAATATATTTCAATGAAAGACCCACGACAGATAAAATAAATGCAATAATTACTTGAAAGTAGCTCCAATAATTAAAGTAGTCAAAGAGTCACTCAGCTGTCAATTGGGGGAAAAAAATAGTTTCTCTGGAATATACTTTCTCTGAAAATTAATCATTGTTTTCTGAAAAGTAGAGTTCCATTTACATACATGAGCAGTTTTCCAACTTTGCTGCACATAGAACCACACAGTATCCTTTAAATATCCTGATTCCTTGGCTTCCATCCACATCTGTTTCTTGAACACAGGGATGAGGTGACAGTATTTTTGAAAAGGTACAACCAAATTTGAGAATCAGTAATCTAGAGCCATCTACTTCTCCTCAGTGTCACCTTATCAGGGACCCCGTGGGACTTGCAGATACTGGTCCGTCCCACACATGTTGAATAGCGGCTGGCTTTATAAAAGGATCCTCAGATGAGTCTCCTGCCCCAGTTAGGTCACAGCCTTATTCCCCTGCTTGTTGCCGTCAAAATGCCTTCCATAATCTCTTCGTTATTTCCTCCAAAATGAGGAGCAGAAAATCTACATTCTTCAGTATTGTAAGCAATATCCTAAAGATCATTGTTTTTATACTATTTATCTTGCATAATTCAAACTCTTTTTTATCTATCTGCCTATCTACCTGAGTAGCTAGCTTTGTAGGGCGGCATACATGTGTCTTAGGGGACACACGGCTAATCAGTCATATTCTGTCCTTAGAGATCTTTTCCAGTCTGGGCAGACCGGGAGGAATGGCACGCACTCAATCAAAGCACAAAGCTGAAGTGGTCTTCTGCACACCTGTGCCTGCCACAGAAGAAAGGGCTTCAGCGCATTACAGAACTTTTCTAGGAGGATTTGTCACCCCGTTTTCTATCTAATTAGGTGCTTGTCATATCTAAATACTTGACCCCACCTTTCACAATGAATTAACAACTTTTCTATCTTCCTCTCGCAAAAGAAGTTTCTAATTGAAATTAATTCATAGTCAAGCAAAACACAATTGCTTTTCCCCTTGCTGACACGCACAGCTCTTCTTGGGCTGTAAAGTGACATTTGAACGCGGTTTGGAAATGCAGGCATCCTGATATTTAATTTCTCTACCCACTCCTCCCTTCCCTCCTTCACCCTCTCGGTAGATGTTTCAGGATTTCTTCCTAACGCCATGCAAAAGCTAACTGCTGACCTCCTGGTCCCAGTGCCCAGCAAGTTTAGAAACTGAAACCAGCTGGTTCCTGCTAATTTTTCTACTTCTCATCACAAAGCCATAGAGATAATAAACAGTTTGAAACATGAAATAATATGTTTATTAATAGATTTTTCTAACTTCTGTACACATATTTTTACTATTTGCGAAGGATGTCATTTCATACTGACTTGTGCCTAGGGATGCTAAAGAAGGGTCAAAAATAAAAGGAATTTAGGGAATGTTTTCCTAGGGAGCCTTGAAGACACGGATTCTGCATCTGGAGCTACTTCAGATTCACAGTACTGTGCGGGTGAGACAGAAACTCCTGGGCTCTAGTTCAGAGTTTTCTGACTTACTATGTTCCCTTTTTGTTTGAATTACTGCCGAGAAACCAAAAAAGCAAAGGCCCCTTAAAGAGATGGCTTATGGCCCCGTCTGTCTCCCTTCTCCACCTTTATCTCCGTCTTGTTTACACATTGAGGCACACAGACTAGGCATAAAGTCTGACTATGGGCGAAATACACTCGATGACTACCACAGTCTCATTCTCTTCAAGTTAAATCTTAAAACTCACGCTCTCCCGCGCCGATGCAGTCAGGCGTGTGGCTGTCCACCAGTCCCTCCTGGGGCCGTGCTGCCTCTCACTTTCCCACGAGACTCTTCCCAGGGGGACAAAGTTTGTATATTCTTAAGGCACCATTGGGCAGAACAGGGGTGCTTTCTCCTACCTTTTTGTCTTGCATTTTTTTCAAGCCCTGATCCAAGATAATACTTTCATTTGGACACCATTTTCATAATCACTGTGCCATTTCAACACAGTTGTCCTCAAAAGCTGCTATTTTCAATTTTGTGTACTCTTTTTTTTAACCATTAATGCAGAACAGTTTGATTATAGATGACCACAATATTAATTTATAGAAGATATGATTTTCTTACATATTAAACCATTCATTTTTTTCTTTGAGGGACCTAGTACTCACCTGTAGAGGCACCTACGTGTGCTCTAAGACACAGACATACCTGGACGTGTCTGGGAGCCTGCACAATACAGCGGAAGTGGTGACTCCGGGCACATAGACACGTGCCATTAGCTCAGTAACTCATATCTGAATCTAAAACCTAAAATCTTTTGTAGAAATCGGAATCAAACAGCAGTGTTGCTTTCAGTCACTTTTGTAATAGTGACTTATTATTTAAGTGACTTATTATTTAAGCACAGAAGAAACTTAACTGCTTGAGACAGGCCAGCAGCCTGTCTGGCCTGGGGAAGACGGTGGCTCAGGCAGGCCTGCGGGGGTGCTGCTGCGGCCTTGGGGAGGGCGGCGGAGGCCGCAGTGGCCTCAGCCGGGTCTGGCTGGCAGAGTTTTGAGTAACAGCCATTACTCAGGGAGTCAAAGTGGTAAGATAGAAATCGGAGGATGGCAAAGGTGGGAAGATGGACTCTGCCCTTCAGTGCCTGCATTGTGTCCCCCAGATACCTGCATAGCTGTCGGATTATGTACCCCAAATGTAAGTGCTGACATCCTGACCCTCACTACCTCAGAATGTGACCTCGTTTGGAAACAGTCTTTACAGAGGTAACCCAGTTGAAATTAGGTCATTAATCCAATATTGGGCCCTGATCCGACATGACTGGTGTCCCTGTCAACAGGGGAAACATGGACGCAGGCACTTCCGCAGGGAGGAGGCCACTTGAATGTGGAGATGACCATCTGCAAGGCAAGGAGAGGGGCCTGGGCCAGTTGCTCCCACACCACCGACCTGATCACATGCTGATTCCGGACGTGTAGCCTCAGACCACGGGGCAGATTTCTGTTGTTTATGCCACCCAGTCCGTGGCACCTTGTTACAGCAGCCTGGGCAGATGGCACAGCCACATGGGGACTTCCTGGATCAGTAGCTGTGGGGACATATCTACTCCCTCGGAATGCATATGTTTTCATTTTCCCGTTGGCAGATAATGAGCATGTCCCTCAAGGAGAAAGGACGAGTCCCCTTTCTCCTGCAGGATCGGCCAGGGAGACTCCCTTTTTATTCAAGCCCCACAAAGATAAGAGTGTGTAAGGCTCTCTTTTTCATTGCTTCTGGACCACCCCACCAAACAGATTGCTCGGCTTCCTTTCTGACATGCCACACTGATTACCCCACTTCTGGTGACATTTCACATCAGGGTGTCATCAAAATGAAATGTTGGCCCGGCCAATACTGATAGGGACTACATCCATCTCTTTTTCGATCCTAAATTTGAAATTAAAAGACTAAGTAAGTGATTGAGTCCTTTCCTCCCCCTCCAGTCAGTTTTTGAATTCCTTCTTTTTAGTCTATCCCCCGAATCAGGCTTCCATCCGCTAAGCATGCTGTCACTTTCATTGTGAGCATCAGACGTATTAGAGGCTTTTTTTTCTGGCCACGTTTAGCGGTAGTTTCATCAATAGCTTTTGGGCAGTTGTTTTATTTCCAAAGAGAATGGTATTTAGTACAGGCATATTTGAAGGCACATGCCCTCAACTCTTTCAATAGGCTTGCAGCCTCTCATCTGACCAATTTTGCCAAAATGAACCATCTATATACCTGTACTTTTTTTCTCTCTGAGACTCATATGACTGCAAAAATATCTTAGACTTACTTTTGGTGAATTTATAATAACAGTTCCCATGATACTTTTCATCAGGCAACCGCTTTGTTCCTTGTAAGCAAATCCTGGAGAGAGAAATCCTTCCTAAGAAACCTCTCTTTCCCTACATAGCTTTTGAAGCATTGTATAAATCTCCATTTTAAAACCTCAGATTTCTGTTCTCCAGGGATGGTGAATGCAGGGAGAGTAAAAAACCACAGTTCTGTCATCCTTTTCCATTTTCCCTTCTTTCCTTCTGTCCCTAGGACCCCCACACCCCACCCGACTGGGCACTGAGGAGCTCAGGGGGCAGCTGCCATTAGAGGAGCTGGGACCGGCTCTCAAGGGTCCTGGTCTAGCATCTTCTCCCCGGTCCTGCTTATGCTCTGTCTGTGAACAGCCCCTTGAGCCTGAAAGTGAGTCAAACCAGCTTGTGTGTCTGATGGAAGGATGGCCCCCTGGCCCCCAGGCTGTCCCGGGAGCCCTGAGCACCAGCAGAGAGGCTGGAACAAGGACGGGGTGAGTGACAGGAAGCATCTGAAGGAGGGAGAGAGAGAAGGCTGTGCCTGAGCACAGCCCAGGAGGGGAGGTGGCTGACCTTCCTGTAACGTTAGGGCATTGATGCATTTCCATAAGTAGGAAAACTTATGGGCTGAATCGTGTCCCCCTCAAATTCATGTGTTGATGATCTAACTCCCAGGTCCTAGAGCCTGACTCCAGGTATATTTGGAGGTAGGGTCCATAACGAGGTCATTGACATACAGTGAGATCACATGGCTGGGCGCTGACCCAATATGACTGGGGTCCTTTTAAGAAGAGATTAAAACACAGGCAGGCCCAGAGGGACAATCATGTGAGGTCACAGGGACAGACAGGTGTCTACACGCCAGGGAGGGAGGCCCAGAGAAACCGACCATGCCAACATCTTAATCCCAGACACCTAGCTTCCTGGACTGGGAGGCAATACATTTCTCTTGTTTAAGTCCCCGGTCTGTGGTTCTTTGCTGGAACAAACCGTAATGGAGAGCCGCCTTACGTGGTTTCTCCTTACAACTGAATGAAGCTGTAAAATAGCAGTGTATGTCACGGACCAATTTCGTATGTGAGGCTCCAATATGTCATACCTGGTGCACATCCTGTCACTCCTTATCACTAATCAGCCGGATGGGGACAAGAGAGCATTCACTTCATCCCTTTCCAGAGCAAACTTGGGGTGTTCTCATATTTTGAAAGTCTTCCCATTACCTGGCAATACTAGCTGGTGTACAAAGCTGTGACCCCCTTCCCTGTGCCATTTAGATCTTGGAATGGTTCTATCTTGCTCACAGCTGTTATGCATGAAGGGAAGGTGTCTCCTTCGGCTGGCCTGCCACCCCTGCTTCCAGTCTCACTGACACGGAGGTTCATTACAAGTCTCTGGACTCTGGCTTTTCTGAGATGAGCTTTTCGGTTTTTTGTTTTTTTTTTAAGCTCTGTCTCTCTCCCATCTTTCCTCCACGCTGGTTACCCTGTGTTCCTTCTACACCAGACATAGCCCATCTGAGGGTCTGGGAACACGCCATTCCCAGGATGCCCAAGCCTGGGAAAGACCAATGGCTTTTTCCCTTCCTTTTGGTAAGTCTGCTCAGATATGTTTCCCCTTTAGGAACTTCCCTGATTGTCTCACCTAAAAATACACATTATCCACTTTCCTGCCTCTAGACTTTTCTTCTCATAACATTTACCACCGCCTGGTATTACATCAAATATTCATGTAGCTCTGTGTGTATTTGTCTCCATTGTAATGTAAATGCCATGAGGGAAGGAACTCTCTGACTTGCCCCCTGCTATAACCCAGCACCCGTGTGTGTGTGCGCGTGTGAACAGGAGCTAGCATGCACTTATTTGTGTGTGCATGCTTGCTGTGTGTTTTCAGAGAACATTGAAGGTCTACTGTTTCTGAATTAAGTGTAAACTCCTCAGCCTGACATTCAGGCCTCTGCAGAATGGCCCGAGTTCTCCTTTGGAGCCTTATTTCCCTCGATTGAGATGCACATTTTCGCTATTTTTCCTGTGCCAGGTGTCTTCCTGAGTCAAAAGTCTCCTCTCCACACTACACACAGTCCTGCCTCACCTGCCCCAATTCTGTCACTTGTTTTGAGGTTTACTTTGAGTGTCACATTTTCTGCAGAGATTTTTCTGGTCTGTAACACCCCCGTACCTCCACCTAGAACTTTAAAACTACATATGAATTTGCTTGTTCTTCTCTTATGATTTGTATTCTTATTTTGTATTTCTTCTCTTACTCTGTCAAGGAGATTTCCATACTGCCTCCAGGGACATGGTTTTTTCCTATCATGTAACTTTCACAGCGCTAGTTGTAACTCTCACTTTGCTGCACAATTGAGTGATACTAAGAAACATTCACTGGACTCAACTATGAATGAATTTCACCTGTTACCTTTGAACATGAAAGGCAACTTTACAAACAAACAAAAGGATGCATTTAGCTTAACAGTTATTTGTGGACTTTATCATAGACAACAAATCTATTAAGTTAAATCTCAAATTGGAAATAAATAATACAATTAAATAATTTCCTTGGTCTTATTCATAGATATCATCTAACAATTAGTTTAAAATGGGTATCTAAACATGAGGATGGGTTATTAGAATTCACCACGTAATAATATTACTTCTGAGATTTTATTTCTTCTTTCACTGAATGCACTAGGAAGGCCAAATAATCCTTATTTTTGTTTAGTTCTATTTTGGTGAGCAGAAGACTTCTTTAGGGAAAAAACTATGTGGAAAGTGGAAAGACTTATTCTGCTCGGTTTGGTGGTATAAGAAATGCATGTCTGATTTCAAAGAGCCAATGACTTATTTTTAAATGTACGATAACATGCCACATTCCCAGTAATCTGACTATTGGCATTAAAATGTTGCCTGCATATAATTCTAGGTTGTTAACTGAAAAAAACAGTTCTCAGAGGGAAGCACCTACATCAAGAAATAAAATTCTCAAATAAACAACCCAACTTTACACCCCAAGGAACTAAGAAGAGAAGAACAAAGTACAAAGGTAGCAGAAGGAAGGAAATAACAAAAATTAGAGCAGAAATAAATGAGACTAGAAAGACAATAAAGAAGATTTTTGAAACCAAGAGCTGTTTCTTTAAAAAAAGTTAACAAAATCAACAAGGCTTTAGCTATATTCATGAAGAAAAAAGAGATATGACTCAAATAAATAAAATCAGAAATGAGATGTTACAATTAATACCACAGAAATACAAAGGATCACAAGAGAAAACTATGGACAATAAAGCACCATCAAATTGAAAAACCTAAAAGAAATGGGTAAGTACAACCAGCCAAGACTGAATCATGATGAAACAGAAAATGTGACCAGACTGACTACTAGTAAGGAGATTGAAACAGTAACCAAAAACCTCCTAAAAAATATAAGCCCACAGATGGCTTCATAGAAGAATTCTGCCAAATATTCAAAGAAAAATTAATACGAATCCTTCTCAAACTCTTCCAAAAAATAGAAGAGGAAGGATTAATCCAAAACTCATTGTATGAGGCTAGAATTACCTTAAAACCACACCCAGACAAGTGTGTCACAAGAAAAGAAAATTTCAGGTCAGTATCCCTGATGACTACAGGTACAAAAATTCTCAATGAAATAAGAGTAAGCTTAACTCAATACTACAGTAAAAGTATAATATACCATAATCAAGGGGGATTTCTTCCAGGGGTACAAGGATGGCCTAACATCTGCAGATCAATCAACATGATTCACCACATTAACCAAATGAAGGAGACAAATCATACGATCCTTTCAATAGATGCAGAAAAAGCATCTGACAAAATTCAACATCTGTTCATGATAAAAAGTCTCAACAAAGAAGATAGAGAACGAATTTACCTCAATATAAGAAAGGCCATATAGGGCAATCCCACAGCTAACATCATATTCAGTGGTGAAAAGCTGAAAGCCCTTCCTCTGAGATCAGAAATGTGACAAGGAAGCCCGTTCTTACCACTTTTAGTCAACATAGTCTTGGAAGTCCTGGCCAGAGAAATTAGGCAAGAAAAAGAGGCCTCCAAATTGAAAAGGAAGAAGTAATAATGTCATTATTTTTTTTTTTGCAGATGACAATAATATTATATATAGAAAACTCTAAAGACCTTATCAAAAAACATTAGAACTCATAAACCAATTCAGTAATGTTGCAGGATACAAAATCAATACAAAAATCTGTTGTGTTTCTATACACTAATAATGAACTATTAGAAAGGGAAACAAAGGAAACAATCCCATTTACAACTGCATCAAAAAGAATAAAATACCTAGGAATAAATTTAACCAATGAGGTGAAACACCCATATATTGAAAACTACAAGACATTAATGAGGAAAATTGAAGACACAAATAGGTAGAAAGAATTTCTGTGTTCATGAATTACAAAAATAAATATTGTTAAAATGTCCATACTACCCAAAGCAATCTACATATTCAATGCAGTCCCTATCAAAATTTCAATGGCACTTTTCAAAGAAATAGAGAAAATAATCTTGAAATTTGTTTGGAACCACACACACACACTCAAAATCCTGAATAGGAAAAGCAATCTTGAATAAGAGTAAAGCTGGATTTGTTCTCTCTGATTTCAAGCTATCCTACAAAACTATGGTAATTGAAATTGTATGTTATTGGCATTAAAAACAGAATGTAGATCAGTGGAACAGAATCGAGATCCCAGAAATAAAACCACATATATAGGACCAGTTAATTTATAACAAAGGGGTCAGTAATACTCAATGGGGAAAGGACTTTCTCCTCAATAAATGGTGTTGGGAAAACTATACAGCCAGGTGCAAAAGAGTAACTTAACTATATTATATAGTGCCCCAAAATTAATTCAAGTGATTTAAGGACTTCAATTTAAGACTCAAACCCATAAAACCTCTAGAAGAAAGCATAAGCAGTAAGCTCCTTGACATAGTTCTCGGTGATGATTTTTTAAACCAACATCAAAAGTAAAAGCAACAAAAGCAAAAATAAATAAGTGGGATTGCATCATACTAAAAATTTCTGCACAACAAAGGAAACCATCAACAAAACAAAATGGTAACTTATACTGAATGGGGGAAACCAGTTGCAAATCATGTATCTGATATGTGAGTCATACATCTGATAAGGGGGTAATATCTAAAATATGTAAAGAACTCATACAACTTGACAGGGGGAAAAAAATCTGATTTTTAAATGGCAGAAGTTCTGAACAGACATTTTTCAAAGAAGTCATACAGATGGCCAACAGGTGCATGAAAAGATGCTCATCATCATAATTATCATTAGAGAAATGAGATACCACTTTATACCTGTTAGAATGACGATTGTCAAAACAATGAAAAATAACAAGTGTTGGCCAGGATGTAGACAAAAGGGAACCCTTGCACACTGTTGGTGGGAATGCAAATGCAGCCACTATGGGAAACAGTAGGGAAGGTTCTCAGAAAGTCAAAAATGCAACTACCTTATGATCCATCAATCCTACTTCTGGGTACTAATCCAAAGAAAATGAAACCACTAACTCAAAAAGATATATGTGCCCCACAAAATCCCCCATAATTTCATTTAATTTTATGTAACTAATTCTTGTTCTACTCTATCTTGGGTTTATATATATTGGTGTTATTGTTATGTCAAGAAATCCAGAGGTAATCTCTATAAATGTTTTCCCAGTATAAAGTTCCATGCCTCATATCTTTTCAATTGTTGCTATATCTCTTCATTTTCTTAGAAAGCATATATATTTTTTTTAGTTACATGTGTTCGTCTTACTCCTTTCAACACTCTGGTTTGCAATACCTTCTTTATAGTATGTTATATTTTATATGGGAAAAGACATAGGAAAAATAGATATTTGTATTTGGTTTTAGTTACATAAAGAAATACTGTAAAGATAGATAAAAAAACTGTTACCTACAAGTCAAAGTAGGCAAGAAAGTAGAGAGGATAGACAGGGAAAGAATATCACTGACTATATCTTGTATGGTTTTAACAGAAAAATTTAAATGATTTACATATTGAAAAGTTCAGTTAAATTAATAAGAAAGAAAATAAATCTCCAAATGAATGTTAAAGCTAGTGAACTAAACATATCTAGGAAAAAAAAATTAAATTAATGTAAGAACACCAAGACTCTGTGTGCACAATAGTATGTATGCAAAAAATAACTACAAAAGAAAAAACCTACAACTCACATCAAATTTTGAATTTAGAGTTAATTCTTTAATATAATTATAAATAAAGATAGTTATGATTATTTTGGAAACTATTTTATAGGGCTAACTGAGGATAAAGCAATTCAATAATGATGTTAAGATTATTAAATATCTTTTTTAGGAGAAAATCTACCAATAAAAAAACAAGAGATGTTAATTAAAAACTCAATAGTGCCAAACTTGAATTGAAAGTATTTTTATGAACTTATAATTTTTTTTCAATTTTCAAAAATATGCACATCTTAACTCTGTCCTTTGGAAAGGCCTAGAAGCAATGCCAATGGGAGAGTAATGAGCACCCTCACATCAGAAAGTGGTTTCTAAATTCCATTCCCCACTAAAAAGAATCAACGATCCTCCAAGAAATGGCCAATTCCAGGTGTGATGTAGGAAACACACAAGATGATCCTGAGACATCTTGTAAACAACCATGCAAGGTCAAGTGGTAGTGCTGAAGGACACAAAAACCAACATGATGTGCCCATTGGCTGAAACTGTGAAGTTTAAATATCAAAAGAGAATAATGCAATTTATTGAAATGTCTTTTATGATACAAACCCGTAATGGCATTCAGATAAGAAGGGGGGAGAGACATCCAGCAGAGCAGCAGCAATAACAGCATTTTGTACATCACTGGAAAAGATAAACATATCACATCTTCCTCTAAAAATTGGACTGATGAAGGAACCAATACAGCCTTTCTTTGTATGCAACTAGTTTATGATATCCAAATAGATATAGTTTATTTGAAAAAGTACTTTACAGAAAATTTTTCCTATTACATGTGACAGGAATGATAAAATTTGGAAACAGCTGTTCATCGACAGTTAATAAAAATTGAGTTGTATAAAGTTCATCTCACCAATTAAATGAAAAATTGATCCTTTTGATTTACAGAAAAGGGGTCAATCTGTCATCACTTGAACTCATAAAATAACCAGAACATAACTAAAAATGGAATCCTGATTTCATTTGAATATGATTTAAAGTTAACATCACACTACCTATATTCTTGCCAAAATTTTTAACCTTACCAATCCTTGAAAGCTAACTTCAACTTATAACATAGATAACAGAACAAATTAAATGATCCCAGGGACTCAAGCTGACAAATTCAGAATATGGGATATTTTATAGGACATCCAGTATATGCAATACATCAGTGGCGTGACCAAAACAAATAAAAATAAACAAAGTAAACAAAAAAGTTTACCTTCCTAAACTGTGTTTCATTTAAAAAAAAAAAGAAAATTTGTGAATGGGAAGAGCGAACATCTATCAAATAAATGAGACTGAAGAGAAATACTTAAAAAAAATAAGATGTGGACTTCAGATCCTAATTTGAATAAACACATTTTAAGGATGACTTTTTGGGCTGTGAAAGGTTATTATTAATTTGGTATTAGATATGCTAAGGAATAATCATTAATTATATTAAGAATGATATTTTTGTCATGGCTTATTACACTGGGTCTGGTATTTTCATTAGAGGTGATACTGGCATTTTTTTAAAAGACGTAAGTGATAAAATTTTAAAACATTTAAAAGAGATGAAGCAAACTTGGCAAAATCTTGAAAATTGTATGAGGTGATGAGTGTTTAAAAATGGACTCTACTTGTCTTTCCACTTTCTGTAATCTTGAATATTTTCATAATGTTTTAAGTCAATAACCTCTGGTCAGCTGAGCTATTCCACAAGTCCCTCCATCATATGTTCAAGGATGTAATGAACCAAGTGTATTAATCCATCCTAATAGCTTAAATAGCTAGCAATTTTGTAATGGCTGTTAACAGTTTTGTAATGGCTTCATTTAGAAGCCTCGAAAACATCCCAAGATCAATATGATAAAAACGGAACCAAGGATCTCTCGTTAACCTCAAATACAAGTGGTTTTCTTCATTTCCCTATTTTAGGAATTGTATCACCATTGATCAGCTGCCCAAGCCAGAATCCCAAAGTTGTCATTCTCACTTTCTTCCATTTCCTGTATGCAATCCATCACCTAATTATGCTAATTTTGTCTATAAATATATTTAAAACCCACTTGCTTCTCAGACTTTTCTTTTGTCTTCCTGCATCTATCTACTCTTAACCAATTATAATCTGTTTTATAAACAGAATACTCTTTTAAGAATGTAAGTATGAAAGATTTTCCATTTTTTTAAAACAAACACAAAAACCCCTCATGTATCCTACTAAGGGTGTCAGACATATAGCCCTCTGTCTTTCTATGCAGCCTGTATCAAACTGCTCTCAGCCTTAGTAAACCTTCTAGAGCCTTACTGCAATAGATCATCTCCACAGGGCTTTTGTACATTCCTTTCTTCTGTCTTGAAAATGTCTCATAACCTTCCAACTGTTAAGTTCCACTGATGGTTCAGACCTCATGTTTTTATTTTCTCTTTTGGATTCTCTTTTGGACTTGATCAAGTGTACCCCTTATACATGCTCATAATATCAGGTTCCTTTCCTTCTTAGCACTGACCACTCTTGTACAACTTTTATTTTATTTGTATGATCCCTTAAATTTTCTTTAACTAGATCTTAAGACCTAAGGAGTGCACGGACCATAACTGTTTTCTGTTCATTCTTGTATCTGTTATGCCAACACAGTGCTTGGTACACAGGACCAACTGACCAATTATTTCTTAAATAAATGAATAGCCTCATAAATAAATGAGTCTGGGGGTGATACAGTAAATACAGGTTTCCTTGTCTCTTTGGCCAACTGCTGGAGATTGTGTTTTAATATTGTTTTGGATGCTTTAAGATCCAGGCTAGTCCTGGGCCACATTGTGTAGAAAGCATAAATTATTTTTACATTTTCCACTGTCATTTTTAGCTATTTTTATTTCAGCTCCCCAACCAACTATCACCTCTTATCTCTATGGGCCAGTGACAGCACCTCTATCTATCGTCTCTCCAGTAGAAAACACCTCATGTAGAGGCTGAAGATTTCTCTCCCGTGCAGTAGTTATTTTTTACTCTTTTTTTTCAAAAGCAGGTATAAGGCATTTGCACGGCATTGCACTCAGAAAGAATACAAACGATCTACCTCCTAGAAAAGGGGTACTTTGTCACTTTTCCTAGAGGATTTTTCATGAGTAGGAGACAATGTCATAAACCAAAGGGAATATCATTTGTAATATTGGTAATAGTGGAATTTTTTTCAGATATGAGTCAAGTTAGCTGGGAGTTATTTTGGTGACATCAAAGAAAACTTTCCCTTAGCCATCACCTTGTGTGACAACTGGTCATCAATCCTCAGTGTATAAGAAGGAAGTCAGGCTCATGATCTGGAAGAAGCTGGACGCAAGGTCAGTGAGCAAGAGGTGGGGAGGAAGAACTGGGACATCTGCTCCGATAAGAACCCGCAGAGGGAACCGCGGCTCACGGGACCTCGGCCTCCGGCTCCACGCGGCTCTGTCTGAAGTCCAGGGCTCTGGCTCACTCCAGCCTCTTGGCTCCTGACACCACATGTTCACTTTGTCTGCGTTTAAACACCATTGAACAGGCTCAGACACGTGTTCTCTCTGTCTGGCTTTTTCCACTCTGCACCCCTTGGTGAGACACCCACACTGCCTCACGCAGTGGAGCTGACGATTCTCACGGGCGGCAGAAGATTCCGATGTGTAAACATGTGTAGCCATCATTACCCAACACTACATATGAGAATACCCATTGCAGCGCTAATAGACCCAGACTGAAATCTGCCCAGATGCCAGTCAAGAGCAGAATGGATCCATAAATCTAATCTGGATTTACGTAGTACAGCACAAACTACCCAACAGAGGTTATTCTAGGAGATCTTTTAAAAAGAAAATGAGTCAAATGGTACAGGAGTTCTGTAATATTGTTATTATGTGTGGTAGTAATATTATGATTATTGTTATTTTTCTAAGGAATGTGGCTGCATGGCAGGCCCAGACATCACAATGCCTTCCTCCAGTGCTATTCCAAAAGGCGAGCTGTGCTTCCCAGTTTTGCCTACTTTCTCTGGATGCTGGTGTCCTAATTAGGCTTGTCTGTGGTTGTCTACTAAGCCTCAGGAATTATCCATATCATTCATTGGGGCCCTGAGGCCCAGGGGAGGATGCTTCGGCTTGGACTGTGTATTGAAAACTACAGAATGGCTTGAGAGAAGGTGAATCTTCCCATGGAGTCTTTTCATACAGTCTGCGGGGTCTTCCATTCAAACAGGTTGCAACATACATGGGATTGTGAGTGGGTGTACACTTGCTACATATTAAAACATTATATGGCATAGGCTGACCATTCATCTCCAATCTCTTCTCATTAGAAATTGGATGAATCTTTAGCTGCAAATGTAAAAGAACTGCCTCTAAACTATTCCAGTGTGGATTCTCTTCTTGTGTTACTGTGCAGGTCAAGTATTGTGCACAGTTTTTTTCTTTGCATGATGTAGGGTTTGAATGGGCTGCTGGAGCAAGATTTCCACTGATCAAACCCTGCTATTCTGACTTGCACTCTTTTTTCTGCCTCAGTTATCTCATGTGTAGAATTGGAATGACAATGTCTGATTTGTGGAGCAGGGTGGTGGGATGGGATAACAAACAGTACATCAATGCAGGCCAACAAGTGGGGCGATGCCTTGCACATCAGCAGTCATTGTCACGTTGCCTTGGATAAAATCAGAGCCTTTCTAGAAATTTAAATGTTTTCCCTTTTTGTTCCAAGTGTTTGAAGGTCAAAATTTGAAATAAGAGTTGTTTTGTTCTGAACAATTATAGCTTCAGCTATTGCCAGTCTAGTTTTCACAGTAATCAATGAAATTATGTTTCTTGTCAAATTATTTTACAAAATGCCTAGAATCTATTAGTCCATTACTTATCACCAGGAATTTATTTGCGTGGTTCTAAAACTGTTGTCTGTTATTTTGTGTTATCTGTTTCACTGGATCATCAGAAGTAATTTTATATTCTGTAACTTCTTGGTGAAAAGAGTCATCTCTACTTGAATAGGGTCGGCCCGCGTGAGGAGTCTGTGTCACCGCAAAGGGCCTGCGCCTCCAAGACCCCACACTTGGTGCAATGCTCTGAATCACTGAAATTGTTAATAATTTTTCAGAAAGTGGCCTGCATTTCCATTTTACACTAGGAACTGCAAGTTATGGAGCCAGTCCTGACATTAGGAAGAAAATGAAAAGGCCTTTGCAGCAGCCAGCTTCCCCAGGAGTGACAGAATGTTCCTGAAGGATACCCTTTGGATGCGGAGCCGTGGGAGGGACAAGGAAGCCAGCTGGGCACAAGAGAAACTGAGTTGTCATCCAGGAGCCCCCACAGCCCCAGCGGGCCCTACAGGCCACTCAGGAGCTAGAATGTCCCTTTCGAAGCATCCAGATTTAAACTAAAATGGTCCCGCCTTTGTGCCTCCTTCCCTTCCACATCCGTTATTGTGACCTGGGCGAGGCAGCTGTCTGCAGCTGAGCAATCCTTGAAGGGACCGAGAGCCGCAGACCTGTGTCAACAACGCTGGAAGCATCTGGACAGAGCCCTTCATCTGCTGCGAGCCGCACAGCACGTCGCCACACCCACTGCAGCCTGCCTCTCTGAACAGGCCCTCGCTCCCGAGATACCTGTGTGTCATCCTCAGATACCCTCTCGGCACTACCAACCAGACAATTTGTCCACTGCTCAACCATGTCCTAGTCACTACCTTAGAAACGTTTTTTTTCTCCCTTAACTTGTGATGAGTTTTTATGGACCCATCCACGTATTCTCATTATTTCCCCTCTGGCCCGTACATAGATGTATTTGATGAGCGAATGTCTATACTTAGAAATTTGGCCCATGGCAATAGAATGGCCAAGGCGAATTGAAGTGGCATTGAATCTATGACCTTGACATCATTAATGTGCCTCTTAGACCAGGAAAATGACCCCATTTGCCTTACTAACTGGGCCGCTCCAGTGCAAGCAGAGTAGAGTAAGGACCGTTCAACCATCTACTGTATTTATAGGTACAGCTTTCAAAGTCCAGCAGATTTTGGAAACAATGCAATGGCTATCTGTTTTAATAAAATAAAATCAATTCCTCATTATTGATTAATAACAAAACAAATCAGTAAGTGCTTAAGTGTGTTAACTATATAAACTAGCAGAATTTGAAGTGCAAGATAATCATTCTGCTTTGGTTTGCTTTATAAAAATTGGATACAACATTAAGCATGCCCACCTCACACACACACACACACACACACACACACACACACACACACACATGATCAAAACCTTAAAATCATGTACCAGAAACTAAAATACCCAAATTAGGCATTATATTAAGATCTTGCTGACACTCTTTATTACAGTAAAGAAAGGGTAAAAAAAAGGAAGTTCATTAATTTAAAAAAATTAACAAGGGATGGTCTGGCAACCAGATGGTGGAAAGAGAAAGATGCATTGCATTGTTTTCTTAACTCTTTTCAGAGATGCTAAATGAGGCAGGAAGAACGAATTTAAGTTTAATGGCAGATCTATGATTGCTGCTGATTTGGGTCACTACAATTCCTTGAAACTGAAGCAAAAAAGAATCTTACTGTTTGCAAGTGCAGTGTTGACTCTCAAAGCCTAGAAGGGTTCAACATTTCTCCAATGGCTTGACTCCTTTTCCTTCAGGATTATATATAAAGCTGGATAGGTCACAGTATCTAAAAAATTCAACAGAAAATGTGAAAAAAAATCATTGTTGCCTACATGCTTTCATCATCCTAAGTATTTAGAATAAACGATTCCAAATCTCTCTATATGTTTCTGCTACCACAATTTTTGATATTGGATTACAGAGATACTAGAAATCCATTTGAACCAAACAACCTGTCTGTCAATCAAAATATACCAAGCTGGAAGTTATCAAGGTAGCATCCAAATCACAATTGCTCAGGAAGGGGAAACAAACCTTACATGATATGATTTTATATATACTGCAAGGGTCTTGCACTTATATATACTGCAAGGCTGAAAATGTATGCATTCCATAGGTTCAGACAGTAATAATATTGTATACCTGATAAAACCTGTAATCTCCTAGAAGAGCACACCACCAACCTGGTCGTCCTTTCTTAAAGCCCAGGAGAGGCACAAGGAATGTAGAGAGAGAGCTTAAGCAGTCAGAGGACAGATTCAGAGCAAGATAAACCAAGTGAAAAGCTGTCCGTGATTAGCCCTGCTCTTACCCCTAGCCTTTCAATTGCCTCCCAGTATTTTAACTGCCTACTTCT
This sequence comes from Manis javanica, assembly GCF_040802235.1. Classification (NCBI taxonomy): domain Eukaryota; kingdom Metazoa; phylum Chordata; class Mammalia; order Pholidota; family Manidae; genus Manis; species Manis javanica. The sequence goes on from NC_133164.1 coordinate 120,317,440, forward strand.
TGTCTATCTCCTCCATTGCACTGTGAAGTTTCCTGTCAAGGATTTTTTTTAAACCTGAATTTCCCAAGCACAGTGTCTGGTTCCAGAGAATGCTCCATGAACGCTTGTAGAAATAATAGGTGATAGACTTGGTGATCGCCTGCTGCTCCAACACCACACACACAAAGACATACACCCGTAGACACACAGACAGAAACACACACAAACACACACAATGGCTCCACTATTTAGATAAGAAAGTCGAGATCCAAGACATGCCACTGATGCAAGGACACTCAGGCTGTTGACAGATCTGATTATAACACAAAGTCCCTTCATTGACGGTCAGTGATCTTTTAAAGGCACTGACTCTCTCTCCCTCTGTAATCATTTTAATATCTGCTGAGTTCTGTGGCTGTTTCCCTTCCCATGGAGCTGAAGAACACAGCCTTACACTGAAACTCTTCTACTTTACTCAGACACATATTAACAGATCCATTCATCTTGTGAGATTAAAATCCAAGCTCTGGAAGCCTCCTGTGGGAAAACAGTCCTCCCTGAATTCTCAAGCACAAAGAGTAAGAGCAGTTATGAAACTGTTTCTGCCTTAAAACCAAAATCTTCATAGTAACTAAGAAGAATTGCCACCTATCTAATAATGTGATACTTGTTTTTCTCTATAAGGAAATTGGTAAAATACGCTTTCCTGTGGAGGATCTCTGTGACATAAACATACTAACCAGGAGATTCCATGCTTTGCAAACTTCTTTATTAAGAAGACTGCTCAATTTTTTTTTAGTGGGCATGTCTGTTTCCTAGCAACTGGAAAGTCCTACACTAATCTATATCTGCTTCCTTATGGGAATAGATCACCTCAAGTGGTATTTATGGCACCTGAGCATCGGGGAAAAAAGGAAAACAATAACCTGAAAAGAATTTATCATTGTGTTTTGATACTGAGTGTTGATTCAGATTATATGGTTCTGATTCAACTTCCTTGGGTTGTGCTTATAACACTGAAACCAGTGCAGGGGAGGAAAACTTTTCCCTCCCTTCCCGCTAGGTTCTTTGGCTGGTCTCCAATAATTAAACTGATGTAACACAGACTTTCAGGAGAAAAACAAATTTTATGTCACACATACCAGAGCTCACAAAAATAAGTGATTCAAAGAAGTGACCAAAGCAGGCAGCTTTTATACCTTTCAGACAAAGAAACAATAAATTTGTGAAGAATTAACAAGACAGAGGAGTTTGCGCCTGGGGTAGGAAATGAGTGAGGAAGTGACAAGGTCCATTTATGTGGCCTTCTGGGGCCAGAATGCCTCTCTCTGGCGTGAAGGGTCCCAGTACAGGGAGGGGACCTTCCACAGGGAGATGTATTTTCTGCTTTGAGGGGCACAAAGGAAGGTCAGAGTCTCCTTTTGGTCATTGGTTGTTTCTTAAGAAACATTAATTTAAAATAATCAATATGCCAAAGTAGCACATTTTAGGGTAGCCTTTCCTGAACCCCATCACCAGTTTACATAGGTATTCTATAATTATTAAATAGGAATGGCTAGTATATATATCTTAAAATCTTTTTCTATTTTTCTTAATTGGAACTAGTTGAATTTTTTTACTTCAAAACCCACTCCAAATCCAGGAAGTACTTTCTAGACTTGTGTAGTTGGAACACATGTGTCAAGCCACAGGATGTATGAGCCTCCATCCCCCCACATCAATGTCACCAAAGAAATTCAGGAAAGGAATGTCACAGTGGCATGTTCCAACCTGCTTATTTATGCTAATGTGGGGTTAGAAGTCATGGAATTAGAATCTCAGGACGCTTGTTTTCCAAAATTCAACCCTCATAAAGCCTGACACTCCTGTCTTTTATTTTTTTTTAGTTGAAGTGTAGTTCACGTACATTATTACATTAGTTTCAGGTGTGCAGCATAGTGATTCAAGATTTATATACATTATGCAGTGATCACCTTGCCGGGTCTCGCTGCCATCTGTCACCATACAGAGTTGTTACCTATTATTAACTATGTTCCCTATGCGGTACATTGTGTCCCCATGCCTTATTTATTTCATAACTGGGAGTCTGTACTTTTTAATCCCCTTTTCCTGACACCTCTGCCTTATACCAAATCTCCTCAAAATATTTCACCAGCCACAGAGCTACAAATATCCATCTGAAATTCATTCAGGAAATGCAGCTCAAACTTGCACAGATTTAGGCATTACACAATGTACTCGGCATACAGAGTGAATCAGCAGGTTATAAAGATTACACATGCATTTTGAGGGAATAAGATCACCACGTGGTTGATGATTTTGGTAGTACTAAAATACTTCATTCCGAATTAAAATAAGACTTATCTCCTGTTTGGGTTATTTGCTTCTTTCCTATCCTCCCATTGTCTGCAGGAAATCTCTTCCCATCTTCTCGTCTAAGTTCTTTGGCTGGTCTAATAATTAAAATTGGCATAAGATAGATCAACCGGAATGGGGAAAACAAATTTAACTCTGCAGTTACATAAGCCCAAAGAAGACAACTCACAGGGATATGAGAAGGGCAACGTTTGGCACACAAATGTTTGCCATGCCCTGCAGGTAGGTCCTTTTGATACAAGAGCCATGTGGCAGAAGCTCTGTCCCTGGGCCAGGCCCCCCTCTCTGAATTCCTTTCGGCAGGAAGGGGAGAGGGAAGTTCTTCTGAAGTGGCTGGGCCTTAATTGCCTTCAGATCAAAATAAACCTCAGGCCAAGGTGGCATATTTTGGCGTCACATATTCAACTCCACCTCACTATCATCTCAGTCCATTCCTAATGAAGAAACTACTTTTTAACTGATAGGTTAAAAGAAAATTCAGGGACCCCAATAAGCAGATGTGTCTGAACAAGGGTCTGTAAGCAGAGTGGCTAGAGGTTAACACTTGCAGGGTACAACCCAACCAAGAATATTTTCTTTGGTTAGAGAATATTTTCTCTGTTGTAGCACCAGACAAATTCCTCTTTTGGAAGTGCAATGAATTAAAAATATTAAGAAGTTAATTTGAGAGACAAACTCAAAAAATTTAATAACCTGAAATACAGTGAAAGCAGAACTATTGGTATGATCTGCATAGTAAGGATTTAGATGTAAACAGAACGTTTATTTTCATGATTTTAAAACTAATAATTTGAGTAATATATTAAGTTCATCATTCCAGAATATATAAGGGTTTTTAAGATGCTCTGGAAATAGTGATGTGAGAAACAAAGCATGATGGGATGCTACTCATGTGCTCAACTATGTCAGAGAGGGTTTAATGGTACCCACTGCCTTTTCTACCCATTTTAGCAACTTCCTGTCATGGCCAATGACATAATTTAATTAAATTAAATGCCATTTATTTTTTGACCTGCTATTTGAAAGAATCTATGTGATACGTGTGATCTAGAGTGAACTCATATAAATTGGATAAGATCCCAATAATTATTAATATTATAATCTAATTGAAGCTGATGTTTAAAACCTTTCACCTGCCAGTCATGATTCACTTACTCATTCATTCCCTTTAATGCTGACTGAGCCCTACAGAAAGCACATCCTTTCTGGGAATGCTGGAATAAATAAGGCACCAGGGATCTACAAGACCGGGGACGCGATGTATGTGTGGAGAGATATTTTATAACATGACATGAGGAATGTTATACAAGAGGCATAAACAAGCGCTTGAGGAGCCCAGGGGAGGAGCAACAGGGCAGAATATTGAAAAGCGGCCTCCATTCCTTTGCAAGGCAGGCCGTTGTCAGGGAGCCGTAATTGCCGTCACAGTGGCCTCCTGTGGCCACAAGACATTTTTACAAAGTCTAATAGCCTTGAGTTATTCTCAGATACACTTACAGTTCATTCGTATACATTTTGCATTTACTCAAGGGCATAGGGGGGTGACGGGGGAGGTGGCCCAGAACAGCCCCTCCTCTTCATCACTTTTGTTAACAGAGAATATTTGTTTTCAACAATTTGAGAAACCCAGCTGAGGAGAGCTGGCAAACCTGAGAGGGGAGGTTCTTTTCATGTCAAGCCAGTTGTTTCTTGATTGCACATGAAGACACGTCTGCTTCCCGTTGCTCATTCTCTGCCACGGTTTATGTTTATTCATGTTGCTGCGTCGTTGAGGACACGAGCTACCGGCCAGTGGACTGTGCGATCCCGTTATAGTCGCTATATTTTCCTGAGTACAGTTCCCATTTGGAGAACTGTTCAATGAGTCAAAGTATATCTGAACGCAATCCCAATCTCAAAATAAATCAGCATCAACCCCCTTGATGTGGCTTTGTCACTCCTAGTATCTCAAAAACAAGGTTCCTCACGTTGGTCAACAAATACGTGTGCAACCATTTTACTGAGCGTCTAAGATGTTCTAATCATTTAAGTTGCTGTATACAGAGTAAAGCAAAGTAGAAAAATGTCACTATTTTTATTTCCTTGCCTCCTGGAGGGGGCAGCTAATAAGCCAACAGTTGTGTGTCCCGGACTGGCGAGGGATGAGGAAAGAACGCGGCATGAGAGCAGTCACGTGCCCACTTTTCAAAGCAAAGTTGCACATCCACATTTCAGCATATGATGATTTTCTTTCCATTGTTGTTTTTCATCTTATTTCCTCAGGTTGACTGATCGTATAATAAAATTTTACAAAAGAATATATGGCAGACATTTTCAGGAAAATTAACACTCTAATTATTTTTAAACCAGCAAATAAGTAAGAAGTTGAGGGAGGGCAAACAAATTCTTCAGAACTCAAGAGACTCAGATATTTATCTCTCAAAAGTCCAACTGGGTTTGATGGAAAGGCCCTGTTCAAAATGAATCTACAAGGTTCTCACTTAAAAGAAACAACATCTCAAACCATCTCAGTCCTGTCATATCGAAAGCAAATCCAGTCACCATTTATATTTGTCTTCAGGAATATTCACAGAAAAGGAAAAAGCTAATGGGAAAGTATAAATGACAATATCCTTATATCTGCAAATTATCTTATAGTAGAAATAAAGAGAAAGATAAACATTTATTTGAGTTGAGCAGCTTATTTATTTTTTAAGTTTATTGCCCACTTCTTAAAAAGAAAAATCACCTTTTTTTATTATAGAGATTTCTAAATAAACAGCTCATATTAGAAATATCTGATGATATTTGGTCTATTACTAGGTATAACTTACATTTTTCCAAACTCAAATTTACTTACCTTCTGTTGCAAAATAGAACATTGTCTGAAGAACGTATTCCTCCAAGTATTCAAATGCTAGGTACATAGGTCTTGAAAAAAAGATCTTACATCCTGTTATTTTTATATAAGCAGGCATTTCCCCCCCGTCTCAGTACAGATTATACAACACAGCAGAACTGATTATCTAACAAGTCACAACACAGTAAGGTAATATAATGTGGCCAATAAAATGACAAATGAAATTAATTTATAGAGCCCCAGATAGGTGGCTCTCTTTCATAGGGCACAGCGGTCTGTATGGATGCCGTTCCATGCACCACGCGGAGGGTTTGCGCCCTCATCAATACGGGCCATTTCTTTGGCCAGGCACGATATTCTCCAAGCGCCCACACTGTGCAGGTGCTCACACAGCAGGTTCCCTGCAGCCGCCTCCCTTTCCCATCATCCTCTGGACACCTGGTCCTCTTACTCCCTTTCAAAGCCACAGAAAACACACAACCCTTGTTTCACATTTAGCTAGAGAAACTGTGTACAATGTAAGTTGAGAAGAAATTCCGTTGCAAAATAGGGCCATGAACCTTGATTTTTCACGTGCAATATGGAAATTATTTGCACTAACAGTTGTTATAAGGAACAAAGTTACATTTGTAAATGCCGGGCATGAGTCCCTTGAAACTGCAGATCTTTTATCATTCTTACTGTGACCACAAAACTGACTTCAACTTTTCACATTTAAAGTTTCCGTTTCAGTCATGCAGAAGGGCTACATGGGCAAAAAATATCTTGCATGTTTATCCCATTAGGTGAATAGTTATCATAATCTGTGCTTCATGAAAACAACCTGTGAGGGGTGAGATGGGGAATTGTTTTTGCCTTCCCTTGAATTTTGAACCATTGTCAGCAACTCTGATGAACAATTGTAATTGTATTATCTGTTTCACATATACTTCTATTTCCTTTTTTTTTAATTTTATTTTTGTATCATTAATCTACAATTACATGAAGGACATTATGTTTACTAGGCTGCCCCCTTCACCAAGTCCCCCCCGACATACCCCTTCACAGTCACTGTCCATCAACATAGTAAGATGCTGTAAAATCACTTGTCTTCTCTGTGTTGCACAGCCCTCCCCGTGCCCCCACACACACTATACATGTTAATCGTAATGCCCCCTTTCTTTTTTTTCCCACCCTTATCCCTCCCTTCCCACGCGTCCTCCCCAGTCCCTTTCCCTTTGGTAACTATTAGTCCATTCTTGGGTTCTGTGCTTCTGCTGCTGTTTTGTTCCTTCAGTTTTCTTTTGTTCTTATACTCCACATATGAGTGAAATCATTTGGTACTTGTCTTTCTCCGCCTGGCTTATTTCACTGAGCATAATACCCTCTAGCTCCATCCATGTTGTTGCAGATGGTAGGATTTGTTCTTTTCTTATGGCCATTGTGTATATGTACCACATCTTCTTTATCCATTCATCTACTGATGGACATTTAGGTTCCTTCCATATCTTGGCTATTGTAAATAGTGCTGCGATAAACATAGGGGTGCATCTGTCTTTCTCAAACTGGAGTGCTGCATTCTTGGGGTAAATTCCTAGAAGTGGAATTCCTGGGTCAAATGGTATTTCTATTTTGAGCATTTTGAGGAACCTCCATACTGCTTTACACAATGCTTGAACTAATTTACATTCCCACCAGCAGTGTAGGAGGGTTCCCCTTTCTCCACAACCTCGCCAACATTTGTTGTTGTTTGTCTTTTGGATGGTAGCCATCCTTACTGGTGTGAGATGATATCTCATTGTGGTTTTAATTTGCATTTCTCTGATGACAAGCGATGTGGAGCATCTTTTCATGTGTCTGTTGGCCATCTGAATTTCTTATTTAGAGAACTGTCTATTCAGCTCCTCTGCCCATTTTGTAATTAGATTATTTGCTTTTTGTTTGTTGAGGTGTGTGAGCTCTTTATATATTTTGGATGTCAACCCTTTATCGGATCTGTCATTTATGAATATATTCTCCCATACTGTAGGGTACCTTTTTGTTCTATTGATGGTGTCCTTTGCTGTACAGAAGCTTTTCAGCTTGATATAGTCCCATTTGTTCATTTCTGCATTTGTTTCCCTTGCCCAGGGAGATATGTTCAAGAAGAGGTGACTCATGTTTTGTCTAAGAGATTTTTGCCTATGTTTTTTTCTAAGAGTTTTATGGTTTCATGACTTACATTCAAGTCTTTGATCCATTTCGAATTACTTTTGTGTATGGGGTTAGACAGTAATCCAGTTTCATTCTCTTACATGTAGCTGTCCAGTTTTGCCAGCACCATCTGTTGAAGAGACTGTCATTTCCCCATCATATGTCCATGGCCCCTTTATCAAATATTAGTTGACCATGTATGTTTGGGTTAATGTTTGGAGTCTCTATTCTGTTCCATTGGTCTGTGGCTCTGTTCTTGTGCCAGTACCAAATTGTCTTGATTACTGTGGCTTTGTAGTAGAGCTTGAAGTTGGGGAGTGAGATCCCCCCCACTTTGTTCTTCCTTCTCAGAATTGCTTTAGCTATTCAGGGTCTTTGGTGTTTCCATATGAATTTTTGAACCATTTGTTCCAGATCATTGAAGAATTCTGTTGGTAGTTTGATAGGGATTGCATCGAATCTGTATATTGCTTTGGGCAGGATGGCCATTTTGACGATATTAATTCTTCCTAGCCAGGAGCATGGGATGAGTTTCCATTTGTTAGTGTCCCCTTTAATTTCTCTTAAGAGTGACTTGTAGTTTTCAGGGTATAGGTCTTTCACTTCCTTGGTTAGGTTATTCCTAGGTATTTTATTCTTTTTGATGCTATTGTGAATTTAATTGTCTTCCTGATTTCTCTTTCTATTAGTTTATTGTTAGTGTATAGGAAAGCCACAGATTTCTGTTAATTTTTTATCCTGCAACTTTGCTGAATTCCAATATTAGCTCTAGTAGTTTCAACGTGGAGTCTTTAGGGTTTTTTATGTATAATATCATGGCATCTGCAAATAGTGACAGTTTAACTTCTTCTTTACCAATCTGGATTCCTTGTATTTCTTTGTTTTGTCTAATTTCTGTGGCTAGGATCTCCAGTACTATGTTGAATAACAGTGGGGAGAGTGGGCATCCCGGTCTTGTTCCCGATCTCAGAGGAAAAGCTTTCAGCTTCTTGCTGTTCAGCATGATGTTGGCTGTGGGTTTATCATATATGGCCTTTATTATGTTGAGGTACTTGCCCTTTATGCCCATTTTATTGAGAGTTTTTATCATGGATGGATGTTGAATTTTGTCAGATGCTTTTTCAGCATCTATGGAGATGATCATGTGGTTTCTGTCTTTCTTTTTGTTGATGTGGTGGATGATGTTGACGGATTTTCGAATGTTGTACCATCCTTGCATCCCTGGGATGAATCCCACTTGGTCGTGGTGTATGACCCTTTTGATGTATTTTTGAATTCGGTTTGCTAATATTTTGTTGAGTATTTTTGCATCTACATTCATCAGGGATATTGGAGTGTAGTTTTCTTTTTTGGTGGGGTCTTTGCCTGGTTTTTGTATTAGGGTGATGTTGGCTTCATAGAATGAGTTTGGGAGTATTCCCTCCACTTCTATTTTTTGGAAAACTTTAAGGAGAATGGGTATTATGTCTTCTCTGTATGTCTGATAAAATTCTGAGGTAAATCCATCTGGCCTGGGGGATTTTTTCTTGGGTAGTTTTTTGATTACCGCTTCAATTTCGTTGCTGGTAATTGGTCTGTTTAGATTTTCTGTTTCTTTCTGGGTCAGTCTTGGAAGGTTGTATTTTTCTAGGAAGTTGTCCATTTCTCCTAGGTTTCCCAGCTTGTTAGCATATAGGTTTTCATAGTACTCACTAATAATTCTTTGTATTTCTGTGGGGTCCATCGTGATTTTTCCTTTCTCGTTTCTGATTCTGTTGATTTATGTTGACTCTCTTTTCCTCTTAATAAGTCTGGCTAGAGGCTTATCTATTTTGTTTATTTTCTCAAAGTACCAGCTCTTGGTATCATTGATTTTTGCTATTGTTTTATTCTTCTCAATTTTATTTATTTCTTCTCTGATCTTTATTATGTCCCTCCTTCTGCTGACTTTAGGCCTCATTTGTTCTTCTTTTTCCAATTTCCATAATTGTGACATTAGACCATTCATTTGGGATTGTTCTTCCTTCTTTAAATATGCCTGGATTGCTATATACTTTCCTCTTAAGACTGCTTTTGCTGTATCCCACAGTAGCTGGGGCTTTGTGTTGTTGTTGTCATTTGTTTCCATATATTGCTGGATCTCCATTTTAATTTGGTCGTTGATCCATTGATTATTTAGGAGCATGTTATTAAGCCTCCATGTGCTTGTGATCCTTTTTGTTTTCTTTGTAGAATTTATTTCTACTTTTATACCTTTGTGGTCTGAAAAATTGGTTGGTAGAATTTCAATATTTTGGATTTTGCTGAGGCTCTTTTTGTGGGCTAGTATGTGGTCTATTCTGGAGAATGTTCCATGTGCACTTGAGAAGAATGTGTATCCTGTTGCTTTTGGATGTAGAGTTCTGTAGATGTCTGTTAGGTCCATCTGTTCTAGTGTGTTGTTCAGTGCTTCTGTGTCCTTACTTATTTTCTGTCTGGTGGATCTGTCCTTTGGAGTCAGTGGTGTGTTGAAGTCTCCCAGAATGAATGCATTCATTCTATTTCCCCCTTTAGTTCTGTTAGTATTTGTTTCACATATGTTGGTGCTCCTGTATTGGGTGCATATACATTTATAATGGTTATATCCTCTTGTTGGACTGAGCCCTTTATCACTATGTAATGTCCTTCTTTATCTTTTGTTACTTTCTTTATTTTTAAGTCTATTTTGTCTGATAGTAGTATTGCAACACCTGCTTTTTTCTCTCTGTTGTTTGAATGAAATATCTTTTTCCTTCCCTTGACTTTAAGTCTGTGCATGTCTTTGGGTTTGAGGTGAGTCTCTTGTAAGCAGCAAATGGATGGATCTTGCTTTTTTATCTATTCTATTACTCTGTATCTTTTGATTGGTGCATTCAGTCCATTTACATTTAGGGTGATTATTGAAAGGTATGTACTTATTGTCATTGCAGACTTTAAGTTTGTAGTTACCAAAGGTTCAAAGTTAGCTTCTTTACTATCTTACTATCTAACTTAACTCGCTTATTGAGCTATTATAAACACAGTCTGATGATTCTTAATTTCTCTCCCTTCTTATTCCTCCTCCTCCATTCTTCATATGTTGGGTGTTTTGTTCTGTGCTCTTTTTAGGAGTGCTCCCATCTAGAGCAGTCCTTGTAAGATGCCCTGTAGGGGTGGTTTGTGGGAGGCAAATTCCCTCAACTTTTGCTTGTCTGGGAATTGTTTAATCCCTCCTTCATATTTAAATGATAATCGTGCTGGATTCAGTAGTCTTGGTTCGAGGCCCTTCTGTTTCATTGCATTAAATATATCATGCCATTCTCTTCTGGCCTGTAGGGTTTCTGTTGAGAAGTCTGATGATAGCCTGATGGGTTTTCCTTTGTAGGTGAACTTTTTTTCTCTCTGGCTGCCTTTAATACTTTGTCCTTGTCTTTGATCTTTGCTACTTTAATTATTATGTGTCTTGGTGTTGCCCTCCTTGGATCCCTTGTCATGGGAGTTCTGTGTACCTCTGTGGTCTGAGAGGCCATTTCCTCCCCTAGTTTGGGGAAGTTTTCAGCAATTATTTCTTCAAAGACACTTTCTATCTGTTTTTCTCTCTCTTCTTCTTCTGGTACCCCTGTAATGTGGATATTGTTCTGTTTCGAATGGTCACACAGTTCTCTTAAAATTCTTTCATTCCTGGAGATCCTTTAATCTCTCTCTGCATCAGCCTCTCTGGGTTCCTGTTCTCTGTTTTCTAGTCCATTAATGGTCTCTTGCATCTCATCCATTCTGTTTTGAAGTCCTTTCAGAGCTTGTTTTATTTCTGTATTCTCCCTCCTTAGTTCTTGCATATTTCTCTGCAAGTCCATCAGCATGGTTATGACTTTTGTTTTGAATTCTTTTTCAGGAAGATTGGTTAAATCTATCTCCCCAGGTTCCTTCTCAGGGGAAGATGTAGAAGATGTCAAAGCTGTCTGGGTTTGTCTTATCTGGATCAAATTTTTTTTGCCTTTTCATGTTGATAGGTGCAGTGGAGTGCTGTTGACTCATCTGTCAGCTGGGAGGGCCAAGGCTTTCCACTAGCTCCTGGCCTTTCTTTACTGGGACAACTGCGACCCCTAGTGGCTTGTGTTGGGGAATTGCGTGTAGACTGGGTCTCTGTATCTTGCCCGGCTGGTATGGAGGAAGCTCCCTTGCTGTGGGCATGACTATCCTCAGGCTGCTGCTCTGCTATGGCGGGGCCCCACAGGGGTAATGGATGTGGCACTGTTTGGCTGTTTACCTCCGTGAGGGGTCTCAGAGCTGTTGCCCAGGGGGTTAGTGCGCCCGGAGTTCCCTGGAATTTCTAGCTGCTGGACTGTGACCCGGGATGCTTCCGTCCAGCTGTGGGGTCCCTGTCCCTTTAAGACTTTCAAAAAGCACTCGCTTTTCTTTGTCACAGGGGTGCCAGCTTCGGGACCCGCTCACAGGTCTTACTGTCCTATTTCCCTAGCACCCAGCACCCCATGCATGCACTGTGTCTGCGCTCTGGTGCGGGTGGCTGGGGCTGGGTGTTCAGCAGTCCTGGGCTCCCTCCCCCTCCCCGCTCTGACTCCTCTCCTCCCGCCGGGAGCTGGGGTGAGGGGCCTCAGGTCCCGCCAGGCCGGGGCTTGTATCTTACCCCTTTCACCAGGTGCTGGGTTCTCGCAGGTGTGGATGTAAACTGGATGTTGTCCTGTGTCTTCTGGTCTCTCTTTTAGGATTAGTTGTATTTGTTGTATTTTCAAAAATATATATGTTTTTGGGAGGAGATTCCCACTGTCCTACTCATGCTGCCATCTTGGCTCCGCCCTCAATACTTCTATTTTCTTGAAGATAAAAATCATTTCGTGATAAGTGAAATACTTGTACACATCTCCAAGCCTGGAGACCGCACCATCGAAGAACTCAGTCCTCATGTATCTATACTGTATGAGCCGGTCCCCAGTGACTAGTCTCTGAAGAATAAATTTGCAAAGAATCTGACTGCTAAGCAGTGAGTTTGATGACAGTAAATGGGAGAAATTCTGAGACACTGGTCGCATTTTCTGAGCTGAGCCGTAGCCTGATACCCGGGCAGCTGGTGGTTCTTGTGGACACCCAGGCTGGTGTGAGTAGGGAGCAACAGCAGCGTGCTGCATGTCACACTGGAATGAACAGCGGCCGTGCCAGGGAGGCTTTTCTTGTCAACACAGTCACTGTGGTTCTGTGAGGGCCCGCTTGACGTGTTACCTTCCCCTGGAGGAAACTGGGTGCCTGATGAAGAAGCTTCATTCGTTGAGGTCAATGTTCATGTTAGCTGCCTGCCATTGCTAGGGTGCTGTGGTTCCCGGGAGACCCAGTCCTTACTCTCAGGGTACTTTCCTTCCCTGGGAGGGATGGGGGCAGAGGCAGTGGGCGGAACTCAAATCCCTCAATGAGATGCCCTCAGGTTGGGGTATGTGGTGTGAGGGGGACCAGGAGACAGACAGCAGAGTGCCCCTAACCCGCGGCGGGGCAGGGTGTCCCGGATGGGACTGCGGGGCAGGGTGGGGGGGGTAGAGGTGTGGAGCCCCTGCGTGCAGCTCAAGGCCGGGCACACCGGGCGGGTGAGGTCTGCGGGGCAGCACACCTGAAGAGTGTGTGGGAGCTTCGGGATTGCAGTGACGCAGGCTCTGACAGTCTTACCTGCAGAATGTGTGAGATACAACGTACAATTCTATTCCCATAATGTATGTAAGGAGAGGGGAAGGCCCCTGAAATAAACTGATTTACAAAACAGTCTGGCTTCCGAGAAGCTCTAAAGGAACGTTTACTATTAAGGAAACACACGTATGTACTTTGGATTACCTTTGTTCCTTAATTATTTGTTGCACCTCCTGTTTGTTCTGTCTGCACTCTTCAGGAGCTTACTTTTTGTAGAATAACACGTTAGCGTTTCCTCTAGCCAAAAGCACCATCACTTACCCACCTCATTGCCATTCCAATACATGCAGAAAATGAAAATACATCTGGCAGATCAGGAGAAGAGTGCCAATAAATTCAGTTTATTCCACTTTTATATTGTATTTCAGTAATCAGCACCATCGCAGTCCTGCTATCTTTGCCCGTGGACGCACAGACCTGTGGCACATGGTTAGGACACTTATGTTTATGACTACATTTCGAGTGGCCCGTGCATCATCTGCTATTTCCCACATAGCTATTTTAGACTTGCCAAGGGAAAAGCAGCTCTGAAACATGTTGTTCTAGCAGTGTTTTCTTTCAAATGACATGTGCCACATCATCTCCCTTCCACAACAGGCGACCCGGGGCTTTTCCTCTCAAGGCTGGTCACTGCTGTCAAGGGAGGCTAAGCACGTCACTCAGCAGCAGGGGAGTACTATCCAGAAATGTGCAGTGTTGTGTGCCAGCAATAAAACGTGGTGGTACTTGGAGGATTCAGAGAGAGAGAGAAGAGCGCTTTCTCCAGCATGGGATGTCTGATCGATGCTTGCTGGAAAAATCAGGACCCCTCTGTGTCCTGTCGTTTGACGGCACATTGTCAGACCACTTGAAACACGCCAGGCTTTCAGACTGGGCCACTAGAATTTTGAGATTGTTTTTTTCAGGTTATAAACTAGTGACAGATGCTACAGAATGAGGGAAACTCAGGTGGGCAAAAACTATTGAGTAGACCCTTACAGACAAGAGACTTGATATTTCAAAATTATGACACCAGAACAAAATAACCTGGGATAATTGGACATCTACACCCACTTTCATTGGCATTCCCATTAATTTTGTCCAAGGTCAGCTCCCTCATGAGCTACGATAGTCTGAGGTGGAGGGTCCACTCAGAGAAGTGTACACATGTACATAATTTAGGATAGACTTACCCTACATTTGCCTAGACAGTCCAGGCTTATGTCTCTTGTGGAATTAATAGCCACAAGGCAAAGATGTTGTAGGATTGGATAAGTGAGCAACATAGACAGTGATGTGTGTACATCAGTGCAGTCAGGCAAGTCTTGGTCACTCAGAATTTACAGTGGGATCATGGCAGTTGCCTTTGAAGGGCTGGTTCATACTGACAGCAGTATTGTTGAAGTCAGGTTTGGTGTATCTTTAGAGTAGGCACCTAGACATAGAAATATTGAGTCAGTAATTATAAACACTTTTAAGTCTCTTGATATATTTATTATCTTTAGAAAACATGACACTAATTTTATGTTTTACATCATACAATAGTGTTCCTTTGTAATTTTATTGACATTGAGTATTACTCTTAATTCATCTTTGCTTATTTGATGGGAGTAAATAGTTTCCATTCAGTTTAAGCTGTGCATTTTTACTTACTAATGATATGAATATTTATCATTTTTATTTGTGTAATGCCATCCACATTTTTCTTTTGTTTTGTCCATTCTTTTTACTGGGGTGTTGGTAAAAATATGTTTGTAAGATCTTCTTAAGAAGGAATCCTTTCTAAATCATTTTTAATAACAATAGTTTTCCCAATTTGTCATTTGCTTATGATGTTGTTGAACCATAGTTGTATGAACAGTTCTAGATAGTCAAATTCATTATACTTTGTCTTCATATTTTCTTATCAGTAAAGACCATGTATTATGCATGTACATGTTGAAGCAATAATGGACTTTGCAATAAGATTTGGAAAGATGTATAAAAAAACCCAAAAATGAATGTTCTGAGAAAACATACAAGCAAGTCATATAAATGTGGTAGATACTAGATTGGATGAGATATTGATGGAAAAAACCTTGAAAGAAAAGAGAAAATGAAGGAAATCTGGCATAACTCAGAAACAGGGAGAAGCCATTTTAGGGGAGCAGTAAAGACAATTGAGACTGAGAGGAAGAGATAAAGTCAGCTGGTGAGAAAGTAGTATTCCAGGTGGAGTGTATTCAAGGAGTCATTAAGAGTGTCAGATAAGGCCGAACTGTCAAGAAAAACAAAGATTGAGGAAAAGGTCCTTGAATTGATCCACTGTTTGTAAAACCCTCAGCTGCCACTCAACTGATGCGGTACTTTCATGATAAGCCCTAGTTAATGACTCAGGTTTTCATCTGCAATGCAACCACGTTATGTGGAGAATCCCGTTTAGTACAGTTAAGAGAGTGACATTTATCACTCCATTCCCTGCCCTGCAGAATTTGCTAAAATAAAATACCCTGACATTGGGAAGACTGTGGAAATATGAGCACTGGGTATGAAAGTTCGAAATGTGACATTTGTTCAAGAAGTTGTCATAACATTTTATAGATAACTACTTTTACAAACACAATTTTAAGAAGTATTCTCCCAGAATAAGGACATCTCCTGTAACAGCATCAACTGTAAAGTACAATTTCTATTTGGGGAAACAATGTGGATATCCACCCGAGGGAAAGAAACCGCCTGCACTTCCCATGTTCATCCTGCTGAGGTGTGCGTAAACTGTGCCCCCTCCACTGTGCCAACCCTCCTGCGAGGGCATACGGGCCGCCCAACTCTTTATGTCTCCCACTCCCTACGCACCTTTCAAATCTGACTTACACCTCTGACCCTCTACCAAACCATTCTTTATGATTGTCTTAACCATCTATTCACCGAATTCAGTGAATTTTTTTCCTTCTGCAGCACCTGACCTGCCAACTATTTCTTGCCTTGGCCACTAGGATGTGATTGTTTCCTTGTCCTCCTAATTATACTTTCTTTCTGCTCTTTATAGGATTCCCAACCTACTTCTATCTCCAGTCTTTTCCAAGGTTATATAGTTTAACTCCATTCCCACCCCTCTCTCTCCATATATTCCACTCCACCACCACCAGTTGGAAATCTTTTATACTGCACAGTTTTAACTCTATGTTAAATGTTTCTATGTTATGTTTCAAGAAAAAAAAAATGGCCAATTTTTTTAAAGAATTTGCCTCAAGGATTATCTGCTTCTCGATGTGGTCATTCTAAATCCAGCACTGGGTCCATGGTGTACATACTTAATACACTTTTTTCCCCCATTTCCCACAGATAAGCCCACCCCTAGGAAGAAATCTTCCTTGTGAGTTCATGACATGTTTGATTGCTGAGTGACCAGAGATGCATGGTCCCCTGGTGGGAATAAAACTACGCCCAGGAGGTTGCTGTAAAAGCAAAGGGAAAATGCATTAACTGATTTTGAAGGGAAATAACTATGGTAGTTGAATGAATCACATTGCTCTGTTGTACAGTGGTTTTTATGTAGATAGTCAGAACCAGTCTTTAGCATCAGATCATTTTATTTCTGCCAGAAGGTACTGGCATGACACTGACAGATCCTCACACCCGGTGTCCCTAATTCAGGGTCTCCTGCAGGTCATCTGGCAGGTGTTCATCATTATAATGGTTCTTTTGCTAGATATGTTCCCACGGCCAAAAGACAGATTTATGTTAGTGTAGTCACAACTGTAACTCAGATGCTCTACAAGAAGAGACATCTGACTTGGTACTGAGATTTAGAAAACTACCCAGTTCTATTATCAGAATGCTGAATGATCACTTCTAAGATGGGCTACTTGGAGAAATACTTAGGAAAATAGCCCACTTTGTGTGGATTTTCTTTTTAGCCCCAAATGACATATTTTCACTTTACCCCAAATGCTGCCAGACATTTTCAAAGGCTCTATGTAGATCACTCTCTTGTCATTACCTGTCTTTTGAGCTCCAGACTGTTTACTTAAATAACTTTGACACATTTGCACCACATTGTCATAAATAGTCACTTAAACTAAAACACATGCCAACTCCAAGTTCACTGCCCTCTCTGCATTCTCCCCCTCCCCTCCCAATATCTAACAGCCTGTATTTGTCTCCTTTTTTGAATATCATTGTCAACATCTTACCAGGCTTTGAAATATCACCATGGTCTTTCATTCTAATCTTCTATTAGCATCTATTCTTGACATATTGCTAGTCTCATGACATCCATCACAGTTCAAATCCTCAACACTTGCATGGAATAGTTGGGCTCCAACTTCTAATTTTATTAAATCAATCCACCCAATACACTGGAGCCAGCAGAATCTTCCTAAATTAGAGTTCTGTTTATATTACATTCTTGCTCTACAGTTTTTACTGGCTACCTTTGGACTTGCTAAAACCGAAAGTAATATAAAGAGAATAATTAAAACAAAGGTTCAATCAGACACAGCCATGTTTGAATCCAAAATACACCACCTTTCAGATTTGTGACTGGTCTGAATTCTCTCATTTGCCCAGTGGGTGTAACAGTTTATTTATCCCATGGTTTATTGTGAGGATGACATAGGGAACATGTAAACTGTTAAGTATAGTACATGGCATATATTAAGCTGTTACTACTACTAGATAAATTATTTACCAGACCGTTGAAGTTATCCAGCGATTATTCTCCAAACAGAAATTCTTAATTTGAGCACCCTCAGTCTATATTTTACCAAAGTGACCCCAAAATATGTTCCCATCAATCATTTCACTTTCTTGTTTCCATTATTTTTTTGCCGTTCCATTGTCCTCATACAGACTCTAGGTGTCTACTTGTCAAATTCTACTCGTTCTTTCAAATCCAGATACATTGCCGTTATCTTTAGGAATGCGGCTCCCCTCTTCATCTCAGCCAGAATAAAAATGACGATATTGATAGTGTAACTAATATTAGCAGGTCAGTCGCAGCCTGCCATACTGTGCCTTAAGAGCTTTACGTTTATTGCAACACAGTCTTCTCCTGGGTTCTCCCAGCATTTTGACAGCTCTGACTCATTTTTGTGTACTAGGGGCAGAACCATATTTCTAAATTACTATTCGGACCGTGTCATCTCCTGCTCAAAATCTTTTCCTGGATCCCCATTACACCCAACAGGATAATGCTCGAATTCCTCAGCTGCCGATTGGACCCCCTGCCACTCACGGCTCCAGTTTACTCTGGCTGCGTGGTAGGACCCCCAGCACTGCTCTCAGGTTCAGCCGTGCACTTCCCCACGTACACTTCTTGCTTTCCTGATGCTGTGTCTCTGCTCATGTTGTTTCCGCCGCCTGGACCCCCTCCCCACTTCATCACCCTGTCCTTCTGTCTGTCTTCAGAAACCACTGGAAGCCCCCCCGCCTGAAACAGTCTCTAAAAGCTTCAACCCCAAATGACCTCACTCACTGAATACCAAAGCCCTGTTTGCATCACTCATTTGGACCCTAACAATACAAGGAGTTTTAGAGTGATTTTATTTTATTTTAGTGTTTTGTTGCTTGCTTCTACAAATAGCTTAAGAGCTATTCAAAGACAAGGAATATGTTTTATGCTTCCTTGTCTAATGTAGCTACTATTTGGGGTCTGACAAAATGAAGCATAATTCCCTCCTCAGATCGCCCTTCCTCGCCGCCATCTCGCTCCTTGGCTCAGCACACAGGCAGGTGATCCCACGACTGGAGAACCTGGTGTTGGCCAGAGGTCACACAGCACTTGGAGCCAAAAAGAGACTATCATTTTGAATCCTACACTGGACAATCTTGAAATAAAACCACACGTTCCCTCAAGTCTTTAACTTCCATGGAATGGACCAAGAGGCAGGCTTTGCGAACTTAATCATGGACTTGATGATGGAGGGTCTACAGCTTCAGGCTTTGGGTGATTGAGGATGGGGAGTCTGCTGAGAGAGAGAAGGACTGGGACATGGGGACCCTGTCCTTTCTCCAGCTCAACTCCCCGGGGGAAGGCGAAGGTGTGCTCCAGTCACCGCAGGCTTGTGATGTGCCCTGGCGGTGCCACCACAGAGCTTGGATCTGCAGCCTGGGCAGGCTCTGCTCCACAGGGAGGCAGCCGAGGGCCCTCTCCGTGGCAGCTGGAATCAGGATCAGCCCCAGACTGGCTCCCTCGCTCTGCCACAGAGTGGGCACCTCAGCTGGGAAGCCCCCAGGGGCTGGGGGAACACAGGGAGGTCCCCCAGCATTTCTCTTCAACTCGTGTGTGTGTGTGTGTGTGTGTGTGTGTGGTCACCTCGCCTGTCTCTCCAGCTGATGCGCTCCCAGGAACCGATTTGTTACATGGCAGCTCACGTGTGGGGAAGAGGGGAGGGAGAGAGAGCTTGACTGAAATCAGTAGGAATGGAGAGAGAAGGAGAGCCAGCAACCAGGCAGAAGGTGTTTCCTCTTGGGCTGGTTAGCCTGAAAAGTAACGCATCAGCTCATTAGACAGGAGTTACCAAGGACAACGTGAGTGCCTTGTGGAAGGGCTGCCAAAGAACCTGCAGATGTGCCTGCAAACCCCTGCAGGAGGTATGCGGTGGGTCTTCAATAGAAATCTGGAAACAGAGGAAGACCATTGACCCATGGCACACCTAGGAATCTTGTAGGAGATGCCATCCGGGGCAGACTCTGCCCCCTGTAGATGGAGCAGCATATCTGTGGTGATAGCACAGCCTGACTGGACAGAGTAAAAGCGCCCCGGGGACCCACTGGTCTCCTGTGGGGCAGGAAGATCCTGAAGTTCCCCCAAACCTCTCAGGTGATGCACCAAGTAGCTTGAGACGGAGAAAACAAACAAAAATGAGAAGGCTTCTGGGCTGATGGCAGGCCAGACATCACATGCCCCCTACAAGAGGTCAGGCGTGCGGGACAGGCTGAGAGGAAGGGTCACTGGGTCCTGACCGCGTCCCTGTCTTCATGCAGGATGCCGGCGGGGCTCGGGGAAGGTGCCGGAGCTGCTGCTTAGAGGATCCCAACGGCAGCCGCCCCAGAACCAGCCCGAGGGCAGATCCCCCCCTCCCCACCTTGAGGGCGGTGAGCACAAAATAACACCCACTTTTCCCTCCAAACCCCTTTTGGGGGAGAGAGTGGAAAAGGGAGAACCCAGAGGGACTGAACGTTTCTTAAGGGACTTACATCATCCCTAGAAGGCCACCAAGCTGAGAATAGCTGGAAATCATTTGTGGGAAGGAAAGCTTTGCAATGAGAAGCACCTAAGAGGCCGTTGTCATTCCCTTGTCCCCCGCGGGATGGGGCCTTACAGAAGAGAGCCAATCAGACATAGACTCTGAGGAGCTGCACTGTGTTTCGTTTGTACAGCTAAGGCAATGTAAGTAGATTTTTGACACTGGTGTGAATATATCCACATTACAGCATGCTATGACCGTCTTGCATATAGAACAGATTCAATAAATATGTATTAAGTTAGTCCTTAAAGGATTTTGCACATGTAGAGAATTCCAAAGTGAACATATACTACAAGCTATCAGACCCCATAGGTGTTTAGGAAGGTTGTCAGAAGCCCTTCCAGCTTCGAGCCGTGACTCACCTACCGAGCAGCTCCGTGTCAAGACGCCTCCCAGTCAGATCGTGGACACAGCGATGTGTGTGGGTGGGCAGGGTTGGGCAGGGTCCCCTTGCTGCTCATTTCTTGAGCTCTAGGTTCTCCTGGTGTTTGCTGATGATTCAGTCCCAGCGTCCGCCTGCCGGCTCCCCTTATAGCTGTTGGCTCTCGGGCTGCTGGCTGCTCAACCACTTGGTCACTGAGCCACCCGGGACCTCTGGCTGAGTGAATCGAGCTACCTCACCTCAAATTGCTAACGCATTCTCCCCCCAGTAGAGGAAGGCCTGAGCTTCCTGATCAGGTACAGAGGAGCCAGGTCACGTTCTCACAAACGGGCCAGGAACCATCAGCGGACTGCTGCCTTCGCGGGCCCGACCCTGGCCTTGTGTCCCAAAGCAGGAAGATGACTTGGCAACTTTTTCAACCTGAGAGAGAGGACCTAGCTCGACGTGTGTGCTCTGCCTATGAAATACTGAGATAGCCACATTCTGTGCATCTTCGATATCCTCTCCTTCCTACAGATCCGGGTATCAGACCCAAATCTCACCCTTCCTTCCCCCCCTTTTTAAATTTTAAGCTGGGATTGCTGTTAGTTTTTAGGAAAAGGCTTCCATGTCAGCCTGTGAAAGGGACAAGACACACAGGCTGTTGCGGGTCTGAGGAAGTGGCAAAGTGACCACTCGGACCTCGGACAGTTTCTCCCACTCTTCTCACTGGCAGTGACCTCAGAGAGTAACGGTAAAGGGCAGAATCTGCTCTAGCGGCGTTTGGTTCGAGGGGAGTCCCAGCTGCTCAGGGCCTGTCCTCAGCCCCCCGACACAGAGCGAAGGAGTGAATGCCTAGTTCAGAGGAGTTTCTATCCTTTCCGTAGGCGTAGGGTCCTCGCCAGCCCCGGCCATGCGGACCTCGCCCAGGATCCGGGCTCACTCTTCTTGCTGCACCCTAATGACTCATAAGTCACAGTTATGTTTGCGCTGATTTCCTGTAGTACCAGGGTCCCCATTCAGGCCTCCCTGTGACCTTGACATCACGGAGCTTCTGAAGTGGCGAATAAGCTCTGAGCTCACCTGATCGCCCCACGTGTATTTTCAAAGCTGCCGTCATCATCAGGGATGGTATTTATGTGCAAGAGAATTTTCTGCGATCTTTGAAACCAAAACGGATATTCCAGACAAGAGATTGACACGATTGGAGAGCCAGAGAAGAGGATGGAAGTGTGAAGCATCTCCGGGGTCTGAGTGAGAATCATAATTGTCCGGAGGATGCTAACTAGAAAACACGAGGGAGCGCCCCTTCCCGAAAATGACACGGGGACAGGACAGGTGGACAGAGGCAAGGACCCCAGATGTGGAGGGCCCAAGGACAGAGAGCTAGAAGGTCTGATTGGTGACCAGAAAGAAAAAAAAAGTAAATAGGATTTCCTAGTGTGAGAAATTAATATGCTGAGAGAGGTTTGGTCCAGAATCCACAATGAGCTGCAGTCCCTCTGCTTCCACCCCCGTTAATCATTCTCCCTAAGACTGACCCTGAGGCGAGGAGCTTGATGACAGTGAGGCAGTCCGAAACGGAGAGGGGGAGAGAAGGGGAAGTATTCCCTGAAGTAATTTCTCAGTTGCTTGGAGCCTAGAGAAGCACCACAGAGATTTCAAAATGCAGATAGTACAGGAAAACAGACAAAATGGTTAAAGTGCACGTCACCCTGTGCATAGCTGACATGATTGCCTTTATCTCTCACAGGATCCTTGAGCTTAACTCCTTCTGTGTATTTTCCAGATATTTTCAGACCTATAATAAACATCAAGCTTCCTCGAATGCCCCCAAGGGTACCATCAAAGGGGTCTCCCTGACAGTAGCTTGATTACCTTCCTATTGGCCAATAAGCTCTCTCCAACTAGAAGGTAAGATATTTGAGGACAGGGCTTTAAAGCTTCTTTTTATTCCCCTGCAGTGCTGAAAAGAGCTTCTTACAGTTATACATATGATATTCGGTTGATGTCCTTTAAAGTAATAGCTTCAGGCAGGTTTATTATCTGCTGTTTTTGGAACAATTGAAGAACTAGCTATGAATGATGGAGGTCAACCCACGCCTCCCCATTAGGGACAAAAAAGAAGGAAAGGGTCAGGCTCTGCAAATGTTTAATTTAGTCCAGTTCGGGTAGTTCCTATCAATATAATTTGATGCAAAATAAGATTGGTGTCTGAACACTGAATAATTCATGTGTAACTTACATAAATATATTTCCATTTGTGCTGTATTGTGCACATTTTGGTTAACTTGGGTTTTGGCCCTTATCCCTTTAAAAGACACTCTTATTAAATAAAGCATAAGTGTTTTATTTTAAAATGAAATTGTTATTCCACAGGAAAAGATTTGCAGTGTTATCCTGTAACCATGCATTTAGCAGGATTGCATAACATAGATGGTTTGATGCAGTCAACTTATATCATTGCTTCATAGTCATACGATACAAGCTTCAAAGGGCAAATAAATGGTAATTCATTCCTAATAGAGGAAGGATAATGATTTTTATTTCAAGAGGTTAGTCTTGCATTATTTAAACATATTTCCTGTCTACTGTTTCCCTATTTTTAATATCTTTACTGAGAAATGATTCACATACTATAAAACTCACCCATTTAAAAATGTACAATACCCTGTTTTTTCGTACATTCACAACAATCCAAATTATTTACATTTTCATTAGCCCAAAAGGAAACCCCCTACTTCACAGGTGTTGCTCCCCATTTCTGTGAACCCTCAGCCCCACACTATCTCCTGTCTACTTCCCTTCTGTAGCCCACCCTGGACAGGTCAGAAAAATGGAATAATTCAGCTGATGGTCCCTCATGTTGCACTTCCACTACTTAGTATAATGTTCCCATGGTTCATTCGTGTTGTCAAATGAATCAGTGCCTCATGCTTTAAATGGCAAATAATAGATCATTCTAGGAATATGCACATTTTGTTTATCCACTTGTCAATTGATAAACATTCAGGCGGTTTCTGCTTTCTGTCTGAATCTTCCCGTTTTTTAAAGAGATGCATTTTCAAAAATGTATGAAGACCACTTTTGCTTTAACACCTTGGGAGTGTGAAAATCAGCCTCTTCTCCACGGTCCTTCCCAGCAGTTTTCCCAGCTTGTTGGCAGGGCAACCACGCGAGGCCCTCCTGGGCCTACCAAGGATGGACTTCCATCCGTTTCTTGCTGGCATTCAGTAGCATGACCAAGATACCTCTCTTTTTCTCTTATTCACTGCCTGGATCCACTTCACCAATAGTCTTTATCACATAATGGGAAAAAATAAATACTTCCCCAGATTTAACACAAAGAATCTTAAGATGGTAGTGAGCAATGTCTGTAGTTAGAAAAGAAATTCTCTCCTCTATTCTGCCATCACCTATTGGGAACAGCAAGCATGGTCTTAGTTTTCTTCATACTCAGAGTTAAATGAGAGCAGGGTGACCTGGCTGATACTCCGCCCAAAGATTTAAGAAACTTGATGAGGAAATAGTAGCTGGTAAAATACAAATTTGAGCCAAGCAAACCAAATGAAAAGCCAAAGCTAAAAGCTAACAAACCCCCGCTATGCTACACATTTTGTTTGCTTGGTATGCTTTTTAAATTTATTTGTTAGCATTTTCTTTATCTAGAGATGGAATTTTTAACACACACTAAGTGTCCTGTTCACTTAGTAAAGTAGTTCTTTTTTCTTTTCTACTTGTTTCCTTTCTTCTTTCCATCTCTTCTCTCCTTTTCTCTCCCTCCCTCCCCAATACTGGTCCCAGGAGCCCTGAGCAGTACATGCATCGAGCTCTCACTGGGTCCTGGTTACTACTTGTTTTTGTGGAGCTGGGTGTCTGGGAAGAATGAGGCAATCATGGGAAGCTTGAGAGGCTGGCAGAAAATAAAGGACACACCAGAGAGTGGAACGGACTGGATTTATGAAGAGATCATTGAGAGAAGGTATACGATGTGCCTTTCAAACCCAGGATGCAGAAAATTGTGGAGATGGCCAGCACAACTTAGGCTTAAATTCTGTTGCACTTTAAAGAAAAGCAAAAGACAATAAAGGGCTAAATGCAAGAAAAATTTTTACCTCATATGTAATATAAATCTAGAGGTCGGC
This sequence comes from Manis javanica, assembly GCF_040802235.1. Taxonomy (NCBI): domain Eukaryota; kingdom Metazoa; phylum Chordata; class Mammalia; order Pholidota; family Manidae; genus Manis; species Manis javanica. The sequence goes on from NC_133164.1 coordinate 120,342,187, forward strand.
GATGTATGTCTCATAGGGAGGCTCCCCATCTTACTCAGGACAAGGCTGCAGTCATTCCATTCAACCATCCTACTAGCATTTATTTTCATCCTTCAGATCGACTCATGGCACAGGTGGCTATTGGATTTCTAGCCATTATAGCTATATTCCAAGCTTTAGGGATGAGGAAGAAAGAGGTAAAAAGAGGTCTACCACATAGACAATTTAGCATCTTCTAAATTCATCTTTCCTGATGTCATTCACAATGAATTAGCTAAAACTCAGTCAAATGTTCATGTCTATTTGCAAGGAAATAGGCAAAGTGGTGCCTTAGCTGACTTCACCACTGGCCTCATTAAAAATAGGGTAGCGTTGCTAAGGGGAGTGAGGGATGGATGTTGGGCGGTCTCTGCTGTAGGGCCCTTCTCTTCATGCCCATATAGAATCCAGGACCTGTCTGATTCCCCAGAGATTGTGGCTCTGGGATCTTCCTTGCGAGCAATGTCAGCATGGTGTCTGGAGCCTATGAGTGCCACCAAGAGCAGGAGTGAGGTCTAATATTCAGGTCTGGGCTCAGTGGACACCGGCTTGGGGGAGAGGGCAGGAGAGATCGTGACTGAATGACGAGGACTAGAGCGTCTCAAGGGTTTGTCAAGGACACTCAGAGAAATGAAGAGAGGTATCTGAAAGATGAAGAAGAGGAATGAGATCTTCTACCTACACCAGACGAGGTCCAGCCCTTGTAACATGGGTCTTACATTTAGTGGAACCCCATCCCGTGCTCACAGACCGGTGAAGCCTGTATACAGTCACTCTAGTAATCTATTCTAGAGCCTCCTAACATCTTGATCACATTCGCACCTCTATCAGGAAAAAATCAACCAACATTGTCAACACGTACATCTATAAATTTCAAATTAAATATGTCTACTACTGTAAAGATTTATTTTTTATATTACAAATATATATACCGAATAGGAATTTTAAAATGACATTAAAAATAAATGCTAAAGGAAGTTCTAATACTTCTCACCACCAACACAAATGGGTTATTTTGCCCAGTCTTTCACATGAGTGTCCAGGAGACTGTGACAGACGTATTTGAGGAATGGGGCAATTCAACACATAACAGACATTCTGCTAGGCTGTCAGTGAAAAATAAAATAAAATAGTTTGTGATGTTGAAATACATTGTCTCCTTTCGGAGACAAAAATATGAATGAATAATTATAATAATCCAGTGATAAGTGTAATAATCAAATTATGTATACTAAGTATTAAGATAGTGATGATTAGGTATGAGAGAGGCAGAAACACTTCATGAAGGAGAAGATATTAAAAAATTGAAGTGATTTTCTCACAGATGAAGCACTAAGAAAGATCATTAAGCAAGAAATATTCCAAGTCTTGATGTGTTTCTTTGCCTGAGTTCACAAATACACATCTAAATGCACAGGTAGAGATAAGTTAGGAAAGTCATGCTTATTATAGGTTAAAAAAAAAAGTATTTGTGTAATAATCCAATACTTCCACTTCTTAGTTTTTGTTTCCGTCTATGTCTTTGTGTTTTGCTTAAATTGTTCCTCCTTTGGCCATTTTCAAGCTCTTTCATGTCTCATGTTTCTTATATCCTTCTGACATGTTCCATATGTATATATGGATTTGGAATTCCCTTATTTTCTGGTATTTTCTGGTACTTTAAGATGCTCCAGGCTCATCTGATAGATTTCCCGTCCCAGCCTCGGAATCAGCCATTTCTCCAGGGCTGCTTATTGGAGAATGACATTTAGAAACCAAGATGTGAGTATTTAATGTCTACAACACTCTTAATTTAAAATGATCAGCTTATTTAGCCTTCTTTTCAAATAGAGGTCCATCTTTTACCAGCAAGGCCCATGAGAGCTACGGGGTTATTACCTAAGAATCTGAACATTTTTAAAAACTGGATCTATTTGTCTTCATGGAACCAGCTATAAAAGTATCCATAATGGACCAAAACAGAAATATGCAGTTACTTTACAAAATAATTAAATAAATAAATTGGCTCACATTCCTAGGGCCACATTGATTTTTAAGATACATGAAGGAAAATATAGAAGAAAAGCACTGCTTTTCATGGTTGCATAGATAAACGTTGATACTTTCCAAGCCATAAGCAACCCCCGGGAGAGGCGTACCTGTAAAAGCAAACATTGAATATTTGATTGGTGCTGGCGTCGCATTCCTACCTTGCAGGTAGCGACCCAACCCTTGCCTTCTGAATTAAATTATTCCTGATTCACAGGCATCCCAAACTTACTCTCCCTGACCTGTGCTCGCCTCTCTCGGTGTCCCCGCAGGCCCGCCAGGGCTCCCCAGCCCAGGGCGTCTCTGCACCACTCACTCAGGTGCCCGACCTAAAACGCTTATCCCGCAGCCTGTTCACTCAGTGCATCACCAAGCCCCCAACTTCCTGCTGAGCAGAGAGCCCCGGCCAAAACCACTGTCATTTCAAAGCCACTGTTTTATCAGCTCCGTGACAGGCTTCCCTGATCTCATTCTTGTACCAACTCCAGGTCGTCATACACCAGTTGAGGGGTCTTCACACATAGCTCTGAGCCCGTCATTCTCCTGCTCGGATCCTTTTCACCATTCCACTTAGGGCGACCCTGCCTCGCTGCAGTGGCCCCCAGGACAGCTGCCCGGATCCCTGCTCCACCGGCCCCTCACCTCACTGGGGTTCCCACCCCCTCACCCGCCGACCTTGAGCTCTCTCCCTCCTCCCTTACCCAGGTTCCTGACCTCCTTTTCTCTCAGGGCCTATGAGTAAGCCACGCCTTCTCCTCAGAAAACGTCCCTTCTACTTTTTACCTGATTAACTTTCCTCCGTCTTTGGCTTTTGACTTAATAGTGACTATTCAGAGACTGTCAACGGTCCTCCAATCAAAATAGGTTTCCTTGTTATACTGGTACATAATTTCCCATTTTCTCTTGGTAATGTGTATCACGAATACAGATCTCCAATCTTAAACTCTTATGTACATACACAAACATAGTTTTTGATGTATCTATCAATAAATTCATTTTTACATGACTCCTTAATTTCCAAAACTTAGTCTTGAAACTTTAGAGAGGCTCTCTGTTCTGCAGGGTCTAAGGGGCTTCTTTCTGCCCAAGCACGGTGGGTGTGACCATCAGGGGCTACCACCTGCTGCCCCCTCTCCAGCTCTGTGAACCCTGCCTTCCACAGAGACCTCTCGGGCTTCAGACCCCGCTGGCCTTCATTCACTGACCCTCGGGTGCTGCTCAGCCATCACTAGACTCCACACTGATGGTCCCGGCTCTCTCTCCATCCTCTGCACACTTATCCAGGTCACATGGGAGGCATTCTGTGGCTTGCAGACAGCACTCTGGCGAGAGCCAGCCGCCTGGATCAATCATGGGGACTTTCTAAACTTCGGTTTCACCTTCCTCCCAGATGTTCTTCACGGACATCTAACGTACTTATATCAACTGTGCAAGTTGTTTGGAAACAAGCCTGCTTTTCTAGCTGTGGTTCAGCTTTCCCAGGGGCATAATCTGTGGTTAACTTAGAGAAAACAACATTCTTTTGATTCTGAACTTCAACTCACACATCCCACCGAAAATTCAAGGACTATATATTTTTTTAAACACTAGATAAACTTTAAAGGGACACCCTGAAGAAGGGTAATTACTTTGGAATTGATTCTGCTGTTTGAGTGGCTTCCCAATTTGCAGAAACAATTAAAGTTTTCCACTTCTGAGCCTCAGTTCCTGGCATAATTGGGCATCAGAATTCTGCAGGATGTGCACAAGAGATGAGGCTGAGGTGGACACACGGCGATCGGCCTCACGTGGACAGCTTTCCCTACTGCGCCTCTGCGGCGGGCTGCACATTGCAAGACAGCCAGTGAATACCAGAGCCCTACCAGCTCTGAGGGCTACACACACAGTTTTGTATAATTAGCCCAGTGTTTTCTAAGACAATGTGGGCTTGACGTTTGCAAATCCATAAACACTCATATAATGCTGAAGGCACGCAAAGCAAATTCCAGACAAAGAAGAGTGAATTCCTACCCTGTGGGAAGCATGAGAGGCCGTTGGATACAGACATGGCTGAGCACCAGGGTCAGTAGGAGTCAGAAATTATAGGATCTCAGTCCTACCCCATACCCTTTGGGATATATCTGGCCATGGAAACTTCTTTGTTGTTGTTCTTCCTGGAATTTTTGGACAACATATCTGCAGCTAGAAAACATTCATAGGGATAAAAATATTAGTGTGTATTACACAAATACACAAATATATACGAATTATCTTTACATAAGAGATTAATAACTACAGATACACATATGGTTAGGAAATCTCTGTCCATAAAGCTATTTCTTCAATAAATGAACTTATGATATTGGAAATGTATGTATATAGATATATCTCAACAAATTGCTTCATCTTACCTTCTGGGATTTGGGTTAAGTCCTACCACAATACAGTTAGTTTGGTCACTTATTTATGTCATGTTATAATAAAGGGACAGCAGTGACATTTTTATTGTCATTTCCAACACAGAATTCTACAGATGGCATCCACTGAGTTCTTCTCTGTGTCAGTCATTGTACTTCAGCAATGGTACCAGGTTCTGGATCCTCTGTCACCCCTAAATAATATGTCACACTGCCTGGCAATTCAGAAGGAGATAGGGACTCAACTGGGATCTGAAAGTACTGACTCAAAAACTGATTTGAATATCAGGGGAAACTTAATTCACATTTTCCGCAGTTGTTACCACTTTTGCGCTCTTCTAACTCAGAAGAATGAGAAGTTGAAAACAGAACTGATTTGAAGTGTTGCAGCTACAAGACAAACCTCCTTGGTGTGCAGACAACAGTCACGCTGAGGCCACTCAGGTACTCTGTTAAGGACCAGGTCCCCAATGGGGCACCAGGATAGGAAGGAATTACATCGTGTGTACCTAGCATGGGGTCCCCTGGTGTAGCATGAATACAAAGAAACTAACTTCATCTTTTGAAACACAAAGACAGGAAAATATATTAAAATACACTGTGCACAGCTTACAACTGCCACCTGTGATTACTCATATGACATTCTCATATATCTATACCAAATCCTGATAAAATCACTATTTTGAATGGTTGGTCATCTTCCACGGTCTCTGCGGGGCTGTAGCTACTATATGTAACAATATACAGAGCGAGTGAACATTGAATAAATACTTTTTGCAAAATGTAGGAGTCTCTCACTAGATTTTGTTATTATTGATCACTTACAGATGTGGTAGTCTTCCCTTAAAATATCCCTATATATTTCAAGAGTTTTTATTGAAATTTTGGACTTTACAGCAACTAATTATTGAACACCATTTATGTATATACTTTCTTCCTCAGACATCATGAGAAAATCCTCAGGACAACATAAATTCAAATGCAATTTGAACACCGATATTTTACTTCCACCCCCAAATTGCCAGAATCCAGCTTACAGCACATATTTTAAAAATAAAAATAACAAATTCTGAAAAAGCAAAGTTTGCTCTCCACTTGACAATTTCAAGTCAAGGAATAAATAACCATCCCCTTGATTGTGGCAGCAACATTTCAAGGAGAATGTTGCCTGCTGCAAGATGAGTAGCAGGTAAAAGGACTGGACTTTACTGCTTAGAAGGAGGTGCGCAGTGGTGGTTTTTGATGCGGGGAGTAACCGCGCCGGCCTTGAAATGAGTAGAAGCATGTTCTTCAAGAAGGGGAGAGGGTCCCAGCTCTCTTATTAATGGAACTAATTCGTCTATTACAGTCAAGTTTTAACTGTCCTCAGCATGTAGCCCACATGAATCTGGCTCCTTTGAATGGTCATCTGTGGCCCTCAGATCTTCCTCTCAGATAATATTTTGAAGGAATTTAAGTCAGAATCCCAAACCGTGATGAAATAATACACCATCTTATGAATGTTTCCCTGAAGACTTAGAAAAAGGCACTTGCTTGCAAATTCTCCTCGGGGTCCCCTGAGGCTCTCGGGGCCTCGGCGGGCAGCACGTTCTCCTTTCTCCTTTTCTCGAACTCCACCTGCCCATCAAACACACAGGCTCCAGTTTCTTCCTGAAATCCTATCTACCTGCATTTCGGCAATACTCCACCTTCACTGTCCACTTTCGGGTGTGTCAGCCTCCAGCCCAGTGTCAGCCCACCTGGGGCATCTTGGGAAGATGCACTGGAAGCATCAACAGGCCAGTCTGGTGGTTTATATACCCCAGATTTGAAAACGTCTGTTATATAAGCCCCTGCTCGGAGGCTCAGGGCTCCCACTCAGTGTTCCCCCAGAACAGCTGGCAGGAGGGCCACTCTGCTGCCCTCCTGTCATTCATGGAAGTATGTCAATTATTATCAGCACTTGGCAGTGTGGGGCATGCATGTGTTTGTGGGTACAGGAGACATCGACACACTACAGACTACACACATGTCATTTAAATGTTATGAAACCGTCCCTTTAAATGTCCATTTGAAGGCTAGATGTATCTTTATAGCAACAAATATACATACATATGCCCACCTATAAACATAGGATGTATGTACAGATAAGCAAACATTTGGTAGCATGAGCAATTAATGACTATAATTCACATATGTGAGTAATCGCTATGTGCCCGGCGCTAGTGTTGAGGACTGGCTATGCGGGATCGCATCTCACCCTCCCACTCACCCGTGAGCGCGTCAGGACAGGCCTCCCTCACCCTTGAGGAGCCTGAGACCTGGCAATGTGCGCAGAGATACGTCACGGTGAGCGCTGAAGGCAGGGTCAGAAATCCGGTCCTGAGACCCCGGCCCTGCCGCCTGCCCGCGGGCCACGCCCCGACCCCACCCCCCAGTGGGTCTCAAGGGCACCCCGTGGGTAACCACATCTCCACAAACAAGCCATTTTCAGGATTCTGCTGCACTGGCTGAGTCCCAAATGCTAAGCTGAGGTGTCTGGGTCTCTCCATTCTAAAGTTTGATTGGCTGAATAGGTAAGTAGAGACGCCCTCCCACCCCATACACACACGCATTTTTATTTCTCTGAAGAAGGCGGGTTCTTTAAAAAATATCTTTTGTCCCAAAGTTACAGCACAAGTAGTCACACAGCCAAGTAAATGTGTGTCATGGAAATTGAAATACCAGTTTAGAAGCTATAAGCTTGTGAGTAACAACGGGGCTTTCCAAAAGAGGCAAAATGATGTAAATGAACCGCAGGGCTGATGCGATTTAGAAGTGGGCAGAAAAATCAGGGCGCTGGGCGGAGTTAAATAGTGATGGGGGAGGGGCCCTCGGACCCAGCCGAGCAAGGCCAGCGTGGTGTGCCTCACAGGCAGCACTTGGCTGCAAAGGGTTTTATGTTGCGTTTTGTAGGAATAAGGAGTTTAAAGTTTATTTTGATATTTTGTCCTATTTGAGAAAACTATTAATGGAATTAATTGTTCAGTGTTGTAGCTTTTGGGTAACACGATAGCCAGTGTTTCCCACGTTGTGGTCCTGGAATAACTGTAGTTTCTTTCCTGATACAGAGTGCCCCACGTTTATCTTAGAGCAGTTTGATGATTGCTTTTCCAGTAGAAATGTTGGTCGGTTTTTTCAAACGTGAGAACACCTACATACGCAGCTGTCCCTATCATATGCGTGCTTCCCTTGAGACCTGTTTTAGTGGTCTGCCTTGATTATTGGCATTACCTTCTCTGGGAATTTAAAGGAAGTAAAACTGACTACCATTTTGATACTTCTAGTCCAGAAAGTTCTGACAGTTGGTCAATTAATAAAAACAGCAGTTTCAATTGGGGAATAAAAAAATATGATATATGCGTATGTTAAGCATTATATTTGAACTTGAAACACATGTGTGTATTTACTTGCCAGATTATTAATACAGGGCCAGAGTCTTTCTCTGAGTTTGAGTCCACTTCCTGAAGTCTGGTATAGTCTATCTTGAGTAAATTGTAGCCTTATAACACTTTTTCTGATTTTTAGCTTCTGTTTCTTTACTGTGGAACAGGAAATCGCAGAATTGTGAAGCAATCTGATTTCAGATTCAGAAGAAATTTTTACATGTTTTCTTCATGTGTATTTTTATTTCATTTTTAAATTTCTACTCATATGTAAACAGTGCTTTTTAAACTTATTCTTACCAAGCTTTTTAAAAACCATTCAATGTAAGTTTTACAGAAAGAAATCTCTAGATGTATCTTCAGACTTCCTGTCTCTAGATGAAATATGATTTCATCCTATCATTAAAATAATAAGCTGAGCCACTACAAATGACATTTTGAAGAAACAAAGCCATCTCTTGGTAAGCACACAAATTAACTATAAGAAGCAGAAATTCTAACATCTAGACAGCAGAGAGCACTTAGCCAGAAGTAGCTGATAACAGTATGTCTCAGAAATAGAAAAATAAATAAAAGAGGAAATCTGGGTTAAATGGTAATCCATTAGGAAAACATCTTGATTAACTCCAATTAACTTCTGAAAGACTTTACTACTCTAAACTCTTCTGAGAGGCGTAATATGAGCTCGTGTTTCCAAGGTCATGCTTAACATGTTCATATACACAGGAATAGAGGTCCCAGAGGCAGGGGAACAGGGTCCCCGTCACACGTGCATGAAATTCCTGCTCAGTCCTAAACTAGAACTGCTTAAACAGGCACGTCAACTGACTCCTGTAGCTTAGTGCTCCCCGCCCTGCCTACACTAAAAGAGGGGTGGATTACAAACAATTCTTTTTAATAACAATAGTCAATGCATCTCCAAGCTAGAAGCTAACCATTAATTTTTAATCTGATTTGGAAGCAGGATGTCAAGATGTATTTTGCAATTAATATTGCATTTTACTTTATTTGTGATCAATACCTGGAGGGCGTTGTGAGCAGCGGGCGGAGGGTGGAAGCACTTACTTGTTTATGCCAGTGCCTGGGCAGTTCCTTTAAGGATCACCCTCTCCCACTCTGTTGCTTCTGGGGACTCACAGAAGGGACGGGCATTGGCATAAATAATTTCATTTTAAGCCCTTAGCCACATTTTTAAAAAATCAGTACATAATTTTAGAATTTTAGTTCATTGGATGAGATCCAGCCAGCAAGGATTTTAGGACCTCTGTTTAGAGAACTGCCTCACTTTGCTGTTTGCGGAGTAATAGACCATGTGAGAGTCACTAGTGCCCTCTGGTGGACGCCTGCGGGTACTACCACCACTCGCCTCTGAACGTGAGTCCCTGGATTCCTAAATTATTTACATTTATACCAATTTTAATAAAAATGATAATTTACCCTTAAAAAGCCGGAATCTCTGATAAACTTGATGGAGATCTGATCTTGTTTGAAGATTGATGAATCCTTTTCCCTTGAGCAAACCTTGAAATAAAGATGGTGTATCAGCCACCGTCTCGAAATTTTGAACTGAAGAGGCTGACACGATGCGCCAAGGAGGCCCGCTCTGCCGGCTCTTCCCCAGTCAAGCAGAAGATGGCACAAGTCCCTGTAAGCACTGATGGAGGCAGGCCCTGTAAACCCCACACTTGACATGTCACGTCAGGAAAGGCACAAGGGTGAGTTTTTTTTTTTTATTAAGGTATCATTGATATACAGTCTTATGAAGGTTTCATGTGAAAAACATTGTGGTTACTACATTCACCCATATTATCAAGTCCCCCCCACACCCCTTTGAAGTCACTGTCCATCAGTGTAGTAAGGTGCCACAGAGTTGCTACTTGTCTTCTCTGTGCTGCACTGTCTTGCCTGTGACCCCACACACACCAGACCAGAGGCTCCAGGCAGCCTCGTTCTCCTATTTTCCAGGGATGCATGGTGATTGACAGTGTGGGGAATGTCATGGCATAGGGGGGCAGAGGCACATACAGCATGCACGTGAAAGAAAGCTTAAGGGAGACGCATGTCAAGTGACACCAGGGTGCCCAGGTGTACACGATGCACGACCCGCTCGCATAGAAACGGCATGGTGAGATGGCAAATGCAGGTCACTGCGCATTTCAAAATATAGCATTAAGGCTTGATAGAAGTTCCTGTGTCTGGATTGGAATAATGCCATCAAAGTAGAGCTCTGGAGCACCCTAAGGGATTTTTTAATAAGACAATGTGTGTGGTCTTGTACACATTATTTGAAGAAACTGTCACATCTTTATATACCTTGAAAGTAAAAATAAGTATCTTTGGAATAGGAAATTATAAGAAAAGCAGAATGTTTGTAGGTTTTTCATCAAAACATGTTCCCAAAAGCACTCACTCTCAATATGACTGAATTTAACGCATTTCAAATCCAAAAATGAGTTTAAACTGGAAAGACAACCTATGAGGAAGTCAGCCTTTTCTTCCTGAAGACAGGCAATGTTTACAACAAAGATCCTGGTTCTGAGCCCCAGTTACTCTGTTCCAGGCTTTGGGATCTTGGTCAGTTAGCTCAGAGCGCTTGGCATCCTCATCACTGACCTGGGACTTAACCTTAGCTGACAGTTACCGTGATGAGCAAGGGTTGCAGCCTGGGGAAGTGAGCAGCGAGGGGTTTTGCCAACTCAGAATCAAGGCGCTGGGCCTCAGCCAGCTCTGCTAACAGCCGCCCTGCCGGTGAGGGGTCTTGGGATGACAAGGGCATAATGGTCCCCAGGCTCAGGGGATACAGTTGCCCTGATTGAATGTGATAGTAATGAAATCATATTTTATGTATCACAATTATTTTTAAGAGAAAATATAAGACAAAGCAAGATATGAATGTGCCTTTGGAATAAAATGTAATGAATCAAACAAGGCATGGAAATATGGAGAGACCCAAAAGCCGACCTGGCCACGTGTCCCTCCTTGGAATCCGACCTCACTGGGGATTAGCACAGCCTCCTCCGTGCAGACCTGAGTTCTCCTGTCTGCACAGAGCTGCGCAAGGAACAGCCTAACCGATATGCGGATGGCTGGGCTCTTCCGCAGTACAGTCGCTGTCATTTCTTACATCTCTCATTTGTGGAAAAGAAGAGCAGGCTTTAGTCCATTACAATATTATTGAAAAAACTCTGAAAAGATTTGTGTCCAAGTTTAAGGAGCATGTTTGAGACGGTTTATCTATCTATCCTTGGTTGCTACCTGCTAGAAGAAAGTAACTGATTTAAATAGGAAAAAAAATGATATTATTGAAAGGATATGACGGAACTCTTATTGTCGCAAAAAGAAGCTATGTTGTAGCCAAACAGGCAAACCCAGGCCACAGGCACACTGGAGTTGGCACACAGCTGTTTGCAGGTCTGGGAGGAAGCCTTGGTGCCCACATTCCCCACCCCCCATGCCCTGCACGCATTGCCAGTACCGCTCGGGAAACCAGAGGCGGGCGACAGGCAGAACAGGGAGTGGAAGAGGTTGCTGGGGGCAGTGCCCGTGAGCGAGGCAGGGGAGGGAGTGGAAGGAAGCAGAGGAGCCCCAGGGGCTGCCGTGGTCCCGCACGTGAGGCTGACGCCCGGACTGCGAGGTTGCTGCAAAGGCTTGGCCAGCAGATGGGGAGCTCCGAGCGAAGACTGCTGGCGGAGAATCCCCTGTGGGGCACCGATCACCAGGCTCTACCCATAGCTCGGGGGTCACTGGCTGGGCCACCCAGTGGAAGCATCCCCTGCAGGGTGTGGGGACAGAGCCGGGGAGCTGCCGCCAGGGCACTGTCAGAGCAGCACGTGGCCACCACACGCAGCCCACAGGGATGGCTCCCTTTCTACTAATGGGCAGGGCCCAGATCTTCAGAGAGGGCACTTGGGAGGCCAGGGAAGGGCAGCTGGCATGGCGGCTGCTTTCAAAGTGCCGGAATCTTCTTCCACAGACATGTAAGTTAGGCATTCTTAAGGATTATCGGCGTCCACTGTAGACAGTTTGATGGAAACCGTTTCTACAGCATTTGTGAAATTCATTGTGGGGACTTCACAGACCATCTCGGATAGCTGGTAGCTCTACTCCAAAAGAGGCTGAAACTAGACCAGTAGAAACTGTCTTAAGGCTGATCAAGATAACTATGCAGAATGGATGGAGATTCTGTCAAAAAAAATTCTCTATCAGAGGCCACAGGAGCAGACATGAAATTGCTGGTGCATTTCGAAGGGAGCCTCTTCTCCTGTAGAACTCAGCTCAAGAGGAAGCAGGAGCCAGCGGGCAGCACTTGTTTGCACGGGGACAAGGAGTCTCCTGCGCAGCCTGGGCCGCGCCACTGCATGGGCTTCTACTGTTTCCATAACAAACTGCTTACCGTCTGTGAGTCAGAAGCTTGGGTACAGGTGGTTGTCTGCTCAGAGTCCCCAAATCAAAGACCTGGCCAGATGTCATTCCTTTCTGGAGGCCCCGTGGGTTAATCTGCTTTCAATCTCATCCAGGCTGTTGACAGAAGTCAGTTCCACATGGTTTCAGGACTTCCATGGGGCTGCTTTGCTGGCTTTTGGCTGGGGCTCATTGTCAAGTTTCAGAGAGGGCCCGGTCCCCTGGCTCAGGGATGCCTGCAGTGCCCGCAGCGATTTACCCTGCGGCCCCAGGCCCCTTCTCTGTTGCCCCACTTCTGCGCTCATTCCCACTGTGTGTCACTGACTCCTCTTTGGATTATTGAGGGCTCGTGGCCTCCACTGGGCCCATCTGCAGAGACAATTTCCCTATCAGGGGATTTTCTCTGCCAAGGACCTTCCCGATAGCATCTAGACTAATGTTTGACTGAGTAACAGGGGGTGGGGCTCTGGCGGGGAAGTCATCTTTGGAATTCTGCCTATGACGGTCACGTGGTCCAAATGTATAGGAGGGCTTCTGATGTCATTGGTATTTTCATTTTGACCCAAGCAATGTCCATTTTTACGTGCTTGCCCACCCCCTTCCAACACATGCCCCAAGCAGGAAACTAACTCCAGGGCAGGGGCCAGGAAAAAGATATTTTAATGTGCATTCTTTTACCCAGTTACTTGTACATGTATAGTATCTAATAAATATCTAGTGGCAATAGAGGCCATCATATATATATATTTTACATGAGCTTGTATACAGATATACAGATCAACCCACGTAGTCATGGAAATGTCATGTTCCAGGTAGGGTCGTGGGCTGGGGAGAAGGTCCTGCCCGCACGTGCACATGAACTTAGCTGTGCCTGTGCTGTACTCCTGACGTAGGGAGCCAGTAGTTCGATTCCTAAACTTCCTGGGAGCATAGTGGCGAGGTGGCAGCAGGAGGCTCTGCCCATGTTTGGGCAGTATTTCCCACGCTGCTTGTTCCCTAGGGCGTAAGTGGTCACTGAGGGCAATCCCTGCCCCAGCAGAGTCCTTCCGGACTTGGACAAGGTGCTGAGACATTGGACCTGTGACTTTATGACCTGTCTTCTTCCATTCCAAAGAAACTTAAGGTGATACCTGCCTTTCAGTATCTGGGCACGAGTCTTTCCTATTTCTTAAATTCATCTAGCATTGGCAAGGTACCATCTTCATCCAGCTAGTAAACTAAGGTAGTGACCAGGTAGCTCTGAACAGTATTCATGCCTCCAGTTCCTCAACATGCCAGGCAGCTTGTCTTTCAGTAGATCTATGAACCCCAACAAACTTCAGGAGACTCTAAATGGTCACTTTTCTCACCTCGTCTGTCCTCAGAAGTCCCTAAGAATTCTTCCATGGGAAGAGTGCACTGCAGCACAGATATTTCAGCGCATCAAAAGCTTTTACTCTTTGTTTTTTGTTTTTCTTTTCCCCTTAGCAGGCATTCTGGCACCTTCTTAGCTTGACAGCCACTCAGCCTTAAAGGGATATATAAAGATTTGGCTCAAAGACAGGATTTCCAGTTAGCAAACAGAAACAAGAATGCACAGATGTGCTTTTGAAAAGATCTCATCACTGCTTTCAAAGTAAATACACTTCATGATATTTTGATGAGCCATTTAAAATAATCCATGTTATTCTATACGTTATTTTATCAAATGACTCCCTTTTTGATATGGGATTTTGCTTGTTAAAATATGCACTAAATTTTCAACAGTTGGACAGAAAATTGAGCATAATTATTTTTCAGAAGAATATTGATTAGTTTTGACAAAGATGGAGTAGCATAATCTCCCCCCCGATCCCTCCCCCTTACAACTAAGAAACCGTGTCCACAGCACTACCAACAAGCTCCAGAGGACCCTGAAAGCGGGGAAAGAGGGAAGCAGCCTAGGGAGGGACCGCGGGTGCTGGGGAAGGAGGAGATGGTGAGCCCCTGTGTTTCCTTATTGCATCCCACCTGTCCCAGACAGGGCACTGCAGAAAGTGACATTAATACTCCCTGATTTTCTTTATAACTGGAAATGGTTATTGGTACTTATTTGACAAATGGGAAAATGCTTCTTCTAGGCTCACAGAAGTCCCTACAGAGCCCACCTGCAAAAGGTGCAAAAGCAATGTGTGCATGCACACGCACGCACACACACACACACACACACACACACACACACACACACACACACAATTTTATCACTCTGAGTCTCCATAGGGAACTTTGGATTAGGGATTTGACACAACCATAAAGCTGGAAGGGACAATGAGCTGCAGCCCTCACCTGGTCATGTCCCTCCAGTCAGAGTGAGGTCAAATATCCCAGCTAATCACTTTGTTCTCTGACATCCACTGAAGGTACAGAAACGTCCAAATTCTTCATAGATATGCAACAAGCCCCCTAGACTCCAATAAGATGGTTTCCACCTTGAAAAGTTCTCCATCTTTGAAACAGCTGCTTGCTTTTCATAGGGAGAAGGGAGGGTGTTGGTGAGGAAGAGAGCTGTCTCCTAGTGATGGAATGTCACTATGGATTAAAGAGTGGCCTCAAAATGGTTTCTGAGGCTATGCCTAACATTAATTGCAAAATGTACTAAAGGAACTACTTTTTGACTCATGAGTGCACGTGTATCTATTATGAAACTGCGTAAGGCTACCGTGCCAAAAGGACCTGGAGGTCACATGACAAGATCTGCGGCGATTCAATTACCCCGAGGCACCATACCTGCCCCATGAGGCCAATGGGCGATAGTGACATGACAGCACAAGGAGAGCAGCTAAGGGGTCCGGAAGGGTGACAGGAACGGGGATGCATCACTCCGTGGGGCCACTATGACCTATTGTGTATACGTCTATTTATTATCATTCTAGACAATTGAACTTAATGATTATTTCACAGTCTACTATCTAACCTTGAAATATCCTACCAGAACCAAGAGAGAAAAATCACTTTTCAGATACTGTGGTTATAACTGTTTCTAAGGTTGAATTTCTGTACATTCGCTTTTTGTTTTATTTCGTTTGCTTTTATTTGAATTTATGGAAATTGCTTTGGGCACTTTGCTGACCCTGGCTTAAATTCTCTCTTATGAGAAATAAGTGTCATGTCTACAAAATCTTTGCTGTTCCCTCTCCACGTCCCCTGCTCCTGGCTTATTTCTCCTGATAGGCAACCGGTTTTCAGGACGTCACCATCCCCATCTGCTCCCGATGGTCCCTGTGTCCATCGATGTGAAAATGCTCTAGAGCTGTTAAAAATGAGTTTCAGAGCTTGCACCCTTCTTTCACTGAACTGCAGAACTTACGCAGAGGACACAGATCCAATCGAATAGTGAGTTCACAGATGAGGAAACTGGATCCTAGAGAGAGAAGGGAATTGACCGAAATCCTCTCTTGAGAAGGGAACCTGTCTGTGACACCCATTCCCCTTGCTCACCGTGGCTTACTTGGCCCCTTTGGGACACATTTCTACTATCTAGAAAGTAGAGTTTGGAGCAAAGCCTGCTTTGCACCTCAACCCTGTCTAAACTCTCAGGTTCCCCTCGGTGTAGGCTGTGTCTGATACAGTTCTGTTAAACTTGAAGTATCCACCCTATAGATTCCATGATTTCTATTCCTAGTCATGTATGAAATAAGCAGCACACTTACTGAGGTGGTGGCTATGCCCCTAAGTCTTCTGTCCTTCAGGCTGAACACCCTTTATCCTCCCCAACCTTTCAGATCTTTCTGCGACAGGATTTAGTTCCTTCCTGACCGACGCCCTTGTGAGTGGTCTCAGCCGGGCTCTGCTCCCTGCCCAGGGGGACTGCTCCAGGGGTCCTGCCACTAGAATGCAGTGTCTTGGGGTTTATTCACTTTCCAAGTTCTGTTCTCCTCTTAATTTGGTGCAGGCTGTATTCAGTTCTCTCGTGGCCACAGCACTCTCTCGCCCCACACACAATTCACTCGCACTCCACACGGCAGCACACCCAGTCTTGCCTTTATAGTCCTCCTGGCTTCTCATACCATCGACGTTTTACACTAAAATCCAGGTGTTAGTTTTGGAACTGTTAAGTGTAACATTTTAATACTCACGCTATTGATCTAGGTTGATGAGTGCTTTGACATCCTTATTCAATTATGCTTTTATCTTCTCTCATATTTAGCTTTGAGTTGTATGAAGAGTAGATGAATAGACTGTCAAGAGTTAATAAATATTTAGAAAAGGACAATGATGAGGTAGGGGTCAAAATTCATTTTCTCCCCACAGAGATATCCAGTCAATCCAGTACTATTCTCTATCTATCTATCTGTCTGTCTATCTATCTGCTTATCCATTCAAAGATAATTTGTTGACTTGGAAGTGGGGTGAAATCTCAGATCCTTAATTTTTTAATGTAACACTCATATCACTTTGTCATCACACATACAGTAAACTTTTTGGAGGAGGAAATAGATTTTATTTCAGTGTCTACTTTGAATCCTTGGTATTTCAAATACATAAAACCCCTCTTGACATTCTGTTTTGAACATCTTAGTAATTATCACATTTTTATTAGCTGCTTTATTTATAGATGGGGAACTTAACAGAATTTTATTTAAAAGTTCTGGCTCTGAGAAGTCCAAGATTAAGGTGCCAACTGATTTAGCTGCTGGGCATTAATAGGTATAATGGGCAAAGATGGTATAATTAGGTATAATGGACAAAACTTGCGCATATTTAATATACATAATTTGATGGGTTTGGACATACGTGTGTTTCCTCAGATGGAAACCGTCATCACAACCAGGTGATCAGCCTCTGCTCCTAAGGTTTCCTCATGCCTCCTTTTCTGTGGTGAGAACACTTGGCCTGCGATGCACTCTCCTGAGGGTCTTCAAGCCCCTGACCCAGTGCTTCTCCTGTTGATGTGCTGAAGTCTGATGCCCAAGGCGATGCTGTGTGGAGGTGGGGCTTTGGGAGGTGATGAGGATTAAGTTAGGTACAGAGGCTGGGGCCACCTTGATGGGATGAATGCCCTTATAAAAAGGAAGGCACAAGCTCTTTTCCTCTCCACCCTGTGAGGACATAGCAAGAAGGCCTCTTTCGAAAACTAGAAGTAGGGTCCTCACCAGGAGCTAAATCAGTTGGCATCTTAGTCTTTGACCTGCCAGCCTCCAGAACTACAATACATACTATTCTGGTTAAGTCCCCCATGTGTGGTCTTCAGTCACAGGAGCCAGAACTGACCGAGACACTGAAATCCTGAATGTGCAGTAATCACACTGTTTGGTTTATCTACAAGATAGATACAATGTCCTCAACACGTATCCATGCTAACCTGTGTGAAGAATCAGTCTAAGTTTATTTATGTGAAGCAGGACTTGTGGTATTGGTGCCACTGAGCTTCCAGTAAGTTTTACATGATTTTCAATCTCTTAGAACTATTTGTCCATGACTATTTCAGGTGGTGGGAAAACAGGACCTCAAACTTAACACCTTCTTTTGTTCTGGAACCCGGCAATTGTCAACTGTGCGTCCTAGCTGGCCTTTTGTCTGTATCATTTAAATAAGCAACACTTGTTTGACTTATCTAAGCGGTTCCTGTGTTCACCTTTTCAATCAAACTCAGCCTTCTCCTGACAATTGACTACATGGTGGTTACACATTTTCATAAATGAATCTTTATAACTATGGTAACATGTTCATCCCTGACGCATGGTATAAAATCTTTGGGCAATGGAAATACAGTTGCATTGTTTTCCCTGAAACTGAAAATCCATCTGATAATAAGATACATCCTGTTCTTTCCAGTAGATGTCTCTCTCATACTTTCTCAAGAATCTAGAAAATACAATAGGCAATGATTTCTTAAAAATAGTTTTCTACAGATATTTGTGATACCTTCTACTCTCTCAGCTTTGTTTGTTTCTAGAAAATCGATTTCAAGTCCTGTCATTAGGGAACTGTGTTTGTAGTGTTTAAACATAAATTCAAATAAAAGTGGAGAACGGTTCTAACAATTACAAAGCCTGGAGGAGCTTTCAGTTACTGTTGCTGGCCAAAAGCTTAGGAAATAAGTGCTCTCCATGCGCAGATGTTTGCAATCTCTATTTCCACTTTGTTGCAAAGAACAAGGGCAGGTCCGTCAGGGTTCTGGAAATGCCCAGTGTACCGCTCGTTCCCACAGCAGGCCTCAGATTACCCGATGTGTTTCACTTCAAGATGCTGCGTTACTTGGCGGAGAGTGTCTGGAGGCAGTCGCAGACTAACAGCTGAGATTTCCCTTTAATTGAGGAAAATGAATCTTGAGAGCAGGGTAGGAAGTTGTTCCCTTGAATCATGTTTCCTTTACATTTGTTTCTCCTAAGTGGTGGTAAGACTATATGGGAAGAAAAGAAGGCTTCATGTACTCTTCCCCAAGGGAACATTATTTCTGTTCACTCAATTCTATAAAATTCACAATCCTTTTCCCCCCACCTGCACCATTTTATGAGAGGCAATGGACTTGGAGGGCAAATGAGAGAATTAAATCACACACCTATGATGCGTTTAAGTCCACATCATCGCCAAATCATGTCTTCCCACTGCAGAAAGAAACTCTGGTCTTAAATCAAAATGTCACTGGTCACCATATCTGAATTTTTTATACCTTTTTTATTATTTATTCATCACATATATATGGGCTCAGAAATCAAATAATTTGTATGAGAGTCACTTAAATGGTTTACCTTGTACTGAATAAGCCTTTTCTTTTTAGCTGCTAAATCTTTGGGCTCATTTTCTCAGGAAATAAATATAAAACTAGAAAATGGTAATGTACCTTATCTTAGAGAAAGTGTTTGGATCCCATAAGATTCCTTCTTCAACTCCAAAACATAAAAAGTTTTATTTTTTTTGCTTGCCATATCTCTTTCAAATTAGGTAACTATTTCAGTTGTCAATTCTATCCACTGAAATAACTTTATAAACAGTAATGAGAAAGCAATAAAAGGAACCAAAGTGACCCAGATACCTCTAAATACTGGATATTGAAAGTTAACACACAAAAGCTAAATATCCAATTACTCTTCATGAAACTAACACTCCTCTAGTATAAAATGATTCTGATGCTAGCTATTTCAATGTTAAAGTTTCCAAATTACATTAAACTTTCTTCTATAAATATTACAATAGTCTAAATAAACCAAGTCAAACACATGCTTACAAGATGGATGTCAAAAAAAGGCAAAACAAACAAAACCTGAACTGATCCAATATAAGCTACTTATAAGAAAGCCACTTCAAATGTAATGATATGTATAGGTTGAAAATAAAAGTACAGAAAAAGATATGTCATGCAAACATTAATGAAAGGAAAGCAGAAGTAGCTTTCTGAAAATCAGGGCTGACTTCAAGTGAAGAAAATTGCCAGAAACAGAAAAGGGCATTGCACAGTGACCCACCAGGAAGCGGTCATAGCAATCATGAATATGTGTGTGCCAAACAACAGAGCCGCAACCACACTAATGAATCAAAAGCTGAGAGAACTAAAGGGGGAAACGGACCTGTCCACAGTGCCAGTCAGAGACTTCAGCACCCCTGTCTAAATGGTTAGTTTGACTGTTTAGAAAATCAGCGAGGATATATATATATAAACCCGCTGTCAACCACCACGATCTGATCCAGAATTATAGACCATTCCAACAGAGGGATACATTCTTTTCAAGTGCCTATGGTACATTTGCCAAGATGATCAGGAAACCCCTCAGTAACATTCAAACAATTGAAACCATCCAGAATGTGTTTCTTGGCCACCATGGACTCAAAAAAAATCAATAACAAGACAGACAGATGAAAAGTCTCCAAACACTCAGAAACTAAACAATGTCCTTATAAATAGTTTAGGTCAAAGAGGAAGCGTCAAGGGAAATAAAAGTAATTTGGACCGAATGTAAACACACAGAAATGAATATATTCATAGGATTTAGAGTTTGATTCCTAGAGGACTGAAAAAAGCCAATAAACAAAGGTTTATAGCAGCAAGCTCAAGCTGACCCAGTGTCGCTGTCACAGAATATCAGTTTCTTCAAGTTAAGGTGTGACTGTGCAATGTGTTCGATGATCTTACTTTTTCAGTAATTAGTAATAATTGGCATTAGGTACTAGCTTATGTGGTGGTTTACAATTTTTATTATCTGCATAAAGAAGAATTTAAATGTAAAGGTAACAAATATTGAGCGTACCTGAGAAGTAATTGAACTTGCAAGTCCATGTTAGATATTGTGGGTAACTAAACCAGTACCTCAAATGTGCTGTAACATCTGAAATGGCTTCCTTTTGTGAAGTGCTTCATTGTTTAGAGAAATAACAGGGATCTAATTCCACAACCCTGATTATAACGAGGACAATCTAGCTTTAGAGAGGAAAGAAAGGCAGTCGATGTACTTTGTAAACATCTGGCAAAACATTTTAAAACAAAGAGCTAACACATTGGGAGAAATTTGTAGGAAGTGTCTTTTTTGCATGTAGTATCGGAGGGAATAATTCTGAGGTTGTTTCATTGTAAAGACAAAGTTCTGCAAAATTGATGTGATGGTGTGCTCTGAATAACTACCACTGACCCAAGCTAATGTATTAGCTTGTATGTTTGATGGGTACCTTAAAACCCTGCTAGTAATTGTTATATAAGGACAAAGAATTAAAATACCATCTGCTCTTCCTAATGGCAAATGAACACCATGAGCTCTACTTAATGCTGTTGATGTAAAATGCAAGGAGATGTTATAAAACTCACTGACAGGTATAAACACACTTCAAAATATGTACAGGATCAATCAGCACAACACGCAGTGTTCACCAGCCAGGTGCCCCTTGCAGATAAGACAACCACAGAGTCCCAGCCAGAACCGTGCCAGCAAAATGCCTTCTTCAGAGCCTCTGAAAACCTGAGACAGCTGCCTCCCTCGCCCACATCCGCTGTCAACAGTAAAAGCTCACCTTCATTCAGGTGAGAAAATAGTGTGTGCAGAGACTGATTTTGAGTTATGTGACCAATCGAGTCAGCCATCGGTGCAGCAGATAGGATAATTACTATATAATTAGTATCTCATCAATCTCAAAAATAAAGGAATGGGGCAAAGAGAGACTATTATTCAAATCATTGTAGGCAGTTTATTTACTGGTAAGTAGTTTATTGGGAAACTGAACAATACGTATTAATGCCTTTAGGCAGATATTTTCCATTTGAAATATCCACTGAATCATAGAGCTAGAGGGACCTTGAAAATTGTTTGGTTTTTTATTTTACACATGGGGAAATCACAGAATCCAGTGCTTTACTCAAAGTCACAGCAAGTCACCAGCAGAGCTGATAATAGAACCTGCTTCTAACAATTCTCCATGTATTTGCTGTCCTACTGTTTCTGCTCCCCAGATTGCGTGTCATGCAGGGCTCTGGGGGTTTCTCAGTTTGCATGCACGGGACTATAGTTGCTCTGGCTGACACACAAGGCAGTCCGGGAAGAGCTGGGAAATGGATGCTGCTGGCTGGCCAGCCAGGAGGAGGCAGGGCCGGTCGCCTGGCCGTCGACACTGAGCCCAACCGGGTGCCCTGCTCCCCGGCCTTCACGGCCATCCCAGGGCAGCCCCTTCTAACAGCGCTGTCTTTCCTAGGCAGGTAACCCTACTCTGGCCCTGTTAGTCAGACGCAAACACGTACAGGAATTTAACTGTGTAATATGTGAAAATATTTCCCGAACAATGAAGTGTGGAAACGCAGACCTGGTGTTACTCTCACAACTCTTTCTCATTGGCCCCAACGCATTCCAGCTTCCCCAGTGCTAAGCAACTTACAAACAGTTTGCAGAACAAACCCTCTTAAACCACAGCCCTGCTGCTCTGATGCCCTGTTCATCCCACTTCTCCTGGACCATCTTCCCTGAGTCTCAGCTCCTTAGTATGACCAAGACCCTTCCCAGGCTGGCTCCTGCACACCACGTGGCGGGCATGGTGGCCTGGGGACAGTTCCACCTTAGCAGCTGCATCCCATTTTGCAGACTGTTTCTCCAACCAGATCACTCTTTCGTCTGTGTTCACCTGCCAAAAACCTCCACTTCATTACGTGCCTGTTCTGCGAAGCCTCACTCGGCTTTGCTGTCACTGCCACACCGAACATCAGAACATAAGCATCATGGCCGCAGGACCCGCAAGTACCACGTCTGGGAACTATTTTGTAATTAGTATGTGACACATCTAACACAATGATTTTTCACCACTTATTTAATATCCTAGCATAGTTTTCAAGACAGTTTCATAGTTTTTGAATAAATTCTGGTGGCTGGTAACAAACCAGCCTCCAGAAAAGGATCATAAACTATTTTGAGTTACTGTGATTGGAAACTCCAGATTTAACAAAATCTAAATTTAACTGAGGCCAGAACTGAGAGAACAGTTAGTCTCATTAAAAGAAAATTCATCATTTGCTCCTTGCAAACAGTGATTTCCCTGAGAGCTTTTAAAACACCGTTTGGTGTATATGGGATATTTCAGGGCATGGCCTTGTATAGAGCAAGGTACAGGTTTTTGATTTAATATTTTAGAAACAGGCATTCCATTCTCAGAGCTGTCATGGCAGAACTAAATTTCTTAGAAACGGCAGTGGTCATATCGAATTGATATTTCAGGGAAAAAACTGCATCTTCCCAAAAGCTTGGCAAGCTTTTATTTTTAAATAGAGAAATTCTTATTTTTGTTTCTGAGTAGTTCAACTAAGTTAAAAACATAAACCCAGTAGTTTCCTTAAATATTATAGTAGTATTTGTATTTAACTAAAAATAATTAATAAATATACTGGGAATAATAAGAACCCATGGCTGTAGCTTTTATTGCTTATAAGGAATTTGCACATTTAGGTATGATAGAGATATCCCAGTATCTGAAGTGTACGATACCATCCTAGTGAAAGCAGGCAGGACCACACAGCCTAGAACGTCACTCCTACATTATTACTGCTCATCAGCTGGGATTTCATAGACCCAAGGCATGACATTATCCCCATGCCCACTGGGTGCCAATAAATAATTAATATATTGACATATTGTAATAATAGTATCATGCTGCATTTATATAATGAATTATGGTATATAATAGAAATGCAGCTCTCTTTTTTTACAAAATATGATCCAGGAGAATCTACCAAATATGCTATGTAATTAGTAAGGCGGATTCACACAAACAAAAGCAGGCTGGGCCGCCAGTAAAACAGGAAACAACTCCAAGAACAAGCCGGTGAGTAGATGGCCCCATGCTCACCATTTGAATGTGAGGGGCCACCGGCGTTGATGCGAGAGCCAGGTGACACAGAGCTGTAAACCCACCGTGCACACACACACCACATGGGGAAGCCTGCATTCGCTAGCATGTGTTTGTTTTTCTGCACAAAATTGTAGGATACGTTATTTCTCCAACTACAGAAACATGTTATTAAACAAGTTTTGTAATTCTTATTTCATATTTACTATAGTAACAGACAACATTAAAAATTAATGTGATAGGAAATTCATGGAAAAAATAACCTATGTAGAGGTGAATATCCTTATTGGTTTTAGTTCATTTACTATCACCAGCTAATGCTGCACATGATTAAAACTAAAAAATATTCATAAAATATGGATTATACTTAAAAGAGAATTAGGGTATATGAGATAGATAGAAATGAAATATTAGAAATAAAATATATTTTTATAATTTTACTTGTTAATGTTTATTTCACAATATGATCCTTGTTTTTATTATTTCTCTCCTCCGAAAATCATGACAAGTTAGCAAAAATTAATAAACATGTATTCTAAAAAGAAAAGTGATTATTATAAATGTCACCATCCAGGGATGACCAGTCTTAACTTTTCGGTGTATATGTTTCTCCTTTTTTCTTATATGCATTTATACACAAGGGCACATACTTACATCTATAATGTAAATCATATATACTTATTTTGCAAAAGTACAATCTTATACCATTATGTTTTCTCTAATTTAATTCTTCAAGAATATCTTCCCATGTAAATAAAATATAAACATACAATATAATTTTTAATGGCAGCATTATAGTTAAATACATGGAAGGAACAATTGAACTGGTTAATTAATTGGGCTGGAATTAGTGCCTCACAAGGAGGAAACCTTTGTTCTTTAACCCCGTCTTCAAGCTGTCTGCTCTGCCTTCCTCTCCCAGAGAAGGTCGATGGCAGGACTTTTCCAGTTAATTTTCCTTTTGCAATGATCTTGTTTTCAGTTATTAAACAATTCAGTGTAATCACAATAAACAATTGCAGTTGCCACCCAGTTCAAAACGTGCCCCCCAGATTATGTTTAAGGTACAGCGGGAGACAGGGAATCCTTTCAGCCTATTTCTGTTCCTTCCTCTCCCCAAATCCCTATGTGGACTCTGGCTTCTCTGGGTCCCTTGTCAGGAGAGGTGTGAGTGGGCAGAAACTGGTTCACCAGAACCTTGCTGACAGCATTACCAGCCCTCCTGGCGGTGGGCCATGTTACCGAGTGCCACCACTGGGTGTGACAGACACTATTCACGGTGACATCACCAGTAGTGATGTCAGCCCTCACCAGGCCTGCCAGGCCGGATGCATATGAACCAGGCCAGCCTCCAAGCCCTCAAAGATGGACCATGACTTGAACGACTGCATTGCTTGGAGCCCCTTCCCTCAGACTTGCACAAGACGGTGGTGTGCTAAGCCACTAAGATTTGGGGTACCCGTTAGAGCAGTCAGCTTGGCTTCACAGACGAACAAAGCAAAGTGCTAAAAGTCAAACCTCTCACGGGATGCTCTCTGGACATTTTGGAAACAAAGTATCATTTGTTTTAGTTGGTACTAAATGCTTGTTACCTTTTAGGAGGGTTGGAGGTGGGTGTGGGAACTTCAAAGACAGTATCTTCTATAGGACCAGCCTGGTCCACGTACCGTCTGCGCCCAGGTCCTTCTGGTGTGCACGCCACCTCCAAGCAATGTTTCTCTGCAGCTCAATAAACATCTGGCTGGGAGCAGAGTGTTGAGCCTGTTTTTACTTTTGTTTTTTGTTTAGTTTTGTGTTTGCTTTTCAGAAACCTTGATGTTTATGAACAAGCTTTCTGATGCCACCTTTTCCGTCCCAGGTAATCAGGAGAAGGCAATCTTTACTGCAATCCCTAAAAGCTGATAACTTATTTCAAAGGAAACCTGACTGCCTTCTGATTGCTCCCTTTCAATATTTCACCCTGTTTTTATCCCTGGGAGCTGGGCGATAAGGCTAACAATCTTCAGTTTTTACATTTAACACACTGGAAACTCCAGAAAATAGGACCAGTTATCCCATTTATTGCAAACTAATAATACCCTATTATTTAGGTATTTGGAAAAATTTATTGGGCATTTGGTAATTACATCTATCTTAGAAGAAAACATCCTTACAGCCAAGTATTTGTTCATGTCCTTAGTAGTTTCATTTGCATAACATGATCCAAGTAGAATTATTTTCTCAAACAATTTGAATTATAGGATTCATAGTTTCTCTTCATTAAGGTGTCCCCAGTTTACCTGCCTACCCCATCAGTCTAAAAAGAACTTATTCCTGTACCCAAAACATCAATAGCGATCAAAATTGAAAAAAAGATTTTGCTTATCTGATAGGTGAAAAATACTTCAAAGTTTTGTTTATTTTTTTGAATACTATTGAAATGGAGTATTCATCTGTCATGTTGGCCACTGGACTTCTTTAGTGAATTGCCTATTCATAACAAAATAAGAACTCTCGATTTTTCTCCACACATTGCACATCCATCTTCTCCATATAAATGATACCATAAACAGCTGCTGAAGTTAGATTGAAACCTTATGAGTCATTCTCAACTTCTATCTTCTCCTCACGCCCCACGTCAAATCTTTCATCCCGATCTATCTGTTCAGTGTCTAAAGTGTTTGGAAGTCATCCTCTCCCAAAGCCATTTTCACATCTTTTGCTGCACCTTTCCAATTGGTCTGTTTCCCAGAGACTCCCTATGTGGACAGCAGTGCACTTTGTGAGTTTGGCCTGGAACCTGGAGGATGGGCTGTCATTTTGCCATGTGAGCTCTCTAGGGGCACCCTACTATATTTTTCCCAAAAAGATAGCACATGCCAAGGGAAACTTGTGTCCCAACCCTGTCCTTTCCCACCCTCCAGACGCACCTTCCACGGAGCAGCCAGATGACCTTTCAAAGATACAAATCTGATTATGTTGTTGTATAACTTATATATTCCAATGGTTATCTAGCATTTCAAAAAACTTTTTTGCAAAATTGTTTTTATTTTGAAACAATCTCAAACTTACAGAAATATAGCAAGCACAGTACAGAGAATTTTATTCCCCAACCTATTGCAGAAAAAGCTGTCAGCATGTTGCCTATCATCCCAACTATCATAGTTTGTACTTCCTACAAACAAAGGCCTTCTCCAGTATGACCAACAAAAGGAAGAAATAAGAATGGACACATTGCGACAGTATCCTCCTCAGACCCCATTCCAGTTTTTCTAGTCGTTCCAACAACATTCCTTATTGCATGTGTGTGCCTAGGATAGACTAGGCACGTGATAAATGCTGGCTGTCATTTTTGAGAACTAACCCAAGCTACTTGTTTTACAGAAGGAGAAACTGAGATCTAGAAAGGAAATCTGACTCCAATAACAAAGTGATCCAAATCAAAATCATGCCTTAAAATTAGTTGTGTCTCTTTCTCAGTCTTTCCTTGTCTTTATGACCTTGGCACTTTTGAAGATGACAATACAGTTATTTTCCAGAATGTCCTTTCCTTTTGGTTTATCTAATGTTTTTATACGATTCGACTAGGGTTATGCCTCTTGAAAGCATATATCGCACAAGTGAGAGTGTGTTTTCATTGTGTCCATCAAGTTGGATTTTTCTCATCTCTGTTGGTGTTAACTTCGATTCCTTGGTTAAAGAAGCACTTGCAGGCTCCTCTGCAAAGTTCCTCGTCTGTGTAACTGACACTGTATCTGAGAATCAGGACATCTCTGTCACCTCTTCTGTCTCTCAGTTTTCCTTCTTCCTCCCACCCTATCACCAAATATAGAAAGAAACCAGTTTTGTTTGGGGGAAATGACAGTCTACTTTTCAACATTTATTCTACATTTTCAATTTTTATTAGAGACATTGACATGGAGCTAGCAGGGCACCAACTGGATACAGGAGCCTGGGTCTTAGAGGAGAGGGCTGGGCTGGGGGATCACGGGCATGCAGTCCAGAGTGACATCAGGGGGATCGTTGGACAGAGAATTCAAGGAATAAAGAAATTACTACTGAAAAGGACCAAGAAGAGCTACAAGACTGAGTGAGTAGGTGGCTGGGAGAAAGCCACCCAGAGCTTGGCCAACAGCAGACTTATCCGCAGAGAATCTGGAGGTGACTTATCCCATCTTATAAGGGAGGAAAATTTGTGGCTTGCAACATTTGCATGCTTTCCCAGATAAATACACATTTATGTATCTTTCTTTGTGAAGAAAGAAAACTAATTCATTGGATACCCAATATATACCTGCCTTTTTTAAAAATTAATTTATTTATTTTTATTAAGGTATTATTGATATACACTCTTATGAAGGTTTCACATGAAAAAAACAATGTGGTCACTACATTTACCCATATTATCAAGTCCCTCCCATACCCCAATGCAGTCACTGTCCATCAGTGCAGCAAGATGCCACAGATCCACTATGTGCCTTCTCTGTGCTACACTGTTTTCCCCGTGATCCCCCACACCATGTGTACTAAACATAATACCCATCAGTCCCCCTTCTCCCTCCTTCCCCGCCCGCCCTCCCACACCCCTCCCCTTTGGTAAGCACTAGTTCATTCTTGGAGTCTCTGAGTCTGCTAATATTTTGTTCCTTCAGTTTTGCTTCGTTGTTATACTCCACAGATGAGGGAAATCATTTGGCATTTGTCCTTCTCTGCCTGGCTTATTTCACTGAGCATAATGTCCTCCAGCTCCATCCATGTTGTTGCAAATGGTAGGATTTGTTTCTTTCTTATGGCTGAATAGTATTCCATTGTGTATATGTGCCACATCTTCTTTATCCATTCATCTACTGATGGACACTTAGGTTGCTTCCATATCTTGGCGGTTGTAAATAGAGCTGCTATAAACATAGGGGTGCATATGCCTTTTTGAATCTGAGAAGTTGTATTCCTTGGGTAAATTCCAAGGAGTGGGATTCCCAAGTCAAATGGTATTTCTATTTTTAGTTTTTTGAGTAACCTCCATATTGCTTTCCACAATGGTTGAACTAGCTTATATTCCCACCAGCAGTGTAGGAGGGTTCCCCTTTCTCCACATCCTCATCAGCATTTGTTGTTCTTAGTCTTTTCAATGCTGGCCATCCTTACTGGTGTGAGGTGATATCTCATTGCGGTTTTAATTTGCATTTCCCTGAATATTAGTGATGTGGAGCATCGTTTCATGTGTCTGTTGGCCATCTGGATTTCTTCTTTGGAGAACTGTTTCTTCATATCCTCTGCCCATTTTTTAATCGGGTTATTGGCTTTTTGGGTGTTCAGGCATGTAAATTCTTTATATATTTTGTATGTTAACCCCTTGTTGGATATGTCATTTACAAATATATTTTCCCATACTGTAGGATGCCTTTTTGTTCTGTTGATGGTGTCCTTTGCTGTACAGAAACTTTTTAGTTCGATATAGTCCCATGAGTTCATTTTTCCTTTTGTTTCCCTTGCTTGAGAGATGTGTTCAAGTTTCTCATGCTTATATTCAGGAGATGTTTGCCTATGTTGTCTTCTAAGAGTTTTATGGTTTCATGACTTACATTCAGGCCTTTGATCCATTTCGATTTTACTTTTGTGTTTGGGGTTAGACAATAATCCACTAATATACACCAGTCTTTATGCTGGATATCTTAGGATGATCTCATGTCATGAGGAAAAAAAATGTAAGTAGGCGTTATTATATCCCAATTTACAGTTGAGGCAACCAGCATTGGCAAATGGCTTTCTCAGAAGGGAACTCAGGCCTATCTGAACCTCAAATCTACCCAAGACCATGTATCCCAAAGAGAGTTTAAAAAAAGCTCAGATGTATGAACATGATAAAACCAATACTAAGGCAGAAACATATTTCTTTTGCCCTCTCTTCAGGTGTTTATACAGTAAATTAGAATTTGAGTTTTTTGAGTTATAATCACTTTGTAAGACTGACTGAAGGACAAGATTTTTCTCTACCTTCTAAGTGTTAAAAATCGAATGTAGACCTTGTCAACCTTATAAGTGACTATTGGAAAGAGATACTTGAGAAATTAAGAGTGAAGAATATATAATGTGGACAGTTTCCCCACTGCTTATGTATCCACTTAGTCAACAATGTGTCTACTTGTATTCAGTGAATTCTTAAAATGCTCCCAGCCCTTTTTGGCGTTGGAGATACAGCAATGAGCGATGCATACACACGCCCTGCTCTCACCGAGCTTACCCTTAGAGAGTGGGTGACAGGAAATAAGCAACTGAATGTAATGTGTAAGGGATCATGATCACAACGAGAAGAATGAGGCAGGGTAACAGGCTAAACACCGGTGGTGGGGACAGAGGGCCTGGGAGGGAAAAGAGTGGAAAGGGGTTCTTGTAGATGAAGAAGTTGTGGAAGTCGCTTCCGACAGGATGACAGCTGAGCAGAGACCTGAAGTCAGCAAGCCGACACGTGGCTGTCTGGGGTGGGGCAAGCTGGCTGGTCAGAATAACAGCTCTTGGCTGTTTGTGTAACAATGTGGTAGCCATTCTGGCTGAAGTAGAGATGAGAGATGGCGTGGGGAAAGATAGTGTTGGAATTACTGCAGTGATGACAAAACATAAATACATGGCAGTCAATAATGAATGCCCTAAGTTGAACCAATGAGCACTTTTCCTTTTGATGGCATGTTTCATTCTCTGTGATTACCACCACCAAGTACACTCTTGTGCAGAGACGTTCAAGCTTTCAAGCTTTTGAAAGATTAAGTACTCAGAATGGAAGAGACCCATCAACTCACTGCCTCCATACCCCTGGCAGTGCACAGCAGAGGTTCAATGGATCCTTAGCAATTATCTACAGCTTTAATAAGCCAAATTCTTATAATTAAGTATTTGCAACATCCCACTGTGGTATGCCTAAGCATTACAATTTCCATTTTCTAGATGGAGTACTGGAGTTAGTAATAAAGCAGAAGCCTCCCGAAGAAGTTATTTTCAAGCCTAGCTTAAATTTTACGCTCCCTAACTTTGTGATATGTTGTTAGACTGGAGAACCCCAAATTATTCATTGGAACCAACGCAAAACCCACGTGGCTTTTTATGCACAGAGGCACTTACGGCTTTTAAGTCAGAGGAAGAGTGGCAGTGAGAGACCCCTCTCCTGGGATTTTCTCTTCAACCAGATATGCATGGATTTTAAGGCAGAAAGGTCAGCCTCTTCATGTCAAAAGCTCCACAGTGGCATTTCTACAAGCATGTAGTTTTGAACACAAAATCAATGATGTGTCCCTGCAGGATTGCATTATTTAAATCAGGGAGAGGCACCTTAAAATGTCACGCTCTTATCATATAAATTTCTGAAACCATTTTTTAAATCATAAAGAAGAGTATTAGCTAGAAACACAGAGATAAAAGTCTTATACTAAAAAGAAATAAGGAAACAAAACATTGGCAGGGTATTGTAGGACGGCACCCTCATGGCCAAGAACATGAACTTTGTAGTTCCACAGATGTGGGTCTAACCCCGGGTAACCTCTGGCAAGATTCTCAGTCTCTCTACGCCTCAGAACCCTTACCTTTAAAATGGGCAAAATAATAATACTTATTTCATACGGCTGCTGTGTTAGATAGGGTAGTGTCTGTAATGGTGAGCACAATTCCTGGCAAATATCAATCATTTAATAAACAGTAACTATTAGAAAAGACACTTAAATGATTACACCATTTTGTACATTTAACTAATAAAATGTATTAGACTCAATTTCAACCCTATTTAAAATTAGGTTTTTTAAAAGAGCTATTGAAATCTCATGCCTAGTTCTTTAAAGACATCACTAAAATATTTCAAAATTATTTCTAAATGGTATTATACAATGTTAAGTTTTACATATTATAAAATATTTTTAGTAGAACTTGTTTCATGAAGAATTCCTACTCCCAAAAGAGGTTGATTATATCTGCACAATGCTGAATTACCTGCTTCCTTCTAACACTTGATCATAAAGCATGCCTCCCGGAAACAAGTCATGAAATAGTCAATGATTTCAAGCTATTTTTTTTTCTATACGTAATTTCAGTTTATGTTACTGGGATTGGAGACATTGTGCATGGGGAGAAAAACACTGCTATGACCTGAGATGCATGATGTTTATATCAAGGACATTTTAAATCCACAATCGTTTCCTAAAGTAATACATACTCCGCAACTCTCTATGTCATGCCAAAATAGTTGGATAAAAAGGAAAAAAAGAAAAATTTACCTAATCAGAGGAATATATAGTATTTTCGGGATGCAAATTAGAATTTCCTTCCTTGCAAAGATAAAAAGGGGTGAGAGCCATTTACCTGTTTTTAAATCTATTTATTTGAATGTCTATTACTTCTGGAAAAGAAACAGGATAAATCAAATGCATTTCTCCTTCTGGATTATAAACATAATCCTGACACTGTTTCTAAAAATATAAAGTTCAGCCTTTTCAGAGGGATCAAGTGATAGGTATTCACCGCATGGTTGTATATACGCTGGTATTTAAATAAGAAGCCATCCTGACTTTATTGTGCTTGGTGCCCCTGAGGGCTGCTAAGAGCTCATTCAGGTTAATGATTGTCGGGTGGCATTCCAAACTCTATCACCAACCCACTCTGGCAGCGGGTTTTCTCTCTGTAGCTATCTACAGGTGATTTCAGTTGCAAAGAGAGGGAATGCTTTAAAATGAGTCTTCCCGAGGCCACACTCTCATTAGGGCCCTGGGGGTGGGACCTTACAGGAGGAGTTCACCACAGAAGGACACTCTCTTGAGAGTTCCTGGAGAGATTTCCTTGCCTTTGGGGACAGGCAGGAAGGTGCCCCTGAATGATGTGATTTTCACTACCTGGGGTAACAAGCCCATTTCCGGAGTCAATACTCAATAGAATATATGCTCTGAATAGAAATCGAAGGCAAAACAAATGATCAAAATTCAGATCTAGTTTTGGTTAAAAAAATTAAGAGTCCACAAATCTAAAAACTAAGATGTATCAGCTACCTCAGTAGAAAATCTACTCTACCATTTTACAGCATTTCATGGTTGTCCCCATGAAGCCTATATTTATAGTCTCATTAATTTTTGAAGCCATGTAATGTTATTACATGGTTATTACATGGCTTTTGAAGCCAGTGTTATTATTTCTGTTTAGTAGATGAAAAATGAGGGAGGGCATACATATAAATGGTTACACAACAACCAAGTGCCTGCCAGGCTGTCTGTCTTTCCTGTTACGCAACACTTGCCGCCTCTTCAAACTCTCCTGCGATTCAATTGCTGTATTAGAAGCGATTTATAAAACTACACTTGCTCTTTACAGTAGTGATCTAATTACTGTAGCCCACATAAATGGACATCTTTAGAACTATGAGACTAGACATAAATCCATATTAGTATGGATACATAAATTGTTCCTTTCCTTATAACAACGGGAAAATAATCCTTATGTTTTAATAATTGCTGCCAATATTCTTCCTAGCAAAACAATAAAAGTTTTCTAAAAAAATACAAACAAGCAAACACAATACTTTCATGTGCAGCTGAGATAGGAAGTCAGGCTTTGCGTTGGTAGGATGATTTTAAAAAGAAAGAATCAAACTATTGCTCATGAGATAAAGAGAAGGAGTTACTTGTAAGCTTTCAAAGAAAAGTTACATAAAAACCTAAAAGTGAGAAACGAGGAAGGTAGAGAAATTCAGGAGAGAATAGGTCCCTATCATTATATGGAAATCCTACAGAATTTTATGGAAAAATGATCAAGGAAAATCTCCATCTTGTGGGTCCTCGAACGACAAGCAAAGTTAACAATCATTGCTGTGTGGTCTGAACGTGTATTGGGTTCCAACGATAGGGAGCACTTTGCGTGTTCCTTTATGCGGTCGAATCTTCCTTACTTGCAAGTGCCTTGTAAGAGCAGATCTGCCTTGCGGGGGTGGTTGGAGTCTGGGATTTTTCGGGAGTCTGGGAGAGCTTTGACTCCACTGGAGTATCAACAAGGAACTGAGCAGCCAGATGGGGGTTTAAAGGGTCGTTATTTGTTTTGCAGTGCCCAGCGCGGAGCAGTATGTGGGCATGTGAGGACATCCTGCCTCGTACTCCATCCATTTTTCTGCTCTGCCACCCTCATCCTGGGGATTCTGTCCTTAGGAAATCAAAATAACCATTTCAGGCTCCATGTCTACAGTCCAAGTGGAAGAATAGAAAAGGAGAAGTTATACACCTCCTGGGTCCTGTTGTTCTTGGTCAAAAACAACGGCATTTGCAGAATCCCCAGTCAATGGACTTGTAGCTGCGCATCATTGAAGCGGGTCCACGTGGCCGTGCATAGTGGAGAGGTGGACACTTACCTGGGCACACAGATGCTCTGAACAAAACTGAGATTCTGTCATTAAGGAAGAAGGGGAAATAGTGGCAACACTTTAAAGGCTGAGGGGACTCTGAATGGGATGGGGGATATCATTCCTCTCTTAAAAGCAGTTCCTAAATGTAAAGAGTCTAAAGGTGCAGAGAGCAGAGTTTGTCATTCCACACTTTTAATGGCCCTTTAAATGCTCCCCCATTCATACCATGGAGTTAATTAATGTAAATGGGTGTTCCCTGAAATAGACTCATTAGGTAAATCCCAAATGGATCTCAGACTGCAACTAAAGAAGGAAAAGTAGGCTTGCGTACAGTTACTGCAATAATTAGAACAGCTACTGCATTAATTAGAACCCATCGGGTTTCATGAAAGGACTCCAAAATCTCCACAAGCCTAAAGGACATGTTTTGTCTGCCATGACAATAGCAACACCTACGGCTAGGTGTAAAACGATTTGATTTGGTAATTAGCATCGGTCGGGGCTGCAGGTCACCCCTTTTCTAGGTCTCCTAAGGTTCTCGTCACCAGCGTGTTTCAAGAAATCATTCTATACCATAACATTATGACGAAAGAGACCTAGCATGTTTTTCTTCTTTAAAGAGAAAATAGTGGTTTCAGATTTTGTTAGTATTGAATAAAATAGGGACATGGAAAATGAGAACTACTTTGCAGATGAATTGGGATCCCTCCGGTGGCTTCTTGGCACAATTCCCTTCTTGGACTGTGTGGCACCTTGTGCAAACAGCACCAAACAGGCAGCAGAAGAATGAAATTGTGTTCTCTGCTCTGTAAGAAGACCTTGGGGGTGTGACTTGCCTTTTCTGGCTCCAGTGTCCCATCTAGAAAGCCAGTCACTTGCACTACATGATGCTCAGATTGATCACCACTCACATATTCTGCCAGAAGGCAAGGCCTTGGCCATATGCTTGTCAACATTTTTCCATGCCCACATCTATGCTGTGCGGATCACTGGACATGAGGGGGAGCAACCCTTTGCCTTCTAATGAGAAGGAACTCATGTTGTCATTGTCTCAAGAAGGCAGTGTATACAGAAATACCCGGCCCATGTCAGGCAAGTGGAAACACATCTCATTAGTTTTCCTAGAGAATCAGCTGCTTTTACAATACTCAATTTATACTTACATTATGCAATATAAATATAAAATACTCATATTCCTACATACATTGAATCTATGGTATGATAATTATCTATATTTGTTTTCCTCGTGAGACTATGAATGCTCTTATTTACATGTCTAGGTCTCAATATAGGTATCTGGCACAGAGCCTGCACTTTATAAATGTTAATTTAATGCATGAAGCCATGACTGAAAGATTAAGTCAACACATAAATGTGTTTTGAAACAGTGAGAAAGCTTTTACGTGAGCACGATTATACTACTTTATTGCCAAACTTTATTACATATGTGCAAAATTTACACATGTAAGTATATAAATTACACTTTACATTTACTATAAACATTTGTTTTCTGTTCTTGCTAATCAAAAGTCAAACTAATAAATACTTTTGATTTTTACCAAAAGGCAGTACAGCAAAGTGTCAAACTCATGAAGCTCGGGAGAAATCTATGTGTAGAGCATTATTTCTATTTGTTAATTAAAGTCTTCAATTTTCATTCAAGTTTAGAGTCATTTCAAAAGAAATCTGTCAAATATTTCAGGTGGGAAGGGAAGACATTCTAAGATGCTTTGAAAGAATGTGGGTGGGAGGAGAGACTCTTCAAGAACAAGATCAAAAAGTCGAGTTTCCTGCTGTCAGTAACTACATTCTTCCATGAGCTTATCAGGACATTTCTTATGAAGAAGGACACATACAAAGACGGAAGGAATGACTGTGCCCTGGCAGACCTCTGGAGTTAAGAGGGCAAAACAAAAACCATCCTTTATTTATATCTAATACCTCGGGCTGGAAGAATACACAGCCTGAGGGAAGATAGAGAACTTAGTTGATGTCTTTAAGGCCTGGAGGTAGAGAACAAGTCCCCAGCTTCCAGTCAAAGCCAGCTGGTCCTAAGTTGCTACGGTGTGTTCATCTTAAAAATGCTAAGATAGATTTCAGAAGCCAAAAGCTGAATGAAACTGACTGTGTGCCCCCAACATAAAGCTATTTTAGAGCCAGGAAAAGAGAAGGGAGAAGGGAGGGAGGGAGAGGGGAGGGGATGGAGCTACCATGAGTCTCTAACTGTCCTCGGAACTTCTTAAAATGTGTTCTTGTAATTTGCATAAAAACTCCTTAAGGTGGGTATTCTATTTCAATTTTTTACATATACAGACACTAAGATTTATAGAGGGCAGGTAACCATGAAACTTAGACAGGTCACAGGCATTTCAGTCGTAAAGCCCCGGTTCACCATGTTGAAAGCCAAAGATCTTTCTGCTTTTAATGAAACATTTCGAATAACGAATTCTGGTCCTTTCATAATTAAAGTGCTGTACTTAAAATGAGGATACCTTTCTGGAACATACTTTACAGGATCAATTTCCTAAGAGGTGAGGTGAATTATATTACTGTCTCCAATTGATCACTTCCTGTTCTTTTTAAGACAATTTCACATCCCTCCCTACGGATTCTGGGTCTGGTCGTGTTACAGGTTTGACTGATGAGATGCAAGTAAATGCGGTGTAAGCTGAGACTAAGCAGAAGCTTCACAATTACCATTAGAGTTTCCTGCAACTCTTGTGTTTTCCTGCCCGGTGAGAGTAGCATGGCCTCAGTGAGAGCTTCTCCTCCAGACTAACTTCCAGAATGAGAAACATGAAGAGCAGAGCTGTAGGAACCGACTCAGCCTCGGACATGTATGGACAGTAGGAAGTGTTTGTTTGCATGAGCTGTTGAGGTCATGGACTGCCAGGCAGACTATTACAGAGAAAAAGGGCCCCTGGTCCTAGAAACCACAAAGCCTAAAGTTAACCATCGTGATGTCATTCCGGAATATTTAAAATGCTCACTGGTCCCTTGATAAGAAAAAAAAAGAAGCAAAACATAAATTATTTTTTAAAACATTTTATCTAGATCATATATATATTCATTCACCAAATATACATTGATAGCCTGCTGTGCTCTGGAGCTGTATTAGACACTGAATGTAGACAGGTAATTAAACCATATAACACATGGAGAGCTCCTGCCCTCCATGGAGTCTTCTGTCTTGGGCAGGGGGTGGGGTGGCACGACCATTCTCTATGCTAGTTGTTGGCACACGGGAGTCATGCTTATCTCAGTGGGGAAGTGGACTGAAGAACAGGGCAGTGAGCACCACCAGCTTGAACACAGGAAGTCAGGTCAGTGGCAGGGTTTTATCCAAAATGAAGGTTAAGCAACAATGATAAGCAGGCAAAGTGTATATTACAGAAGCTATAAAATTAAGCAATCAAGATAGAAGTCTCCCAAGAACACAGTAACACACTTTCTAAAGTGGTTACTTTATTCTTTAGGTTTCTACATCAACACTCGGCATGTCCATGTCCTTGTTGAACAAATTCTCAGGCAAACACCACCAGGCCAGGTAGGCTTCCTCTTGGGCATCTGTGCCGTTCCTCACCACCCACCGTAATTATTGCAAGAGACTCAGCGTCTCAAGTAAAAGAAGCAGATGCCCAGTGCCTTTGTTTCCCCAGAAGTGACATTCTTAATTGGGAATAGGCTCCAGATGCGTTCCCTGTGACGCTGTGTGGGAAAGTTCACCACCCATTTACTATATTAAAGGCCCACTTCTTTTTCAAGCTATTCTTGGAAATATTATACCCAAGAAGTCATATTTTGAAAGCACAGATCAATATCCCCTTATGTCTAACAAAACACTGTGTAATATCTGTTTTAGTCACAGATTGGTAGTGTGGTACATAACTAATTTAGTCAGATTATTAAGAGACAAATAATGTGTGTATATTTGTGTATACATTGATAGTAATTCCATTCAGTAATAAATCTGCAGCAGTGTTACAAAGATCTTTTATTCCCCAGAGACAAAGAATAGAATAAGTAACACCTGTAACGGAGAGAAGGCTGTTAATCTTCATTTAATGGAGACTGAGATGGGGCTGAATCTCATCATGGTAATTGCATTGAACATTTAATAGCAAGGTTCATTTTCAAAGGACCTTCCTCTTCGTTAATCTTTATGACAGCGTCAGTGACAGTATTATCATTTCATGTGTTTAGGTTTATAATACTCTGCACATAAGGAGCTGGGGTTTTTTCCACCACATATAGTTTAATATGCTAACACTTGGTGCCTAGTTAAGACTTTATCTTTACAATCTACAATAAACAAAAAATCTAGGCTTTTTAAATATGTGCTTACCTGAATGTGTTATTTTCATTTTCTGGTACTACATTCCCTATCATAAAATACATATATTATTTATTATAAACTCAATGGGCTCCAACTTTGTATGCACTCGGTAAATAGTAGCCATATTAATAATGAAAAGTGAAGTACATTCTCTAGAATACAGACTTTAAAAAACATAGTCAGTGTGTAATATCCCAGTATCATTAGATAGTGATAAGAACATTGTTACTATTTCTGCTTTTATCATGTATGAATCCTTTTGCACATGTGTGTGATCCACCTCATGTCAGAGCCCCAGGTCAAAGCCCATTCATGCCCTTCATCTCCCAACAGCACTAGCTGACTAGTGAAAGCAATCAGGGTAGCACATTCATTCTCCTTATCATTCCCATGAGCTTTTTTGCACACATTAATTATTTCTCTGATGCTGTATAGACTTTTTACCCACAGTCGACTGGGTAGAATTAAGTGAACTATTTGCAATATATATAATTTTGTAAATGTCAAGTGTGTTGTACCCAGTGACCATTTTGCTTTCAGAAAAGAGTTGCTGAGCCCACACTGGCAATACCACAATTTGGATTAGGCCACAGGACAAACTTTCTACCTGCATTAGTCTGGGTTCAGTCAGGAAAATTGAATTTCTACAGAATTATAAGAATGAGGAATTTAATATGAGAATTAAGGTCCAGAGATAGGAGAGGAGACAAGTAGTAGAAGTCTGGAAGGCAGCAGCTGAAGGATTGGAGAGTCAGACCACGGCACAGTGGCAGGAGGGGCACCAGTGTGGGCGCCTCCCTGTCTGGGCACGACCACACAGAACAGGAGCTTGTAGGCTCAGCCAAGGAGCCCTGCATCTGTGCCCTGTGACCTCCTACTCAGAATGGCTTCCTCTCCGTGCCTCCTTCCAAATCTTATGTGAGTTCCTCTAACCAACTCTAGACCAGAGCGAGAGACGGAGGGGCTACTGGGAAACCTATTTCCCCAGTGATGTCACTGAGCACCAATTACCTCGGGAAAACCATGGGGTTACTTATACCCACCTTATAATGGGGTTCTTGGGATTGAATTAGATGATGTATATCAAGCATAGCACATCTCAGGGGCTAAATATATGGACCCATAATTTTGGTAGGAAATGAGGTCTCTCATTAGAAAACCTAGATAAAAATCTGAGTGTCCTTCCATTTCCTGGCTCTGTGAACTGGATAAATCAATTGACTTCTTTAAGACTCCATTTACTTATCTATAAACTGAAGAATGTAATATTTATCTTCCTTTAGAATCACAGTCAGGACACAATTAAACAGAACAGTGTGTGTCCAAGTATCTTTACCATTAACCTTGTCTGACTTTTAGCAGCTTGTCACTTTCCCCATAAATGCCCTGAGACATGAGAGCGCTTGTAGGCTCGGCTGAAGGGCCAGTCCTGACGCTCTACGTGCTGCTTGGGCTTGCCGTGACCCAGCTCCAGCCTCTGCTGCGCTCTCACCTGCCCAGGAGCACCAGGTAGATCGAGAGCATTCCATGGGAAGCAGTGGCACCAAGTTCCAATTCAAAAAAAGGTTTTGTTGTGATCACGCTGTTGTTTTTCTCATAAGCACAATTTCCAGAATGTTTTCTTGGAGAGTCTTTAGAGATATCCCTTCAGAACTTGACAAGAAGATTGAGCTATTTACAAAGTACAGATTAATGGTAGGATTTCTCAGTGACAAGCATTCATGTCAGATTTGGCAGATGGAAGGGATAGAGAACACATGATTTTCTACATCTGTATAGCCAGACGCGTGAGCACATGTGCCATGCCCAGACGTGAGACGTACTCCTCAGAACTCCCCACCCTACTTCTGTGGACTCATGTCGTTCTGTGGAGATTTCCAGAGAATCTTGGGAGTTGCAGAATCTTCCAGACAACGGATATACTTTGGTGCTCTAGGCTGAGATCTTTGGTGAAGGTTTTCTGGTTTTCCAAAGCTTATTTAAGCACTTATTCCAAGATATTTTTTAATGCCTTGAGATATTTAGAGTGGCTTTGATTTTCCTGGCTGCACAGTGACAGTCACTCCACACCACAGCTTCTCACCGGCACTACTGCATCAGCCTCTGATTGTCCTCACTGACTTCCCTCAGACCCTTAATTATAGAGTATTCTCAACACATAGACCAGGCGAGGCGCCTCTGCTGTCCTGGACCTTCAGCGGCATCCCCCTTGCAGGGGGAGGAAGACCCACTCTAGAGCACTGCTTGATGCCCGTCCCATCTCAGCCCCATCGCCTCCCTTCATCTCCTGCTGCTCTGTCCTCTCCTTGGGTCCCACCACGTTGTCTTCTCAAACACTTCAAGCTTACTCCTGTCACCAGGAAATCTCTTCCTTCGGATACTCACTTCTCTATTGAACTTCATTAAGATTTTGATTGAACATCACACTGTCAGAGACGCTGCTTGTGGCTTTTCACATAAAATGCCAATTCTGTGGCTCAACAACCGCCAGGCCTCATTTCTTTTGTCAAAGCTCACTCATCACATATGCTTTTATTGTTATTCTTGTTTATTCCTTATTGCCTGTCTCCTTCAACTAGACTGCACGACAGGAGTGAATATTTTTGTCTGCTTTGTAACTATAAGAGTCTACTAGCATAGACAAAGACGTTTATTGAAAGCACTACTTTTGCTTGTGTTGTTTGTTGAATGAATGAACAATGCCAGTGATCACTGCCAGTGCAAGCCATGGGAGCACACAGCCTCAGGGCTGGCCTTCTTGGGATTCCAAGTGTTTAGCTGCAGGAAATTCCTTGATATAACCAAAAAGGTCAAACTCTCAAATCAGACTTACAAGAATCACATATTTCACACAGGATCAAATTTTACCAGGAGTTCAAAGGATACAGGTAACTTCTGAGTGGCAAGTGAAGCATGCAGTAGTACAGTTGTGCAAACCCAGCTCTGTAGGCCCCTTACAGCTGCTGGGGGAACGCTGACACGGGTTACACCTAAGAACTCTCCACGTGGTGCGCTTAGGGCAGCACTTACACAAAGAGAGATATGTGAGTTATGAAACATGGTTATTTATTACTTAGTCACAGGCTGGCTCTAACAGTTTTTAGCAGGTTTTGCATCATAAATCTGTAAAATCTAAACTCACTATTCATAAGCAACCTACACAGATCAGGTACATTATGCTAAAATCATTCCATAGACTTCCCATTGTTTTTGTCCAGCACTGCCCATCAGGAATTCCTGCACCATGTTTTCATTGAGAATTGACTGTGTCGTTTCTGTCTTCTGTTCCCTGTCTGTCCCTCAATCACTAGGTTAGGAAGATTGGATTTCAAATCAATGGCTACCGTCTTTTCCTTCCCACTTATTAAAACTAGTAAGTAAGTAAACAATGAGCAGCAGTAGGATGCATGATTAAGACTATAGATTCTGTGTCCAAACTTTCAAAATTGCAGTCCAGACCTTGTAATTTATGAGTCACATGATCTTGGGGATGATATTTAACTTCTTAGGACCTCACTTTCTCACCTGTAAAATACAGTTAATAATAACTACCTTACAAGGTGGTTGTGAGGCCTAACTGGGTAAATGCCTGAAAAATACTTAGATCAGTGTCTCACACAAACTGAATTTGCAACAATGGTTACTTGTTTTAACACCAGTGCAGAGCCATGATTTTGCTGGTTTTCTTGTGAGATGAAACCCATTCCTTTTGTCCCTTCAGCAATGGCTGAATTTTCTAGATTAACTAAGAAAACAGAAAAACATACATGTGAGTGTTCTGGTAAAAATGCAAATTTAAGTAATGACAAGAGTAGTTTTGTGTATGAATTGAGTTTATCACAACAAGATATGGTTTCATCTCATTAAGCCAGAAAAATGGAACTTTCTCCTGTTTAATCACAAACTGCAGGAAATCACAATTTAAACAGACCACAGAGTCTAAATGACTCCATTAGCCTATCAGCTACATTTAGTTGTCTCCTGTTCCCTGGAGATGAGAGTTTGATGGTGGGTGACTTAAGAAAGATTAAAATTCTTATCACCAGTTGATTAGGTTTGAAATTATTCCCTGTAAAAAAAATGAAGTTATAAAATTTTAATTTTCCAAGCTCTGTGACTGATTAATTAGAATTTAAGTTATTAGCTCATACAGGAAAAATCTGAAACTTCTAATAGACCAGGGCAGCATCTGTTGATCTATCTAGTATGTTCCCTGTATTTACTAATCAGGAGGCTATGATGGATTTTAACTAGAATTGTTTCCTTGTTAAGGACAATTAACATTGTACCCTGGAGATATAAGGAGACCCATGTTGGCCAACCATTTTGAAAAGGACTTTATCTTCCTAGAGAAAAAAGTAACATTTAGAGATCCACAAGAATCGATTATGGCCCATGTAATTGAATTAAAAAATTAGAGTTGGCTAGGTCAGGAATATAAATTAGAAAGAGGCCCCCTGATGCTTCATTTCAATGTCATTTCAGTCTAAATCATAGTCCCTCTTTTAAGTCCCATGAGAATTGAGAAATACCCACCCTGTGAAAGGCAATTCTTGCTCTTTCTAACATGATGTATTCTAGGCATAAAACACTATCCCTGTAGAAGGAATGTTCCAGAAATAACTTAGCCAAATACTTCTTTGTCGTGTGAAATTTCATTAGGCAAAGTTTCACAAGCAGAAGAATCTAAGGGAAGAATGTTAATTGTCCTTAACAAGGAAACAATTCCAGTTAAAATCCATCATAGCCTAGTGATCAGTAATACAGGGAACATACTAGATAGATCAACCGAGGGATTGTGGTAAAAGGGAATCTACACAGGCTAGAACAACACAAAGAGAACAGGGAGGTAACACACAGGTAATAAACCAGGCAGCCCTGAGGAAACGAGGGGATTAATGGGGTTTTCAGAATCTAGGACCCAGAAGGCATCCTGCCGAGATGGGGGAGGGCAGGCTGGCTGGTGTCGACACCTCTGAGGGGCGCTGGGGCGCTAGGTCTCAATGGGCCGAAAGAAGCTGGAGGCAGCCCTTGAATCCAAGGGCCCTTTCTTGGGCGATGCTGACAGGAACAGGGCACAAAAATGCAATTCTGTTATGTTGTCTTGCCGTCTTCCCCTACAGCCCATTAGATCTGACGGTCAGCCGGCAAAGGAAACGTTGGTGTCCAGATGCCTGGTGAGGTGGCTCAGAGCACAGGCCATACCAAGGGAAGGGGTACCACCTGGCCAACTAACATCATCCTTACAAAGAATAAGCATCTGGCCAGAAAATACCTACATATTTTATAAAAGTCTCAGTGTAATTGGGAGAAAACTCCTGGTGTAGAAAAGAAGTAAAGGGAGAAAACATTTTCTCCAAGGGCACAAACATTGTATACAATAATTTAATACTATCAGTTAATGAGTTAATTAACCTTTTTTAACAGATTAAGATTGTCCTTTCAGAAAATTGGGCAAATACATAAAAATGTCATAGGACACATCTGAATAATAATGAACCACCTGGAAAAGCTAGAGTGCTACTTAGAAAAAGGCACTTATATTCATAAAGTTAGCATATGTGAGAAGTAAAAGTTTTTTAGTTTAAAATTTAAATGGTTTCTAAGTATACTGAACTGATAATATACTTCAAGCAATTATATTTCAATGTTATTCTAAGATTTTGGACTTTAAAACTTACCATGTTTTTCTCTTTTGAGTTTGTTTGAAAATACATCCTGTAGATTAAATTTTTTAAAAAAGGAGAAAGATAGTGTGCCCATAACAATAGTTATTAAATAGTACTCCTGTATGCTTACTCTAGAATTTGGCTTTGTTCTGTATCTTCTAGAAGGAAGGGCCAATAAATAAAAGCTAAGGATCAGGTCAGGGCGGTGCTTCTGAGAAAAAGGAATTATTAACTTATTTAAATGTAATTTCTCTACTCATTTGCTCATGCAGCAGACAC
This sequence comes from Manis javanica, assembly GCF_040802235.1. Lineage (NCBI taxonomy): Eukaryota > Metazoa > Chordata > Mammalia > Pholidota > Manidae > Manis > Manis javanica. The sequence goes on from NC_133164.1 coordinate 120,386,328, forward strand.
ATGTCTGACTATGCACTGAACAGTTATTTGGCAGGAAAGCCACACTGCTAAGATGGATGCTTGCCATCAAATACTTACATTCTAGAAATGAGCAACCCTCAATTACCCATTAGTAATGTCTGTGTTGGTGTCTCGTTCAGTATCATTCCCACTTACGCCAAGTGGGGGCACATTAGGAGCTAATGGGCAATGTCTGACCCTTGTTCTTTCCCACCTGACTAACTCCTGTGCTCCTTCTATTTGGCGCCATTGTAATAATCCCTCAGAAACTGATGTCAGCTGATCAGTGCCTTTGAAGGGTGAGATCTTTCCCTGAGTCACCTAATTTCATGGAGATACAGACACGGAGCGCTCTGTGTTTGCCCACACTGCCTGGTTCACAGACTCATAAAAGGACTGCATGTATCTCTCCCACTCTGGAGCACAAATAGGTTAGACACACATGTAAAAGCTGCACCCCCACGCTGGTATCACCAATTTCGAGTTCAGGCACCCATTTCACTGGGGACACGTGGAGGCTGGAAGTCATTCTTCACGACCTCGCTTCACAGATGATGCATTCGTGCCGTGTCAATTATAGAATGAATTGTATGGAGAGAACAGCCAATGGCTCTGTGACATCTTCCTGGGCAGGCAGAGAGTAATGGCACTAGTTGGGGTGAGGATTTAGTAATATGTGTAACTGCTGAAGCACTAGTTGGGGTGAGGATTTAGTAATGTGTGTAACTGCTGAATCACTGTGTTGTACACTTGAAACCAATATTGTATATCAACTATATTTCAATAGAAAAAAAATTAAAAATTAAAAAAAAAATTGCACACATGACTTGGAAAAATGATTTATTTGTCATGTATTATAATGTATAAAAATATCTTTCAACACACTGTCATTTCATCCTCAAATGCTGTGGGGTAAAGCTACTATTACACATATTTTTACAGATAAAGAGACACAAATCTATGGGGTTACCATGAATAAGATCAGCTTCTTTCAGTGAAACATCAAAGCTGAACATTAAAGGTTCATATCGCACATCGGTGAGGACTGCTGGCTGAGCAGCCTGGGTTTACAGTAATCACCTCCTGTTGTGCAATCTTTGAAAAATCACTCAAAGGCTCTTCTGTTTCCTCAGCTGCACAATGGAAAAACGACTACTGTAACAACGAGCATTATTGTCATTAGTTGTAGAATTGCTGAGCTAAGGGAGTAGTTACATGGAAGACACTCGGAACAGTGTCCAGCACACAGCACTCAATATGTGGGCTAGTGAACCAACCACGATCTCGAAAAAAGAAACAGAGTAGAAAATAAATGGAAAAGCAAGATGAACATCTAACAACACCAGTGATTCTTTTTTAACGTGTTGTTTCTATATTGGTTTGATTTTCTTTACTCCCGTCACATTCAATTTGCAAACACACTGCTGTCAAAGCATTCTATTTAAAGTACAGTTCTTAAGCCAAATTATGCTAAGAAACACTAAAATATTCTCCTTTGAATAAAATGTGAACTCCTTTGGATGGCATCATATGAACTCTCAAAAATCACGATGCACATGTCAACCTATTCTTGCAACTGTATCTGCTATCACTCCTGTGTCTTCTCCTGGGCTCCAGCCAATTCAAACACATGGCTTCCAAGACTACTCCCTGCTCGTTTCTCTAGGTGGAAATCGCTCCCTGATCCACGATTTGACAATGGTCTCCATCCTTCAAGACCCGCTTAGAAAGATAACTATTCACTCAGCCTCTCTTGACCCCCTTGAGAAGGTATCTGTATCCCCGTAGCTGTGCTACAACTTCTTCATTATAAAACATCACCTTCGTCGTATTCTCTTGACAGTTGAATATATTTTTACCTCCCGTACAAGATGACTAAGGAGGTAACTAATTAGTTTTTCAAGATGAAAACCTAGCAAATCACTTTAGGCTTCTTTTTCCTTATCTAGCTTCTCTAAGAGCTCTCCCTTGTATAAGACAGCATAATTCTGTTCCCCACGAGATAGTTGCCTTTTTCCCACCATTCCCAAAACACTTAGGAAAAAGCCTGCATTGCAGAGGCTCAAAGAAGGCTGGCTATGCTGATGTTAAATTTAATGCATGAGAAAGTGAATAAAGAGTATAAATTTTATAGTGTGATATAATAGAAATGTTTTCTTTTAAATAATTTGTACATTAGGTTTTCTGGACACTTTATATTTTGTACCTGTATCTGTGACTATTAAAAGGAGGGCAAATAAATAACTTTTCAAAGAATGAATCAATGTAAAACAACGTGCCTCAGGGTTTGGAGAGGTGCTAGAGGTTAGGGACAAGCAAGAACATGTGCCCTACACAACTGTCACAGATACAACAATGTGGCTCAACTATATGATCACACTGGTGCAGGAATAAGAACCTCCTGGAAACCAATCTCAGTGAATGCTTGAAGGCTGAAGCAGGCTGAGTTTATTATTCCTCTGAGGAATTAAGGGCGTATTAAGAGGGCATTTACTTCTTGAAGGACACATAAGGAAGTGTAGAACCAGATGACAGGATAAAATATGATGAATGTTATGAGTGGCTGACATCAGCCACCTATATTTGTTATTTTTATTAAGCTATTGGATTTATTTGAATAATATCATTCAGTTAAAGAACTTTGTAGTAGCCTTTAAACAAGCTCATTAATACAATTTATCAGCATAATTCTACACTAACTGAAGGCCTCAGATCTACTGAACAGATCATTCAACAGGCTATTTTAACAGTGTATTTTTTTTGGTATCATTAATCTATAATTACATGAGGAACATTATGTTTACTAGACTCCCCCCTTCACTTAACAGTGTGTTTTATTTTGCTACTTTATTCAACCCTTAAGGGAGAAATGGGAAGTATTGATTAAATAAATGGCTAAGAGATTAATAATTAATTCAAATCCTATTTCTTTTATTCTTTTGTGTGTTTAACAATTTTTCGTCAGGATCTTCTGTGTCAGGAGCATGATAGGCAGAAATGAGCAAATGGAGGGAAAAATGCACAGGTCAACGTGCTAAAGGAGCGGAGCTGGACAAAATGGAAACTCGCTTTTCAAACCATGTACATTTAGGGTTCAGACAACTTTAAAGGTTTTTATTTATTTAACCTCCCTTCAGAGCTGGAAGCTGACAGGACTCATCTTCATCACTTAAATATACAAACTGCAAAGTAAGATAAAATGGTATTATTTATTTTTCCACCAAAACATTAGTAAATTATGCGCCATTACTTTAATTAAGGTAACAGGAACCAGTATTCTATTTTGCAGTTTATTATGATTTTCTGAAGTCGAAAGAAATCCATTCATGGAGTTTTTTAAGAAGCTACCAAATTTAAGGAAAATTTGAATTCCTAAGGGAAAAATATTGAAAAGGTGAATGCAAGAGCTTCAGTGAGTAGGCAGGTAATGTCAAAGACCTACTTTTATTAAACAACAAGAATAAGTTTGTGGTGTCAGACCCGTTGAAATATCTTTAGTGGAAAAAAGAAAAAACACAACCACATGAAACAAAACCCAGAATCGCCACCATGTGGGTTGTTCTCCTTTAAAAGTCCAAAGCCACTGATCCCCAAATATGCTTATCACCACACTTTAATTGTCTAATCAACTGGGAGTTAATTATGGCAAACCAAACATTACATAGGTCTACTTTGCAATATGATGCATAAAAATGCCATGTCTATAAAAGTAGGTACAAAAAGATGGTATTTCCAAACTGGCACACCAACCTTAAACAATGAATATGCTCTTGGGAAAAAAGAAAACCCTGAATTCAGGGCTTCATAGGTCGCACAGACTCATGACAGGCCGCCCAGGTTGTGGAAGTGCACTCACACAGAGGCAGAAAATGAAAAGAGCTATTTCCAGGTAACTAATGTAGTGTATAAGTAGGCGATTGGAAAACATTTTATTGATTTAAAAAAACCACTTGTGAAGGTAATAGTTGAATTCATGTTATCAAAAAATTATCTGTTGAAACAGCTTGAAAGCCTTGAAACATCTCATTCCTTACCTGCATATGTCTCCCCATAAATGTAAATCCATGATTGATATTCAGAGCATATGGTCTGGTATCACCAGGACACTAGAGTTTTTAATACATTGACAGATTTCAATACTGGCTTTAAGAGCCTCCTTTTTCATGGAAGCCACTCTCTGAAGACCCAGTACCTCGAGTTATTACTAGGAAACAACCTGGATGCCTCCAGGTGCCTGACCCAGCTTTATCTCCACCTCTTTTCTGATTAGTCAATTCCTACTGTTAAATATTTTTAGTATTACTGTGGAGGAGGCCCATTCTTCATTTGGAATAGTTCTGTTTTCTCATGGAGCTGTTATGGATTAAGCATGTGCAAGCGGTCCATCTTTATCATTAAACTCAGAATAGTTTGATTTTCAAAAAATGTCTCTATTAGTGGATTCGTGATGCTGATCTGGGGTGAACCAGCAGATCAGAAACATTCTGTGTATTTAGGAAGAACTGGAGGGAATGCCTATGGGCAGCTGCAAGATAAGTAAATGGTAAATGGTTCACCTAATTTATTTTCCTGTCTCTTTTGGTTTATAAGTAAAAAGTCTTGACATGCATATCATACTTTTTTGAGATTATACGTTCAAAGTGTAAAGGACCTATAAGGATTTCTTAATAGAGAAAAAATACAAAATATGGCTAGTCACCTCAAAAAATAATCCCTGGATGCATTAACTTTGAATTAAAGGGCATAAACATTGACCTGAAAATAAATAAATCAGTCAAAACAAATAAAAAAGGCTAAATTCTAACATAAGCCATGTGTATAAAAATATGTATAAAACAATAAAAAATAATCTTTCTTTGTCATGTTCAATGTACATTTTTCCTATTCCCCAGTTTATGAAATTCATGATAGCAATTACTTCTGTATATTGACGTTTTTTCACTATAGGCTGTTCAGAATGGCCATGATAATTCTTTAATTTTTCTGTCAGAAAATTTTATTTTCTTTCCCATTTATTTGTTGTTGTAGCATATATGAATTTGAACCCCTAATAGAGATGTATGCAAGTAATTCATATGCTGGATTTGTAAAGCTTTCTTGAGTTGCAAGGTTTGAATTGTGATAGACCAGACTGCTTTGTTATTTGAAGGACAGGATTCCATAGAATTCAGCAGTTTTGGAAATGTTGGTAAGCAGATGTATAGTAATTCTGCTTTTTAAATTTTATTTTCTAAGAATACATAATAAATATTTAGAAAGTGAACCACTCACTAAATCAAACTTTATAGTATATGTAATTCAAAAGCAATTAAATATATGATTTCCTTTATTTATATTAAACACATCATAATTAGTAAGCGTTCAGGTATCATATGTGTGTCTACTTAGAACAACTCCGAATGGTGTAATCTGGGTCATCAAAGTGTCTGTGATTTTAAGAGCATTTTTAAAAGATTTTCCTATTCTAAAAGGAGAACATATTCCATAAAAGAAATCAAATTTTAGAGAAGTAAGCCTTGATACTAAAAGACATTGTATAGCCAAACAAGTGGAAAGAATTGATATAAAGCATGTACTTACGTAAGTCAGTTTTTTACCACTCTGATAGAAGAAAACATTTCTCTTAACTCAAGATAGGAAATTATTATACAATTTTATGTATCTTTATGTAAAAAGTTAACAAGTAGCAAGCATATGACATAAAGAAATGGAAGAGTGACAGCAGTACTCCAGAATGCATGCTTTTTACAATGTGTCTAATACAAAAGATATTTTTCCAACTCAAATATCCAGGACTGACATGCAGGGTATTTTCTCAAACTGTCAATTCAGTCATATTGCTAAGTGCTTAATCAAAACACATTTCTATTGAAGGGTGTAAATGGTAAAATACCCGATTTCAAAAACTATTTCTGAAACTTGGTATTTTCCTTTAATATAAAACACAAAAGATATTGGAGGTATAGGGGGAAGACCAAAAAATGAGATTTGTCTTATTGCAATCTAATAATTTTACTGCATTTAATCATGATACAACAACAGATGTTTATAGTCCATAAAATCTCTAACTGGTGTTTCCATGGTCCATGTTTTCACTTTCCACTGTAGCATGTTCAAAATCACTCAGGAACCCACTATTCTCAAGCAGTCTATATAATGAAAACAATGTACATGTAACACAAAATTCATCCAAAATCATGTTTTTCTTTTCACATATCACACAACGTATAATTATATAACAAAGACATAAAACAACACAGAAACAAGGTCAAACCAACAGTAAAAGTAAAAGTTGGGACAGTCTTAAACAGGAACTAATTTCTTCTTCAAGTTTCCAGTAAATCTCAAAATGTATTTAAAAACTAAGGAGCACTTGGTGGCCAGCAACCAAATTACGAAATGAACATATCATTGTGCAGCAGGGATGTCTTGCTGAAGGAGTGACAAATGTCTGTAATTCTTAAGTTTGGATAAAGGCAGTGGAATGAATTTAGAAATATGTCCACTTTTCACAATTCACTATAGAATTTTCTTTTCAAAGTCCCCATGTTTGTATAAATAGTTCTTCTCTGAAAATAAAACACAGTTAAAACATTTTCTCCCAATGAAAAATGCATACAAATACACCAATATATCAAGGTCATATACAACATGGAAATGCATTCACCTAATTCAAGAATAGTTGATAGGCGTGGAGAATTTGAAGAGTTTAGCTGTCAAGCAAATTTAATTGGAGACGAATTAGTCTAATATAGACATAGACTATCAGTGCTAAAAGTAAAGCCATTGTATCTGATGACAAAGTAGATTCACACATGGACAACTAGCATTTATGGAACATTTTACATTGTCAAACATTCAAATTTTATACTGTAAAATTTGACAGAACATGCTACATTTAATTTTGATGAACTAAGCTACATATTCATGCAAAAATAAAAGTGCAAAAATTATCTAAGTATCACCAAATACTTCTGTATTAGTTTTGAGTAGAATATTGCCAAATGAAATCAATAAAATAATTACCAATTTTATATATATTGACTTCAGTTATACTGTGACAATATTCTAGTTTTTTAATTACAAAAAAACTTGGATTTCTTCTGGTATTTTTTTGAAGAGTTCACTAATTTTTGTATCCTAACCTTAAAATATGTAAAATTTAACTAATTAATTTAATGTCCTTCTTAATAGCGTAGTACAATGCTTGAGGGTAAGAATATTAACATTGGTTTTAAAGATATATACTGAGACTCATCTCCCCCACCAGCACTGGAGCCATTATATTCATTAATTATGAAATGTTACGAAACACATATTCTCGAGAAGTAATAAATAGCACATTGCCTAGAAAACTACAAGACAATTGTAACAAAACAAAACAAAACAGGATTCAACAAAGTGGGAAAAGGAACCAAGGGCATTTGCTTACCTTGACTTTTCTTTTTAGACCCTAGTTGTGTTGTATTCAGATTCATGTTTGCTTAGAGACCCAATGAGGCAGAACCTGGAATGTTACGGCTATTTCACTCAACAAAGTAATGTTTGCACAAAAATAAATATGCACACAAATATTCACTTAAAAGCATTCCTAAAAATTCATAAAACTGTGGAAATAGATTCCTTTTCCATCAGCATGCAAAAATATTAAATCGCCTAAAAATATTTTTGGTTTTGAAGATGTATAATGAATTGAGAAAGTATGTAAATTTAAAAAACAATCTAAATGCTATGATATACATGCAAAACAGAATGTAAATAGATTGGACGTGGGGCTTTACATTTTTCTAAATTTAAATTTTCTTTCCTCAAAACTTTTACTATTTTTAAGGCTAATAATAATAATACATATTTAATAACATTCAACGGAAAATGAATCAAATGTTTCTACTAATCCTTGCTACATTTAAATATAAATGTTCAGTATTTTAGCATACCATACTAACATATGCAACTTGTAAAATAAGTAGGTGATATGTGGAAAAAAGTATTTTAATTTTTATACCAAAAATATAATGCATTTCAAAATGTGTTATTTTTACATTAAAATTATTCAACAAGATGGGCTAGCCACCTTGGTAAGGCATTTATTTCCAATATCGTTTCATATCTTAAAATGTTTAAATATCGATGGGAGCAACATTCACGACCATGTGGAAGCAAACTAGCCATATACCTTGTAATATAAATAAAACCATAATTTTTGCAGAACTAAATATGATGTACGTGTAGAAATAATGGAATGTCTTTGGTCTGCGTGTGCACGCGCACATACGCATGTAGATGGGACCTAGGAAGAGTCGGGATAGCTCCGAAAAGGGAAAACGTTGAGACACTAGGGTTTAAATCATTAATAAAAAGAGGAACTGAAATGTGAAGACAAAAAGAGAACACAACATTCTGGCAGCATTTCGGTCCTCAGGTTATAGCTGTCATCAAAAAATCGATTGATACTGACCGCTGGACGGCTTTCTCGTGTCGGGACAGCCTGTGGCTCGTGGTCGGCAGCTCCTCGATCTCGTCGATGTCACAGGCTTCGGCGGCGTCCCGGGAGTAGCTGTGTTTCATGACGAGGATGTTCCTCCTGTTCGTGGGCGGGGCGAGGGGTTTGCCAGGCTGCGGGGGCATCTCCGCCAGGGCCGAGGCCTCTCTCGCGCTGAGGTTGCTGCGGCTGCCTTTCGCGCTGGACAGCTGGGATCCACAGTGATGGTCGTGAACGCACTTGGAAGAGGACCTCCGCAGTTTATGGTAGTTCTCAAAGTCATCGGCCACGTCCGCGAAGTCCGCGGTGGCTCCTGTCCCTCTGAGGGTGCATAACTCATAGTGAGGAGGCTCAAAGACCTCCTGGAAAACTGTCTGGTCAAAGTCCGATTTCCTTTGGACATACTTTTTACGAGGCTGTTTGATCTGCACAATGACAGAAATGATAATAAGGATGATCACAATGCAGGAAGTCACGCCGATGACAGTCCCGCTGGTGTTGGTCAGCTGGTCCAGCAGGCTGGCTTTCCGCTTCTCTACAGGTCGAGGAGGGTGAAGACAAAAAACAGACAAAAAAAAAAAAAAAAAAAGCCCACCACGCATTAATATGGTCGTCAAGGTAGATTTCTTAATCTTTAAAATGAAACACGTTGAGCACAGACTCCTTACAGGCCTAAGGTAGCATCAACAGATCTTCAAATATAAGTTTCACTTCTCACAAGGGCCCTATGTTTCCAGCCTTAGAAGCAGCTTTTCCACTGCCCAACGTCCCTACTTTAAGGGTAAATAGAGGCTTGGAGAAGGTCTTACAAGGCTTCAGCATGGCAGGGCATTCTTTGTCTTCTCATAGGTGTAAGCAAACCTCCAAACTCCACTATTGGAAACGTGCATCTATATTGTTCTAAATTTATTCCTGATGTGGATAACTCCAGTCAAAGTAACAACAATACTCTGATACCAAAAGGTGATGAAACTTCATCTTCTAGGGGTCTTTTCCTCAACGAAAGAACCAAAACTGGTAAAAACTATTTTTAAAAGAATCCAACCATTTAAAGGTTTTGGAAATTGTCTTAATGGCACACAGCCAACATAAGTGCATTAACCCAAAGTATTAAATTTCTTTAAGAAGAGGGGCATCTGGCCGTTGAGCTCCCAGCCCCAGTGCCTGATGACGGAACTGTACTCGGGGAAGTTCCAGACCATACATGGCTCCCTCTCTTCTGCAGCTCCCAGGCTAGCGCTGTAGCACTTTCCCAAGAGGAGCAAACCACTAGCATTTCTCATCCCCGACCCCAGATCCATGATGCAGGTGCTCTCCTCCAGGCAGGAGGGGCTGAGATGGGGACTCCTTTCCTCCTCCAGGCTCTCTCCGGCGAGACAGAAGCGCTCGGGAGGGGCAGCAGACTGGACTGAGAAGGTGTGGCCCCAGGCACACTCGGCCCAGCTTACTCTTAGAGTGGGAGCCTGGGGAGGCAAGCTGAGACAGCCAGAAGTTAACCATCATCACCCATCCTCTACTCATAAAGCAGGGGCGCTACTCTGAGAGAAGGAGGTCCCTGTCCCTGAGGCCCCCTCATCCAGAGCAGTAATGCAGAAATTCTACTTACGAAGAGAGGCAGGCTACAAGAACAGAGAACATGAGCTTTCCTTTAAAAAAGTTATATATATATATATTTTTTGAACAGAGTAAAGAGAAATTCAAGCCTAGGGAAATCTCTAAAACAATGGAAATGTTCTGGTAAGCAATTAAGAGGAGGCTGCTAGCTCCTCAGCAGCAACAAGCTAAACATTTTAATATAACATTTAATATAACATTTTAATATAAAAAACCAGGAGAGTAACTGCTCAGCGCCCTCCTGGTCTGGAACAAACCTCAAAGGCTTGACTCAAGGTCTAGTCCTGCAGTGGAACTGAATATAGTTGGATCAGACCTTGGGACAATTTATGCTCCTGGGCATTGTCAAAAATGATAGAACAATCATCTGACAATTAGTGGAGACTGAAAGCTAGGTGTGATAGCAGCAGAGGCAGACAGACAGACAGGGACAAGAAGAAAGGACAGTCAGGAGAGCCTTGCTAGCCTACGGTCATCTGAGGCTGGGGTACGCATGCCCAGGGCTTCAGTCCCCAGGGAACCTTGCCAGGGATGAACTCCCTGAAACAGGGCGTCAAGCCTACACTTACAAACGAGGGAACAACGAATCACAGGACCAGCCCTGGGGAGGAGGATCCTGTATCCAGAGTTGCTACAAAATATAATCTTAACGTAGTTTTCGACAAAATACCACAAGGTTTGTAAAAAAAAGACAGGAAAATGCAATTCATACAGAGAAAAGAAAAAAAGAGGCAAAGAAAATGCCTTTGAGAGACCAGATATCACACTTAACAAAGATTTCAAAACAGCCATTATAAATATATCAACAAAACTAAAATAAATGATTAAAGAAGTAAAGGAATATACGAGGATAATACATTATCAGGTAGACAATATCCATAAACAGAAATTGGAAAAAAGGAAAAAATCGAAAACTGAAATGATATAGTCACTGAAATGAAAACTTCACTCGAGTGAGTAGGCAGTGCCTCTCAGCTAGAAGTGACAGCAAACCTGAAGACAGAGGAAGGAAACGAAGTCATCTGGAAAAGCCTAAGAATGCAGAAAAATGACCAGAGCCTCAGAAAAATGAGGCAAACCTTCCAATGCACCAACATAATGTAATGAGACTCTAAGGAAGGAGAGAAAGGGACAGGACAAATACTTCTGTAAAAGAAACAAGTAAATACGAGGTGAAAATGTCCCAAATTTGAGGAGCAAATTCACATCCAAGAATTTCAGCAAACTCCCTGTAAATGCAATGGGATTCACACTCTGACATATAATATTAAAAGTGTTGAAATGCAAAGAGAAAACCCTGAAACAGCAAGGGAAAAATCGCTCATCACAAAGAAGGAAAGCCCAGTGAGATAAACAGCTGATTTATTGTCATAAATCACGGAGGCTCTCAGGCAGAGAAGGACATATTCAAAATGCTGCAGGCAAAAACGGAACCTTGAAAACCAAACATCTTGCACTGCTACTTTCAAAAGTGACGATGAGAAAAAGACATTTCCAGATAAACAAAAACAAAGGGAATTTAGTGCTGAAAGATCTACCTTAATACTGAAGGAAATTCTTAGGATTGAAAGCAAGTGACCCCAGACAGTAATTCAAATCCATACAAACAATTAAACAGGCAAGTAAATATTGCCAATAAAGGCAATTATTAAATAATTATGAGAATACAGTTACAGGTTTCTTCTGCATGTTTCCCTTAACTTTTTTAAAGCGCAATATTATATGTATAAAACTATATTGTTGGGCCTGTAATTTGCAGAAATGTAATCTTTTTGTTATTAACCGTACAAAGGAGATGGATGGGAGCAGAACTCCTGGAGAAAGGAAGTGACATCAGATGGTAATGGGAATCCACAAACACAAATGAGGAGAACAGAATGATAGATAAGAGGGTTACAGTAATGAACTACATTATTATATGCTTGCTTTAGAATTATGGAAAGTAGCAATTATAACAATGTGTTCTTGCATCTGTAACATGCACAGATGTGATATGTATGAAATAGGTACAAAGGAAGACAGAAGGAGAGCTATGTAGGGATAATGTTTCTGTATTTCACTGGAATTAAATTGGTAAACATCTGAAATATATTTTGAGAAGTTAGGCTGTATATTGTAAGCCGTAAAGCAACCACTAAGAAAATAATTCAGAAGAATACACTGAAAGCAACTAAACAAATTAACATGTGTGCTAGGATGTGTTTATCCAAAGCAGCAGAGTCCAATAAAATGAAGAGGGACGAGACATACAAGAGCCACATAGGAAACAAAAGGTAAAATGGCAGATGTAAATCCAACTACATAGCAACGCCAGCATTAAATATGAATGAAATCCAGTGAAAAGGCAGAGACTGTCAGATTGGTTCAAAAAAAAATAAGCAGCAGCTCTATCCTGTTATAGAAGAGATGCTCTACAGTCAAAGATACAGATAGTGTAAAAAGGATGAAAAAGATAGAGCACACAACCCACAATCATAAGAAATCTGGGGTGGATATGCTGACGTCAGACAGAATACTTAATGGCAAAAAAAAAGTTAGTAAAAATAAGAGCATAGTTTTATTAAGGTCAATAAAAGGATTGATCCATCAGGGAACTACAATTTTAAATATATATGGACCTAACAACCAAGCTCAAAAATACATGAAACAAAAGCTTACAGAACCAGACAAGTTAACAATTCAACCATAATAGTAGAGAATTCAATAGGCACTTTTTAGTAATGGATAAAACATGGTAGAAAATTAAAAAACAGAAATAAAAGACTTGGAACAATGGTCTAAGCCTACTTCTATACAACAATCCAATTAACAACAGCAAAATGCATTTGTTTTAAGGGCACGTGGAATATTTTTTAAGACACACCGTATGTTACGCCATGAAACTAACTCCAAAATAATTGTAGGCACACCTCATTTTATTGCACTTCACTTTATTGTGCTTCAGAGGTACTGAGTTTTTTACTAATTGAAGATTTGTGGCAACCCTGCATTGAACAAGTCTATCAGTGCCATTCTTCCAACAGTATTTGCTCACTTTTTAATAGATAATATTGGACTTGAAGCCTGAAAGAGTTAATTGCCTGTTTCTTTTCCTTTGCAAATTGGTTATTATTGGATCTGAATAAAAGGTTGTATCTGGCACTTTCAACTTAACTAAAACACACAGCATTCATTATCAAGCCAAGGATTGCTGTCTATGCAAACCACCCTTTGTGCACGAGCTAGAAAAGGGAGTGGGGCATTAGATGCTATTTTCATTAGGAAGTAAAGCATTTTTAGCAAAATGGAAGTCAAGTTGAGTCGCTGGGAGTACTTGAAAGCACATATGGTCCTTAACTACACTGTGGGGCATGCGCCCCAAGTCCAGGGAAGACAAACCGAAATAAGTGAGCAGTGCAGCCACCGAGTGAGGGGCACGAGGTCTGATGAGAAAGGACGCCTGCATTCAGAGCTCCGGTCCCCTTCCGGGAGCTCTGCAGGCCCTCACAGGGGGACGGGCATTCAAGTGCTACGGACAGTCCGCTGTGCATTCGTGGACGAGGAAACTTCCAGTTATACCACAAGTAAAAGTTAAAAAAAAAAATCTTACAAATCGATTACAAAACTACCTGTTCATAAAAGTCACTATACAGTATGTCTTTTTAAAACTGTCTGATATATATAAACATTGGAATAAACTTCTTCCCACTCTATAGGAAGAGAGATTTTGCAAGCTTCAAGGACTAATCATTACCTTTACAGTGACTTTCGTCCCAAGGATACACACAATTCTGGAGTCCATTGCAGACCAATGTGTTGTTAATACACATGTTGCTGTGGCAGAAGAATGTATTGCCTTCACAGGGGGCTAAAAACAAGAAGAAAAAGACAACAAAAAAAGTTGTAACTTTTTATAGTAGTAAATCACTCACATTACCAATCTAAAAACAAAAAGATGAGAATAATAATTTGCCATCAGACTGAGATGAATGATCTGACATTCCGTTCTCAGATGTGTGGCTGTGCTGGAAATTATTTCTTGTGTTACTAACAGAGCAGAATTCCTCTAGATGTGCTGTTTACAAAATGGGCACGAGGATTTTCTGTCCTAAAAATGAAAGTACATCATCTATACAGGTTTTTTTTTTTACTTGGCTCATTCATTTAGCAAAACTTAAGTGCCTACAACATGCATAAAATAATGCTCTGCACTGCAATTCTGTATATTTAAATTTAGTTGTACTGCGCAAAAGAATCAAACAGTAAAATTATTTTGAAAAGTATATGCTTCTAGAATGCTAAGCATTCTGCATTTTAAGCATATAAAAAATAACAGTGAATGTCATGGAAATTCAGAACAGGGAAAAATTAATCCAGCATAATATAAAACTATTATTCTCATCATTTAACATATATATATGGTGATGAAATTAGCCTCCTCTGTATGCATTTTACACATTCTAGTAACTTCGGAGACATGGTCCATGATCTCCAGATGACAATGCACATTTTGGGCACTGGGAGGTAAAATAAGAACTCTAAGAAGGTATACAGTTTGGCTATGTAAATATGAGAAATAGTGAAGAGTTATAGCAAAGTATAATGTTGGATATGAATTCAGTATTAGGCAAAATACATTTTTTTCTTTATCAGTGATAGGATATTGAAAATAATCAGTCTCTAGACTAGTGCAGACTTAGGGGTTCCAGCTCACAGACAGCGCTTCGAAGCTGACTTTTGCTTCTAGTTTGCAACCATCTAACATATCCCTTAACATGTCCCGTAATGTAGTGTTCACTGCCAGTAATAGTCCTGTGGCCCTTTAAAGGATAGGTGCTCTGGAAACATATTCGGAACAAAACACACAATTTAAAGTGGTTAAATCAGGAAAGATTTATTAATGATCAACATTATCTAAATACTGCAGTCACATCATAATGAATTTTGCACCTTCAAAACTGTATACTGCAGATAGTTTGGAAAGCTATATTTGCTATATTAATCAAAAGTTTCAGGAAAATGCTTTGCATATGGTGACTTAGTATATTTTAACACTCTTAGAGGAATCCTTAAAAAACAAACACTAAAACACTTTAGACTTGCAAATAAAAAATAGAGCAAAGATAATAGAGCAAAAAAAAAATAGAGCAAAAATAATAATGATTTAACTTTCTGACACTTAAGATACTCTCCAAAGTCCATCACTTTCTTTGCCTGAGAGATGGAAATAAAGCTGTTATTTATTATAAATATATAAATGAATTCATATTGATATTATATATTTAGGTACGAATCATAATGAAGAGCAAATTCAAGCAAAGTGATTCCTACCGACTCCTGAATAGAGTTTCTTCTTCCCTGTACTTGGTTTGATTTTAGGTTCCCAGTTAAAGAGTAAACAAAAGATGTAAATTTCATTAAAAAGAAAAAAAAGGTCTTAAAGAGTAGAAAATACATAGCTGTTGTTTGAAAAATATCGTACCCAATATTTTATTGTCAGTGACTTGTTAAACATCATATAAACCTTTGATCATGTAAAATTTAATGATCTGATATATTATTGCACAAATCTGCAGGTCTGGTTTTGGAAGGTTAAGGCAGGCAGTGTGTAGAAGAGAAAAGGTTTTGGTGTTCGGGTTCCAATATAAAGTCCAGGAGTGTCTCTCTGAAGTTTTTAGTGAGCCTATAAAATGGAGGTTTGTTTCCCAAAACAACATTGTCTTACAACGGTAGGAGCAGCATTATGAGAACACAGAAGCACAGGACACAGATGCAGATTTTGAGATTAGTTACACACTCGAAGTCCAATTTTCAGATTCCAATTTAAAATATGTTCAGTGTTAAGTAAAATATTTCACAACACGTGTTTTAGAAACATTAAGATCTAATGCAACATTTTGCTTTAGCAACGAAGAGGTGTACTATGGACTCTAAGGCGGAGAAATACGGCATGCTCCTGGGCCCGCACCCTCTTCGTGAGTCTCAATGACGTGTTCAGGGAAGTCACGTGCCAAAGAAGCTTGTTTAACTTTGTTCGATCCAAACACCTCTGCTTTCATGAGTTCACCACTTAGAGAACATAACATCAAAAATAAAAGCTTGGGAAATGTTGCCTCAGGGTTTAAGAATCATTACAGCAGTAGAATACTTAATTTGGATGGGTTTATAGAGTAGTATGAGAAATTACTAAGGTGTAAAGTCAGGTGAAAACGGAGAATGCAAATAGTTTTAAACTATAAGCCTTACACAAAAGTACACATGTGGAAAACCTCACTAGAAACACTGAACCAAAATGTTAGAAATGACTATTTCTAGGACATTCAAAAGTTATATTTAGCTTTTATTGAGAATTTTTCCATGTGTACATATAAAAGTATGTATATATACCTCTGTGTGCATATACATATATATATATATGTATATGCACACATATATATATATATATATATACATACATACCTATGGCTACTTTTTATAATTGGGGGAAATTGGTAACTTTTCATGAAATAAATGCCAGATAGTAATATAAAAGGTGTATTTCTCTTTCACATTTTAGCTAGTAGAATAATTTTTACATAACATTTATACTTTACTATATTCAAAGATAATCAGTGAACTTAATATTTCACTGAACTCCATCCACTCTGCTGGGTTCTATTTTTAAAATCCTTGAATATTCCCACGCTGACCACTAGGTGGTGAGCTTGTACCATACTTTGTGCAAGAGGCAGTATGATGCTCACACCATGGACGCATCCGGGATAAACAACCCTTATGACGACATATTGCTGATGTAAGAAAATAAAAACTTTAGGAGATAAACAAAATAATTGTTAGCATTATTTAAGTTACGGAATGGCAGGCAAGAGAAAGAAGAGTAGCCACAACACTAAACATGAAGTTTCATTTAAAGTTTTAATAGAGAATTGTAAAACATACGTGCTACAATGTTAAAGGTTTAATGTTGGATGTATCATTGCTTTTTAGTATTGTGTCATGTTTTTATATTTGCTCAACGTTGTAATTAAAAGGTTTTAAATTTATACTTTCTATTTTAATGTAAAACCACTAATGTTCGTTCTATCAGAGTTCCTTGCCACCCCCCACCCCACCCCCACCTTTCTTTTTAAATCCGGAAATCCACTAGAAACTACTAGGGAGATACCAAGACAAAATGGAAATGAAAACTGACATTTTCTTTCTGGAACACTGATATTTCAAATAACATATGCTTTATGGTTAATAAAACTATCAGTGGTAGATTAGTTCACACAACACCATACTTCATGAAAATTTGGGAATAGAAGTGAAGCTTGATCCTAGCCATTTCCCTTTAAAAATCATTGTATCCCCTAAATAACAGGTGGGGCTGAAAGGCAGGTGCTCTGCCCAAGTCACCCACCCCACACACCTGAATTTCTTCTCTCTTCACACATTCTTCTTGCTTCTTACTCCCCTCAAATTCTTTTCTTTCAACTTGTTTAATTTGAGGTTTGTCAAAAGCTCATCCCCACTGCGCTGGCCTGTGCGGCTGCACACAAGGGCGCACACACACACACACACACACACATAGACACACACTCCCATGTTTGAGTCTTTTCTGCTTTTGCTGTTTATTCTTCATTATTTCCCCAGTCTTACATAGGAAAGGAACTGGGCACAGAAATGTGTGCGGAAGCAGCGGGCGGAGGAAATGGATTGCACGTACACGCCCTTGTTTCATTTCTTGAATTCAGCCTCTCTCAGCCCTGAAGACATTGATTTATTAACTTTCTGACACTTAAGATACTCTCTAAAGTCCATCACTTTCTTTGCCTGAGAGATGGAAATAAAGCTGTTATTTATTATAAATATATAAATGAATTCATATTGATATTATATATTTAGGTACGAATCATAATGAAGAGCAAAATCTAGCATACTTGAAAATTCAATTAGTTTTATTCAGTAATAACTTTGAACAATTCAGGGAAGAAAGATACTTTTCTTCCTGCCTTTCCCAGACCCCCCCAGTCAGGCCCCCAGGGCCAGACGCAGTGCCTTTACACTGTTTTCTCCCAGGCTTATGCTTCCAGCTCTGACTCGTGAGGCTCATGTTTATACACCTTCAAATTCTGACACAACATTTCCACTTGGAGTTCAAATCAAGCGGGACATGGGCTTACAGAGAACGGCTGCACTCTACTCTGAAACCATCCCCTCTTCCTCACCCCGTGCTGCCCCCACTCTGCCCCCTGACATCACCTGGCGCGTGACCAACCCCCATCCCCGCCGCTAGTCAGGCTAAAGGCTCAAGGTCATCCCTGAGCCCTTCGTTCCGACACTCACGTCAAACTGGACTTTAGTTGTATCCACTTTATCTATCAGTTGTCTGTCTGTCTACTAATTATCTATCTACCTATCATCTCTCTCTCTCTTCTTATCTGTCATCTATCTATCATCTATCTATCATGTATCTATCATCTTTATCTATCTATATCTATCATCTGTCATCTATTTATCATCTATCATCTATCAATCATATCTATCATCTATGTGATCTATCACATCTATCAATCATATCTATCATCTATCTATCATATCTATCTATCATCTATCATCTATCTATCATCTATCTATCTATCATCTATCATTCTACCATCTATCATCTATCATATCTATCTATCATCTATCTATCATCTATTCTATCAATCATCTATCTCTATCTGTCTATCATCTAGCTATCATCTATCATCTATCATCTATCTATCATCTATCATCTATCTATCTATCATCTATCTATCATCTATCATTTATCTATATCTATCATCTATCTATCTATATCTATCTATCTATCTATCATCTATCTATCATCTATCATCTATCTATATCTATCATCTATCTATCTATATCTATCTATCTGTCTATCTATCATCTATCTATCTATCATCTATCTATCTATATCTATCTATCTATCTATCTATCATCTATCTATCTATCATCTATCTATCTATCATCTATTATCTATCTATCTATCTGTCATCTATCTACCCACCTACCTACCTAAAGTTATTGTGATGGTCTCCACTGATACACGTGAGCCATGCCACCTTCCACTGACTGGTCTCCTACATCAGAACCATGTACATGGCAGCCAGAGGAACTGTGTTCATTTCAAAGTATAAATCAGACCACTTTTACCCCTCTTAAAAGCACTCGAAAACCACCCCAATAAAACTAGATTGAACCCCAAACTCCTTTGTACCCCTTCTGCTTTCTCAAAATTCTGACACAGCTTCCTCCTGAACTCCAGGGTCACCCACTCAGAGCAGCACACTCACGTCCTCATCCTTCCACACGACGTTACCCCATGTGGGGTTTTGCCCCACAACCCTCATTAGGACTTGAGTTTATCTTCTTTATTCACCCTCCTGTGCATCACCTACCGCCTCTTATAACAACCTAAGCTTAGCGAGAGAGTTGTTTTGTCTCCTGCTTTATCGCTGGGGTCGAGAGCAGCGATGCCGTTTTGGAGAGGCGTAAGAAACACTTGTCCACCAACAGGATCAGAACAAAAATTCTTGAGGCAGTAACATGGATATACATGGATATGAGGTGTCATTTTCTCATTCAATACTGGCAGTGATTAATTTCTAAGGAGTAGCTAATCTTTTCTTAATGAACTTGATGGAAGAAAGTATCTAAAATCAGAGATATTGATTATGAGTAAACATCTGAATAAGTATCCAAAGATTTCAAAACTGGGTTCAAAAATGTATAGCTTGTTGTGAAGCATCACTTTTAATGATGGCATTCTAATTACAGATAAAGAAAATGTATAAAAAATAAATACTTTGGCCATCAGAATTGCCCCCAAAACATATGTTTTGTTTTTTCCAAAATACATGGAAAAACTTTCCCTGCCACCATACTTTAAAGTTAAAATGGCCCTCGGGTTAAGCAATTAGAGAAAATGACATTTATTTGAAAAATGCTGAGAAGATTTGAGCCCAGAAATAGATTTGTGCCTCTTCTCGTCATCTCCTTTATCATCTTAATATATTTTATCAAAAGATCAATATCTGTTTCCAAAACTTTATGCTCTGCTGTGACTTAGTTATTGTTCAAAATACCCAGTATTATTAGGATATATTTTCATCTTTTTTAACACAAGAAATCCTATTTGCAAGCTTCCATTTAATCTCACTCATGTTTATTAGATTTCCCATCTTTCTACTAGAATTGCATATCCCTACAGTTCCAAAATATTATAATAAGAAAAGAGAAATATCTTAGTGAAAAAAGCATTTTTCATAGGCAGAGACCAAGTCTTTCCTCACATAGGGCATGAACTTCGCTGTGTTCTATCCATTCTACTTGATTCTAATAAATTACTATACATTTTTATACTATGATTGTGTGTGCCTTAGGTCAGCTACATGATTATTTATTTATCACGTGCAATTAGACATGCTACAATTACAATAAAGAGGACATTATATTTCTTTGGGGTTTGCACTCTGATTATTATTAGGACTTGGCCATGTGGCCCCGGGTTTGTTTTCATGACTGGTGTCTGCATATCGGAATGGTTGGTTAATTTAGACAAGCTGTTGCATGAAAATTACTATATTTGGTTTCATGGTTGAACATGCCAAGTTCCAAAAAGGGACTTGTAGTAAGTAAAGATTAGAATCCAGAATAAATGGAACAACAACCTCAAATTTGTGACTCAGTAGTTCAAAGGCTAACAGTTCAGAATAATAATTTTATGTCCCCATACAGCAAGTATAGGCTCTTTTCAGTGACAGATTAAAAAAAGTAGCCATAAAGGCAGAATCAAAGTGATCAATATATATTATCCCCAAGGATCCTACCAAAAAGTACAAGGAATTTTCTGCCGTTATTTTTGTCCACAGGATTCCTGGCAGACCCACACTTTAACTCTAGACAATGTTGATCTAAAAAGTTCAGTGAAAGTTCTGCAACCTTTTCTAAGTGATTCAAAAAACCCACATGGAAGCCAAAATTAAAGAGAATTGTTTTAGTGAAGAAAACTACTTGAAATGAATTCTAAATTTTAACTATTCCCCTAAACTGTGTATCTGTATGCATAAAGTTTTTTCAATGATTTGAATTAAATGTCCAAACCAGCAATAAATGTCTTTCACTGATTAAAATATTAAGATATTTTTGACAGCTGTTTTCTTTATGGCACAACTGGACTCAACCACATGTTTAAGAAGAAAGGAAGGAAGGGTGAGTCCTTGGAATATTACACAATTTTATGTCATTGTTTTTTGCTCAAAGCCTCAGTATATTCAAAAGTAAGAAACTACTGACTGTAAAAGTTTCCGTGTGTTAGTGTTCCGTTAATGGACACAATAGGAGCTACCACCCATTTGTCATTTGCACTGTTGGAACACATACATTTAAAACTTACAGCTAGAGTGTAATGTTTCCTTCATTTTCTAGAAAAGAAACAGACAAAGTCAAGGTGTTACAGGTAAGCTAGAAGCAGAATTAACCGAATGGCACCAAATACATCATCTTACACATTTTCTTATCCTACTAATGATTTCTTTTTGCCAGTGAAACAATGCTTTTCAAAAGGGCTGATGTATGATTTTTGTTTCTGAAAATGTCTAACATTAATTTAAGAAGTCTAAACACAAATATACTTGCCAAAAACTATATATTTACAGTTTTGTGATACATCTTCTTTGTTTTTTCATAGTAAGACAATATTTAATTTTAAATACTTCTTTTATGTAGAATACTTATTCAATAGTAGGATATGGAAAGGACATGTATTTAGATACACCGTTACCACTTGGCATTATATGCCTTTGATCTTCTAGTCAGCTAAGTTATTTGTTCATAATTTCAGATGCAGAGTTTATGTTTAATAAAAACCAACAAGAAAAAAAACCAAAGAAGAAATATTAAAGCTATGGTAAACTGAATCATAGTTCCCCAAGATTCCCATGCCCAATTCCCAGAGGTAGTGAATATTACCTTATATGGCAAAACAGGTTTCACAGATGGGCTTAAAGTAAGCATTTCAAGATGGGGAGATTATTCTGGATTATCCAGGAGGTGCCAGTGGAGTCACAGGTGCACTTAGAAGCGAAAAGTAGAAGGTCCAAGGGACAGGATGGGATACACAGTGAAGCAGAGGAAGGTGAGATGGCTCCTTGCTGGCCCGGAAGGAGGAGCTCTGAGCCAAGGAACGCAGCTCTAGCTACCGGGACAGGTGAGGGACGCATTCTCCCCTAGAGCCTCTCACAGGCGATCAGCCCCGGGGACACCATGGCTGCAGCCCAGGGACCCCTACTTCAGATGAGCATGTGTGCTGCTTGAAGGACTGAGTCACAGGAGCAACACGAGACTAATACATTTACTTACACCTACAGTTGATTTCGCAGAGTGATCAGTACCTTAGCCCACGAGGCTCTGCACGTGTAGCTTTGGGACTCACCTGCTTTGGTTTATTGAGGTGATATGACAATTTTACTTCAAAATGAGGAGTTTTCACTATCTAGTACAGAATCCAAATTGTATACACAAGAGGCAGCAGGCCAAACCACATTCTAGGCAAGAAAGTAATAAAACTGAAAGTGCAAGCAATCAATCAATCACTAATAATCAATCACTGTGGCAGAAGAGTAAGAATGGTACCAATATAAAAATGCTAGAGAAAAATATCTACAAGAAGAAAATTAGCCTTTTTAGAACACAGTGTTTCTGTGGATAATTTACTAAAGTAAAAGGGAAAGTATGTGGTGGGAGTGTGGAACAGCACAAATACAAATGAGCATTTTCTGAAGTGAGTCACACACTCAAATTTAATTTGAATGAATGTGGAAGCACCTTAAAAGGAGCAACCATCTCATTCATTGTTGTGCCATCAATGAGTGGGCACTGGCATGTCTCCTGAAGGAGCAAAAGGGTGAATGGAGGATTGTAAATAAGTATCAAAATGGAAACATTCTGGTAATGAGGTTAATTAAACAGCAGTAGTTGCTCAACTTTTGGAGTCAACCTGAGGTTGGTGATGTTTGTGAATGATTTTTTTTTATATTGCCTGTAATTATTTCTTGTCATATCTCTTGAACTACCAAATTTAGGAATAGTAATAAATAATCAATGAATAGTATTATATTTGTTAATACATTTAAGAAATACATTAAGCAACATATACACATTGACATTTGGATTATCCATTGTGCTAAAAATTGTACATCTTAACAATAAAGATATGCTTCCATTTTCTACGGATGAGTCACAAATTACTATAAACTTACTGGTTTAAAACAACAGCATTTATTATCTCATAGTTGTATAGGTCAGAAGTCTGGGTCAGGTGGGGTCTTCCTTAGGGTCTCACAAGGCTAAAAACAAGGAGGCAGCTGGTTGGGCTCTCACTTGGAGCATGGAGGTCTCTTCTACTTTTTCAGTTTGTTGGAACAATTCAAGTGCCTGGGGTTGGAGGACTGAGGTTTCTGCTTTCTTGCTGGCTGTCAACTGGGGGACATTCTCAGCTCCTAAAGAGCACCCACCTTTCTCTGCACATGCCCCTCTCTCTAACATGGCAGAGTGTTCCTTCAGGGCCAGCAGGAGTATTTGCCAGTTTAGAATGTCTCCAATTTCTTCCATCCCTGACCTTTAGACTTTCTTTCAAAACAGCATAAAGATTTGTGTGTGTGTGTGTGTGTGTGTGTGTGTGTATGTGTACAGTCAGACCTACCAGGAAAGTCTCCCTTTTGAAATTCAAAGTCAGCTGATTAAGGACTTTAACTACTTTTGCAGAATCCCTTTTAACATACAATGTAACACGATATCCCATGATATTTTCAGATTCTTTCTCTGCTCAAGGGGAGGGGTACATACAAGGTTTCTACACCAGAAAGAGGCAATACTGGGATCATCACAAAATTCTGCCTACCACAGTCCACTCTCTGGTCTATTTGCAGATGCAAAACACATTTCTCTTTCCTAAGGCTCCCAAGCCTATCATCCCATCTCAGCTTTGACTCAGAGCCCAAAACCTCACAATCTAAATCATGTAAATGTGCTGCAGATAAGGTCCTGAGTGACACCCTTGAAGGAGTCTGAACTAAGTCCCGGGAGTACAGTCCCTATGAATGTGTAGACCCCCTGAAACCAAAAAGACAAGCTGCCTGCCCATAGCTTCCAACCCAACAGCCAGGTAGGCATAAGTTAGTATTTACAGAGATTCTGATACAGAACGGAGAAAACAGAGTGAATAAGAGTGACTGGTCCATAACAGTTTTGAAATCCAGCAGTGTGACCATTGGATTTTTCTTGACCATGTTTTCATTCTGGGGTAATCCCCTGTAGCTGTGGGCTTTACCCCCAGGCTCTGGTTCTTCCCCAAGTCATCCTTTCCCAGGAAAGGTGACATACATTTGCAGCTGAGTAGTTTTATCTGATTGCTTCATGCCACAGGCCTTGGAGTTCTGAGGACCTCTTTTCATTGGAGCTCTATCCTTCTCAGGCCCAGCTCACAGTGCTTCCTCTGAAATGATTTTCTCAATAACGTCGTAACCTTTGCTTAAAATTCACGGGGTTTCTCCCTCTTAGACAAATGCTCACCCGTAAGTCTCTTTGCGATAATCCTTCCTCCCTGGCTCCTCCTGAGATGACTGAGGGTCCTGGAGACTCTCCGGTTTGACTCAGTGGATCTTTGAGGCACAAGTTTAATCTCGGGAAAGGGCCTTTTAGTTCCTGTCACTGGTGATCTTTCTGTTTGATGGCTTAGCAATGATTGTACAGTCATACATCAGCCTTTTTTCTGCCACAATTTTGGCCATCATTTCTGACTTTTAACATCTTTTTCACCTGGAGAACCTGGAAGTTTTCAAACTAATCTGGCCCTAAATTTTTTTTTTATGCCCTCCTCAAATTATCTCCCCCTCTCACATGTCACTGTGAGCAAGGAGAGACACAGCAGCCCTCCACGCCCAGACTTAGTCTAATCATCCTTCTAAGGCAATTTAGGCTTTTTCCTAGATTCTCAAAATTCAGTCAACCTATGACCACTGCCAGGCCCCAAAGCTGCTTCCACATTCCAGCCATTTGTTACAGCAACATCTCCCGTTCACTACCAAATGCACAGCACAGTCTAAAAAACTACCACCCATTTAGTATCTTACATCGACACCCATTTCTAATCACCTGACTTCAGAAGCGGGGGGTACTGGATCCTCTGCCAGGGTCTCACAGGCACAGCAAGGTTTTGGCCAGGCCTGTGGTCCACACCTTGTTCTCAAGATTCTCCTAGCAGCTCCCTTAGGCTCTTGGCAGAATTCACTCCCTTGCAGTTGCACAACTGCGGTTCCCATTTCCCTGTGAGCTGTTAGCCAGGGATGCTCTGAGCTCCTGGAATCCGCCATCTAACAGGCGGGCAGTTGAGAACATACTAATTTGCCCTAGGCCAGCAGTCTTTCTGCCTCTTGCATCACCTTATTTTAGAGAGCTCACCTGATTAGGTCAGGTCTCTCTTCCGATGAAGTCAAAGGCAATTGATCAAGGACCTATTTACATCTGCAAAAAAACTTTTGCCATAAGATGAAACTTAATCACCAAATAACACCCCAAATCATTTGCAGGTTCTGTGTATCTGAATGAGAGGGGGACATAAGGGGCTTCTACACCAAGAGGTGTGAACCTTTGGCTCACATCAGAACACTGCCTTCCACAGAGTCCTTCAGCTCTACTCCTCTTTGCATTTAAGTGTTAGCATATGTATATGTCTTTGTGAATAAATCTATAGTTTACAATTGACAGTCTTTGTCACCAATGAATGACACTAAATAGATGATCTTGTTTTAGCAAATTATTATACATAATATCTCATAATACTGTAAATAATAAAGTGGACAATTTGCTTTTCATCTCTTTTTAGTTACATGTCTGTTTTTAGCAGAAACATGCTACTCATAGTCAAGTGTTAAGTGATTGAGATTTTATCATGTAAGAGCTCCAGATGAAAGCAGAGGAGCCGCTGAAAGTGGAATTTGAAAAGTCAAAACTAGATATTGCTTATGTTTTTCATTCATTCTAGTTACTGCAGATTCATGTCACACAGAAAGAGACTGGCTCGGAAGGTTTGGCACGTCACTCAATTTGAAGAGTCACATTCACTAATCTCTCCGTTATGTATGTTCCACACCTAAATACAGAGCCCCATCATGACTGGCTATGAATTTTCCTATTTATGTAGACTCAAAATTGAAACTATACTAACTATAGTCAAATGATTTAAAGTTGGTGATTCTCTAGAGCAAAATCAATGACTTTATAAAATGCTATGCATATATGTAAAAACATTACAGTAAGCACTCTTAAATTGAGTAGTTAAAATAAAATATAGCTCACATTCAATAATCAATGGTAAGAATTATTCAACATATTGCCTATTTATCTCAAACTAGATTTACTCTTCTATATCCACAAGTATGTTTAGAACCCGAGTCTCCATAATATTTGCTGATTTTTGACCTAAGAAAGCAAATGAGTTGTAGTTGTTAATAAATTTTGCTATTTGTTTCAGAATACATTTAAATATTAAATAAGTCGTTTTTCTTAAGGAATATAAGCCAAAATTAATATGTAAAATTTTTGAGGTCTTTCTTTGGGTGCCTATATATGTGCTCATCCCCACTGGATACCTCACCTGAGAGTAGACTGAGCATTTTGAGTAATAAAAGTGCAAAGTGCATTGAAGTGCTTTTAGGGTATTGAAAGCATTATAACAAACTTTTTTCAGCAGCTGCCACCAGCAGGGCGATGCCATTAATGAGGCAGCAATCTCTGGCGGAGCTCAAAACAGATAGAAGTGAGGAGTTAGTGAGGTGGCAGAGGCACAGGTATGATATTTGTGGGAAAAATCCAGGGAGGAGGTATTTCTCCAGCCTCAGTTGAAGACAGACATTTCTTCTATTCAGTGGTCTTACATGCTCATTACGAACATTAGAAAATACCTTTTGTTTCTGCAAACGTTGGCATTTAACTCAGACTTTATAAAATGCTTCCAATGTTCCTATGAAACCTAAGTTTGATGACTTTTGTAATAAGTATTCTTCAGCCTCTGTGTTACACAGACTCTTCCCTTTTTCTATAATTTATCATATACAAATGTAAAAATATGATGATCTGAAAATATATTCCTATGTGCATCCATCAGTCCCCAGAGGCGGAAGCCTCTCATTGTAATTTTACTTTAGTCTAATGCTTATAGTTATGTGAAAATGGTGTACTGTGAGTATAGCGTGTAAGTGTAATATGTAGATATCATGTGCAATAGATTAGAGGAGTCACATTCAGTTTGTAAAGCACGTAAAACAGGGCAGACCAGTATGAGCTATATAAGGGATGCATAAATCGTCATTTTTACCACCACCACCATCTTTAGAAAATTGGAGATTTGTCCATCCCCTAAAAGTGGCAGAGAATCCATAAGAGGATTTGTGACATTCTCTAACAGAGCTGTTAAATCACTGGCACGGGGATGAGGGTGTATAGGGAGAGCCAGTTATTCTGCTTGAATTCCCAAAAGGTGGACTGAAATAATACATGGTCTAAATTTACTCTCCTTTAACCCCTAAAAATACCCTATGGTCTTCACCTAAGACACTTGACTGATATCAGAATATTGTTGAATATGCTCTAAGCACTCTCTCAACATTGGGCTGGGAATACCATCTTACAAATGTAGGAACCAAGAAAAATACCAAGTTGGTCTCATTATTTGACTAAGACAAAGCTGGTCATTGATTTCACATTTCTTATCTTTACTCCATTTGAGTTTGGTGTTCATGGAGTAGAGACTGGAGAAATTAATATAACATAACATAATATAACATACATAACATAACATAACATAATATATAACACAGCAATATAATTTGATTATCTATTGCCTTCAAAAACAACAGAAATATAATGCAAAAACTCTCTTAGCCAGTAATATCAACTAAAACAATACAATGTAGGGAACCTGAAACTCCCTGAATATAGTCCCCTTATTTCCTCATTGAAGCCTCATAAGATGATCAGAACCACCCATTTCTGAGTAGCAGCATTGATGAAGTCTACTCCCTATTGTTTTGAAACTTCAATCTCTTATCCAGAAAACATTAATTTCAATATAAAAAGCCTTAGTCTGTACGCACACATTCCATCTGTCTATGACTTTCATCTTAGGCATATAATAGAAGAATTCTGTATAGTTTCCACCAAAGCAGAAAAAATGAAACATCATAACAAAACTACATAGGCAACATGGCACAGGGTAAATTTGCTCCAACCGAAGCTTTGGTACACGTCATGACAGAAGCCATTGAAACATACTCGTCATGCAAATGAAAGTGGTCATCCACCCTCCCTGTAGGTGAGATGCTTCCTAGCTATGGAGGAAGAATGCCCTGACTGTTCTGATTAGTCACTGAAAAGCCCGCCCACTCGAATGATTTCCGGAGATCATTTACATGCACGAAAACTTTTATCTCAAATAGAAATGTTTCTAATGATATATGCATGTTATCATCTACTTCACCATTTCCTGCATGAGCAGAATTTTAAAGACTCATAAAACTCAATCAACCTTAAAATCAAAAGGGACTTCAGAGTCGCCAGCCCTCTCCCCTGCAAAAACATAGACCTCTCCCCTACACCATTCATACCGGGTGATTATCCATTTTCAGACTGAATCACCCTCTGTCCGGAGTCTATATCCTCTATGGGAATCCACTCAGTTTTGGAATATCACAGTTCCTATGAGCTAGACATTCTTTCCTGAATAACATGCAAATGTTTCTCTACAATTAATTTGATGACCATTAATCTTACTTTTCAGATATTAATCCGTATCATCCAACGTAAGTCTCAAGTAGTTACCACATTGTGAGCCACAACAAATCTCTAAGGCAAACATTTCTTCTCCCTTGGCCCTTTCTCATGATTCTAGCTGCTTTTGCATCCTGGGCAGCCTCTTGAAATTGATTAATCTCCTCGTCAGTACCACCCAGAAAGGTCAGGCTGTGCAACCTGTATTGCACCAGAGTACATCCTGTGAGACTGCCTTCTTTGAGCTGTTTACTGCATTTTCCTTTAAAAAAAATCTAATAGTGCTTAAAAGAGTTTTTGTCAATTACTTTAAAAAAAAGTATTAGCTCATTTAAATGAAATAACACCCCAGTCAGGGTTGTCTTATACTATTGTGTAATTGATATTTAAATCATAAGAGCATCGTATTTTCATTTACCCCATTACATTGTACGGTACGGTTTGGATAAAAGTCAGAGCCTTTTTGTGATTTTTTAAAAAATAACTAGATCCGAGCATCTAACATTAGCTAGCCCTTCCATGTATGTGTCATTTTAATCAGATAGGAGTTCTTACGGTGCTACCATGACGCACAAGAACTCCGAACAAAGCGCTCTTCCACCAAAGGCACCATCTACTGGACGTGGTACAGAAATCAGCAGTGAAGACAACAAATGGGTTCCCTTGTAGCCTGAATTTCTTCATATTCTGTCAGGAAAATGACAAGAACTTTAAGGGAGCCAAAATAAATATCTTGCTGAAGTGAAGACCCACGACTTCTAACATTTTGATCAGCTACTGAAATGAAGACATAGCAAAGCCTGCTGTTTCAGCCCGCCGAAATGCTGGGAGAGATTTTTCATGTGCCCTCTGATGGTATCAAGACTTAGAAAGACTTGAGGGGCATTCAGCACTTCTGATAATATCCAACTGGGTAATTACAGGGGATTTTAAAGCCCAAACTATTTATTCACTATTTAAAGAATTGTCCAATGAATTTAGAATGCATGCATTTTTAGAAAATTGGCGGCTGTGCCTATCATTAAGAAATCCTTGACATTTCAAAAAATGTTTTATTATCTTTCTTTTAAGAATGGATAGTTTCAAAACACAAGGTGCTGATGTTTAAAGCTGAATTTTTCAGGATTATTTTTCTTTTGTATAAATGTATTAAACATGAATTATTCAGGGTTTCTAAAGAACATTCCAAATATATCTATTAATATGACTCATTACTTGTTAGAACATCGTTTTCTGAAATTGCTGTGCTTTGCACGAAGCTCCGGGTATCACCCATTGTTCCATTTTAAATAGTTTCTAAAACTTTTTCTATTTACTCTCTTCCCAAGCACTTCTCTCTCTCTTTGCCTGCTTTCACTGGGACTCTGCAGTCTTGGACCTATTTGCAAAAAATGGGACTTCAAGAGAAGCTTACTAAAGCGAACCTACCAAATGTTTTTATGCAGGTTTTTAAGATTTAAACTCAAACTTCATGAGAAGCTGCTGCACCAGGTCCATACGCTCCGTAAGAGCTAAACCAAAGACAGACAATATCCATCATTTCCCAGTTGAGTAGCATGAACTGTCTTAAGCAAGGCTGTCATCCACATGTAATGTGTAGCTCTCTCCTGTCACAGGGTCAAAACGAAGGGAAGCGGGTCTCAGGGACTGTAATACCTTGTTCAGGCAAGCCCGGCTGTGCTCAAATGGCATGAACTAAACACCATCAACAGCTTATGAGACTCGCATCATATGACACATTAGACGGACAAGTCAAGTGCAGAGAATCTTACGTTCTTGAAAGGATGTGAAGAGCATCTGAAATCGGCTGTTCCGACTGCCCTCGTCGGCCCACATGCGGATCACCCCGAGACCTGTGCGGAGCATGACATCGTTCGCCACTGTGCTACAGAACTTAGCTTTCAGATCCTCCACGGAACTGCTTCCATCATACACGGCCACAAAGTTCCTTTTGCATTCATTTGAATTCTGCATCTCGTAGTCCAAGAATCTTAAGTAGATCTATAAAACAACAACAAAGATACAATCATTTCCCTGAATCAAAATATGAAAGTGTCCAGTAAGGACCAGAACTTTCTCTTTCTCAGTCTGGAAAGAGAGGCTTGACTGCAATCAGTCTTATGATTTCTCCCCTGTACACAGAGACCAGGGAGTAAAGGTACATGGCTAAGATAAAATTGCGTTGAATATTTTTCTCAAATATTACTATCCTTTCTTTACATAAATGTACCATGTCCCATGGCTGAGTATTTTTATCTAAGTGATCCTCATTTCTTTTCATAACTTATCTGGAATCTGTTATTAGTTTTCATACTTATACATTGTTTTATTTTCATCAACACAAATGTGTTTTAAATATTCTTGATATAGTCCTGTTAAGGTTCCATGGCTTTCATTTACTTCTAAAATTTATGGAAATAAATACTGTGAATTAACATCAAAGGAAAACAGAAATGGTATCAAAAGATAGACTCTGATTTCATTTTGTTTAAATTATTTCACATAACACAGTGCTTCATTTTTGAGGGAGAGTATGTTTTCTTAAAAATGCAGCTAATTTAGGATTATTTTCACCTTAACAATGAGTCGAACTATTTAGTTGAGTCCACATGCGTAAAAATTAAGTTAAGGTTTAATGAGTGGAAACTTCTCTGCAATCTACTTACTAGGTTATTCTTAAATACCCCCAACAACTCTATAAAGTTTTATTGTCATACTCGGATGATGAAACTCAGATGGGGATGGTAGAAATCAGAAACGAGACACAAGGCCCCTCTAACTCCCAGACCATGATCCTTCCAAGTTATGAAGTTGCTTCAGACCTACTGTTTTATGATCAGCAGATATTATTTGACTCTGTTCCAATGTGCATTAAAAAATCACATGCAATTAATTCAACCAAAGATAAGTCTGAGAAGAAGTCATGTGTCCACTCATCCATCAGTTCAGCAGTATCTACACTGTAGCCTTAACCTTTGTCCCAGCCACGATTAAAGGTGCTGGATGGAGGTACAATGGCAAACCAAACCCTGAGGACCAGTGCTGGAAATGTGTCCTGTAAAATCAGGGCACAAAGATGCCATGCTCAACTGTGAGGGGTGATACAGAGAAAGAATCCATGCACTCTGAAGGATTATCTGGAATGTTTCTGGAGTAAAGAAGGCATTCTTGACACAGATCTCTCCTGTTTATATTTTTTTTAACACGAGTGCCTGTAGGTGATTTCCTCTTAAACACCTTTCTACTAACATAGCACGAATAGTAACTAAAGACATGACATGCATTCAATTAAAAATCCATCTCTTTCTTCATTCTATATTCATTTTTTTATCTGTTTCATAATATCCAGGATGCCTGCCCTAAATTTAAAACTTTTCCTATTTCAAATTAAAATAAATTTCTCTTTTGCCTTCACTGATTTTAGTGAATGGGGCACTGGTCCTTGTTAAATTTCACCTTCACCCAGTTGGCTGTGTGTCTCCACTGACACCTCCGCAGTATTGCAACACTTTCCCAGCTGGCCCGGCTGTTCCCAAGATGCTAATGTTCCAGCCCAGGTCAGTCAAAGTTACTATTTCTAAGAAACAAATCTGATAATCATACTGAAATCTTTAACTAGCTTCCAAATGGTTACAGTAAAAAATGTTTAAAACCCATAAACTGGCAAATTTTCCTTCTTACCCAAACATTACACCCTTATTTTTAAAGATAGCATCCTTTACATACATGACATTAATTCTACATGAAGTGTCCAGTCTGCATTTTCTGCCTACTGACTTCCTGATTTTTCAAGGTCTAGTTAAATGTTACCTACCCAGGGAAGAATGCTCACAGCCCTACCCCCAACCATGGCAGAATTATTCTCTACAACCTCTATACTACTATACTATTTTGAGTATATGTTAAGCTTTAGTTACAGCTTATATATACCTTTTGCTAAGTTATATGCATGCATTTTTGTATTCTAAGCATTAAGCCATGTGTTGCATATATTAAGCACTCCATACAAGTTTGTGAGTGGATGTACCTGTGAATGAGTGACAGACTGGAAAATTCTATTTTCTTTATTGATTTCATTTGTTCAGTACCCATCAAATATTGATTGGGCCCCTATAATATGCTGGGCTTTGTGTTAAGTGCCATAAATAATCATGATACAGAATAAATGACATTGTATTATTTTTAGTGGGAAATCTTATACAATAATTCCCAAAACAATGTGCTCATGATATAATCCTAAACCATGATGTAAAACCATTAAGACAGTATGTTTCAGACTTAAAAGGAACTGACTGAAAATAAAATGGGAGCCCTACGTCAGATAATCCTCATATTTTGAGGACAAACAAAAACAGACAAAACATGGGAAATGGAACCAAACTGAGAAACAGTAGGAAGCACGTGAGTTTATTATTAAGCTTTGCTCGGTGAGAAGGTTGTCATATTAGGCAAACTCTCCCATTACAGTTGGCAAATATCCCCAACTTTCCAACTACTTTCATGCTGACTTTAACTGCATTGCTACAGCCTATAAAACACGTGCCTTGAGAAAGCCGGCATGGTCTTCATTTCCAGTGCTTTACTTGAACGTAACAGACGTCCAATATCACTCACCTACTCCATCTGGAATCTACTCTTCCCAACCAAATATTACATTCCTGAAAAATATCCAGAAAATTCCCAAAATGTCCACTTCAAGAAGGCATAGATAAAAATGTTCAAACTTTCAAGTTTTTACCAAATAGTATTGTTTTCCAAATTTTCACATGGAGTTATAAAAAGGGGTGGAATATTTCAGATGATGACCTTTACCAAGAAGCTAGAGCAAAGGAGAAAAAATAGCTTCTTAAGGAGAATCATCCAATCAAATAAGGGAGCCTCAACTAGAATGAAAATCCCTAATTCTTGTTTTAAAGCTCTTTTGACTATACCACATTGCCCCATCCTAAAAGTAAACAACCTGAAAATATGATAAAAATATAAATCTCTATAAAATCTAGGCATTCTTATAAGGTCATAAACTTGTTAAATGCGACAAAAATAAAATATATATTTATATTCCCAAATACTATAAATAAATCCAACATAGTTTATTAACCATCAAAAGAATATGTAAATATGCATGGTTGTCAACAGGAGAGATCACTGAGTAGAGGACATGGAAAGATGCCTCGAGTGTGATGCAAAGTAGGTCCTCCTTTCCAACGTTCTCAGAGTCATAGAAACCAATACTATGCCCACAGGAAAGGAAATAATTGATTCTTTGGCTAATTCGAGAAAGAAGATAATTCATAGCCCGATGTTTCCAGGTTGAGTGATTCATTGTCCTACTATGTCTGAACAATTACTGCAAGTTTCTGTCTTACACTGCATGTACAAACACAAGTTAATATGCTAATTTATTATTGGCATTGTCTTTTGGTAATAACTTCAGACATTATGCTAATGTTATTTCACTCTAATCTCTCAAGCCCAAGACACTTGTTATAACCATTTAAAAATGAAAAGAACTAAGGCCTAGAAAAACTAAGTAATGTTCTCCAAGTGCCTTGATCCCTTAAGTAATGGATAACAGAACTCAGACCTTCCTGACAGCTTGCTGTGCGGTATCCAGCAGACTGCACAGCTTCGTATAATTTGTTTTAATGCCTACAGAATTATAGCCCAGGAAGAACATTATAGTCTTAGAGAAATTAAATGACAACAAAATAAATAAATAAGCAAGCAAAGTTAAATTATTTCCATTTTCCTAAAGAGTTGGCAAACACATTGAAAATCCAGATATAAATGAGATATTAGAAAATAAACATGTATTGCTGAAATAAAAGGCCATTTTAAGTTTTCTTAAAAAAAGATTATTTTGAAGAAGAGTATTGCTATAGCTAGAAAGGCAACTGGCAGGTTGGGCCCTTATCTTCTCATTTGACAGGTCTAGGAAGTGCCCCTATTTCCGTGGGATGAGACTGATCGGCGGTTTTACATGAAGTCTAAGTACCTTCTATATTTAAAGGCCATTCTTAAAATAATATTTATAGAGGAAGTGAACAACTACAGTCACTAGATTTTTACATATTCATTTCAGAAGCATTCAATTATTTTTATCTTCTTTTTTATCATTTCAGAAAAGAAATAAAACATACTAAAGCATATTAGCTTTATTGGGTGCAGAGCTGTGAATGCAAAAGCCAAATGCCATTAGCTAGGAAAGTGACCAAGCCTCCCTATAGTAGCTCTCATATATGTCATATAAAAGGTCCTTTCTATATTATGATTTCAATGATTTCTAGTCAGCTTAAAGCTTGCGCCATAAAAATCACCAAGGGGAAGATGCCATATATATGACAATGTTTTTATTTAAGGCAGAAAACTACAGAAAGCTCTTCAGTCTCTCTGCTGAAGAGAAAAGAAAATGATAAACAGAATCATATATAACTCCAGCAAAATAGTCAGATTACAATCTCCTCTCTGTGAATCATTTTGATGCATTCTTTTTTCTTATCAATCACCAAAGAGTTTGAGCTGACAGAGTGATTTATTGAACAGGACGTGGGAAGCTTCAGAACATATAAGCAATTTCAAGTAATATCTGTCTTCCAAATCAGACTAATATGGAAAGCAGGATCCCTTTTGTATACTTATAAGCAAGTAAATCTAGCTAACACTTTATTAAATAACATATTTACAAACAAACATTTAATACCAGCATTCAACCTGGCCTCTCTCCTCGTGTCACAATGATATGCAGAAAAACAGACATTGTTTGGAGCAATTATTTGAGACGTGCCAGACAGTTTTCTCCATGATAAATACAAATTAAAAACACCACACAGTCTGAGAAACGTGTTTGTGGTTTCAATGCTACACTACCCTTGATAAATACAGGCACATTCTAAAAAGTAGGTAGCCCTCGACTTCTGGGGTTGCCATTTTATTCCTGCCTGGGCACGGCAGGCCTTACAATTTCAGGTACCTCATCCCATGAATCTGGAGGTAGCAGCATCTCCTGCATTTGGAGAACACCAGAGCATCACACTCTCTCTCTTTCTG